>NW_027361711.1:27073750-27722500 GCF_039654945.1 Dendrobates tinctorius
GACAAAAGTGACTAGAGGATAAGGGAGATTTTGAATCTCTGCACACACTTTTGGACACTGGACACTTTTGGATTGTGTGAGGCCCAATGAATATCTGAGCGCTATGTGACAGGCTCGATGGCACAGCTGTGACAAAAGTGACTAGAGGAAAAGGGAGATTTTGAATCTCTGCACACACTTTTGGACACTGGACACTTTTGGATTGTGTGAGGCCCTCTGATATCTGAGCGCTATGTGACAGGCTCGATGGCACAGCTGTGACCTAAGTGACTAGAGGATAAGTGAGATTTTGAATCTCTGCACACACTTTTGGACACTGGACACTTTTGGATTGTGTGAGGCCCACTGATATCTGAGCGCTATGTGACAGGCTCGATGGCACAGCTGTGACCTAAGTGACTAGAGGATAAGTGAGATTTTGAATCTCTGCACACACTTTTGGACACTGGACACTTTTGGATTGTGTGAGGCCCACTGATATCTGAGCACTATGTGACAGGCTCGATGGCACAGCTGTGACCTAAGTGACTAGAGGATAAGGGAGATTTTGAATCTCTGCACACACTTTTGGACACTGGACACTTTTGGATTGTGTGAGGCCCCATGAATATCTGAGCGCTATGTGACAGGCTCGATGGCACAGCTGTGACAAAACTGACTAGAGGATAAGGGAGATTTTGAATCTCTGCACACACTTTTGGACACTGGACACTTTTGGATTGTGTGAGGCCCACTGATATCTGAGCGCTATGTGACAGGCTCGATGGCACAGCTGTGACCTAAGTGACTAGAGGATAAGTGAGATTTTGAATCTCTGCACACACTTTTGGACACTGGACACTTTTGGATTGTGTGAGGCCCACTGATATCTGAGCGCTATGTGACAGGCTCGATGGCACAGCTGTGACCTAAGTGACTAGAAGATAAGGGAGATTTTGAATCTCTGCACACACTTTTGGACACTGGACACTTTTGGATTGTGTGAGGCCCACTGATATCTGAGCGCTAAGTGACAGGCTCGATGGCACAGCTGTGACCTAAGTGACTAGAGGATAAGGGAGATTTTGAATCTCTGCACACACTTTTGGACACTGGACACTTTTGGATTGTGTGAGGCCCAATGAATATCTGAGCGCTATGTGACAGGCTCGATGGCACAGCTGTGACCTAAGTGGCTAGAGGATAAGTGAGATTTTGAATCTCTGCACACACTTTTGGACACTGGACACTTTTGGATTGTGTGAGGCCCACTGATATCTGAGCGCTATGTGACAGGCTCGATGGCACAGCTGTGACCTAAGTGACTAGAGGATAAGGGAGATTTTGAATCTCTGCACACACTTTTGGACACTGGACACTTTTGGATTGTGTGAGGCCCAATGAATATCTGAGCGCTATGTGACAGGCTCGATGGCACAGCTGTGACAAAAGTGACTAGAGGATAAGGGAGATTTTGAATCTCTGCACACACTTTTGGACACTGGACACTTTTGGATTGTGTGAGGCCCACTGATATCTGAGCGCTATGTGACAGGCTCGATGGCACAGCTGTGACCTAAGTGACTAGAGGATAAGGGAGATTTTGAATCTCTGCACACACTTTTGGACACTGGACACTTTTGGATTGTGTGAGGCCCACTGATATCTGAGCGCTATGTGACAGGCTCGATGGCACAGCTGTGACCTAAGTGACTAGAGGATAAGGGAGATTTTGAATCTCTGCTCACACTTTTGGACACTGGACACTTTTGGATTGTGTGAGGCCCAATGAATATCTGAGCGCTATGTGACAGGCTCGATGGCACAGCTGTGACAAAAGTGACTAGAGGATAAGGGAGATTTTGAATCTCTGCACACACTTTTGGACACTGGACACTTTTGGATTGTGTGAGGCCCACTGATATCTCAGCGCTATGTGACAGGCTCGATGGCACAGCTGTGACCTAAGTGACTAGAGGATAAGGGAGATTTTGAATCTCTGCACACACTTTTGGACACTGGACACTTTTGGATTGTGTGAGGCCCAATGAATATCTGAGCGCTATGTGACAGGCTCGATGGCACAGCTGTGACAAAAGTGTCTAGAGGATAAGGGAGATTTTGAATCTCTGCACACACTTTTGGACACTGGACACTTTTGGATTGTGTGAGGCCCACTGATATCTGAGCGCTATGTGACAGGCTCGATGGCACAGCTGTGACCTAAGTGACTAGAGGATAAGGGAGATTTTGAATCTCTGCACACACTTTTGGACACTGGACACTTTTGGATTGTGTGAGGCCCAATGAATATCTGAGCGCTATGTGACAGGCTCGATGGCACAGCTGTGACCAAATTGACTAGAGGATAAGGGAGATTGGATTGCTTTTAAAAAAGCAGTTTGCGGAGCAGTGGGTAAACAGCAATGCCAGCCTGTCAGGAAGCCTTAAAAGGCAGCCCAACAACCAACACCACTGATACACCACAATATAGCCTCCCCTTGCAATGCACACACAGTGACTGGTGTGTTGTGCAGGCCAAATTGCTATCAGCAGCAGAAGCAGTTTTTTTTTCTTCTCAGCAGGACAAAAAAAAAAATTGGATTGCTTTTAAAAAAGCAGTTTGACGCCCAATGAATATCTGAGCGCTATGTGACAGGCTCGATGGCACAGCTGTGACCAAAGTGACTAGAGGATAAGGGAGATTGGATTGCTTTTAAAAAAGCAGTTTGCGGAGCAGTGGGTAAACAGCAATGCCAGCCTGTCAGGAAGCCTTAGAAGGCAGCCCAACAACCAACACCACTGATACACCACTATATAGCCTCCCCTTGCACTGCACACACAGTGACTGGTGTGTTGTGCAGGCCAAATCGCTAGCAGCAGAAGCAGTTTTTTTGTCTTCTTCCCTGCCTAACGCTCTCCCTACAGAATCAGCAGCAACCTCTCCCTATACTGAGATCGGCAGAAGTAAGATGGCGGTCGGCGTGCACGCCCTTTTATACCCCCTGTGACGCCCACCAAAGCAAGCCAATCACTTGCATGCCCTTCTGAAAGATGGTGGTGACCCCTGCCTATGTCATCACGTTGCCCACAGTGTCCGTGGATCCTGATTGGCTGAAAAAGAGCGCAAAACAAACTTTTGAAATGCGACTTTGGCGCGTAAGTCGCCGACCTCGTGGCCGACCTCATCCTAGGGTCGGGTTTCGTTTCATGAAACCCGACTTTGCCAAAAGTCGGCGACCTTTGAAATTTTTCGACCCGTTTCGCTCAGCTCTAGTTTTAATACTTCCCATTTACTGGCATACAGCCTGTGGTTTCAGAACAAAGAGATCTTTTCCCCCTAGCTGTTCTTCGAGAGGAAATGGATGGTTTCAGGTTACCAGCAAGCACAGAACTGATAAGACTTGGGGGAAGGGGCTGCTGCAAGCTAACAGTGTATAATGTAACTCAGCTGGAAAGGGGAGACTTCTAGAAAGTTCTAGAAACATCATACCTTAACATACAGATCTTACAGACATTTTACATTACAGCTGTAAACAAATGTATATAACATGGGGGCACCTAGTCAGGGGCTGCACGAGTGGTTTTACACTACTGCTTCACTAGAATGTACAAACACTATTTGAAGTTCTGTGGTTTTTTGCCGGCAGAGCGGGACTCGTACGCCACTTACGCAGTGCCAGTGATATATCAGAAGTGCCGTAAGAGCGAGTGATGATGGAGGCAATCTTCTGACAGCTAAGTGTGTAAGTGGTGTAAGGAGAGCAATCTGCCCTAGGAGCTGTGTTATGTTTAACACAGGAAGAAGCCACCCATCATCATCTTCATCACAAGGGATTCACAATTATAAAGCTTGAACTACTATCCTTGTTGTGCCACTGCCCAATGTGTAAGCATAGACATAGTGTCTTCAAAACATTAGCCCTAGGGGCTGTATCATGGTTGATGAAAGAAGCAAGACAAGTCTTAAGAGCCAAACAATTATGATGTAGCTAGGACTACTAGCATAGAGGTTGCAGTGCCCAGTGTCCAGGCATAGCCATGGTGTCTCCAAAAACTAGCCCAAGGGGCTGTATCATAGTTGATGAAGGAAGCAAGACAGGTCTGAAGGGCCAAACAATTATGATGAAGCTAGCCATAGTGTCTCCAAAAATTAGCCCAAGGGGCATGATACCATGGTTGATGAAGGAAGAAGGGTCTCACTCTCATCACAAGTGCCTCCGATGGGAAATATTAATTAACATAACTTTTTTTAGCTTATTGACCTTGAGGTACATGTGTCAGAAGCAGGTTCTGAAGACATGTGTAAGAAGAAGAAAAGGGGCTTGTATGGGAAGGGATGGACGTGATTACCAATTTTTCAAAAAAATTAAGTTTTGGGAGACTTTAGGTTTGGATACTGTCATCTGGAGGGCTTAAATACTATTGCAAAATCCAGTCCTTGATAAATTTTATCAGAGTCAGCCTGTCTGCATTCTCTGTAGTCAACCGTGTACGTGTATCTGTGATGATTGCCCCAGCGGCACTGAAAACACGCTCTGACATCACACTAGCAGTAGGGCAGGCCAGCTCCTCCAAGGCATAGAAGGAGAGGTCGGGCCAACTATGCAGCTTGGATACCCAGTAATTAAATGGCACAGAAGCATCAGGAAGGATGCAGGTATGGTCACTTAAATAGTCGTTGACCATCTTGTTCAACTTCTCCCTCCTTGACATTGCTACTGTTCCAGCTAGTCCTTGGTGATGAGCCTGATTATTGAAGATGGCCCAGTTTGTGGACATTTTACCACCACCTTTTTTGGACCTGCTTGGCGTATCTCTCCCCATTAATGCATGCTGTTACCCAGAGCTGGTATCTCTGCTAGCAGTGGTGTCTGAGGGTGCTGTTGCCATCAAATCGACAACGGCCTTCTTGAAGGATTCCATTGTGAAACCCCTTGGTGACTGCATTAGTAGCGAAGGAACTTTGTCCTTGTACCGTGGGTCTAGAAAGGTGGCCAACCAGTATAGGTTGCTATTGAAAATGTGGATTACCCGAGGGTCTTGGCACAGACAGTCAGATATGAAGTGTGCCATGTGTGCCAAGCTGCAAAGAGGCAAATGTTCTGTGACCCCTGAAGGAGGAACAATACCCATCTTCTCCTCACATCCTCACACTGACTCTTCTCCTCCACCTCTTCATCTCCAGCCCACCCATGCTGGACAGACATGAAGCTGGGGTTGGGATTCCGCTCTGTAGCATGAGGTGTCCCCTCAGTACCACTGAAAAAGAAGTCTTCTCCCTCCTCATTTTCATCATCATCTTCATCCCCCAATGTTACCTAATGATATTGACTGGGCTCGGTAGGATCACCTATTGTGAAATCTTGCTCCATACCCAGCTGCTGGGCATGCAAAGATTCAATTTTTTGATTCTGCAGCAATTTTTTTCAGCAGACATAGCACAGAGATGGTTACGCTGATAATAGCCTGATCACCGCTCACAAGCTTGGTGCAGTGGCCAAAGTTATCAAGCACCTCAAAATATCACCGATCCACACCCACTCGACAGTTGTTATGTGTCTTTCCTGAGTCTCAGTGTGGCAGGCATGTTTAAGCTGGTATTCAGAAAGTGCCCTCTGCTGTTCACTTACCCTGGCCAACATATTAAATGTTGAGTTCCACCATGTTGGCAGGTCGCAAATGAGTCTGTGGTTTGGCAAATTAAATTGCATTTGAAGCGCTGCAAGAGCAGCAACAGCGGTTGAGGAGTGGCGGAAATGGGCGCAAATATGGCGCACCTTCTCAAGTAAGTATGGCAAGTCAGGGTATGTTTTTAGAAATTTCTGCACCACTAGGTTCAGCATGTGAGCCATGCGCGGCACGTGTACCAGCTTCCCGAGCTTTAAAGCCGCCACCAGGTTACACCCATTGTTGCAGACAACCAGACCAGGTTGGAGTTGCAGTGGGGAGAGCCACTGATCGGTCTGTTGTTATATTCCTTGCCACAGCTCTGCTGCAATGTGTGGTGTTTCACCTAAGCAGATCAGCTTCAGCAGAGTGTTTTGCCGCTTTGCAAATGCGCTGCTGCACAGCTCCCAACTTGGGAGTGATGTGGAGGCTAATTCTGCATAGGATGATAAGGCGGAGGAGGAGTAGGAAGAGGGGAGACTGGATGTATATGATGAGGTGGAAACCCTGATTGAGGTTGGGCCCGCTATTTGTGGTGTGCGTAGGATATGTGTTGATGGTCCAGTTTGAGACTTTGTCCCACCTTCCACCAGGTTGAGCCAGTGTGCTGTGACAGAGATGTATTGTCCCCTGGCCACAAGTACTTGTCCACGTGTCTGTTGTAAGAAGGACCTTCCTGGTTAGAGCATTGGTGAGAGCACGATTTAGATTGTTTAAGACGTGCTGGTGTAATGCGCGGACGGCACGTCGGGAAAAATAGTGCTGGCTAGGAACCGAGTATCGTGGGGCAGCCGCAGCCAAAAGATCACAGAAAGACTGTGTCCCCACAAGCCTAAATGGCAACATCTCCACGGCTAGCAACTTGGCAATGTGCGCGTTCAGTATTTGTGCTTGTGGGTGCGTGGCTTGGTATTTACGCCTCCTTTCATACATCTGGGGCATGGACAATTGGATGCTTTCCTGGGACAAACAAGTGGATGAGCTTGTTGTGGCCTGTGTCTGTGCAACCGCAGCTTGTGAGCAAGAGTTATGATGATCACCTGCTTCCTGCCCAGCAGATTGGAAAGGACGTATCACAGGCGACATGGCAGTGGTTTGACCCACAGTCGCAGACACTGATTTGATACCCTGTTGTTCAGCCCACCGACTAGTGTGCTTGGCTGCCATGTGTTTCTGCATACTGGTGGTGCTTTGGTTTCCTTTGCCCTGGCCTCTGCTCATCTTCCTATGGCAGATACTACAGATGACAACATTTGGTTCAGAAGGACTATCGGAAAAAAATTTCCAGACAGCGGCTGAAGGCACCCTTGCCTTGACTTGGGCCACAGAGGGATTGCTCTTGGCAACAGTTGACACAGTTCACTCTCTGCTCAAACCAGTAGCCCTTGGTGCCTTTGTTGGTGCTATGTATCCACCTTCATCCTCTGTGCTGCTGTGCTGGCTATGCGTGCTAACGGTCCCGGTCAGATCGGTGGTCTCATCATCGACCACCATGTCGTCCATGTCATCCTCCTTCCGTGTTGATATTGGCGACTGGCCAGATGGCAACTGTGTGTCATCACCATCATCCTCCACCTCTTCACCCGGTATATCACGTGGATGAATGTGGCTTTCTTCTGAACGTGGGGTTTCAAATATTTGGCCATTATCATCAGACGATACCCCCTCACATTCCTCTTCAATGTTGCATGGTGAGGGGCCAGAGGCAATGCAAGGAAATGGATCAAACAGATCCTCGGAGTGACCAAGGTTGGGGTCAAATGTTTCCTGTGACTCCTGACCAGGTGATGAACAGGTTGAGAATAGGGTGACCCAGCATTATCTGTATGGACTGTAGACTGTTTTGTCATGGACGATTGGGTGCTGCTAGAACATTTCATTGAGACCTTATCAGCCATCCAAGACAATACCTGCTCTGTGCCTTGTTGGGCACCAGCGACCCCACGTCCACATCCCTGTCCCTTCACAACAGCCTTTTAAGGAATTTTGGATTTTTCTGCCATAGTTGGAGATGTTCAGATGCAGATATTGGGGAACAAGGAGCAGTTAGTGCTTTGTGGAAGGTAGCACTACAGCCTAGTACTGCTTTGTGTTTTACAATCAGCACCGCAGCAGCAGAAAAAAATTGCCCTGAGGTTTAAGGTGAGATTACGCACACCAGTCACCACACAAGACAGCGGTGCTGGCTGTGTGTCAGTTGTGCAGTACCGTGCGTGCGTCCTATTCACTGTGAACACAGCACCGCAACAGCACAAAAAAATTGCCCTGAGGTTTAAGGTGAGATTACGCACCCCCGTAATCACACAAGACAGTGGTGCTGCCACTAAAAAATTGCCCTGAGGATTAAGGCGAGATTACGCACCCCAGTCACCACACAAGACAGCGGTGCTGGCTGCGTGTCAGTTGTGCAGTACCGTGCATGCGTCCTATTCGCTGTGAACACAGCACCGCAACAGCACAAAAAAATTGCCCTGAGGTTTAAGGTGATATTACGCACCCCAGTAACCACACAAGACAGCGGTGCTGCCACTAAAAAATTGCCCTGAGGTTTAAGGCGAGATTACGTACCACAGTCACCACACAAGACAGCGGTGCTGGCTGTGTCAGTTGTGCAGTACCGTGCGTGCGTCCTATTCGCTGTGAACACAGCACCACAACAGCACAAAAAAATTGCCCTGAGGTTTAAGGCGAGATTACGCACCACAGTCACCACACAAGACAGCGGTGCTGGCTGTGTCAGTTGTGCAGTACCGTGCGTGCATCCTATTCGCTGTGAAAACAGCAGCAGCAGCACCCCAACAGCACAAAAAAACTGCCCTGCAGGGGTAAATGTGACGCCAAAAATAGCTGGGAAAACTGTCGCTACTCAGTCCCTGACCTTATACTTTCAGCTCTGAAATGGGCTTTTGGGTTTTACAGAGGATTTCTGGATGATTTGCACAAAAAAATACAACTCTCCTTAGCAGCTGCTCACACTCTCCCTACACATGCTGTGTTCTGCATGCAATGTGCAGAAAATGGTGGCGGCAAGGCTTAGAGCCAGGCTATGATGACTCATAGCCTATGATGACGCTGGGTAGCCAGCCAATCATAGTAATGCCACCCACAACCAAGAAGGCTGCGGCATTACTGTGATTGGCAACTGCTGGGCAGGAGATCCGAGTAGTGCGAGGCGAGTAGTGAAATACTCGCTATGTTCCGAGTACCGCATTTCTCGCCGAGTAACGAATATCCACGATTATGCTCGTTCATCCCTTTGTACCGTTATTGAGTTTGTGCATTTACCTCAAGCCCAAACTTCACAAAATCTTCTGAAATTCCTGATATCATTCTGTACTATATAATTTCACATTATCCCCTTGTTTCTTGCTGGGTTATGTCTGCAAATGTTAATTTATAGTTTGTTAGAATGTATCCTGACCTATATTATATGCTGACGTTAAATAATGCGATTGCAATGGACTAGACCTTATAGAAGCTGTGGCCCTATACAGAGGTGCTTAAAAGCAAGTGTATTGCCAACTGTTCAACAATAAAGGTTCGGATACGGCTTTAAAGAAGGCACCACTTGGATATGACAGAATTTTATTATACAATGATTAATTTAAATGATAAAACACCAAATTAATGGAATGGCAGATATAACATTACCCTGTTTTGTTAATTAATTTCATGTGAATCATACAATTATTATGAATTATAGTACATAGAGAAATAAGCAAACATACATTACCAAGTAGTATTCCAACATCACTTCTCCACTGGAGGGACCACAGTGTCAATGAGAAGGAAAAACTCTGGTCTTTTCATCACAGAAACCGTGCACCCACGATACCTTCTGGAAATGTCCCTTTCTCACTGACATAGGGCCCACCTTTTTATACACCAAACTCCCACATTACAACTGTGCAGTATGTTTAGTCTGCATCAGAATCTTGAATCTGCACAAGACTTCAAGGTCTGTTTGTTATAGTCTGTTAGTGTGTTTGCACCAACCAGAGATTTGTTTGCCATTAGTATGTCTCTTAACAATAGCACAATGCATCAGGGTTGTTTTGCTAATGATTATAACCCAGGCTATGTTTGCCTCTGGTCAACTTGTCAAAGTTGTCTATCACTGTTCAAAGTTCAACATATGTTGCTTATTACAAAGTTAACTCTTCATGCTCATAGCATAACGGTCTAAGATGGTAACATATGGGCAGCACGACTTCCATAATCACCTATTCTGAAAACTGGATACCTATTGTAACCCAGGCACACACGCATACATGTCAGATGTGTATCACAATCGGTCCTCGATTATTGATGTCACGCATGACCATATGTTACATGATACCAAAACATTTTGGTCTCTCTTGTCAATCGAGAATCATACTATTACCGAGCACAAGACTTCCTTGTTCAAGCAGCATGAATATTCATTATCTATACAGTTATTATTCCTATTGTAATACACCACACAGAATTAGTTGGAAAGCTCCTTCCCATCAACCACCCCCCAATTGGCAGGGTATAGTAAAGAAAAAGTATTCAGTCAAAGCAAATATCACTTGTGTGCAAATCAGGATAAGGAATCTTTGAAACACAGAGCTTCAAAGACCACAGAACAATTCCTTGTCTTATGGTATTGACACAGAGCAAACGCTTTGTGTCTCAGTATCAAAGTTCAGCATTAATGATATTACACCATAGTATATTGCAATATAGTGTTTGGATTCAAACAACCATATTTCATATTTGCAATACTTTCCACCCTTGGTCTAATGATCACACTATATCAAAGCATATAAACAATATATTACAATATGTAGGCTATAAGATATACATATTTTTATTAGAACCACAGCAAGTGAACCCTTACGGGCTATGTATATTTTTGCATATATTTGTCCAAAAACTACATCAGACATTCACATACAGTAGGTCCTAAAAAACTAAAAATAGATAAAGAGAATCAAAGCAAACAAATGAGTCATAAATATTGGATTTTTCCACTTTTTAAATTAGGAAAAAGAACCAATATCATATGTCTGTGAGTGTCAAAACTATGTGAAACTTGTGTATTACAGACAATTTAAAGGTGAAAAGAGAGTCTAGTGTTTTCAGTCAATGGGATGATAATAAGGTTCAAGTGGTTAACCTGTTTTAAGTAAAGAACAATGATCTGTCAAATTCGTATTTTCAAAACATGTTTGTGGGAATATATCATGGCATGAAAAAAGTAAATTTCTGAGGATGTCAGAAAAAGAGTTGTTGATATCAAATCAGTTGGAAAAGCTTATCACATCATTTCTAAGAGATTGGAGTCCATCAATCAACAGTTAGACAGTTTGTGTACAATTGCAGCAAATTCAAGACCATTATTGTCCTCCAACAACACAATCGGTATAAGTAAAGTGTAATTAAATTCCAAACAAAGAGAAAAAATCTAAAATTATTATTATATCCTTATTAAATACCTTTAAACACAAAGGCAATACAGAGACACTATTCATGTGGCCTGTGAAGCGTGAGCGCTCATTACTAGCACCGCTCCAATCTGCTAATTAAGGGAAAATTACCTGATAAACCCCTGAACATTGAAGAGAAGGAGGGAAAGGAAAACACGTCGGCTGTAGGGATCATGATGAATGTGAAACATTAAGATAGGTTATTCCCCTAGTGGGATTCATCTTGATTTGACAGGCTATCTAAGTTAGGTTTGCACTATTATCATTGTCTACAGACACTTTTAAGAAGTATTTATAAGGCTGGGTTCACACGTAGCGGAACTCTCTCAGAAATTACCGCGAGAATTCCGGAATTCCATTCCGCGGGAAAATCGCATCTTAAATTCCTGCAATTTTCCTGCGGAAAAACTAGCACTTTGCAAGCGTAATTAGCTTGCAGAATTGCTAGCGTTTTCCAAGCGATCTGTAGCATCGCTTGGAGAACTGATTGACAGGTTGGTCACACTTGTCAAACATAGTGTTTGACGAGTGTGACCAACTTTTTACCATTGAGGCCGCCTATGCGGCATCAATAGTAAAATATAGAATGTAAAAAATAATAATAAAAAAAAATATTGTTACTCTCACCTTCCAACGTCCCGGGCAGCCTTCCCGCCTCTCTCCATGCTCCCGGTCCCAGTAATCCTAGGTTTTAAAGGAGGAAAATAGAAATAAAAATTGAAGCAAAAAATGTGGTCATGGCGCACTGTTATGGGGGGGCAATATGCAGCTGACATAATGTCGTAATGTCCCACGATTCTGTACTATTATAACATAGTAACATAGTTAGCAAGGCCATAAAAAGACATTTATCCATACAGTTCAGCCTATTGTTATGAATGAGTCACCGTAGGAGGCAAAAACAGAAATACTAGCTAAGTCCAGAAAACCAGAGAAGTTGGCAGCTATCGGATTGCAGACCCCTGAACCTATCAACAACAACTAGCAGTAGCCGTGGGGGGTTCCTATGGTGCCCTAGACCCCTCGATCACAGCCGGAGAACTACATAGCCTAAAGACAGAAAGGGAAATCTAAACTGCCCCAGAGCAGACCCCAAAGCAATAGGCAGCCTCCAACATATAATGACGGTGAAGCAAGATGAAAAAAACTTACACAGATAGAAAGATAGGCTGAGCAAATGATGGGGCCCAAGCTAACTAGATAGGACAGGATAGAAAAGCTGCTGTCTGTAATCCACAAAAACCCTATCAAAACAAGAGCCAACAGCTGATAGAGAAAAAAGCCCTGAAGATGCTAGGCTTCAAAAAGACTATATCGGTACTCAGTTATTTTCTGAAGACAGAGCAAAAAGGAATTCAGCTCACCCCAGCAGGGAATGGCAGAAATCAAGGAAAACAATGCAAAACAAAACCAAAACACAAATGCAAAAAGTAGAGCAGAAAACTTAGCTTTTGAGGAGCAGGAATCAGACGGGTCTCCTAGAATCCCTCAGAGAGATCACCAGCAAGGTAGAAGGGCGTCGGCTGCCTTATATCCAGTCAGTAATTCCCATCACCCAGTCATCATCCTGCCCAGGTGCTTGGTAATCAGCCTAACTTCCTTCCTTCACCAGAAGAGGGAGTTCATCAGACCTCAATGGTGAAGGGGAAAATGAACTCACAACAGTACCTCCCCCTTGAGGAGGGGTCACCGAACCCTCATCCACGCCACCAGGGCAATCAGGGTGAGCCCGATGAAAGGCACGCACCAATCTTTTGGCATGAATATCAGAGGCAGAGACCCAGGAATTATCCTCCTGACCATAACCCTTCCATTTAACCAAATACTGGAGTCTCCATCTAGCCAGACGGGAATCCAGTATCTTCTCTACCTCATATTCCATGTTACCTTCAACCAATACAGGGTCCAGAGGTGCCACTCCAGGAACTACTGGTTCAACAAACCTCTTCAACAAGGACTTATGAAACACATTATGGATTTTAAATGTAACAGGAAGAGCCAAACGAAAAGAGACCGGATTAATAATCTCCAAAATCTTGTAAGGTCCAATAAATCTAGGCTTAAACTTAGGAGAAGCCACCTTCATAGCGATATTTTTTGATGATAACCAAACCATATCACCAACCTTAAACTGGGAACCAATGGTCCTATGTCGGTTGGAAAACCGCTGGGCCTTTTCCTGGGAGAGAGATAACTTATCCACCACTTGGTCCCAGATCTGGTGCATTCTCTCCACCGCAGTGTCAACACCTGGGCAGGCAGAAGGCTCCACCTGCCCTGAAGAAAATCGAGGATGAAACCCAAAGTTACAAAAAAAACATCAAAGTGGCAGAACTAGCTCTATTATTTAAAGAAAATTCGGCCAAGGGCAAAAATGAAACCCAATCATCCTGATCAGCGGAAATAAAACATCTCAAATACTACTCCAAGGTCTGGTTTGTTCTATCCGTCTGCCCATTGGTCTGAGGGTGAAAAGCAGAGGAGAAGGACAACTGAATTCCCAGCTTGGAACAGAAAGTCCTCCAAAATCTAGACACAAACTGAACTCCTCTGTCAGATGCAATGTTCTCAGGAATCCCGTGCAAGCGAACCACCTGTTGCAAAAACAGGGGCACCAACTCAGAGGAAGATGGCAACTTAGGGAGTGGTACAAGATGAACCATCTTAGAGAACCTATCACAAATCACCCAAATAACAGTCATTCTCTGAGAGACAGGCATATCAGAGATGAAATCCATTGAAATATGGATCCATGGCCTCCTGGGAACCGGCAAAGGCATCAACAAGCCACTAGAGCGAGAACAAGGTTTAGACCGGGAGCAAGTCCCACAGGACTGCACAAAATTCCTGACATCACCTGACATCACCTGACATCACCAGATCTCTAGTACCAAAAATACCTGGATGACCAGCCAATGCAGAGCAATGAACTTCATACATCACTCTCTTCTTCCACTGGTCAGGAACATACAACTTTCCACTGGGACAATGCTCAGGTTTGTCCTCCTGGAACTCTTCCAGAGCACGTCTCAAATCGGGCGAGATGGCAGAAAGAACTACCCCTTCGCCTAAGATGGTAGCAGGCTTGGTCACCACAGGAGAATCAGCAAAGAAGCTCCTAGAGAGAGCGTCAGCCTTGACATTCTTAGTGCCCGGAAGAAAAGAGACCACAAAATCAAAACGTGTAAAAAACAAGGCCCACCTAGCCTGTCTAGGGTTCAAGCTTTTGGCTGACTCCAGGTAAATCAAATTCTTGTGGTCAGTGAGGACCATGACTTGATGTTTAGCTCCCTCCAACCAATGTCTCCACTCCTCAAATGCCCATTTCATGGCTAACAGTTCCCGATTCCCCACATCATAGTTACGTTCAGATGGAGAGAACTTTCGGGAAAAGAAAGCACAGGGATTCATTTTAGATGTTACAGGATCCTTTTGGGACAAAACAGCTCCTGCACCAATCTCAGAAGCATCCACCTCTACCTGGAATGGGAGTGAGACATCAGGTTGCCACAAAACCGGGGCAGAAGTGAATCTTCGCTTCAGCTCCTGAAAGGAAGAAACAGCCTCCGGAGACCAATTCAACACATCAGCACCCTTCTTAGTCAGATCAGTCAATGGCTTGGCAATACTAGAAAATTTTGCTATAAATTTCCGATAAAAATTAGCAAAACCCAAAAACTTCTGGAGGGCCTTCAAAGAAGTGGGCTGAACCCAATCAGAAATGGCCTGTACCTTGGCCAGATCCATTTCAATAGTTGACGGAGACAAAATAAATCCCAAAAAAGAAATCCTCTGTACCCCAAAAAGGCATTTCGATCCTTTGACATACAGGGAATTCTCCCTCAAGATCTGGAACACAGTCCGAACATGTTCCATATGACAATTCCAATCCTTGGAGAAGATCAAAATATCATCCAGATAGATAATCAAAAATTTATCCACAAAGTCTCGGAAAATATCGTTCATGAAGCACTGGAAGACAGAAGGGGCATTAGTGAGCCCAAAAGCCATCACCAGGTACTCAAAATGTCCCTCCGGAGTATTAAACGCCGTCTTCCATTCATCCCCATGCTTAATGCGGATAAGATTATATGCCCCCCTGAGGTCAAGCTTGGTAAACCAGCAAGCACCTTTAACTCTGGAGAATAGATCCGAAATCAGGGGTAACGGATACTGATATTTAATAGTAATTTTGTTGAGGGCACGATAATCAATACAAGGCCTTAATGAACCATCCTTTTTGGCCACGAAAAAAAACCCAGCACATAAGGGTGAAGAGGATGGTCAAGAAAGTGAAAGAACTGGGAGCGCAGGTGGTCTTCTCTTCCATCCTCCCAGTGGATGGCCATGGAACAAGGAGGTGGAATAAGATTCTGCAGGTGAACAACTGGCTACGTCGATGGTGCCGTCAGCAACGATTTGGATTTCTGGATCACGGAATGAACTACTTATACGATGGACTACTTGCTAGAGATGGGGTGCACCTTACGAAGACTGGAAAGCATGTATTTGGAAGTCGCCTTGCTACACTTGTAAGGAGAGCTTTAAACTAGAACAACATGGGAAGGGAAGCAAAAGACCAGAAAAAGCCATACACCTGACAAATGCTATTGAGAACTCTGCTATTAGAAGTGGAAAGGAAGAACAAAGACGAAAGAATCTAATTAATAAAAATATTGGAGAAAGAGAAACCAATCACAAACTAAAATGTTTCTATACTAATGCACAAAGCATGGGCAACAAACAAGGAGAATTGGAACTACTAACACAGGAAAAGAAATATGATGTCATTGGAATCACTGAAACTTGGTGGGACAATACACATGATTGGAATACAAGACTAGAAGGCTACAACTTATTTGCAAGAAACAGACTTGATAAACGAGGAGGGGGTGTCGCATTGTATGTTAGAAACGCGTATATCTGCACAGAGATTGAAGCTTCAGAGACTGGGAGTTCTGTGGAAATTGTTTGGGTAAGAATACAAGGACAGAACAATGGAAAGGACACCATTGTAGGCATTTACTACAGGCCGCCTGTGCAAGCTGAAGATACGGATGAACTCTTTATGCATCAAATGGCCAAGTTCTCCAAAAAATATGACATAGTTGTCATGGGAGATTTCAACTATCCAGACATTTGTTGGGAATCTCTCTCAGGCAAAACTAACAGGTCAAGGAAATTCTTATCCTCTCTTGTTGACAACTTTATCTTCCAAAAGGTAAGGGAGAAAACAAGGGGAACTGCTACCTTGGATCTAATCCTTATAAACAGGGAGGAAATGGTTGAGGAGGTAAAAGTGGCTGGGACCCTAGGAGGTAGCAACCATGCTATTTTAGAATTTTGGATAACTAGAGGCGGAAGACCTGTGAAGACACTGACGTCAAGATTAGATTTAAGAAAGGCAGATTTTAAGGGATTCAGAAAGAGAATTGGAGGGATCCAATGGCTGGATATCCTTAAAGACAAAAATGTCCAGGAAGGATGGGAAATCTTGAAAAATGAAATTCTCAAAGCACAGTTGTTAACAATTCCGAAAAGAGGGAAGAATAGGAAGCATTTAAGGAAACCAGGATGGATGAACACAGAACTTAAGCACATGCTAAAAAGGAAGAAAAAAATGTTTATAAAATGGAAAGAGGGAGGCATATCTAAAGAAGAATATAATGCTGTCTGCAGAACCTGCAGGGCACAAATCAGATTATCTAAAGCTGACAATGAATTGAAGCTTGCAAGAGATGTCAAAAGCAATAATAAAGGATTTTGGGGATATGTCAAAAGTAAAAGAAAAGTCAAAGATGCTATAGGATTTTTACAGGATGAAAATGATGAAATGGTAAGACAGGATGTTGAGAAGGCTGAACTTTTAAATTCCTATTTTGCATCTGTTTTCTCTCAGAAAGGAAATGTAACATCAACTGTTCTTCACTGTCCTATTAAGGGAATAGAAGAATCCAGGATATCTATAAACAAAAAGACAGTGAGGAAACACTTAGCTAACCTAAATGAATTCAAGTCTCCAGGTCCAGATGAATTACACCCCAGAGTACTGAAGGAGATAGCAGAAGAAATTTTTGAACCCCTCTCCATAATCTTTGAAAATTCTTGGAGAACAGGAGAAGTGCCAGAAGACTGGAGAAGAGCAAATGTTGTTCCTATCTTCAAAAAGGGGAAGAAGGTAGACCCAGGCAACTATAGGCCGGTGAGTCTGACTTCTATACCAGGAAAGATCTTTGAACAAATTATTAAACAACATGTATGTCAATACCTGGATAAGAATGAAGTGATTAAACAGAGTCAGCATGGGTTTGTAGCTAATAAGTCATGTCAGACTAACTTAATTTCCTTCTATGACGGTATCACTGATTGGGTGGATCAAGGAAATGCTGTAGATATACTATATCTTGACTTCAGCAAAGCATTTGACAAAGTCTCTCATACAATCCTTATTGAAAAAATGACTAAGTATGGAATGGACAAGGCAACTGTTAGGTGGATTCATAACTGGCTTAGTGATCGGACCCAAAGAGTGGTCGTAAATGGCTGCACATCCAGTTGGAAGAATGTCTCAAGTGGGGTACCACAGGGCTCTGTCCTGGGCCCTGTATTGTTCAACATCTTTATCAACGATTTAGATGAAGGAATTGAGGGTAAACTGATTAAACTTGCTGATGACACAATGCTAGGAGGGATAGCTAATACTAGAGAAGAGAGAGAGGATTCAGAAAGATTTAAATAAACTGGAGAAGTGGGCAGCAACTAACAGAATGGTTTTTAACAGGGAGAAATGCAAAGTACTACATCTGGGCAATAAAAATGAAAAAAGCATATATAGAATGGGAGGAATAGGGCTAAGTGACAGCACATGTGAAAAAGATTTGGGTATACTAATAGATCACAGACTGAATATGAGTCAACAGTGTGATGCAGCAGCAAAAAAGGCAAATGCAATTCTAGGATGTATTAACAGAAGCATACAGTCTAGGTCACGTGAAGTCATTATTTCCCTCTACTCCTCTTTGGTCAGACCTCATCTGGAATATTGTGTCCAGTTTTGGGCACCACATTTTAAAAAAGACATCAACAAACTGGAGCAAGTTCAGAAAAGAGCGACCAGAATGGTGACCGGTCTGCAAACCCTGTCTTATGAGGAAAGGTTGCAGGATTTAGGAATGTTTAGTTTGCAAAAGAGAAGACTGAGAGGAGACTTAATAGCTGTCTACAAATATCTAAAGGGCTGTCACATTGTAGAAGGATCAACTTTATTCTCATTTGCACAAGGAAAGACTAGAAGCAATGGGATGAAACTGAATGGGAGGAGACACAGATTAGATATTAGAAAATTTTTTTTGACAGTTAGAGTGATCAATGAGTGGAACAGGCTGCCACGAGAAGTGGTGAGTTCTCCTTCAATGGAAGTCTTCAAACAGAGGCTGGACAGATATCTGACTGGGATGATTTAGCGAATCCTGCTTTGAGCAGGGGGTTGGACCAGATGGCCCAGGAGGTCCCTTCCAACTCTACGATTCTATGATTCTATGATTCTATGACCCTTCTCCAACGCCTCCTTAATATAGGATCGCATAGCCTCGTGCTCAGGTACAGATAAATTGAAGAGCCGACCCTTAGGAAATTTACACCCCGGGCTCAGTTCAATTGCACAGTCATAACTCCTATGAGGAGGCAAGGACGCAGACTCATTCTCACTAAATACATCATAAAAATCCGCCAAATAGTCAGGAACATCATGCAACTGAGGAGAGGTGGAAAAAACCAGAGCCTCACTAAGGGCACACCGACAACCCCAACTCACCACAGACACAGATTTCCAATCCAAAACTGGATTATGAATTTGCAACCAGGGAAACCCCAGTATCATGCAAATTATGCAACACCAAAAATCGGCGATTTTCTTAATGGTCTGGGGCGACCCGCATTACCACCTGGGTCCAAAACTGAGGTTTATTTTTCGCCAACGGAGTAGCATCAATCCCCCTCAAGGGATAGGCGTCCGCAGAGGTGTCATAGGAAATCCACAACGTTTAGCAAAATCTAAGTCCATTAGGTTCAGGGCTGCTCCCGAATCCACAAAAGCCTTGGCGGAAAATGTGGACAGGGAGCAGATCAGACTAATTGCCAGAAGAAACTTAGGTTGAACACCACCCACAGAAAACGTGTGTGTAAAACGTTTCTCTCGTTTAGGACAGACAGAAATAATATGCGAGGCATCTCCACAAAAAAAACACAGCTTATTATGCCTTCTGAACTCCTGACGTTGCTCCCTAGACAAAACTCTATCACATTGCATAGGTTCAGACATTTGTTCAACAGGTGGCAACACCTCTCGTACAGTCCTGCGTTCACGTAAACGCCGATCAACCTGAATGGCTAATGACATAGAATCGTCAAGACCAGAGGGACCAGGAAATCCCACCATAGTATCTTTTACGGCTTCTGAAAAACCCTTCCGAAAGAGAGCTGCCAAGGCATTATCATTCCAGGTAGTAAGGACCGCCCACTTTCGGAATTTTTGACAGTACAATTCAGCAGAATCTCGACCCTGGCTCAATGCCAACAGGGTCTTTTCAGCCTGATCAATAGCATTAGATTCGTCATACAACAACCCCAAGGCTTGAAAAAATGCGCTCACATTAGTCAGAACAGGATCATCTGGTTTCAAAGAAAACGCCCAATCCTGGGGATCGCCACGCAGCAAAGAGATGACAATTTTAACCTGCTGCGCGGAGCTCCCTGACGAGTTAGGCTTCAAGGCAAAAAATAATTTACAATTATTTTTGAAATTCAAAAATTTAGACCGATCCCCAAAAAACACATCAGGAGTAGGGACCTTTGGTTCAGCAGCATGTGAATGAGCAAGGTAGGTGGAAATTCCCCGCACTTCCGCAGCGAGCTGCTCCACACGATCTGACAATTGCTTTATCTCCATTGAGAGAAAAAAAAAATTCCCCCTACAGCCTCAGAGATATAGAGGAAAAAATATACACGCTTTTTTTTTTTTTTACAATTCTTTCCTGCTATTGAGTACCCTAGGATCTGCGGTATGGCTGGTGATTCTGTTATGAAGGAGTCACCGTAGGAGGCAAAAACAGAAATACTAGCTAAGTCCAGAAAACCAGAGAAGTTGGCAGCTATCGGATTGCAGACCCCTGAACCTATCAACAACAACTAGCAGTAGCTGTGGGGGGTTCCTACGGTGCCCTAGACCCCTCGATCACAGCCGGAGAACTACATAGCCTAAAGACAGAAAGGGAAATCTAAACTGCCCCAGAGCAGACCCCAAAGCAATAGGCAGCCCCCAACATATAATGACGGTGAAGCAAGATGAAAAACTTACATAGATAGAAAGATAGGCTGAGCAAATGATGGGGCCCAAGCTAACTAGATAGGACAGGATAGAAAAGCTGCTGTCTGTAATCCGCCAATACCCTATCAAAACAAGAGCCAACAGCTGATAGGGAAAAAAGCCCTGAAGACGCTAGGCTTCAAAAAGACTATATCGGTACTCAGTTATTTTCTGAAGACAGAGCAAAAAGGAATTCAGCTCACCCCAGCAGGGAATGGCAGAAATCAAGGAAAACAATGCAAAACAAAACCAAAACACAAATGCAAAAAGTAGAGCAGAAAACTTAGCTTTTGAGGAGCAGGAATCAGACGGGTCTCCTAGAATCCCTCAGAGAGATCACCAGCAAGGTAGAAGGGCGTCGGCTGCCTTATATCCAGTCAGTAATTCCCATCACCCAGTCATCATCCTGCCCAGGTGCAAATCAGCCTCACTACCTTCCTTCACCAGAAGAGGGAGTTCATCAGACCTCAATGGTGAAGGGGAAAATGAACTCACAACAGCCTATATTCGGTCAGAATAAATCCCCAGATATACGTCCTTCTAAAGAACCTAATAACTGTAAGATACAATATTGTTACAATCACAGAAGAAAATCCAGCTCACCACCTGTGATTCCACACTTCTGGAGCACGGATAGCACCTGGGCAGGGTGCAACATCCAATAGAGAAATTGATGAATATAGAACACCAGAATATAATTAACCACAATAGTCACAAATATATTAGCTCAAAAATGCCATATACCAAAGAAAAGGAGAACCTGAGTCACTATATGTTAAAGATGTGCTAATTTTACTGATACAAAATTTATCCAATAAATATCAATTGCAAAAACGTTAAAAAATTCTTAACATGTATGGAAAATAATTGATAGGCACACTACCCAAGCCCATTTCCCTCAAAAAAGGAGTGAGCCACACTTCAAATACCAATAGAACTCACCAATCATTTTGTTTCGCTGACTATGCTTCTTCCAGGGGGAGCGAAATATGCATCAGGGTCAGGAGTCTTAGCGGGCCACTTGGCACTTATATATGCAATAACTCAGGGAAAAGGTAATATGTACCTAATATGGAATTCTTTATATGTGTAGCGGGGATGTGCAATTTGGCCTATTATTATGTGAAGTTCTAAAAAAACAAAGCACACGGCTCCAATTGGAGCTTAACAGTGCGCTCATGTGCTCACATGTCAAGCTATTATGAATATGTTATGTTATGTAGATGTACTTTATGAAGCCATGTGGTATCTTGCAATATAATGATTTTTTTGAGCGCTAATATAATCTATAGGAATTTGCCTTATATTATGACTATGTAGTAATTTCAGATATGGAGATTCTTTTGAGATTTTTCAGAAAATGTTTGAGTATTTATACTAAGAACTCAGATAGATTTACTTTTCAGTATTTCCCATTTGTAGCAGATAATTCTGGGTTTCCTGTACTTTGCACATGCTAAACTCTGTTTGATTGGTGTTTGATGGTTTGAGGCACCTTGTTTTAATAAATGTCATATTTATTGTTGAAATAAAATTTTAGATAATTTGTGTTTTTATCACACTTTTTGATCTATATGTAGCTAATCCCTACAATGATCGATGTATGGAAAATAATATGATCCACAAGAATGACACAAAATAAGCAGCCGCAAATTAGGACCAGACTAGCATATCGAAAAATAGACAGCAACCACTATCATTTATCTTATTATATAGCCACATGGAAAAGGAATGGGATGGATCAAACCACCCACCCACATGAATTGTGAGGGATTGAATGAATCCACCCAAGCTAAACCATGTTTCTGTACCAGACTTGTATTTGTCACAGATATAGCTGTCGTTGAACAATATGCGGTAACAATAAATAGAAAAGATAAAGAGTTAATTACCCATAAGAACAGTAACTTTTATTCTAAGATGCGGCCACGATCCCCGATGCGCGTTTTGCAAGCGTAATGGTCGCTTCCCCATGGGCACATCCTTAATATATGGTGACTCAGGTTCTCATTTTCTTTGGTATATCCAATGGAGAAAGCAGAAAAATCTAGCTCACAGATGAAATTCAAAAAAGTGTATTTTGTATTGACTGCTTTACATAGTTTTGCATCATCTGCAAATATCGATATTTTACTGTGTAAACTTTCTACCAGATCGTTAATAAATATGTTGAAGAGAATAGGTCCCAACACCGACCCATGCAGTACCCCACTGGTCACAGTGACCCAGTTAGAGAATATACCATTTATAACCACCCTCTGCTTTTTATCACTAAGCCAGTTACTTACCCATTTACACACATTTTCCCCCAGACCCAGCATTCTCATTTTGTTTATCACCCTCTTGTCTGGCACGGTATCAAAAATCTTTGGAAAAATCAAGATATACCACGTCCAATGACTCACCTTGGTCCAGTCTATAGCTTACCTCTTCATAAAAACTGATTAGATTGATTTGGCAGGAGTGATTAACCATACATTCATGCTGATATGGAGTTAAACAGTTATTCTCATTGAGATAATCCAGAATAACATCCCTAAGAAACCCTTCAAACATTTTACCAACAATAGAGGTTAGACTTACTGGCCTATAATTTCCAGATCCACTTTTAGAGCCCTTTTTGAATATTGGTACCACATTTGCTATGTGCCAGTACTGTGGAACAGACCCGATCGCTATAGAGTCCCTAAATATAAGAAATAATGGTTTGTCTATTACATTGCTTAGTTCTCTTAGTACTCATGGGTGTTTGCCATCCGGACCCAGAGATTTATCTATTTTAATCTTATTTAGCTGGTTTCATACCTCTTCTTGGGTTAGATTGGTGACCCTTAATATAGGGTTTTCTTTGTTTCTCAGCATTTCACCTAGCATTTCATTTTCCACCGTGAATACCATGGAGAAGAAAGTGTTTATATATTAGTTTTTTCCTCGTCATCTACAGCTATTCTTTCCATACAATTTTTTTTTATGCTCTATCCTGGTATGTATATGTCCCCAATTCAGGTAAACATGGCCCACCCATCCTGATAATATATGGTACCCATCCAGATATACATGTCCCCCTATCACCATCCTGGTATACATGGCTCCCGCTCCCCATCCTGGTATAAGTAGCCCACTCATCTCCATCCTGGTGTACATGGCCCCCTCATCCGCATTCTGGTATATATGGTCCCTTTATCCCCATCCTGGTATACATGGCGCCCATCCCCATCCTGGTATACATGCCCCTCTCATCCCCATTCTGGTATACATGGCAGTCATCTCCATCCTGGTATACATGGCCTCCATCCTCATCCTGGAATACATGGCTCCCTCATCCCCATCCTGGTATACATGGTGCCCATCCCCATCCTGGCATACATGGCCCCCTCAATCGTATCCTGGTATATATGGCCCCCTCATCCCTATTTTGGTATACATGCTCCCCCATCCCCATCCTCATATACATGTCCCTCATCCCCATCCTGGTATACACGGCCCTCATCCCAATCATTGTATACATGGCCTCCGTCCCCATTCTGGCATACATGGTCTCCGTCCCCCATCCTGGAATACATGGCCCTCTCATCCCCATCCTGGCATACATGGCAGCCATCCTGATATACATGGCCCCCTCATCTCCATCCTGCTATCCATGGCCACCGACCCCATCCTAATATACGTGGCCCTCATCTCCATCCTAGTATACATGTTCCCCATCTTGGTATACATGGCCCACTCATCCCCTTTCTGGTATACATGGCCACCATCACAATCCTGGTATACATGGTGCTCATCATGCTTCACATATAAAAAAAATAAGCTAGTCTACTTACCTTCCCTCCGCTCCCTTGTAGCATCCTGTTCTGATGCCAGTAGCTGATTTTAGCTTGTAAGCAGCGCATGGCAGTGACATCATGCGCCCTCACACACCGAGATCACCTGCCGGAATATTCACTGCTCCCCACACCTGTGACTACAGGAGTGGAGAGCAGTGAATATTGATCTTCTTTAATATCAGGCAAACTGTTAGCCGCAGACACCAACTTCCTGCAGCAGCTGGGCAATCAATTGTGCCCACTGTTAAAGAAGATAAATACTCACTGCTGTTCACTCCTATGGGTGTGGGGAGCAGTGAAAATTCATCTTCTCTAATAACAGGCACACGCAGCTAACAATGTGCTTGCTATTAAAGAAGATGAATATTCACTGCTACACACGCCTATAGTTACGCCCACCTCTCGGCGCCCACTTCAGTGCAAAGAGGTTTGGCAGGACTATGGGCATGTTAGGTGCAGCAGCCAGTGTTAAGGGCATGTCACACTAAGAGATATCGCTAGCAATATCGCTATAACTAGTGACGTTATAGCGATATTGCTAGCGATATCTCTGTGTCTGATACTTACCTCCGACCGGCTCCCCCGCTGGTTATCGCTGATCGCGTGAGAACGTTCAGGACTGTTTCTCGTCGTCAGCTTCCTGCGGCGCTTCCTGTGGAGAGACGAGCGACGCGTGGAGCCGGGCGGGAGGACGCAGGATCGCCTGGTGTGACAGGTAAGTAGCGATCCCCATCCCCAGCGATGTCGCTAGTGAGATCTGCCTATGTGGCAGCTCACTAGCGACCACTTAGCGATGCACCAGCAATCCTGACCGCGTCATATCGCTGGTCGGGATCGCTGGTACATCGCTAAGTGTGATAGTACCTTTAGGCGCAGCAGCCAGCTCCTGCCTCCTGTGACACGCTCATCTGCCACTGCCGCTCCAACCCTCCCACAAACCACAGCTACAATAGGTACATTAGGACTATAAGACACAATCTCCATTTTCCTCCAAAATTCTGGAGGAAAAAGTGCATCTTACAGTCTGAAAAATACGGTATTTTGCACTGTAAACACTTTATCATGCAAACTTTCAATAGGAATTATCCTGGTTGTACTGTGTAAATTACCTTTATGTGTCCACTGATATAGCATTCTTGTTACTTGTATATGACCACTGTCTATATTGATTTTTTGCACAACTGAAGTGCTCATTTTTCTAATTTTGGGATCAGAGTAGTTACTAATTAGCGTAACCGATGGCTAGTCTATGTTGAAAGGGGTTGCTATATCATTATATCAGGGTGCTTCACTAGCAGGTAGGGATATTCTAGGGTGAACATTGGGTTACTCACTTCCCCTTCAATATACTGTGGTTATATTTCCCTTGGTAAGTGGTATTTTCGCATGTTATTTTCTCTAATAATGTTTTAGTATTACTCCTGTTTTTAAAGATATTTAATAAAGATATATAGATTTATGGTTCTTTTCTCTTTTTGGTTGGTACATTAGTATCCTCCAGTTGTGGTCGACCAACAAATGTCATTCCAAGAACAAAGCCTATAATAGACCGCGAGGTCACAAAGGAGCCCAAGATAACCTCTAGTTAACTAAAGGCCTAACTCTCATCATTTAATGTTAATATGCATAAATTCACCATCAGGAAGATACTGAACACCAATGATGTACATAGCAGGATTGTAAGGAAAAAGCCATTGCTCTCTTAGTGAATATTGTAGCCCATCTGCAGTTTGCTAAAGATCACTTGGACAAACCAGATGGCCATTGGAAGAAGGTGGTGTGGAAGTATAAACTCAAAAGAGGGTTTTTTTTAAAAGAAGCATTATGTTTGGGGAAAGAAAATCGCTGCAATACAGCATAAAAACCACATACAGGTGCTTCTCCCAAAATTAGAATATCATCAAAAAGGAAATTTACCACAGTTCTTCAATACAAAAAAGTGAAACTCATATATTATATAGAGTTATTACAAACAGAGTGATCTATTTCAAGTATTTATTTCTGTTAATGTTGATGATTATGGCTTACAGCTAATGAAACCCAAATGTCATTATCTCAGTAAATTAGAATACCTTATAACAACAGCTTGAAAAATGATTTTAAAATCCAAAATTTTGGCCTACTGAAATGCATGTTCAGTAAATGCACTCAATACTTGGCCAGGGTGAGTTTGCTGGCCAACCAAGCACAGTGATACTGTTGTTTTTAACCCCTTAGTGACATGCGCTGTACTAGTACTGCTCTGCCGGAGATGTGATTGTGCCCAGAGCAGTACTAGTATGGTGCTGCGATCACTGTGGCCTCACGCTGAGCACCGCGGCAATTGCATGCGGGTGTCAGCTGTATGTGACAGTTGACACTCGGCAGCAATACCAATGATTGGTACTAGCACCGATCGTGGGCATTTAACTGCTCTGATGCCGCTGTCAGTAGTGACAGCGGCATAGAGAAGCATCGTGCAGGGAGGGGGCGATCACATTGTTCTGGTGGTCTCCAAAGAGACCCCCCAGCACCAATATGGCCGCGAGGTCCTTCCGGTCCTGCAGGAAAGGTGGCTTGTGACCACCTGCTGAGAGCAGGTGCCGGCATGCCTCCTTCCCTGCCTGTCAGATCGCTGATCTCTGCCGTGCAGTATCAGGTCAGCGCTCTGATGTAAAATAGTAATGTCCCATACTGGGACAATTTAATATAGTTAAAAAATTATAATTTGTAAAAGTGCAAAAACATTTTTTTAAAATCTCCAAATAAAGAAAAAAAAAAATATCTACCGTATATACTCGAGTATAAGCCGACTCGAGCATAAGCCGAGGCACCTAATTTTGCCGCGGAAAACTGGGTACGTTTATTGACTCGAGTATAAGCCGGGTATGCATTGTCCCCTCATCACTGTCCTGGTATGCATGGCTCCCCATCGCTGTCCTGGTATGCATGGCTCCCCATTCCCTGTCATTTTATGCATGGCTCCCCGGTCCCTGTCATTGTATGTAAGGCTCCCCGGTCCCTGTCATTGTATGCATGGTTCTCTGGTCCTTGTCCTGCTATGCATGGCTCCCCGGTCCTTGTCCTGCTACGCATGGCTCCCCGGTCCCTGTCCTGCTATGCATGACTCCCCATCCCCCCTGGTATGCATGGCTCTTTATCTCCTATCCTACTCACACACCAGCGTGGCCTTGAAGCGTCTCGGTGGTCCCAGCATCTCCATGGTTCCAGCTTCCAGCAGTTCTTCCAGCGGGATCACGTGGTGCCGCTCATTAAAGTAAAAAATATTCACTCCATACCTATGGGAGTGGAGACGCATACAAAAACTAGTTTTTGCAATTAAGAGTCTTTTAGTGTGTGACAGCAGCCAAACATAAAAACCCAATATAAATCTAGTATCACTGTAATCGTAATGACCTGAAGAATAAAGTCACCTACTAACTTATACCGCATGAGGAATGGCATAAAAAATAAATAAAACCAATTCTTCACATGCTGTTGATTTTTTCATTCAGCCTCCCAAAGATCGCAGTAAGGCTCGGCGCACATTTATCCTGTGCTCTGCGCTGAGCGCTTACACCGGGGTTTCCGTGTAAATCTCTGAAATACGTGATTCAGACAGAACCCTGGGGGAAAATTCCCTATAATAAGGCAGATAGAGGCAATGTTGATGCCATAGCACATGTGATCCGGGGGTGTCCGTCTTTTTGGGATTGCATAAAGCTGCCATTGGCCACAGTTTTGTGTACTTCTGAAAAGAAGGAAACCGTGAAACAGAGTCCAGACAGAGTCCAGAGTAACTCTGCTGCCTCACTATAGTGAATGGATCCTTTGGTGGTTTCATCTGAATCACGTCACTCAGAGATTTAGATGGGAACCCCAAAGTAAGTGGTCAGCGTAGAGTGCCGGATATTTGTAAGTTATGTAAAATGTTCCAAAAAAAAGCTTCCACTCAATCCACAAAAAAAGCAAGTCTCCATTCAGATCTGTCATCTGTTAATGGAAATATAAGGGGCTTTCACGTTTCTGGTAGCACAAAGGCTCTGCAAATCGAAATGGCTCCTCACCTGCAAAAAGAAGTTAAGCAAATTCTCCGTTCCCAAATCCAAATGCCCCCTCCATTCTGAACCCCAGTGTCCCTAAACCAAATATAGCACCCACTTGTTTGGCATTTCTGTAGTGATGAGAGCCTGCCTAATTTACAGGTGCATGTCTCCAGAAGCACGGGCTGGGCATAATATACTGGTCAATACAGCGCACCGGTCACTACAATGGCAGTGTGCAATTTTCACTCAGAAACATCCACTGCTGCGTTTTTCTGGAAAACACCCATTAAGTTAAAATCGTCACTACATCTGTAGATAAATGCCCAAAGGGTTATAATTTCCAAAATGGGGGTCACTTGAGGGGGATTCTGTTTTTCTAGCACTTAGGGACTCTTTATATGGAATCCACAAACTAGTCTAGGAAAATCTGCGCTCCAGGAGGCAAATAGCGCTCTGTCCCTCAAGAGTCTCTCCATATGGCAAAGTAATACTCTACAGCCATATGTGGGGTATTTCTACATTCAGCAGAAATTGTGGGACAAATTCTGGTGCCTTTTTTACCCATTTCCCAGTGTGAAAATGTAAAACTTGGGGCTAACACACAATCTTGGTGATAAAAATGTAAATAATTTTTTCTTCAGTGCCCAATGCTATAAAAGTTTGTGACATACCTGTGGTGTTAATATAATCACTGCACCTCTAGATGAATTCATTGAGAGGTTTAATTGATAAAATGAGGTCATTTATGTGGGGTGTTACTGTTCTGGCACCTCAGAGGCTCTGTTAGGCCTCTTTCACACATCAGGTTTTCGGCGTCAGGCGCGATCCGGCGCTTTTGACTAAAACCGGATCCGGCGAAATGCAATGCCGGATCCGGTTTCCCCCCCATTGACTTGCATTAGAGCCAGATCGAGCCGGATGGCCATGCGTTTCATCCGATTTTCGCCGGATCCGGCAATGTGACGCGATCCGGCGTCTGGAAAAAACGGCTACTGTAACGTTTTTTGTCTCCGGCGAAAAAGCCGGACACGCCGAATCCGGCGTGTCCGGCTTTTTCATACAATGAAAGCCTATGAGCGCCGCAATGCGCCTGATCCGGCGACAGCCGGATCCGGCGGCCGGATCCGGTTTCTTTGGTCTGAGCATGCTCAGTAGCTCTGCCCACAGGACATATATAAAAGCAAGACAATGGGACCCTCAGCCACACCCAACATGCCACCCAAGCCAAGAACCAGGAGCAGGAGAAGGCAGCAGACATCTGCAGCAGCAGCACCATCAGCACCACCCCAAATGGAGCAGCATGCTGAACAACGGGAGGGGAGTCCAGCAGCAGATGAGAGACGGTAATTATCAAATCCCCCATTCCTCCAAACTAGGGCTATGGAATATCAAGATATTCATTGGCCCTTTGTTTCTCTTTATTCAACAGCCGCCCAATAGATGCAGCAGCAGCAGCAGCAATGGCAGCAGCAGAAACACCACCCACAGCCATGGAGTCTGGCCATGAGGAAGACAGCACATCTTCTAGGAGCCCTCCCTCGCATCGTCAGCGTTTGACGGTAAGTTTTTTTTTCCAAAATCCATCATCTCTGTAATATATGTGTATTCATTGCCTTTTATTTCAAAACAGGAATCACAAGATGAAGAGGAGCTCCCAGAAGAAGAAGGAAGGGGTGGACAGACACTTGGAGTGGGCTCACAATTGGTAAGTTTTTTGCATCAAACGCAGAAACACAACATCACACTACACACAACACATAGAAAACAATGTTCTGCAGACCACACACAGCAAACAAATGCCTGCATCCAAAGACATAACATTTTTTGTTTTCTTCTCTAGTCTTCCCAATCTGGTGCTCGGCCAAGAGGTCCTCGCAGTGCCTCCCAGGGTCGTCGGCGACAGCAACGCGGCGGTCACCAGCGTGTAAGTATAAATATTTTTGCTTTGTTTTTTTTGCACTTTTTATTTCATTTCTTTTGTGGAGGCTAATTATGTTATTTTTGTCTTTTTCTTTAACAGCCTTCACAGCGTGCTCCCGACTCTGACGGTGAGGATGGAGGGATTGATGTGGACCGCCTCATCGATCTCATCAGAGAAAGGGAGCCGCTCTGGAATATGGCTGACCGCCGCCACGCTGACCTGATCGTTACCCGATGACTCTGGGAGGAAATCTGTTCTCTCCTTGTGGACCGCTGGGAGGACCTCGAAGCTCGGGCTCAGATTAAAGAGCGTAAGTATATACAGTACCGGTTGCTTGATTTAAACCAGTGTTTCCCGAACTCCAGTCCTCGTGGTCCCCACGGATCATGTGTTCAGGATTTCTATTTACTTTGGAAATCCTGAAAACATGACCCCTGGGGACCATGAGGACTGGAGTTTGGGAAACACTGATGTTGTATACTAACCACTTTGTCCTTTCTCGTTTCAGGGGAGAGAATTGTGAAGCGGTGGCGGTCTGTGAGGGATCGTTTCAAGAAGGAGTTCAATAAAGAGATGCGGGCCCCGAGTGGATCTGGAGGACGCAGGAGCAAGTACAAGTACGCACGAGCCCTGTCGTTCCTCCGGGAGACAATGCTCACCAGAAGGTAAATATTACACACCACTAGTGTTGAGCATTTCGATACCGCAAGTATCGGGTATCGGCCGATATTAGCGGTATCGGAATTCCGATACTGACTTCCGATACTTTTGTCATATCGGATTCCGGAATCGGAATCGGAAGTTCCCATCATGCTATGAGCCTGCTTGCTTTGATTAAGCCAATGGAAATCCTCCGAAGTGTGGGCACATCCTGTTAGGCATGTAGGCATGTTAACTATTGGCATGGCTGTGATTGGCTGCTGAAATGATGTCATGATGCACTATAAAAGCCACTGCAGCCGCCATTTCTGGTTCACTCTGCTGGGAATTCAGTTAGGGACAGGCTGCTGTAGAAGACTGTGAGGGACAGTTAGAAATAGCGATTCCACCAAACTTCTAGTGCTTTACCCAGGCTACATAAACCACCACTGTAGCCTTCTTTGCCCTAGCAGCAGTGTTCACAGCTGTCTGCAAGGGCTGTGTGAGTGCAGCTCACGCTGTGGAGTGGGTCCTGCAGCCACGTCAGGCTGTAGGCCACCCAGTGTGATCACTGCTGACTCATACATCTTTTAATTTTTGAGCTGCATTTTTTACATAATTTCAATCTAGTGTGCTTCCATCCGTATCCATATACGTTGGTTGCAAACACTAGTAGTAGACAGCGGAGCCTTTCTGCAGCCTTTCAGTGCTAGTGTCCACTTTGCTGCACTGTTCACGGCTGTCTGAGAGGTCTCTGACTGTGTGTGAGTGCAGCTCACGCTGAGTAGTGTGTCCTGCAGCTACGTCTGGCTGTAGGACGCTCAGCGTGCGTCAGTGCCTCACACATATTTGTATTTGAGTGCAGCTCATTTTTTCTTCTATTAGTATGCATCCATCCGTCTCCATCTACGGTGGTTGCAAACACTATATAGGAGTACACAGCGGAGCCTTTCTGCAGCCTGTCAGTGCCAGTGCCCACTTAGCTGCACTGTTGACGGCTGTCTGAGAGGTCTCTGACTGTGTGTGAGTGCAGCTCACGCTGAGTAGAGTGTCCTGCAGCTACGTCTGGTTGTAGGACGCTCAACGTGCGTCACTGCCTCACACATATTTGTCTTTGAGTGCAGCTCATTTTTTCTTCTCCTATTAGTGTGCATCCATCCGTATCCATCAACATTGGTTGGTTGCAAACACTATATAGGAGTAGATAGAGGAGCCTTTTTTTCTGGCTTGTGCCCTGCCGGCGCAGCCAGATTAGTATTACCCAATTTTTTTGGAGCCTCATCTTTTGCATTGTAGGTTACCTGCCTGCATTGTAATAGCTCCAAAAAGTTGGTGATACTATCAGTTTCAATTCTTTGTTCACATACTTTGAGTTTGTTTCCAACAAAGAAACCACAAAAAAAGTTCACCAAACACTACATTTGGAACTTGTGTAGGCCACATCAGCTCCTATTAAAGTGTAGTCCACACACACACACTTCATAAAATTAGTGTTTCTTGTACCTGTAACCAGCTGTTCAGGAATAAGCACACTAAGGCCCCCCTTTGTACTTTTCTGCCTATCTTAAGCAGTCTTGCAAGATGAAGAAGGCAGGGAGTAAGGCGCGTGGACGTGGGCGTGAGCGTGGAGTTTCAGCAGGGAGAGGACGTGGGGATTCTGCAGGGAGAGGACGTGGGGATTCTGCAGGTAGAGGACGTGGGGATTCTGGGCCTGCTGCGGGCACCAGTGGATCAGCATCCCCCAGTTTTAGCAGGCAACAGTCCTTTATGCGCAGCTTTGTAGGACCTCAACGTACCCCACTGCTGCGGGAGGAACAAATTGAAGCCGTTGTCAGATGGATGGCAGCTAACGCATCGACTTCAATTACTTCCACAGCCTCTCAGGACCAGAGCACCGAAGAGCAACCATCTGTCTCTTCACCACCTGCCAAAGTGCCCAGGCCGTCAGAGAGACATGGACAGGAGCCATCACAGTCTCTACTTCTGTTCTCGGAATCTGTTGGCTTGGAAAGAGGGGGCCAGCCAAGCAGCATTCCTGAATGTGAAGAAGAGGGAGTATGCAGTGATGCGCAACTTCTTTGTCCCTCTGAATCTGAAGAGGCGAGTGGGCCAGTGCCTATGGTCAGCACACCTCAGTACGCATCAGATGATGACGAGACTCAGTTGCCACTTTCTGGTGCGTACGGTGCTGGCGAGACAACCCCGGAGAAGCAGCTGTTTGAAGAGGGGAGGGAAGATGATGAGGTCCTTGACCCATCATGGCGTGAGGAACAGGAAGGTGGTGGGAGCAGCTCGGAGGAAGAGATTCCCCTACCGGCCAAAACAGGAGGCAGAGGGAGGGGGAAGACTTGGTTGCCTGTACCCTCCACTTCGGCACCCGTTAGGAGCATTCCTCATTCCAAAGGCAAAACGGGCGCTCCCAAGAGTTGCAGTGCGTGGTCCTTTTTTGACACAGTTGCAGATGGCATTTGCTTTGTCAAATGCAAGCTGTGTCATCAGATAGTCAAAAGAGGGAGAAATGTCAGCAACCTCAATACCACAAATATGTGGAAACATGTGCGCACCAAGCACGAGTTGGAGTTGCAGAGACACCCTGAAGACGTAGGCCAACGTACAGCACCACCTACCACCTCTTCAGTTCCTGTTGGGGCCTCTTCCTCCAGCTCACACACTGCTGGTTCGGCTTCCTCTCAGGATCGCCAAGGAAGAACCTCTGCCACTGTTGTCCGGAGACCCTGTCAGATTCCACCCATAGCAGCACGTTCCCATCCATCACAGCCATCGGTAGCACAGGCATGGGATAAAAGGCGCCCTTAATCGGCAAACCATCCCCGAGCACAGTCTCTGAATGCTGGCATTGCCAAACTTCTGGCAGTTGAAATGCTGTCATTCAGGCTGGTGGACACTGACACCTTCCGGGACTTAATGGCATTGGCAGTCCCCCAATACAACGTGCCCAGCCGCTCTTATTTCAGCAGGCGAGCCGTCCCTGCCCTGCAGAAACATGTTGAGGGCAAAATAAAACATGCGCTACTAAACGCCGTTAGTAGCAAGGTCCACCTGACCACCGATGCGTGGACCAGTAACCATGGACAGGGACGATACCTTTCCCTCACTGCCCACTGGGTCAATGTTGTGGAGCCGGGTACAGATCTGGAGAGTGGCGCTGTACGTGTTCTTCCAATGCCACGGATTGCAGGACTCCAGTCTGTACACATAGACTCCTCCTCCTACTCAAGTTCCTCAGAAACAGCAGAGCAGGAGCCTGTTACGACCGATATGAGCACAGCCGTGGCCAAACGTCAACAGGCTGTACTCAAATTAATTTCTTTGGGGAATCGAAGCCACACAGCGCAGGAGCTCTGGAATGCTATCAAGCTGGAGAGCGATGTGTGGTTTGGGCCAGCGAATCTCCAGCCGGGCTTGGTAGTGTGTGACAATGGCCGAAATCTGGTGGCAGCTCTTGGCCTAGGCAACCTCACACACATCCCATGTCTGGCACATGTGCTTAACTTGGTCGTGCAGAGCTTTCTGAGGGACTATCCGGATCTTGATGCACTGTTGCACAAGGTCCGCATAGAGTGCGTCACTTGCGGCGTTCCAGCACGGCAAGATCGCGCCTCGCTGCTCTGCAGCGACGATTTGGCCTTCCGGAACATCGCATCATATGTGACCTACCCACCCGGTGGAATTCAAGGTTACATATGTTGGAGCGGTTGTGTGAGCAGCAGGCAGCAGTCATGGAGTACCAGCTGCATCAGGCGCAAACAAGTCGCACTGTGCGCCGTTCACACTTCAGCACCATTGAGTGGGCCTCTATGAAGGACATCTGCCTCGTTTTGCGTGCCTTCGATGAATCCACGCGGATGGCGAGTGCAGATGATGCACTAGTCAGCATGACTGTCCCCCTTATCTGCCTGCTTCAACAAACACTGCAAGCACTAAGGGATGAGGTTTCGGAAGAGGTGGAGGATGAGGAGTCCCAAATGCCATCTGCTTCTGGACAGTCTGCGCTACGTGTTTCCTCACAAAGTCCTAGGCAGGGGACACTCGATGGAGGATGAAGACATCTCTCCAGAGGAGGTAGGTACACAAACCTCTACTCAGTATGTACAGCGAGGGTGGGGTGATGCAGAGCAGGCCGAGGTCACGCCTCAAACAGGAGACAGCGGTTCTTTGGCAGTTGGGAGTCTGCAGCACATGGTTGATTTCATGCTGCAGTGCCTGAGAAACGACCGCCGCATCGCCCACATTCTCGTCTCGGCTGATTATTGGGTGTACACCCTCCTAGATCCTCGCTACCGGGACAGCGTACAAAGGCTCATACCAACGTTGAACCGGGAGCGTAAACTGCGGGAGTACGAAGAGTCACTGGTGCAGTCCATAATGTTTTCCATTCCACCCGACAGCATTGTTGCTAGTGCTTTACAAAGCAGCTCTGTGCGTCGAGGCAGTGGAGGAAACTCTGCACAAAGAGGGAGCAGAGGCAGCGCCGCAGCACAAGGCAAGACCACTATGGCCCAAATGTGGCAAAGTTTTGTGTGTCCACCACAATTGTCTACACCATCAGCGACGCCTCGAGTCAGCAGGAGGCAACGCTTTCGTCAGATGGTGTCAGACTACATGTCTTGCCCTGTCACTGTACTCCCAGATGGCTCTTCCCCCTTCAAGTTTTGGGTCTCTAAGTTGTATACATGGCCAGAGCTTAGCCAGTATGCATTGGAGGTGCTGACTTGCCCTGCTGCCAGTGTATTATCGGAACGTGTCTTTAGTGCCGCAGGTGGTGTACTAACAGACCGTCGCACGCGACTATCTTCCGATAATGTTGACCGGCTGACTTTTCTGAAAATGAACAAGGCCTGGATCTCCAAAGACTTTGCCATTCCTCTTACAGACTAAATTAGTGGTTGGCAACTGTATCCAGGTCTGCTGGTGTGTTCATTTTTCTACCACCTGAACTATAATCCCTGTGCTTCAACACAGCCAGTTGTCGCTCAGATGTGTCGTCTGCACAGAGAAACACACTAGCTCCTGTGTTAGTGGGGTTCAGTAACGCCAGCTGATCCCCTGCTGTGTGGACGGCAAAGTCACCAGCTCCATCAACATTCAAACCACTACTGATTTTTAACCGTGCCCAACTTAGGTCTCTGGCTCCACTGTCTCTACTATTTCCCCTGACCTCCAACCCCGCCATCTACATCTCTGAATTGGCGTCAGCACAATCTACACTTGTTCTTGTGTTCCTGTGGCTCAGTCCCATCAGTTTATCCCCTGATGTGTGTCTGGCAAGGTCTCCTGCTCTGTCCACATTCCCATAACCAGTAGTGGGAATGAGGACAGAGCTGGCAAACTTGCCGGACAAACATCAGGGGATCAACTGACGGGACTGAGCACCAGTAACACAGGAACAAGTGTAGATTGTGGTGACGCCACTTCAGAAACGTAGCTGGCGGGGTTGGAGGCCAGGGTAAATAGTAGAGACAGTGGAGCCAGAGGCCTAAGTGGAGCAAGGTTAGAATCAGTAGTAGTCAACAACCTCCATAAAAACCGCTGCCCATTGGCCTCTGCATGCGGCATGCGTAATCCTGGGCTCCAACAGTGTCAGTTGGTGTTCAGAAGTGTCGTCTCCACAGAGCCAAACACATTCGTTCAAGTGTTAGTGGGGTTCAGCACTGCCAGCTGTTCCCCTGCTGTGGAGATGGCAAGTCTCCTGCTGCCTTCACCTGCCAAAAACAACAGGCCCCAGCCTGCTCCTCGCCTAATCCTGGGCTCCAACAGCGTCAGTTGGTGTTCAGAAGTGTCGTCTCCACAGAGCCAAACACATTTGTTCGAGTGTTAGTGGGGTTCAGCACTGCCAGCTGTTCCCCTGCTGTGGAGATGGCAAGTCTCCTGCTGCCTTCACCAGCCAAAAGCAACAGGCCCCAGCCTGCTCCTCGCCTAATCCTGGGCTCCAACAGCGTCAGTTGGTGTTCAGAAGTGTCGTCTCCACAGAGCCAAACACATTCGTTCAAGTGTTAGTGGGGTTCAGCACTGCCAGCTGTTCCCCTGCTGTGGAGATGGCAAGTCTCCTGCTGCCTTCACCTGCCAAAATCCAGTAGGCCCCAGCCTGCTCCGCGCCTAATCCTGGGCTCCAACAGCGTCAGTTGGTGTTCAGAAGTGTCGCCTCCACAGAGCCAAACACATTCATTCAAGTGTTAGTGGGGTTCAGCATTGCCAGCTGTTCCCCTGCTGTGGAGATGGCAAGTCTCCTGCTGCCTTCACCTGCCAAAAGCAACAGGCCCCAGCCTGCTCCTAGCCTAATCCTGGGCTCCAACAGCGTCAGTTGGTGTTCAGAAGTGTCGTCTCCACAGAGCCAAACACATTTGTTCGAGTTTTAGTGGGGTTCAGCACTGCCAGCTGTTCCCCTGCTGTGGAGATGGCAAGTCTCCTGCTGCCTTCACCAGCCAAAAGCAACAGGCCCCAGCCTGCTCCTCGCCTAATCCTGGGCTCCAACAGCGTCAGTTAGTGTTCAGAAGTGTCGTCTCCACAGAGCCAAACACATTTGTTCGAGTGTTAGTGGGGTTCAGCACTGCCAGCTGTTCCCCTGCTGTGGAGATGGCAAGTCTCCTGCTGCCTTCACCAGCCAAAAGCAACAGGCCCCAGCCTGCTCCTCGCCTAATCCTGGGCTCCAACAGCGTCAGTTGGTGTTCAGAAGTGTCGTCTCCACAGAGCCAAACACATTTGTTCGAGTGTTAGTGGGGTTCAGCACTGCCAGCTGTTCCCCTGCTGTGGAGATGGCAAGTCTCCTGCTGCCTTCACCAGCCAAAAGCAACAGGCCCCAGCCTGCTCCTCGCCTAATCCTGGGCTCCAACAGCGTCAGTTGGTGTTCAGAAGTGTCGTCTCCACAGAGCCAAACACATTTGTTCGAGTGTTAGTGGGGTTCAGCACTGCCAGCTGTTCCCCTGCTGTGGAGATGGCAAGTCTCCTGCTGCCTTCACCAGCCAAAAGCAACAGGCCCCAGCCTGCTCCTCGCCTAATCCTGGGCTCCAACAGCGTCAGTTGGTGTTCAGAAGTGTCGTCTCCACAGAGCCAAACACATTCGTTCAAGTGTTAGTGGGGTTCAGCACTGCCAGCTGTTCCCCTGCTGTGGAGATGGCAAGTCTCCTGCTGCCTTCACCAGCCAAAAGCAACAGGCCCCAGCCTGCTCCTCGCCTAATCCTGGGCTCCAACAGCGTCAGTTGGTGTTCAGAAGTGTCGTCTCCACAGAGCCAAACACATTTGTTCGAGTGTTAGTGGGGTTCAGCACTGCCAGCTGTTCCCCTGCTGTGGAGATGGCAAGTCTCCTGCTGCCTTCACCAGCCAAAAGCAACAGGCCCCAGCCTGCTCCTCGCCTAATCCTGGGCTCCAACAGCGTCAGTTGGTGTTCAGAAGTGTCGTCTCCACAGAGCCAAACACATTCGTTCAAGTGTTAGTGGGGTTCAGCACTGCCAGCTGTTCCCCTGCTGTGGAGATGGCAAGTCTCCTGCTGCCTTCACCTGCCAAAATCCAGTAGGCCCCAGCCTGCTCCGCGCCTAATCCTGGGCTCCAACAGCGTCAGTTGGTGTTCAGAAGTGTCGTCTCCACAGAGCCAAACACATTCGTTTTTAGTGTTAGTGGGGTTCAGCACTGCCAGCTGTTCCCCTGCTGTGGAGATGGCAGTCTCTCCTGCTGTCTCCACATTCCAAAGACAGTAGGCCTCTGCCTACACCCTCCTATTTCCTGGGCTTCAACACAGCCAGTTGTAGCTCGGAAGTGCCGTCCACACGGAAAGAGACACTTGCTCCCGTGTCTCAGTGGGGTTCAGTAACGTCAGCTGATCCCCTGCTGTGTGGATGGCAGTCTCTCCTGCTGTCTCCACATTCCCAAGACAGTAGGCCTCAGCCTACACCCTCCTATTTCCTGGGCTTCAACACAGCCAGTTGTAGCTCGGAAGTGCCGTCCACACGGAAAGAGACACTTGCTCCCGTGTCTCAGTGGGGTTCAGTAACGTCAGCTGATCCCCTGCTGTGTGGATGGCAGTCTCTCCTGCTGTCTCCACATTCCCAAGACAGTAGGCCTCAGCCTACACCCTCCTATTTCCTGGGCTTCAACACAGCCAGTTGTAGCTCGGAAGTGCCCTCCACACGGAAAGAGATACTTGCTCCCGTGTCTCAGTGGGGTTCAGTAACATCAGCTGATCCCCTGCTGTGTGGATGGCAGTCTCTCCTGCTGTCTCCACATTCCCAAGACAGTAGGCCTCAGCCTACACCCTCCTATTTCCTGGGCTTCAACACAGCCAGTTGTAGCTCGGAAGTGCCGTCCACACGGAAAGAGACACTTGCTCCCGTGTCTCAGTGGGGTTCAGTAACGTCAGCTGATCCCCTGCTGTGTGGATGGCAGTCTCTCCTGCTGTCTCCACATTCCAAAGACAGTAGGCCTCAGCCTACACCCTCCTATTTCCTGGGCTTCAACACAGCCAGTTGTAGCTCGGAAGTGCCCTCCACACGGAAAGAGACACTTGCTCCCGTGTCTCAGTGGGGTTCAGTAACGTCAGCTGATCCCCTGCTGTGTGGATGGCAGTCTCTCCTGCTGTCTCCACATTCCAAAGACAGTAGGCCTCTGCCTACACCCTCCTATTTCCTGGGCTTCAACACAGCCAGTTGTAGCTCGGAAGTGCCCTCCACACGGAAAGAGATACTTGCTCCCGTGTCTCAGTGGGGTTCAGTAACGTCAGCTGATCCCCTGCTGTGTGGATGGCAAAGTCTCCTGCTGCCTACACAGTCGTACCACTACTGATTTTTAACCGTGCTCCAATTAGGCCTGTGGCTCCACTGTCTCTCGTATTTCCCCTGTCCTCCAACCCTGCCAGTTACAGCTCCGAAGTGGCGTCTGCACAATCCACACTTGTTCCTGTGTTACAGGTGTTCAGTCGGGTCAGTTAATCCCCTGATGTGTGTCCGGCAATGTCGCCTGCTCTGTCCACATTCCCATAACTAGTTATGGGAATGTGGACAGAGCAGGCGACATTGCCGGACACACATCAGGGGATTAACTGACCCGACTGAACACCTGTAACACAGGAACAAGTGTGGATTGTGCAGACGCCACTTCGGAGCTGTAACTGGCAGGGTTGGAGGACAGGGGAAATACGAGTATCACTGATATTTGTATTTCCCCTGTCCTCCAACCCTGCCAGTTACAGCTCCGAAGTGGCGTCTGCACAATCCACACTTGTTCCTGTGTTACAGGTGTTCAGTCCGGTCAGTTAATCCCCTGATGTGTGTCCGGCAATGTCGCCTGCTCTGTCCACTAGTTATGGGAATGTGGACAGAGCAGGCGACATTGCCGGACACACATCAGGGGATTAACTGACCGGACTGAACACCTGTAACACAGGAACAAGTGTGGATTGTGCAGACGCCACTTCGGAGCTGTAACTGGCGGGGTTGTAGGACAGGGGAAATACGAAAATCAGTGAAGCCACAGGCCTAAGTGGAGCTTGGTTAAATTTAGTAGAAGTCTACAACCGATCTTAAAATTTCTTCAATGCAGCCTCAGCCTGCTCCGTGCTTGTCCCTGGGCTTCAACACAGCCAGTTGTTGCTCGGAAGTGCCGTCTTCACAGAGTAAAACACTAGCTCCTGTGTTTGTGGGGTTCAGTAACGTCAGCTGTTCCCCTGCTGTTTTGATGGCAATCTGTCCTGCTGCCTCCCAATTGACAGCACATCAGGCCTCAGCCTGCTAAGTGCTTGTCCCTGGGCTCCAACATTGCCAGTTGCTGCTCATAACTGACTTTGGCACGGGTACTCCCTCCTGCCCAGCTTGGTTCCAGCCCTGCCTGCTGTTTCCGGGAAGTGTCAATGTCAGTTTGCCACCCCAAGTTGCCATGTCGTGTTGCGGTTGGGTTAGCCGAGGCTAGGGTGCCAGCAGTTTAGGTGCTTCCTATGTGGACTGCGGGTTCTGGTAAGAAAGGCTTGTTCCGTAGTGCCAGTAGGACAAGCACCTCCTGTAGGACTGTGTGATTCGGTAACTGCGGCCAGCTTGCGGCATGCCAACTTTGCTTTTCAGGGGTAACTTCTGCTACCCCTCCGGGTTCCAGCACCGTCAGCTGGTTCTCGTCAGAGCCTTTGGCCTAGGTGCCTCCATCTCGGTATCCGAGTTCCGGCAACGTCTGCTGGTCCTTGGTAGTGCTTTGTAGCACAGGTACCTCCTGCTTAGTAACCGGGTTCCAGCACCGTCAGCTGGTCCTCGGTTGTGCCATTGGCTCTTATTCCTTCTGCTGCCCCTCCGGGTGCCAGCACTGTCAGCTGGTCCTCGCTATTTCCATTTGCTCTTGCAGCTTATGCTACCCCTCCGGGTTCCAGCACCGTCAGCTGGTTCTCGTCAGAGCCTTTGGCCTAGGTGCCTCCATCTCGGTATCCGAGTTCCGGCAACGTCTGCTGGTCCTTGGTAGTGCTTTGTAGCACAGGTACCTCCTGCTTAGTAACCGGGTTCCAGCACCGTCAGCTGGTCCTCGGTTGTGCCATTGGCTCTTATTCCTTCTGCTGCCCCTCCGGGTGCCAGCACTGTCAGCTGGTCCTCGCTATTTCCATTTGCTCTTGCAGCTTATGCTACCCCTCCGGGTTCCAGCACCGTCAGCTGATTCTCGTCAGAGCCTTTGGCCTAGGTGCCTCCATCTCGGTATCCGAGTTCCGGCAACGTCTGCTGGTCCTTGGTAGTGCTTTGTAGCACAGGTACCTCCTGCTTAGTAACCGGGTTCCAGCACCGTCAGCTGGTCCTCGGTTGTGCCATTGGCTCTTGTTCCTTCTGCTGCCCCTCCGGGTGCCAGTACCGTCAGCTGGTTCAAGAGGACAAAGAACAGGAAGACAACCACCAAGATGCAGAACAACAAGAGAGAGAAGACAAAGAAGCATAAAAAAACAAAGCAGAAGAACATTAAGCATAAGACTAATACTCTGAGCAAATGATATTATCTTATTTATAAGCAGAAGAAGACTAAGCAGTGTATGGGGGTGAGTCCGTTCCTCCTTGTGGTGCCCCTGGAAAAGGCCTGCTGCTGCAGGCCAAACTGAACGCGGACAAATCCTGTTGTAAATCTTTTGTGACAGGCAGAACGGAAGGTGTAAACTTCTAACTTTTCTAGATAACAACTACAGGAATGCCTGACACAAACAAGAATATGATGAAGAAGAATAGGAAGAAGATGAAGAAGTTGAATATGTAGAATAATAATTGTTGAATAAGAAGAATATGAAGGATGTAAGAAAAGGAAGAAGAAGAAGAATGTAAAAAAAGGAAGTAGAAGAATTTAAAAAAAGGAAGAAGAAGAAGAATGTAAAAAAAGGAATAAGAAGAAGAATGTAAAAAAAGGAAGTAGAAGAATGTAAAAAAGGAAGAAGAAGAATGTAAAAAAAGGAATAAGAAGAAGAAGAAGAAGGTAAAAAAAGGAAGAAGAATAAGAAAGAAGAAGAAAGAAGAAAGAAGAAAGAAGAAGAAGACATACATGTCTGGCAAAATATAAATGAGGCTAACATAGTCAATATCTTTGTAACTACTAACGTCTTTAAAAAAAAAGTTTAATTCCTGCTATTCCATTTGATTGGGATAAACCTCTATGGCTTTAATGTCTCCTCCACCTCCCACAATACATTCTACATTATTCTTAGTTGTTTTTCTTCATGTAGAATTAACCTACAAGGAAAGAAAGGGTTTTTTTTAATTCCGATATTTTGGCCCCATTGACTTGCATTGGTTCCCGGTATCAGAATCGGCGATACCGATACTTTTTTTTAAGATCGGCCGATCCATTTCGATCCGATATTTTCAAGTATCGGCTGGTATCGCTCAACTCTACACACCACAAGTGACAAAAAAATGTTTAGATGTAACTTTTTTTTTTCAGCCAGGGCCATACCATGTCACTATTTTAATTGTTTTTTTTTCTCTTTATTCCACAGCACGGTGAGCAGCACTCGGGAGCCTGCACGATTGGACCCTTCTGAGGCGATCCCTGAGGAGACCGGCACCGAGGGACACTTCGACCGCCCCGGTACATCTGCACCTTCCCAGCCTTCCCACACATTCGACCCATCTGTCCCATCCACCAGCACAGGAGCATCGTGGCCGCCTACATTACATGAAGCTGCTGGTGAGGAGATCGCTTTCCCTTTACCCCACCCTTCTGCCCCTGCCACCTCTAGTACACCTGCGGGTACTGGGCGGCAGTGGCAGAGGGGTCAGGAAAAGAGTTATGCGCCAGAGTTCTTGCATCTGAATGCATCTTTCCAGAACTGTCTAAAAGTCTTGTCAGAGCAAATCTCCGCAGGCTTTCAGCAGATCAACTCCAGCATTCTGGAGGTGAAGACACTTCTGCAAACCATGCATTCAGAAGCAAGTTCTTCGCCAAACCACACCTTTTTCAGGTCTGTTGTGGAGCGCATGGCAACACTATCTCCTACCCAGCAGATGCATGTAATGCATTCGTGCCACGGTGCTCTACAGCAGGTTACCTCCCAACCTCCACCTCCCACCACTGTAGTTCCTCCACCTGCACCCCCTCCAGCCACTTTCCATCCTCCCCCTCCTATTACATCTGCACCCCCTCCAGCCACTTTCCATCCTCCCCCTCCTATTACATCTGCACCCCCTCCAGCCACTTTCCATCCTCCCCCTCCTATTACATCTGCACCCCCTCCAGCCACTTTCCATCCTCCCCCTCCTATTACATACCAGCAACCTCCCCAGTACCAGCAACCTCCCCAGTACCAGCAACCTCCCCAGTACCAGTCATCTCCCCACTTCCAGCAACCTGCCCCGTATCAAACTCCTTCCCCTTATCAAACTCCTTCCCCGTACCAAACTCCTTCCCCATACAACTTTCCATCAACATCATCTGCTCCTACAGTCCCTGCCCAACCCTCCACTCCACCGCCCACCACCTCTTCTGCCTCCCACATGTCCACCCATTCTGTAGCTTTTTCCACACCATCACCTCTAACTGTTCCTTCCCCACCACGATCCCAATCCTCTCTCCACACTCCCAGTGTCGAAGTGTCCCGCAGCCCCTCCAGCAGTATTTCCACCCCACACTACACAGATTTATGATGTGTTTTGTAATAAAAATGCCCATGTTTTTTTCAAACCTTTATTAAAAAAGTTTTTTAACTTTAAAAACAGTTTACAAACAAAAAAATATTTTAAATAAAAGTTAAATTATTGTTTACACTGGTTGTCTGTCATTTCTTTCTGCGGCGAAATATGTTTAAAAAAAAGGTTAAATAAAGGGTATTTAAAAGGTAAAAAGGTATTCAAAACCAGGTATATAACTGTGGGTAAATTTTAGCTTTTTGCCACAGTTGTGTTCCTGGTTGTGTTTGAAGCAAAGTATTTCACCTAAAAAGTTGTGTTTATTGTTGGTGATTTCATAACAATGTACACAACTTTTGTTAAAAGGTGAAATACTTTGCATAAAACACAACCAGGTACACACCTGTGGCCTAAAGCTAAAAATAGAGACCATGACAAGATAGCCAACTTTGGTTGGCAAAGGTATATACTGTTGGTACAGAAGGTACACAAGTTTGGTTAGGGCACAAATCTTTCACACTCTGTCATCCTGCCAGTGTACTCTGCCTTGAGGTGACATAAAGTATAGTGCAAAATTGTCCCTCATTACTGAAACCGTCACAGAACTTCTAGTGGTAATGTCATGGTAATCTTGCAAGGTGGTTTCTTCAGAGGTGTCCTCAATGGAAATGGGTTCCTTGCAGATAACAAAATTGTGGAGTACCACGCAAGCTTTGATCACCTCGTCAACAGTTTCTGTCTTGAGGTTGATCGCAGTCAATAGGACCCGCCATTTGGCTGTCAGAATACCAAAGGTACATTCAACCATTCTTCTTGCTCTTGTGAGGCGGTAATTAAAAATGCGTTTTGGTCTTGTCAATCCTCTGCTAGAGTATGGTTTCAAAAGGTGTTCTGACAGCTGGAAGGCTTCATCCCCTACACAGACAAATGGCATAGGTGGACCAGATGTTTGCGGCAGCGGTCTAGGGGGTGGGAACTGGAAGGTGTTTCCATACAGTTTACGCCCCATGGCAGACAGTTTGAAAACTTGAGAGTCATTGGAGCGGCCATAGGCCCCAATATCCACAGCAATAAATTTGTATTCCGCATCAGCGATGGCCATGAGGACAATTGAAAAATATTTCTTGTAATTGAAATATTCCGATCCCGATCCGGCTGGCTTTACAATGCGGATTTGTTTCCCGTCCACAGCGCCCAAGCAGTTGGGAAACTGACATATCTGTTGAAACTTGTCAGCAATTTCAATCCACCTCTCTGTTGTGGGCTCTGGTAAAAACTCTTCAGCTAAGGAGTCCCACAGTGCACGGCATGTGTACTTCACTATTCCTGATATGGTGGAAATCCCGAGTCTGTACTGGAAATACAGTGACGAAAGGGATTCTCCAGTTGCAAGAAATCTGTGGGGAATTAAAAAACAATCAATTAGTTTAAAATCACAGCATTACATACCAAAACTCAGCTATAACACTTGGAGATACAAACTACCACCAACAAGATTGCAGTGAAAGTGTGCTCTGATGCGAGCATATCCAATAAATGTGGCTTACCTTAAAGTCACCATCAGACGCTCTGCGGGTGAAACAGAGAAGCGGCAATAGGTGTCTGCTTTTCTTATGAGGTGTGCAATGCGCTCCACCAAGTAATCAAAATTCTCCATTTTCATCCGAACATATCCAAAAAATGTATCCGGGTTTCGTCGAAGGTCCATGCAGAGTGTAGAATAGACCCCACGCGTCATTCTCTTGGCTGTGACGGGGTGGATCCACAAACGTCGTCTACGATGCCTGATGCGCTGCTGTCTCGCTCTCTCCTTCTCCAGAACAATCACCCTCAAACGATTCGCCTCCGCTATAAATTCCACCAAATTCTTCAAAATATTTCCAATGACAACATCCATCTTCGCCAGTAACTTGCTCTTCTCTCCAACCTGCACTTTCTCCTCGACAACCTGTCAAAGAAGGGCTGTAGGAACACTCTATATATAGTTTTCCAGTAACCAATCCCGTTCGGAAGGCCACAAGGGTCAATTTTAAAAACCGGATCCGGCGTAATCCGTCGAAAAACGGATAGAAAAACGGATGAACCGGATGAGACGTCACATCCGGTTTTACTAAACATTTGCCGGATCCGGCGTTCCGGCACAACGCCGGATCGCGCCTGACGCCGAAAACCTGATGTGTGAAAGTAGCCTTAATGTAACATTACACCATCAAACAAGTGCAGCAAAATATGCACTGAAATATGGTGCTACTTCCCTTCTGAGCTTTGCACTGTGCCTCAAAACAAGTTTTTGACCACATATGGGGTATTGGTGTACTCAGGAGAAATTTCACAACAAACTTTGTGGTCCATTTACTCCTTTTGCAGTTGTGAAAATACAAAATTTGTAGCAAAAAAGTTTTGTGGGAAAAATGTGATTTTTTTTATTTTCACGGCTTAACATTATAAACTTCTGTGAAGCACTTGGGGTCTTCAAGGTGCTCAATACACATCTAGATAAGGTTCCAAAGGTGTCTAGTTTCCAAATTGGGGTCACTTGTGGGGGTTTTCCACTGTTTAGGCACATCAGGGGCTCTTCAAACGCAACATGGCGTCCACTAATTATCCCATCAAATTTTGCATTCCAAAAGTCAAATGGCGCTCCTTCCCTTCCAAGCCCTGCCGTGCACCCAAACAGTAGTATTCCCCCACATATAGGGTATCAGCGTAGGCAGGAGAAATTGCACAACAAATATGGATCAATTTCTCCTGTTACCCTTATGAAAATGCAAAATATGGAGCAAAAAAAACTTTATTTGGGAAAAATGTTTTTTTTTTTATTTCCACAGCTTTACGCTATAATCTTCTGTGAAGCACCTGTGGGTTCAAGGTGCTCAATACACATCTAGATAAGTTCTCTAAGGGGTGTAGTAACCAAAATGCTGTCACTTGTTTGTGGTTTCCACTGTTTAGGCACATCAGGGGCTCGCCAAACACGACATGGAAATCGCTAATTATTCCAGCATATTTTACATCCAAAAAGTGAAATGGCGCTCCTTCCCTTCCATGCCCTGCTGCTTGCCCAAACAGTAGATTTCTCCAACATATGGGGTATCGGCATGCTCAGTAGAAATCGTGTTTCCCATAATGCTTACAGGCGCCTTTTCTCAGCCAATGAACAAGGACGCACAATGTGGGCAACGCGATGATATTGGCAGTGGCCACCGCCATCTTAGAGAAAGGCATTGCAGTGATTGGCTTGCTTTCTGTGGCGTCACAGTGGCTATAAAAGCCCTGACCGCCGACCGCCATTTTACTTCTGCCATTCTCAGCATAGGGAGAGGTTGCTTCCGCTGTTTCTCAATAGGGAGAGTGTTAGGCAGGAAAGAAAAAAGTTAGGCAGGAAAGAAAAAAGAATTTGTGCGTCTGCTGATAGCAATTGTGCTTTACAGTTAGTGTGCAGTGACAGGGGAGGATTTTTTTGTGTGCAGCAGCGCTGGTTATTAAGCTGCCTGATAGCTGCATTGCTCTGTGCACACTGCTTTGCAGACTGCTTTTTATACAGCACTCATACTTTTATTCTTTTTTTCTGCACAGTTACTGAGCGTTCATTTTTTCCCACACCGTATAGAGCTGTACGCTCCTCATACACTACCGTGTACCGGCTGGCATCACGGTCAAATACATGCTGACTATCTGTGTGTGACTCTGGAAATAAATATATGGAGATTTAAATTTTCCACTACACCGTATTCAGCTGTCCGCTTCTGATACAGTACCGTATATCTGCTGTTTGGATTATGGTCAAATCCATACTGAGACAGCGTCTGTGTGTGACTCCGGAAATAAATATACGGAGATTTAAAATTTCCCCTACACCGTATTCAGCTGTCCGCTTCTGATACAGTTCCATATATCTGCTGTTTGGATTACGGTCAAATCCATACTGAGATAGCGTCTGTGTGTGACTCTGAAAATATAAATTCAATTTAAATAGACTTGGCACACAGCTGTGTGCCAAGTCTATTTAAATTGAAGTTCACGGATTGGGATCCTACTTGTGCACCACCTCCATTTACCAGGGTTGTGCCAACGGTTTTGTACTAATTCTGAAAATATACGGAGATTTAAAATTTCCCCTACACCGTATTCAGCTGTCCGCTTCTGATACAGTACCGTATATCTGCTGTTTGGAATACGGTCAAATCCATACTGAGACAGAGTCTGTGTGTGACAGCGGAAATAAATATACAGAGATTTAAAATTTCCCCTAAACCATATTCAGCTGTCCGCTTCTGATACAGTACCGTATATCTGCTGTTTGGAATACGATCAAATCCATACTGAGACAGCGTCTGTGTGTGACTCCGGAAATAAATATATGGAGATTTAAAATTTCCCCTACACCGTATTCAGCTGTCCGCGTCTGATACAGTTCCGTATATCTGCTGTTTGGATTACGGTCAAATCCATACTGAGACAGCGTCTGTGTGTGACTCTGAAAAAAAAGGAGATTTAAAATTTCTCCTACACCGTATTCAGCTGTCCGCTTCTGATACAGTACCGTATATCTGCTGTTTGTATTATGGTCAAATCCATACTGAGACAGAGTCTGTGTGTGACAACGGAAATAAATATAACGAGATTTAAAATTTCCCCTAAACCGTATTCAGCTGTCCGCTTCTGATACAGTACCGTATATCTGCTGTTTGGAATACGATCAAATCCATACTGAGACAGCGTCTGTGTGTGACAACAGAAATAAATATACGGAGATTTAAAATTTCCCCTACACCGTATTCAGCTGTCCACTTCTGATACAGTACCGTATATCTGCTGTTTGGATCACAGTCAAATCCATACTGAGAGAGCGTTTGTGTGTGACTCCGGAAATATACGGAGATTTAAAATTTCCCCTACACCGTATTCAGCTGTCCGCTTCTGATACAGTACCGTATATCTGCTGTTTCGATTACGGTCAAATGCATACTGAGACAACGTCTGTGTGTGACTCCGGAAATATATACGCAATTTAAATTTTTCCATACACCATATAGAGCTGTACGCTCCTCACACACTACCGTGTACCGGCTGGTATCATGGACAAATACATGCTGACTATCTGTGTGTGACTTCGTAAATAAATATACGGAGATTTAAATTTTCCCCTACACCGTATTCAGCTGTCCACTTCCGATACAGTACCGTATATCTGCTGTTTGGATTACAGTCAAATCCATACTGAGACAGAGTCTGTGTGTGACAACAGAAATAAATATACAGAGATTTAAAATTTCCCCTACACCGTATTCAGCTGTCCGCTTCTGATACAGTACCGTATATCTGCTATTTGGAATACGGTCAAATCCATACTGAGACAGCGTCTGTGTGTGACTCTGGAAATATATACGGAGATTTTAATTTTTCCATACATCGTATAGAGCTGTACGCTCCTCACACACTACCGTGTACTGGCTGGTATCACGGACAAATACATGCAGACTATCTGTGTGTGACTCCGGAAATAAATATACGGAGATTTAAATTTTCCCCTTCACCGTATTCAGCTGTCCGCATCTGATACAGCACTGTATATCTGCTGTTTGGATTACGGTCAAATACATACTGGGAGCGCGTCTGTGTGTGTGACTAAGGGAATATATAAAAGGAGATTTAAATTTTCCCCTACACTGTATACAGCTGTATGTTTCTGATACAGAACAGTATATCTGCTATTTGGATTACGGTGAAATACATTCTGGGAGAGCATCTGGGTGTGACTAAGGGAATACATAAAAGGAGATTTAAATTTTCCCCTACACTTTACACAGCTAAACGTTTCTGATACAGCACCGTATATCTGCTGTTTTGATTACGGTCAAATACATACTGGAAGAGCGTCTGGGTGTGACTAAGGGAATATATAAAAGAAGATTTAAATTTTCCCCTACTGTCACGTGGACCTGTCCTGTGTGACGCGACCCGCAGGCCGGTAACTGAAACAAAACGACGTGGCACGTGAAGCTGTCCTGTGTGACACGGCCCGCAGGCCGGTAGCTGTAAACAACAAGACAAGGGGGAGGGACAACAGTTACAATGGTGGGCCCTGCAATAGGGAAAGGGGACGTGGAGACCTCCTGCACTCCCCTGAGTCAGTGTCCCTTATGCTCCTAACGTTCCCTATGCCTGTTCCGCACCGGGCGCCGCTCAGGATACCTGTCACCCTAGCACAGCCTACACCTATCCCTTGCTAGGGAGCTGGGTGGCGCAGGCACTGGCCCCACTGCTGTACTAATACACACGAAGGGAAAACACAAATAGGGGAACACCTAGCTTTACTCTGTGCACTTGCTCCCGGCAACAGAGTCCACCACCAGAATGCAGCTCTCCTCCTGAAATGCTGCCACCAAGCTCTGTCAGAGGTGCAAGGAAATCCCCTCTGACTCCTTCCACACCAGGGCTCAGATCGTGCTGCAAGGAGCTCTCTCCAGCTCCTTCCTCCACCAGGGATGGTTGGAAATGAATACTATCACCAACGCTGATTGCAACACCTGTGACTCTTTTATAGCAGAGCCAGCAATCACACCTGCATTATAAATGTGCACTTAACTAAAGAAACAGAGTGCAATGACGCTCACCACCACCGGGGGCAAACTTAGAACAAACGACACCACAGTGCAATAATCCAAATGGCCACTGGGGGCAAAAACATAAGCACAGCTTGAGGAAAAAAAAAGGTTACCTGTGCTTTTATCTGTCCTGATCCCGCATGGATCATGGCAGTACCCTCCCCTTAATGAGAGGCCTCTGGACCCTCAAAATCGCTCCCCATCAGGGAACCACCTACAGCAGGGACGCCAAGACCCAGAGTTCACCTCAGCAACTACCTGCATGTCAGGTTGATGAGAAACGAGCCTGCTGGTATTGACATCATATGTTCTGGAAGCAACACACATCTCCGAAGCGCTGACCTGGGGAACGAGTTGTGTATGTGTATGTTTGGTATGAGCTGGCAACACTCCACAACACACTTCCACTGGATGTTTTTTGGTGGCCACCCATATACGCTCATTCACACACAGGTCCGGACCTGAACGTTTATTGCCACCATTTGGAGAACTCTTTCTGGGATTTTCAACAGAGGCGTCCCCCTGTGTCACCACACTCACACCCCCGCATATCACCATGGGATACACCACCCTCCAACTCCTTCTACCATGAGGTCTGTGCCTCCCAGGGTTGGCCAATGGCGAGGGTTGAGACTTGCCCCTACTCTCCTGCAGCACATCTGCTGCTCTCACCGGAGAGGAATGGGTCTGTTGAGGAGAGGCGGCAGAGACAGTAGTTCCTAGGCAGCAGCCCTTACACGAGTGCCCCCCGCTGACCACTTCCCTCGCCCGGCAGTCTATTACCGGGTTGTGTCTTTTCAGCCAAGGGAGGCCTAAAACAATAGATACTGACATTCCCTCCAAGACGTAGCACGATAAGGACTCCTCATGATGTCCTATACGCAGATGGATATTCTTTACGACCTTGGTCAAGCTCCCCTGGCTCAGTGGAACAGAGTTTATGGCCTGGACGCTTATAGGCTGGGCTAGCGTCCTACACCTCATACCATGAGTCTGGACAAAGCGAGCATCCACCAGACTGACTCCTGCTCCGCTGTCCACAAGCACCGGTATCACCTCCGGTACCCCGCCAGCCAAGACCTCTGCTGACATGGTACCTTGGGAGGGCAAAATGGAGGAAATGTATACTCCCTGGTCGCCTCTCTCCAAGTGACCAGGGGAATGAGGCTTCTCAGATGGCACAGATAACTTGGTGTGCAATGGGCAAGCCTTCAGGACATGACCAGTCTGCCCACACTACAAACATTCCGACACCACACCCCGAACTGTAGGCAGCTCCGTACACAAACTAGCTCCTCCTACTTGCATAGGTTCGTCTGGAGACTTGGCGTGAACTGGGCAGGCTCTCATAAAATGGTCAGGCTTCCCACAGGAAAAGCATACCCCCCCCACCATGATGAGCCGCAGACACCCCATTTTTTGAATCAACAACACCGGGCTGTCTGAGTTACTCCGTCCGCACTGGCGGTTCCTCCTCCCTAGCGAGGACATCAGGGGGCACTTTTTGTATATGTCTTTCCCTGAGGTGTCTATCCACCCAGATGGCAAGGGACATGATGGCCTCCAGCGACCTGGGGGCGGCGTACTGCACCAGAGTATCCTTCAACTTTGGAGACAAACCCTGCACAAATTGACTTCTAAGTGCAGGGTCATTCCACTGAGTGTTAGTGGCCCATCTCCTAAACTCTGAGCAGTACTCCTCAGCAACCCGGGCTCCCGATTTACACCTACGGATCTGAGACTCAGCCAGGGCGACGCCATCAGGATCCCCATACACAAGCGCCAAAGCCGCAATAAACTCGTCCACGGACAACAATGATGGAGAATCGTCTGGTATGGAGAAGTCCCAGGATTGGGGATTCCCTTTAAGAAGGGACATAATGATTCCCACCCGTTGCTCCTCACTCCCCGATGAACGAGGGCGCAGCCTGAAATACAATTTACAGGCTTGCTGGAATACCAAGAATTGAGCTCTCCCTCCAGAAAATCTGTCAGGGAGGAATATCTTGGGTTCTGAGTGAGCCTGTTCCTGAACCAAGCCCCCAGAGCCCACCAACAGCCGAAGCTGCCGCACCAACCCTCTGCGCAGCCCCCCAATCTCATTAGTAAGGGTCTGCACGATTTGGGCAAAGGTCTGAACTGGGTCCATGGCTCAGCAGAGAAAAATGTCATGTGGACCCGTCCTGTGTGACGCAACCTGCAGGCTGGTAACTGAAACAACACGACGCGGCACGTGAAGCTGTCCTGTGTGACACGGCCCACAGGCCGATAACTGTAAACAACAAGACAAAGGGGAGGGACAACAGTTACAACAGTGGGCCCTGCGATAGGGAAAGGAGACGTGGAGACCTCCTGCACTCCCCTGAGTCAGTGTCCCTAACGCTCCTAACGTTCCCTATGTCAGTTCCGCACCAGGCGCCGCTCAGGATACCTGTCGCCCTAGCACACCCTACACCTATCCCTTGCTAGGGAGCTGGGTGGCGCAGGCACTGGCCCCACCGCTGTACTAATACACATGAAGGGAAAACACAAATAGGGGAACACCACTTAGCTTTACTCTGTGCAACAGAGTCCACCACCAGAATGCAGCTCTTCTCCTGAAATGCTGCCACCAAGCTCTGTCAGAGCTGCAAGGAAATCCCCTCTGACTCCTTCCACACCAGGGCTCAGACCGTGCTGCAAGGAGCTCTCTCCAGCTCCTTCCTCCACCAGGGATGGTTGGAAATGAATACTATCACCAACGCTGATTGCAACACCTGTGACTCTTTTATAGCATAGCCAGCAATCACACCTGCATTATAAATGTGCACTTAACTAAAGAAACAGAGTGCAATGACGCTCACCACCACCGGGGGCAAACTTAGAACAAACGACACCACAGTGCAATAATCCAAATGGCCACCGGGGCAAAAACATCTCTGAGCACAGCTTGAGATAAAAAAAAGGTTACCTGTGCTTTTATCTGTCCTGATCCCGCATGGATCATGACACCTACACTTTATACAGCTGTACGTTTCTGATACAGTACCATATATCTGCTGTTTGGATTACGGTCAAATACATACTGGGAGAGCATCTGGGTGTGACTAAGGGAATATATAAAAGGAGATTTGAATTTTCCCCTACACTTTATACAGCTGTACGTTTCTGATACAGTACCGTATATCTGTTGTTTGGATGACGGTCAAATACATACTGAGTGAGCGTCTGGGTGTGACTACGGAAATAAATACCGAGATTTAAATTTTCCCCTACACTGTATACAGCTGTATGCTCCTCATACAGTACCATATATCTGCAGGTATTTTTGGTACATTTTCCCAAACATGATGAGGAGGTTTGGTGGAAGAGGCCACGGACGTGGGCGGGAGGGCAGCTGGTACTGATGGTGGTGGTTGTGCATCTGCTGGTTATGCCAAAAGCACAACAGCAGCTAAGGCAGGAGGTGTTGATCCTGCATCATATTCTGTCTCAAGAAGGCCTGGAAGGTTCCCTTTTCTGCAAATAGGTAAACCGCTTTTCAGGAACAGGTTTTGGCTTACATTGCAGAAACAGCCTCCAGCTCTATCGCTTCCTCTTCTGAAGTGTCCAAAAATGCAAGCACCTAGTTGTCAGTGCAGGCTTCTGGTCAGGAACAACACCTTTTCTTGTGCCCTTCACCCCCACCAAAAGTGAAGGATGTGGCAGGCCACACTTCTGACTACTCCATGGAGCTCTTTTCACATACCATGCCTGGGTTAACAAGTCAAATCCTGAATTTCCTAGTCCAAGATGAATTTGACATGGAGTGCACTGATGCACAGCCACTGCTAGATGATTCTGCTGGTGCATTGTGTCAAGAACACCGCACTGCACTTGCTCACTGAGCCAGTGCGCATGTCCTGAGTACAAAGACTGTGCACAAAGATACCTGCGGAGCGGGGTCTCAGTGGTGACGATGCATGCTCCAAGCTCACAGGACCTGAAGCATGTGACTGCTGGGGGTGTGGCCTCAGCACCACAGAGCCAGGAACTGCAGGGACACTCCTAGAAAGGTAACTACAGGGCAATGTTACCAAGGGGCATAGACAGAGACAGAAACCAGATCAAGCCGGGTCAAAGCACGAGATAGCAATACAGTACCAAAGGGTTAGACAGAATGGCTAGTCAGGACGTAGCAATAGATCAGAAAACCAGAACGGGCTATAGACGGTACAATAGGGACAAACTGTAATGGAGTAACGATAGCCAAGCCAGGAGGTCAAAACCAGAAAAGACAATAGTACTAAAATGAGAGACGAAGTACAGAGTGAGGGAACAGACCGGGTCATACATGGGAAGCAAACAAGCAACGCAGAATACACGCACACCAGGGGTCAGACACACCAGAACAACAGTATAGCTGACAGAGAACCCTGTTAAAGAGTGAGTATAACTACCCGTCCCAGATCCAGAAAGAGGCCATGAACACTTAATCCTGTGAGTGCAGGGCAAGAACCCTGTTCAAACCATGACAGTACCCCCCTCTTAACGGGGGGCCACTGGACCCCCAGGCTTGTCTGGGTATCTGGCATGGAAAGCCCGCACCAGACGATCGGCATGCACCGAACTGGCCGGAACCCATGTCCGATCCTCCAGAGAGTATCCCTTCCAGTGTATCAGATACTGGAGTCTCCGGCGCACCCACCAGGAGTTGACAATGTGCCCTACTTCAAACTCCTGCTGCCCCTCTACCAGCACTGGTGGAGCATTTGATGAGGAATCCTCTCTCACCGTCCCCACAGGCTTTAACAGGGACCTGTGGAAGACATCAGAAATTTTAAAGGAGGTGGGTAGCTGCAGTCGGTAGGCTACTTGGTTAACAACCTCCACAACTTTGTATGGGCCAATAAACTTGGGGCCCAGCTTTATAGATGGTATCTTAAGCTTGATATTGCGGGTGGACAGCTGTCATGAACTCATTTTCAGCTCCACCAGTTGAGAGTTCCCTTTCCGTTCTCCCTCTGGTGGTGACAGGAGGTAGTGCTGTTGGTTTAAGTGGTAGTGATCTGCCACCTGATGAGGAAGATAATGATTGAATCTCTGGAGTATCAGACCGGATATAAGACAGCCGACGCCCTATCCAGGTGCTGGTGATTCAGTCTGCTTCTCAGGTCCTGGACTTCAGCTCTCTTCCAGTCTTCTCAAGTTAAGTTTGTTTTTTGCTATTGTTCACACTTGCGCTTGTTGGTCAATTCAGTTTTTTGTGTAATCAGCCTGCCCCTGCTGTGGCTATGCTGAAATTCCACTCCTATTAATCAGTATTTGCCAATCTGCTTTTTGTCCCTTATTAGATTGGCCTCTTTTTTGCTCTGTCTCAGAATATTTCAGAGTGCTGATATAGGTTTAGAAGTCTAGTGACTTCAGGGTTAATTTTGCTATCAGAAGTGTTGGACAATATTTTTGTAGGTTTTTTTTTGGCAGATTGCAGACAGTGCCTTTCCTTTTCTGCCCTTTTTAGTTAGCCGGGCCGCATTGTTTGCTCAGCCTATTTTTCTGCATTTGTATTTTCATCTTGTTTCACCGTCAATACATGTGGGGGGCTGTCTTTCCTTTGGGGTCTGCTCTGGGGCAGTTAGTTTTCCTCTTTTCCTGCTTTAGGCTTATGTAGTTCTCCGGTTGTGACGAAGCGTCTAGCACCAACGTAGGAACGCTCTACGACTGCTGCTAGTTGTGCGGGTAAGATCAGGGATCTGCAATCTGCATAGTTACCAACTTCTCTGGTTTTCTGAGACTTAGCTTGTTGTCTTTTTTCCTCCTTGGTTTCCCATTCATAACAGATAGCCACATCTTCTCCCCTACTGCAAATGCTGGACCTGACCCCCTCCTCCTGTCAGCAAACCGCTTATAGTTTTTCTGGGCCTTGGAAATATTCCTCTGACCCTCCCTCCAAAGAATTCTAAGACGTTGTGTCGCACCCTCAGCTCCAGGACAACCTGAATCCATGCGGGAAAACACCACTCCAAAATGTGGGTTAAAACCATAGTTGATCTGAAAGGGAGACTTCCCAGTAGATTGACTCACACGACCATTGAATGCAAACTCTGCCATGGGCAATACCTCACTCCAGTCCTCCTGCCTGGAAGAGGCCAAGCATCTCAGAATCTGCACCGACGATTGGTTCGTGCGCTCCGTCTGGCCATTAGACTCTGGATGGTAGGCAGAGGAGAAGGACAATGAAATCCCCAGCTTTTTGCAAAAAGCCCTCCAGAACCTGGCTACAAACTGTACCCCTCTGTCTGACACCACATTCATAGGCACTCCATGCAACCGATTTATATGCTGCATAAATAAGCGGGCTAGGGTTTCAGCAGATGGTAACGCGGGGAGAGGTACAAAGTGGGCTTGTTTTGAAAACCTATCCACAACCACCCATATCAGCGAGTTGCCCCTGGAAGGAGGAAGATTTGTGATAAAATCTATGGACAAATGTGTCCATGGTCTATCCGGAATTGGCAAAGGCACCAACTCCCCGGCCGGCCGGTCCTGAGAACTTTTAGAACGAGCGCACACCCCACATGCAGTCACAAACTTTTTAATATCTGTTACCTTATAGGGCCACAGGAAACCCCTCACAATTGCCCCTTGGGTAGCTGCAATTCCAGGGTGAGCACTCAACATAGAATCGTGAAATTCCTGCATAAGTCCGAGACGGAAACGTTCCGGTACAAACAATTTACCCGGGGGTTTACCACCCGGAGCCTGAGCCTGGGCCTCCAAAATCTCTCTCTGTAACTCAAATGAGATTTCGGCCACCACTACTCCTGGCTGAAGAATGGAGGAGGGAGGTTCTGGAGGGGACACCGAATCAAAGCTTCGGGATAAGGCATCAGCCTTGATGTTTTTAGATCCCGGGCGGAATGTGATGGTAAACTGAAATCGAGAAAAAAAAAAGCGCCCACCGAGCCTGGAGGGGGTCAATATCTTGGCAGACTCGATATAGGCCAAATTTTTGTGAACAGTGATGACGGTAATGGGATGAATAGCCCCCTCCAGGAAATGCCTCCATTCTTCCAAAGCCAACTTTACCGCCAACAACTCTCTATTGCCGACATCGTAATTTCTCTCGGCAGAGGAAAATTTTTTAGAGAAGAAGGCGCAGGCCTCAGATTAGTAAGGGTAGGAGGGCCCTGAGACAAAACTGCCCCCACCCCTACTTCCGATGCATCAACCTTCACGATAAAAGGTCTTGACGGGTCGGGGTGTACCAATGCAGGGGCTGAAGAAAAGCACTTTTTTAATGTCATGAAAGAATTTTTTGCAGCTACAGACCAATTTTTTACATCAGCCCCCTTGAGAGTGAGGTCCGTTAGAGGCTTTACCACCTGCAAGAAGCCCTTAATAAATTTCCTATAAAAGCTAGCAAAGCCTAAAAATCGCTGTAACCCTTTCAAGTCATGAGGCTGCACCCAATCTGTAACAGCCTGGACCTTTTTAGGATCCATGCGGAACCCCTCCCCTGACACAATCAACCCCAGAAAGGATACTTCTTGCATGAAAGATGAGCATTTTTCCAACTTGGCATACAAATGATTCTCCATCAGTCTCAGGAGAACCATCCGCAAATGGTGCAAGTGAGCTTGACTGTCCACCGAGTACACAAGAATGTCATCCAAATAGATGACCACAAAACGATAAATTAAATCAGAGAAAATTACATTAATAAAATTCTGAAAAACAGCAGGAGCGTTGGTGAGACCAAAGGGCATAACCAAGTTTTCGAACAGCCCTTCAGTCGTCAGGAATGCTGTTTTCCATTCGTCCCCTTCCCGGAGTCTTATAAGGTTGTATGCCCCACGTAAATCCAGTTTAGAGAACCACTTGGCCCCGGTGAGTTGGTTACATAGATCAGGAATTAGGGGGAGAGGGTATGTATTTTTCACAGTAATTTTGTTTAATTCCCGAAAGTCGAGACACGGCCGCAAACCACCATCTTTTTTCTTAACAAAAAAGAAGCCTGCCGCCACAGGTGAAACAGAAGGCCTAATATTCCCTTTGCGGAGACTCTCGGTAATGTACTCCTTCATGGCTAGACGTTCGGGCCCGGATAAATTGAACAGGCGAGCCTTGGGTAACTTGGCTCCAGGGACTAGATTAATGGCACTATCAAAGGGTCTACGTGGTGGTAGCGCCTCAGCCTCACTTTCAGAAAATATGTCTTCAAAATCTTTCAGGTACTCCGGAATACCTTCCAGATCGACAGACGACACTGACACAGAATTTACTGGGGTGACAAGAGTTGTCAAGTTACAACATAGACCGTTAGACATACAACCCCACTGAATGATCTCCCCATGACCCAGTCAATAGTAGGATTGTGACGTTGAAGCCAAGGCATACCCAGTACCAGTCCAGTTGGCAGATTATTTAGAACAAAACACCTTAATTTTTCCATGTGAGTGGAACCCACTTTCAGCGAAAAGGTATCAGTCATGAAACAAATTCCCTCCTGGGTGATAGGAGAAGAATCAATTGCCACAATTTTAACAGGATCTTTTAACCTGACTGTCCCTATCTTATGAAAAGTCACAACTTTGGCATCGATCAGATTAATAGAAGAACCACAGTCAACAAAGGCGGGAGTCCCAATCGGACCGTCTGTAAGTTCTAGTTCCACCGGAAGCAGAATTTTAGTAAGTGAGGAAAAGGGTACCTGGGAGTCTGGGCAACCTCCTCGATTGTTACCTAGACTCAGTGGTTTTCCTGACGGCTTCACTGAAGAAGGGCAAGAAGGACAGTTCCTTCTCCAATGTCCAGCGGATCCACAGTAAAAGCACAATTGGCTGTTTCTCCTGCGTCTCCTCTCTTTTTCCTCCAATGACATGGCACCAACCTCCATGGGCTCAGGACTAGATGCAGAGTCTCTCAGATTGGAGAATAAAGGGGTCTCCTGCAGCATGACCCCTCTTGCCTGCAGCCTACGGTCCATGTGGACAGCCTGGATCATAGCGTCCTCCAAAGAAACCGGTGGAGGATGAAGGGCTAGGGCATCTTTCAAATGTTCGGACAGGCCTCTACAGAACAAACCCCAGAGGGCAGCTTCATCCCAGGAGACCTCCGCTGCCCAGTGTCTGAACTCAGAGCAGAACCATTCAGCAGAGTGCCTCCCCTGTGTCACACTCATCAACATATCCTCTGCCAGACGCACTCTATCAGGCTCATCATAAATGTGCCCCAGAGCCTCAAAGAACAAATTCACAGACATACATTCAGGAGCAGAGGAAGAGAGAGAAAGTCCATGCCTGTGGAGCCCCCCGAAGTAGGGAAATGATGACCAACACCCTCTGGAACTCATCCCCGGAGGAGCTGGGCCTCAGAGAAAAAAAAAGCTTGCATCCTTCTCTGTTATGATTGAGTCACCATAGGAGGCAGACACAAAAATAGAAGCTACGTCCAGAAGACCAGAGAAGTTGGCAACTATCAGATTGCAGACCCCTGAACCTATCAACACAACTAGCAGTAGCCATGGGGGGTTCCTACGGTGCCCTAGACCCCTCGATCACAGCCGGAGAGCTAAATAGCCTAAAGACAGAAAAGGAAATCTAAACTGCCCCAGAGCAGACCCCAAAGTAAAAGACAGCCCCCAACATATAATGACGGTGAAGCAAGATGAAAAAACACTCACACAGATAGAAAGATAGGCTGAGCAAACGATGGGGCCCAAGCTAACTAAACAGAACAGGAAAGGAAGGTTGCTGTCTGCAATCTGCCAAAACCCTATCAAAAACATAAGCCAACAAGCTGATATGGAAAGAGACCCTGAAGCAGCTAGGCTTCAAAAACTAAATCAGCACTCAGGTATTTTCAGAAGAAAAAGCTAAAGGAATTCAGCTCACCCCAGCAGAGAATGGCAGAAATCCAGAAAAACAAAGTCAAAGCACAAATGCAAAGCCGAGCAGAAAACTTAGCTTTAGAAAAGCAGGAATTCAGACTGGTCTCCAAGGATCAAACAGAGAAATCACCCGCAGGGCAGAAGGGCGTCGGCGGCCTTATATCCAATCAGTAACTCCACACAGCCAGTCATCATCATTAGGCTCAGGTGTTTGATAATCAGGCTCACTACCTTTCTTTACCAGAAGAGGGAGTTCATCGGGCCTCAGTAGTGAAGGGGAAAATGAACTCACAACAGTACCTCCCCCTTGAGGAGGGGTCACTGAACCCTCATCCATGCCACCAGGGCGATCCGGGTGAGCCCGATGAAATGCATGCACCAATCTTTTGGCATGAATATCAGAGGCAGAGATTCAGGAATTATACTCCTGACCATAACCCTTCCACTTAACCAAATACTGGAGTCTCCGTCTAGCCAGACGGGAATCCAGTACTTTCTCTACCTCATATTCCATGTTACCTTCAACCAATACAGGGTCTGGAGGTGCCACCCCCGGAACAACAGGTTCAACAAACCTCTTCAACAAAGATTTATGGAACACATTATGAATTTTAAATGTGACAGGAAGAGCCAAACGAAAAGAGACCGGATTAATAATCTCCAAAATCTTGTAAGGTCCAATAAATCTAGGCTTAAACTTAGGAGAAGCCACCTTCATAGCAATATTTTTTGATGATAACCACACCATATCACCAACCTTAAACTGGGGACCAATGGTCCTATGTCGGTTGGAAAACCACTGGGCCTTTTCCTGGGAGAGAGATAACTTATCCAACACTTGGTCCCAGATCTGGTGCATTCTCTCCACCACAGTGTCAACACCTGGGCAGGCAGAGGGCTCCACCTGCCCTGAAGAAAATCGAGGATGAAACCCAAAGTTACAAAAAAAGGTGACATCAAAGTGGCAGAACTAGCTCTATTATTTAAAGCAAATTCGGCCAAGGGCAAAAATGAAACCCAATCATCCTGATCAGCAGAAATAAAACATCTCAAATATGACACCAAGGTCTGGTTTGTTCTCTCTGTCTGCCCATTGGTTTGAGAGTGAAAAGCAGAGGAGAAGGACAACTGAATTCCCAGCTTGGAACAGAAAGTTCTCCAAAATCTAGACACAAACTGAACTCCTCTGTCAGATACAATGTTCTCAGGAATCCCGTGCAAGCGAACCACCTGTTGCAAAAACAGGGGCACCAACTCAGAGGAAGACGGCAACTTAGGGAGTGGTACAAGATGAACCATCTTAGAGAACCTATCACAAATCACCCAAATAACAGTCATCCTTTGAGAGACAGGCATATCAGAGATGAAATCCATTGAAATATGGGTCCATGGCCTCTTGGGGACAGGCAAAGGCATCAACAACCCACTAGAGCGAGAACACGATTTAGACCGGGAGCACGTCCCACAGGACTGCACAAAATTCCTGACATCACGAGACAAGGAGGGCTACCAAAAAGACCGACTCACCAGATCTCTAGTACCAAAAATACCTGGATGACAGCCAAAGCAGAGCAATCAACTTCAGACATCACTCTCTTCTTCCACTGGTCAGGATCATACAACTTTCCACTGGGACAATGCTCAGGTTTGTCCTCCTGGAACTCTTCCAGAGCACGTCTCAAATCGGGCGAGATGGCAGAAAGAACTACCCCTTCGCCTAAAATGGTAGCAGGCTTGGTCACCACAGGAGAATCAGCAAAGAAGCTCCTAGAGAGGGCGTCTGCCTTGACATTCTTAGTTCCAGGAAGAAAAGAAACCACAAAATCAAAACGTGTAAAAAACAAGGCCCACCTAGCCTGTCTAGGGTTCAAGCGCTTGGCCAACTCTAGGTAAATCAAATTCTTGTGGTCAGTGAGGACCACGACTTGATGCTTAGCTCCCTCCAACCAATGTCTCCACTCCTCAAATGCCCATTTCATGGCCAACAGTTCCCGATTTCCCACATCATAGTTACGTTCAGATGGAGAGAACTTTCGGGAAATGAAAGCACAGGGATTCATTTTAGATGTTACAGGATCCTTTTGGGACAAAACAGCTCCTGCACCAATCTCAGAAGCATCCACCTCTACCTGGAACGGAAGTGAGACATCAGGTTGCCACAAAACCGGGGTGGAGGTGAATCTTCGCTTCAGCTCCTGAAAGGAAGAAACAGCCTCCGGAGACCAATTTAACACATCAGCACCCTTCTTAGTCAAATCAGTCAATGGCTTGGCAATACTAGAAAATTTTGCTATAAATTTCCGATAAAAATTAGCAAAACCCAAAAACTTCTGGAGGGCCTTCAAAGAAGTGGGCTGAACCCAATCGTAAATGGCCTGTACCTTGGCCGGGTCCATTTCAATAGTTGACGGGGACAAAATAAATCCCAAAAAAGAAATCCTCTGTACTCCAAAAAGGCATTTAGATCCTTTGACATACAGAGAATTCTCCCTCAAGATCCGGAACACAGTCCAAATATGTTCCACATGAGAATCCCAATCCTTGGAGAAGATCAAAATATCATCCAGATAGATAATCAAAAATTTATCGACAAAATCTCGGAAAATATCGTTCATGAAGCACTGGAAGACAGAAGGGGCATTAGTGAGCCCAAAAGGCATCACCAGGTACTCAAAATGTCCCTCCGGAGTATTAAACGCCATCTTCCATTCATCCCCATGCTTAATGCGAATAAGATTATACGCCCCCTGAGGTCAAGCTTGGTAAACCAGCAAGCACCTTTAACTCTGGAGAATAGATCAGAAATCAGGGGTAACGGATACTGATATTTAACAGTAATTTTGTTGAGGGCACGATAATCAATACAAGGTCTTATTGATCCATCCTTTTTGGCTACAAAAAAAAAACCGGCAACTAAGGGTGACGAGGATGGTCTAATATCACCCTTCTCCAACGCCTCCTTAATATAGGATCGCATAGCCTCGTGCTCGGGTACAGATAAATTGAAAAGCCGAACCTTGGGAATTTTACACCCCGGGCTCAGTTCAATTGCACAGTCATAACTCCTATGAGGAGGCAGAGACGCAGACTCATTCTCACTAAATACATCATAAAAGTCCGCCAAATAATCAGGAACATCATGCGACTGAGGAGAGGTGGAAAACACCGGAGCCTCACTAAAGGCACACCGACAACCCCAACTCACCACAGACACAGATTTCCAATCCAAAACTGGATTATGAATTTGTAACCAGGGAAACCCCAGAACAATAGTATCATGCAGATTATGCAACACCAAAAATCTGCAATTTTCTTGATGGTCTGGGGCGACCCGCATTACCACCTGGGTCCAAAACTGAGGTTTATTTTTAGCCAAAGGAGTAGCATCAATCCCCCTCAAAGGGATAGGCGTCTGCAGAGGTGTCATCGGAAATCCACAACGTTTAGCAAAATCCAAGTCCATTAGGTTTAGGGCTGCTCCCGAATCCACAAAAGCCTTGGCGGAAAATGTGGACAGGGAGCAGATAAGAGTAATAGCCAGAAGAAACTTAGGTTGAACACCACCAACAGAAAACGTGTGTGCAAAGCGTTTCTCTCGTTTAGGACAGACAGAAATAATATGCAAGGCATCTCCACAGAAAAAAAACAACTTATTACGCCTTCTGAACTCCTGACGCTACTCTCTGGACAACACTCTATCACATTGCATAGGTTCAGACATTTGTTCAACAGGTGGCAACACCTCTCATGCAGTTTTGCGTTCGCGCAAACGCCGATCAACCTGAATAGCTAATGACATAGAATCGTTAAGACCAGAGGGAACAGGAAATCCCACCATAGTATCTTTTACGGCTTCTGACAACCCCTTCCGAAAGAGAGCAGTCAAGGCATTATCATTCCAGGTAGTAAGTACTGCCTATTTTTGGAATTTTTGACAGTACAATTCTGCAGAATCTCGACCCTGGCTCAATGCCAACAGGGTCTTTTCAGCCTGATCAATAGCATTAGGTTCATCATACAACAACCCCAAGGCTTGAAAAAATGCGTTCACATTAGTCAGAATAGGATCATCTGGTTTCAAAGAAAACGCCCAATCCTGGGGATCGCCACGCAGCAAAGAGATGACAATTTTAACCTGCTGCGCGGAGCTCCCTGACGAGTTAGGCTTCAAGGCAAAAAATAATTTACAATTATTTTTGAAATTCAAAAATTTAGACCCATCCCCAAAAAATACATCAGGTGTAGGAATCTTTGGTTCAGCAGCATGTGAATGAGCAAGGTAGGCAGAAATTCCCCGCACTTCCGCAGCGAGCTGCTCCACACGATCAGACAATTGCTTTATCTCCATTGAGAGAAAAAAAAATTCCCCCTACGGCCTCAGAGATATAGAGGAAAAAATATACACACTTTTTTTTTTTTTTTACAATTCAGCAGTAGCCGTGGGGGGTTCCTACGGTGCCCTAGACCCCTCGATCACAGCCGGAGAGCTAAATAGCCTAAAGACAGAAAAGGAAATCTAAACTGCCCCAGAGAAGACCCCAAAGTAAAAGACAGCCCCCAACATATAATGACGGTGAAGCAAGATGAAAAAACACTCACACAGATAGAAAGATAGGCTGAGCAAACGATGGGGCCCAAGCTAACTAAACAGAACAGGAAAGGAAGGTTGCTGTCTGCAATCTGCCAAAACCCTATCAAAAAGATAAGCCAACAAGCTGATATGGAAAAAGACCCTGAAGCAGCTAGGCTTCAAAAACTAAATCAGCACTCAGGTATTTTCAGAAGAAAGAGCTAAAGGAATTCAGCTCACCCCAGCAGGGAATGGCAGAAATCCAGAAAAACAAAGCAAAACAAAGTCAAAGCACAAATGCAAAAAGCCGAGCAGAAAACTTAGCTTTAGAAGAGCAGGAATTCAGACTGGTCTCCAAGGATCCCACAGAGAAATCACCCGCAGGGCAGAAGGGCGTCGGCGGCCTTATATCCAGTCAGTAACTCCAGTCATCATCATTAGGCTCAGGTGTTTGATAATCAGGCTCACTACCTTTCTTTACCAGAAGAGGGAGTTCATCGGGCCTCAGTAGTGAAGGGGAAAATGAACTCACAACACTTCTCTGAACGACCTGAACTCCCTTTTATCTCCTGAGAAAGGGTCTGGCAATTTGACCAGAGATTCAGGAGATGGCAATGACACATCTCTATTCCCAGCACTAGGAGCCCCTGCAGCGACTGCCCCCTGCACAGTATCCACCAACTGTTGCTGGGTATGGGCCATCGTGCGCTGTTCCACATTAAGTCTGTGGAACATTTGGGTCAGGTGCTTGACCTGATCAGCCAAAGCTTGTATGGGATCCATGAGTATAACACACTTTTTTTTTTCTATAGAGGAAAAAAAAATTGAAATGGTCAGCTATAATGTCAAGAACACCGCACTGCACTTGCTCACTGAGCCAGTGCGCGTATCCTGAGTACAAAGACTGTGCACAAAGATACCTGCGGAGCGGGGTCTCAGTGATGACGATGCATGCTCCAAGCTCACAGGACCTGAAGCATGTGACTGCTGGGGGCGTGGCCTCAGTGCCACAGAGCCAGGAGCTGCAGGGACACTCCTAGAAAGGTAACTACAGGGCAATGTTACCAAGGGGCATAGACAAAGACAGAAACCAGATCAAGCCGGGTCAAAGCACGAGATAGCAATACAGTACCAAAGGGTTAGACAGAATGGCTAGTCAGGATGTAGCAATAGATCAGAAAACCAGAACGGGCAATAGGGACAAACTGTAATGGAGTAACAATAGCCAAACCAGGAGGTCAGAACCAGAAAAGACAATAGTACCAAAACGAGAGTCGGAGTACAGAGTGAGGGAACAGACCGGGTCATACATGGGAAGCAAACAAGCAACGCAGAATACACGCACACCAGGGGTCAAACACACCAGAACAACAGTATAGCTGACAGAGAACCCTGGTAAAGAGTGAGTATAAATATCCCTCCCAGATCCAGAAATAGGCCACGAACACTTAACCCTGTGAGTGCAGGGCAAGAACCCTGTTCAAACCATGACACATTGACCCAGAGCACTACATTGCTCTCGCAGTCTACTGAGCCAGAATCTGACCCTGATGAAACTCAGGTGCCTCTTCCCGCATATTATACCACCTTACACGGTGACACAGAGGAAGGTGCAGCTGAAATTGAAGAGTAGGTGATGGATGACCCAGTTGTTGACCCGGATTGGCGTCCATTGGGGGATGAGGGTGCCGCTGGCAATAACTCAGAAAAGGAGAATGATCCGCAGCAGCCGTTATTTGGCAGGCCCGTAGCTGTCCAAAAATGTGGTAAAAAAACAAAAAGAGTTGCAGGACAGCTTGCCCAGATGGTCAAATTAGCACAGCGTGAAAGCCCTGAAAATTTATACCATAGTAGGAAGAGTGCAGTGTGGCACTTTTTTACCAAAATCCTATTGATGAGGCAAAGGTTATCTGTAAGAAGTGCGGAAAGACCATTAGCCGAGGGAAAAATCTCTGAAATTTGAATACCAGTTGCATGCTTAGACATTTAATCACCATGCACTTGCAAGCGTGGACGGACTATAAAACCTCGGGTAGCACATGTGCACCTGCTCCGACTGAAGGTAGCCAGCAATGCTCCATCTCTTCCCTCACTGTAAGCTGACCGGTAAGCACACCACCAGCAAGAAATGTTGAAGTGTCGTCGCAAGGCCAAAGCAGTCAGGGAATCACAATGTTTTTGCAACGAAAGACTTACTCTAGGTCATCACCACAAGCACCTCCACCATCACCATCACCAACCCCCTCTCAGTCAGTCAGGTCCACCACTAGTTCCCCCATATGCAGCTCCAAATCCAGCTCCCCCTAGCAGACACTCTGAGTAGGACAAGAAAGTACTCATCCTCTCATCCGCGTACACTGCCTTTGAACGCCTACATTGCCAAACATATCTCATTAGAGATGATGTCTTTCCATTTGGTTGAAAGCGCAGCGTTCCGAGAGCTCATGGCCTACGCTGTCCCAAGCTATGACCTACCCAGTTGGCACTTCTTTTCTAGAAAAGCCATCCCTGCCCTCCACCGGCATGTGAAAGACCGCATTGTCCATGCACTCAAACAATCATTGAGTGGAAAGGTGCACCTCACAAGAGATGCATGGGCCAGTAGACTTGACCAGGGCCGATACGTGTCCATCACTGCGCACTGGGTTAATGTGGTGGATGCAGGCTCCACAGGGGACAGCGGCGGTGGAACAGTGCTGCCTAGCCCACGGTATAGGAAACAGTTGGCTGTAGGCGTTCGACCCTCCTCCTCCTCCAGAAGCGAAAGCTCGTTGACAGAGCGCAGTCGAACAGAGCGCTGTCGAACAGCTAGTGGTAAGTGTCAGCAGGCTGTTTTAAAGATGATGTCTTTGGGCGACAACAGACACACCGCGGAGGTACTGGCCGACTACTTGCAGCGAGAAATTGAGTCATGGCTGGGCAGTCTACATCTGGAGCCAGGCAAGGTAGTCAGTGATAACGGCCATAATTTTGTGGTGGCCATAGCCCTTGCAAAACTCAGACACATACCTTGCCTGGCTCACACCTTGAACCTGGTGGTGCAGTGCTTCCTAAATAATTATCCCGAGTTAACAGCCCTGCTCCATAAGGTGCAAAGACTGAGCTTGCACATCCGTTGCTCGCCCATAGACTCCAGTCTTATACAGAGGCTGCAGCGATCGCTCATCCTCCCCAAACACTGCCTAATCATAGACTTTGCAACAAGGTGAAACTCCACCATGCACATGGTTGAGAGTCTGTGCGAACAGAGGCAGGCTGTAATGCATTTGTGGGAGGATACACGGGCAGGCAGTTTGAGGGCAGACATGGAGTTTTCGGGTGTGCAGTGGTCAAAGCTGAAAGACCTCTGTAAAGTTCTTCAGTGTTTTGAGGAATGCACATGGCTGGTAAGCGCAGACGATGCCATCATAAGCATGAGCATCCCAATTATGCATCTGCTCATGCAAACTTTGACGCACATTAAGGATCAGGCATCTGCAGCGGAGGAGGAAGAGGAGGAGGAGGGAAACCTTGATGACAGTCAGCCATTGTCTGCTCAGGGAACTGTCTTGGATGAGATGGAGGAAGAGGAGGAGGAGGAGGATGAGGGGGATGATTATTTTGTGGAGGAAGATGCTTGTCGGGGGCAAAGAGAAAATGTTGGCTTGCCAAGGTCAGGTACAGGGATTGTGCGTGATTGGAGGGATGTGGACTTGGCAGAAAGTGCTCCTCCAACCACCACTGTCAGTGCATCATTGACACCTGGAACATTGGCCCACATGTGTGATTATCTCTTGCGGATCCTAAAAAGGGATCCCCGTATTGTAAGAATTATGAAGGATGACGACTACTGGTTGGCCAGCATCCTCGATCCACGATATAAAGGCAAATTACAGAACATCATGCCACAGGAGAACCTAGAGCTAATATTGGCGAACAAGCAAGCAACTCTGGTAAACCGTTTGTTAGAGGCATTCCCAGCACACGCCAGCGGTGCCGTTTCTACCACGAGCCGTACTGGGCCAAATGGAAGGTGTTCGTGGTGCTCATAGCCGAACTGGCGGTGGAGACAGGGGTTTCATGACCATGTTGTGGACTGATTTCTCGAGGACCACTCACACGACTGATAATACTTAATCGATTGCAACAGACAGGAGACAGCAGTTGTCAACTTTGGTTCAAAATTACCTCTCCTCCCCTAGCGATGTTCTCCCTCACAGTTCATTCCCCTTTGACTACTGGGCCTGTAAACTGGACACCTGGCCTGAATTGGCACAATATGCCTTACAGGAGCTCGCTTGCCCTGCTGGCAGTGTGCTCTCAGAAAGAGTCTTCAGTGCTGCTAGAGCAATCCTGACAGAAAGAAGGACCCGGTTGTCGACCCAAACTGTTGATGATCTCACCTTCATTAAAATGAACGATGCATGGGTTTCAAAGGATTTTGTAGCACCTTCCACTGATGACACATAGGTTGCCAGCAAAATGGCTCGCTTTGTCCTCCTCTTCCTCCGACTTCTCCAATTCCTCCATTTGCAGCTGTTGAACGTCCAGCCTACACCTCAACATATGCCAGTTTTTCCACCTCCCTAACTGGGCTGTCCCCCTCCCCCATGGCCGGCGTCAGCACCTGGCGCACCTGGGCAAGTGTCGGGGCCCTGAGCAGGTGGGGGGACCACTCGTGTGCGACGGCACTGTCACAGGGCCCCTCTCAGTAGGCCGGTGTCTCTGACGGTGGGGGGTCCACTCACCGTTACGGACACAGTCATACTATGAGGGGCCCTGTGCCTGCATGGTCGCCCACGAGTGGGCCCCCCTGCTTGCTCAGGGCACCAGCACTTGCAATACCTACCTCTCCCTGCTCCACCGCTGTGACCTCTTCCGAATTTCCTGACAGTGACATTCAGGTCAGAGAGCACAATGATGTCACGTCTGTATGCCCTCTGTCTGAACAGTTCAAGTGCACAGAGCTGTAAGATGGCGATGCTGAGGAGTCTAGAGTAGAGCAGTGCTCAGCGAGGAGAGGTATTTCATTTTTTTAATGTTTGGAGCGATATATGGGGAGCATTATACACTGGAGAATTATATGTGGTGCCCATCATACACTTGAGCATCATAGATGGGGCCCAATAAACACTGGAGCATCATATGGGGCCCCTTTACATATGGAGCATTATGTGGGCCCATCATACACTGGAGCATTATAAATGGGGCCCATCATACACTGGAGCATCATCCATGGTGCCCATCATACACTGGAGCATCATATACGGGGCCCATTATACACTTGAGCATTATAAATGGGGCCCATTATATTTGGAGCATTATACACTGTTTGCATAATTATTATTAGGCAAGTTGTTTTTGAGAGGATTCTTTTTTGAGTGGTGCCCATCATACACTTGAGTATCATAGATGGGGCCCAATAAACACTGGAGCATCATATGGGGCCCCTTTACATATGGAGCATTATGTGGGCCCATCATACACTGGAGCATTATAAATGGGGCCCATCATACACTGGAGCATCATCCATGGTGCCCATCATACACTGGAGCATCATATATGGGGCCCATTATACACTTGAGCATTATAAATGGGGCCCATTATATATGGAGCATTATACACTGTTTGCGTAATTATTATTAGGCAAGTTGTTTTTGAGAGGATTCTTTTTATTATTGAACAACAACTATGTTGTCAATCAACCGAAAAGACTCATAAATTTCAAAGCTTCCTATTTTGGGAAGTTGGAGTGGGTTTTTTTAGATTTGGCTACCTTAGGAGGATATCTGTTTGTGCAGGTAACTATTACTGTGCATAATTATTAGGCAACTTGATAAAAACCAAATATATACCCATCTCACTTGTTTGTTTTCACCAGGTAAACCAATATAACAACACAAAATTTAGAAATAAACATTTCTGACATTGAAAACCAAAAAAGGGACCAACATAGCCAGCTTTCTTTACGATGACACTCAAAAGCCATCCATCCATAGATTTTGTCAGCTGCTTGATCTGTTTACGATCAACATTGCGTGCAGCAGCCACCACAGCCTCCCTGACACTGTTCCGAGATGTGTAATGTTTTCACTCCCTGTAGATCTCACATTTTAGGAGGGACCACCGGTTCTCTATGGGGTTCAGATCAGGTGAACAAGGGGGCCATGTTATTATTTTTTCTTCTTTTAGACCTTTAATGGCCAGCCACGCTATGGAGTATTTGGATGCATGTGATGGAGCATTGTCCTGCAGGAAAATCATGCTTTTCTTGAACGATACAGACTTCTTCCTGTAACACTGCTTGAAGAAGGTGTCTTCGAGAAACTGCCAGTAGGTCTAGGAGTTGTGCTTCACTCCATCCTCAATCTGAAAAGGTCCCACAAGTTCTTCTTTGATGATACCAGCCCATACCAGTACCCCACCTCCACCTTGCTGGCGTCTGAGTCAGAGTGGAGCTCTCTGGCCTTTACTGATCCAGCCTCGGGCCCATCCATCTGGCCCATCAAGAGTCACTCTCATTTCATCAGTCCATAAAACCTTACAAAAATCTGTCTTAACATATTTCTTGGCCCAGTCTTGATGTTTTATCTTATGTTTCTTGTTCAAAGGTGGTCATTTTCCAGCCTTCCTTACCTTGGCCATGTCCCTGAGTATGGCACACCATGTGCTTTTTGATACTCCAGTAACGTTGCAGCTCTGAAATATGGCAAAACTGGTGTCAAATGACATCTTGGCAGCTTCACACTTGCTTTTCTTCAATTCATGGGCAGTTATTTTGAGCCTTTTTTATCAACACGCTTCTTGCGACCCTGTTAGCTATTTGCCATGAAACGCTTGATTGTTCAGTGATCACGCTTCAAAAGTTTGGCAATTTCAAGACTACTGCATCCCTCTGCAAGACATCGGACAATTTTTGAATTTTCAGAGTCCATCAAATCTCTCTTCTGACCCATTTTGCCAATGGAAAGGAACTTACCTAATAATTAAGAACACCTTATATAGGGTGTTTTTGTCATTAGACCACACCCCTCTTCATTACAGAAATGCAAATCACCTGATTTACATAATTGGCAGTTGGCTTTCAAGCCTATACAGCTTGGAGAAGGATAACATGTATAAAAAGGATGATGTAATCAAAATACTCATTTGCCTTATAATTGTGCACACAGTGTATAGGCCCATCATACACTGGAGCATCATATGGGGCCCATCATGTACTAGAGCATCATATGGGGCCCATTATAATTGGACCATTATATAGGCCCATCATGCAATGTAGCATCATCCATGGGGCCCATCATATACTGGAGCATCATATGGGGTTTATTATTTATGGGGCATCATATAGGGTATGGAGCATTATATGGAGCACATATGTGGCCTATTCTGTATGGAGCATTATATGGACCCCATTCTGGATGGAGCAATATATAGCGCCCATCATATACTGTATGGAGCTTTATATGCGACTCATTATACTGTATGGAGCAATATGTGGGGCTCATTCTACTCTATGGGGACCATCCTATACTGTACGGCACATTATATGGGGACCATCATATACTGTAGCATTATGTGGAGCTCATCATATACTGTATGGAACATTATATGGGACCAATTATTCTGTATGGAGCAATATATGGGGCTCATTATTCTGTATGGCGCACTATGTGGTGGCCATAATACTGTATAGAGGAATATACTGTTCGGTTTTTGAGCTATTGTAGAATAGATATCAGTCATGTAATGTAAGAAGTGAAGTATTTGTCATTGCACTATACCAATATTTCTCTGCCGTATCGGAGCATCATGAATTGTGGTATGTGTTAAAGGGGCCCACTGACACTCTTTCGCCCGGGGCACACCTGGAACCAGCCCTACCCCTCCACAACTTTAGCTAAATAACCCCCAGTTTTCAATGCGTAACTATTATTATGGAGTAAATTAAGGTTGACAAGCTTAAGTAATAAGAATTGATGTCGTTGGCATTGAAATGGGCACTGTAGGTGTATTTACTGTCCTCCACTCCCTGCCGACTTTGCTTCCCCATTGACTTGCATTGGGTTTCGTGTTTCAGTCGGACCTCCGACTTTTCACGATAGTCGGCCGATTTCGTTCAACTTGACTTTTGAGAAAGTCGGGTTTCATGAAACCCGACTCGACCCTAAGAAAAGCAAAGTCGCTCATCCCTAGTTGATAAACTTTTTGAATGTTGTTCTGAATACTTTGAGGGGTGAAGTTTTTAGAATTAGTGTCAAATTTGGGTATTTTCTGTCATAAAGGCCCCTCAAAGTCACTTCAAGTGTGAGGTGGTCGCTAAAACAAATGGTTTTGCAAATTTTGTTGTAAAAATGAGAAATCGCTGGTCAAATTTTAACCCTTATAACTTACTAATAAAAAAATTATGTTTTCAAAATTGTGGTGATGTAAAGTAGACCTGTGATAAATGTTATTTATTAACTATTTTGTGCAATATGACTCTTTGTTTTAAGGGCATAAAAATTAAAAATTTGAAAATTGCCATATTTTCAAAATTTTTGCCAAATGTCCGTTTTTTTTTCACAAATAAACACATGTCATATCAAAGAAATTTAACCTCTATCATAAAATACAATATGTCACAAGAAAACATTCTCAAAATTACCAGGATCAGTTAAAGCGTTTCAGAGTTATTACCTCATAAAGTGACAGTGGTCAGAATTGTAAAAATTGGCCCGTCACTAAGATGAAAACAGGCTTCGTCTCAAAGGGGTAAACTCCTTAACGACCAAGCCATTTTGTAGGTTAAAGACCAGGCCTTAATTTTGAAATCTGACCACTGTCATTTTATATGGTTATAATCTGGAATGCTTCAACGGATCCCACTGATTCTGACATTGTTTTTCGTGACATATTGTACTTCATGTTAGTGGTAAAATTTCTTTGATATGACTTGCGTTTATTTATGAAAAAAATGGAAATATGGGGAAAATATTTAAAATTTTGCAATTTTCAAACTTTTAATTTTGATGTCCTTAAATCAGAGAGATATGTCACAAAAAATAGTTAATAAATAACATTTCCCACATGTCTACTTTACATCAGCACAATTTTGGAACCAAAATTTTTTTTTCTTAGGAAGTTATAAGGGTTAGAAGTTGACCAGCGATTTCTCATTTTTCCAACAAAATTTACAAAACCATTTTTTTAGGGACCACCTCACATTTGAAGTGAGTTTGGGGGGTCAATATAACAGAAAACACCAAAAAGTGACAGCATTCTAAAAACTGCACCCGTCAAGGTGTTCAAAACCACATTCAAGAAGTTTATTAACCGTTTAGGTACTTCACAAGAATTTAAGTAATGTGGAAGGAAAAAATGAACATTTAACTTTTTTCCCCCAAAATTTTTATTTGGACACAATTTTTTTATTTTGTCAAGGGTATCAGGATAAATGAATCACAATATTTGTTGTGCAATTTCTCCTGAGTGCACCGATACCCCATGTGTGGAGGAAAACCAATCTTTAGGTGCACGGCAGTGCTCAGAAGGGAAGGAGCATTATTTGAGATTTTGAATGTCAAATTGTCTGGAATCGAGAGCGGATGCCATGTCGCGTTTGGAGAGCCCCTGATGTACCTAAACAATGGAAACCCCCATAAGTGACCCCATTTTGGAACTAGACCCCCCCAAGGAACTTATCTAAATGTGTGTTGAGCACTTTGAACCCCCATGGGCTTCACAGAAGGTTATAACGTAGAGCCATGAAAATAAAAAATCATATTTTTTCTACAAAAAAGATCTTTTCACCCCCAATTTTTATTTTCTCAAGGGTAACAGGACCCCAAAAGTTATTGTGCAATTTGTCCTGAGTACGCTGATACCCCATATCTGGGGGTAGATTACTATTTGGGTACATGGCAGAGCTCGGAAGGGAACGAGTGCCATTTGACTTTTTTGGCTGGAATTGAGATCAGACGCCATGTCACATTTGGAGAGCCCCTGATGTGCCTAAACAGTGGAAACTCCCAACAAGTGACCCCATTTTGGAAACTAGACCCCACAAGGAGCTTATCTAGATGTGTGTTGAGCACTTTGAACTCCCAAGTGCTTCACAGAAGTTTATAACGTAGAGCCGTGAAAATAAAAAAATATTTTTTCCACAAAAATGATCTTTTTGCCCCCAAATTTTTATTTTCCCAAGGGTAACAGGAGAAATAGGACCGCAACAGTTGTGGTGCAATTTGTCCTGAGTACGCTGATACCCCATATGTGGGGTGGATCCACTGTTTGCGCGCATGGCTGAGCTCAGAAGGGAAGGAGCGCCGTTTTGGAATGCAGACTTTGATGGAATGTTCTACGGGCATCATGTTGCGTTTGCAGAGCCCCTGATGTGCCAAAACAGTAGAAACCCCCCACAAGTGACCCCATTTTGGAAACTAGACCCCCCTTGGAGCTTATCTAGATGTGTGGTGAGCACTTTGAACCCCCAAGCGCTTCACAGAAGTTTATAACGCAGTGCTGTGAAAATTAAAAAATCATATTTTTTTCCACAAAAATGATCTTTAATGAGCTATAATTTTTCCACATTTTGGCCTACAGAGTCATGTGTGGGATTGATTTTTGCGGGAAGAGCTGACATTTTTATTGGTACCATTTTCATGCACATAACGTTTTTTGATCGCTTTCTATTCTAATTTTTCTGTAAATTTTTTGAATGAACAAAAACCAGCAATTTAGGAATGCTTTTTTTGTTCCCTCCGTTCCGTATTTGCTAAAATTAGTATGGCATCTTTATTCTTTGGGTCACTACGATTACAGCAACACCTCATTTATATCTTTTTTTATGTTTTGGTGTTTTTTACACAATAAAAACTTTTATAGAAAAAATATTTTTGCATCACTTTATTCTGCGAGCTATAACTGTTTTATTTTTTCGCTGATGATGCTGTATGGCAGCTCGTTTTTTGCGGGACATGATGACGTTGTCAGCGGTACCATGTTTATTTATATCCTTTTTTTGATCGTGTGTTATTGGACTTTTTCCAAGCGGTATGATGATACCGCTTGGAAAAAGTATAATTTGCTACTTTTTTGTGTTTTTTTTTACGGCGTTCACTGAAGGGGTCAACTAGGGTGACACTTTTATAGATGGGATTTTTACGGACGTGGCGATACCAAACATGTGCATGTTTTTGTTTATTTTATTTTTAATTTGCATAAAAATGTGTAATTTTTAGGGATTTTTTTATTATTTTTCATTATTTTTTAATAATTTTTTTACATATTTTTTAAAAAATGTTTTTTTACCTTGTCCCTTTATGGGACTTTCGCTTTTGCTTTGACTTTAGGTATAATACATTGCAATGCTCCAGCATTGTAATGCATTATACCAATGCTGAAAGCTGGTGACACCTTGCTGTGAGCATGGTCTCACCAGCTTTCTGTAGGTAAATGACGCGGAGGTTGTCATGACATGACACTTCCGGGTCATCATGGCACAGGTCGGGCCCCGCGATTATATCGCGGGGACGCCGACCTGAGGCAGAGGGAGCCCCCTACCCTCTGCCTCCCCCTCTGAACACTGCGATCACGCTCGATCGCAGCAATGAGGGGGTTAACAGCCAGGGGCAGTTTGGGCTCTGCTCCTAGCTGTCAGTGCAGGACGCTCAGCCACTGCGGCGCTGAGCTCCTACACTGATATAGGGCAGGAGAGTCTCAAAATTCAGCCTCTCCTGCTCATCACTGCTGTGTTTGGTCTGTCAGATTGACTGACCAATCATAGCGCTGTGGGTGCAAGGACTGAGTGCAAGGGTCCCTGCCCCCTTGCTGTGCCTCTCAGCTGTCATAGACAGCTGTCGGCACTGAACTAAAACTGCATGTTTACATGCAGTGACAGTTCAAAGGCAGGACCTGCAGAGTCCGTCATGGTGCGGGAAGTTACCTCCTGCCATGACGGACTCTGCACGTCCATAGACATTAAGGGGTTAAACAAGGTATTTATTGCTACTTTTGGCAGTGTGGACAAGTGCCAAGTCCTGCTGTAGAATGAAATTTCCTTCTCCAAAAAGCTTGTCGGCAAAGAGAAGCATGAAGTGCTCTAAAATATCCTGGTAGATGGCTGTGCTGACTTGTGTCTTGATAAAACACACTGGACCTACACCAGCAGATGACATGGCTCCCCAAACCATCACCGATTGTGGAAACTTCACACTAGACCTCAAGCAGCTTGGATCATGTGCCTCTCCACTCTTCCTCCAGACTCTGGAACCTTGATTTCCAAATGAAATCCAAAATTTACTTTCCTTGTGGAGTGTGTCAATGACTGCCTTCTAGACATCTGTTAAATCAGCAGGCTTCCCCATGATTGTGGAGCCTAATGAAATAGACTAAGGGACCTTTTTAAACGCTTGGAAAGCCTTTGCAGGTGTTTTTTTGTTAATTATTCTAATATACTGAGATATTGACTTGTGGGTTTTCATTTGCTGTTAGCTATAATCATTAACATAAATAGAAATAAACACTTGAAATAGATCACTGTGTTTGTAAAGGCAAGCCCGGACGCCTGCCCCAAAGGAGCTACAGGGAGGGCGCACATGACTAAGGAAGGATGCTAGGCGTGAGGGTTAGTGAAGGTTTAAGGTGTAGTGCTTTGTGTTTGTGGGGAAGGTGTGGGGTGGAGCTATGGGGCTTATGGTGCAATGTGAGTTGGCAGGGAGTGGTCAGTTGTGGGATGGATATATAGGGCAGAACTGTGGGGGGATGGTCATTCCTTACCTTGCAGACGTCCGGAATCGTCAGCCCCTCACATCTGGGACTTCAGCTTGAATCTTTGGATCCAGAAGATGGAATACCTCGTGGCACAGATGAAGAGGATGATGGAGCAGCGCGGCCAGCAGTGGATGAAGGAAAATCTGCAGCGATGGTCCGGTGATGGCGACGGCAGAGAAGATGGGACCTCTCTGCCTCCGAAGCGGCAGTGACGATCACGGCCTCCTGAGCACCTTAGCCTTAAGTTTGCAGCGGAGGATGAGCCCCATTAGCAGACCTGTTGCAGAAGACATCGTGGGGCCGGAGCCAGAAGTCGAGAAGCAGGCAGCAAGACAGCGGGGCGGTGAGTGACATGGCCGGCCTCCTCTCCATTTCGGATCGCGGCACACAGTGGTGACGCGCACGTCGCGGCCACGTTACCCGGCGTGGTCACCTGACCCGGCGCGGTCATCGGCATCGGTGGACGGCGGTGACGTGAAGCGGCAAGGAGCCCGGTGGCAAGGTGGTGTGTGATGTCACCGGCCTCATTTTCTTTCTCGCGGCGCTGGGGGGAAGCGGGCGGTGGCACGGTCATGTGGCCACCCTTCTGCAGCCAAGGGCCACAGGTCATGTGGTCCGGCGTCGCATTCACCCGGCGTTGGGTGCCAGATTCAGGAGGTGTTGCCTGCGGCTGGAGCGCCAACCTCCTCCCCCCTGTTTGAGGCTCCGAGCCGGTGACTTTTTGCCAAGCGTTCCCGGACAGACAGTCGGTCTGGGCGCTGGCGCTGCGGCCCAGGAGGGCTGCAGTCGGCGTAGATCCATGTAGAAGAGCGCAGTTGCGGTGCTCGACGTGGAGGACACGTGACGGCTGTTCCGTGGGGTTCCGCGGAGTCAGCCTAGTAAGTAAGGCTCACTTAAACCTTTATTATGTCTAGATTATATTGGTTGGGAAGGGTGTTGCTACGTATGGTTTCGCACTAGGGTTGTAGTGTGTTTGTACGGGGGTTCGGAACTATGCACGGCTGGTCCATGTGGACAGCGTTCGAATCTGTGAGGGAATGGTTGCTTTGTGGTCCAGGAGGCTGTTTTGTGCACTTCATGAGTGTTGGGAGGTTTTTCATGCTAGTTTGCTTTTATGATAGTGGGTATATCTATAGGTGACGACATCATTTTATTTTGGTTGGTATAATTGTGCTTGCATTCTCTGGTTGTTTGTGTATGACTGGTGGTGATTCCATGGCGGTTTGTAAGTAATTCAGGTGGTGATACGGATATTGGCAGAGCGGTGGTGGATAGCCATATTCATGCCGGTTTTAAGGTTTTTTGTTATAGGCATGGGGTCTTTTGGCTGGAGGATTATCGCCGCGCCTAGTATTTGATAAGCGTTTGATAGTAGTTCACTGATGTGGTGAGCAGTTTTATCGCCGCGCCTAGTATTTGATAAGGGTTTGATGTCAGTTCACAGACGTGGTGATCTGTTTGGGGAGTGCACCGGGTGGCTTAATCTTTCACGTTACAGTGGGGTGTGTGCTATTGCTGGTCAGAGGTGAGGGGGTAGGTGGTCGAGTTTTCATTACGGTGTGTTTTATTTATATGCCGGGTTCGGTTCTCCAATAGGGGCTTTGAGTGTACTAAGGGTTTTCATGTTCATTAGGGGCATTATGGTTTGTTGCGGCAGACGTTCAGGAGAGGTCGAGATGCTTGGGACGGCAGATCTTTTGGGAACCTGCCTTTCTGGCAGCAATGGATGACATTTCCCCCGGGGGGCTTGGAGTTGACCTTTTACCGGATTTGTTTTCCTGGTTAATTTCTTGGGGTACGTAGATATTGCGTGGAGCTGGGGTTTTATGGTTGGTCAATGTCTGGTTGTTGAGGTCCGTGGTTTGGTTTCTGGTATTAGGGATGGTGGAGTACTTATTTTCTGTTCATGGTCCAACCTGGGTCCGTGGTTTGGTTTCTGGTATTATGGATGGTGGAGTGCTTATTTTCTATTCATGGCCCAACCTAGGACTACTAGGGATTATCTGGTATTAGGGAAGGTGGTGTGCTTATTTTCTGTTCATGGTCCAAGCCTTGACTACTTAGGGTTTCTTCATGCTCAGGGCGTATTTGCGGTTATCATGTGTTTGGATAAGTCAACGTGTTTGATTCACCTGGGGCCCTATGTCTAAGTCAGGTTAGGTTAACGAGTACATCGTGTCAGGTCGGGGGTCGTTATTAGGTTCCCGTGTATATCGCGCTGCTGTTTTGGGGGTTGAGTTAGGTTATTGAATATGTGGGTCTACGAGCCACTGGGGGCTTTTTGCATGATCTGCAGTCATATGGCGTTCTTACGGTAATTTGCTGGTCGTGGCTGCCCAGGGGCAGTTTTAACAACTTTTGTACGTAAGGACTGTTGGGTTCTCACTGCGGGTTTAGGGTTGCCGATTGCGCTTTTGGCAGACTGTATCGGGTGGTATTTGTTACCGCCGTTGATGGCAGCTACGTAGGAGTTTATTATACAGAGTGGGTTGTTTTCGTTATGATGGGCTAGGAGGTTTATTGTGGGTGCAGCTGGTCCTGCTTTGCCTTCTGGGTATACAGCTCTCCTTAGAGTCTTTTCTTTTTGGGTGTCCCCGGACCGGGGGCTAGGGTGAAGTGTTGCGCAAGGATGATGCAACATTTGAGTTGGGTAACCCAACGTGTGCTTTACTGGTCTCGGGGGTCCTGGTTGGTGAACGGTTTGTTTATCCAGCGGGTGTTGTTCCATTTGTCGGGAATTCTGTATAGAGCATGAAGCAGGACATGTTGTTTCGATGGCCGTGTGAATGGTCTCCCGCGTGGGTGTAGCCCGTCCGGCAATACATGGCTATGTCATTCATTCCGTTATGCGCACTTGTCAGGACCGGCTGGTATTATGGGGACACGGTTGTGGTGCAGCGCAGCTGCGGGGGAGGTCTACTTTAGGTAGTGGGTGATCAGGTTGCAACTATAACATTACTTTCATTAATGTCGGGCTGGTGGTACGCCGTGGCAGGGGAAGCTAGTGCGATGTGCATTGACTTTTAATGATTCTAAGGACCTGGTAAATGTCCGTTTGGGGGTGTTTTTTGCGGTGCTTTAAGGCTGAGTGGTGGACAAGCATCGGGCACCGGTGAGTGCAATGTTTTGACAGATGGCCCGGGTTTATGGTGTCTGGGGTTTTCGGGAGACGTGATGTGTGTCTGAGTTTTCCTGGACTTCAGGTGGTGTGGAGTCGCTTTTCTTTCTTTTTGTGAGTAGTGTTGAGTCCGCAGTTCAGCGGGGAATGGGTGCGGAGTACATCTCACTTTTGGTAAGAGGGTGGGAACAGTAGTGTTGTGATTCTGGGTTCGAAGTGCACGGGTGATGCACACAATTAATACATTTCCGGGTCATGGTGATTCCGGGGTGGATTGGTTTATGTTTTCGAGTTGGGTGGATATTTTAAGATCAATGCTATTACGCAGGGTTGACGGGACCAACAGCGTTTTGGTACTGCACGTGTGTGGTGGAGACTTGGTCGCTGGGGCGTCAAGGGGTTTGATCTGAGACATCGGGCATGAATGCTGTGATTCATTTCTTCCTGCCTGGGAGCCATGCTCGTGTTGTTGTTCATGACTACATAGTGGGTTTTACTGGGCACGTTTTTCAAGAATCTGTCGGAGGTTGGGGAACCGGTGTAGGTTCTTTTGTTACGTCAATAATGGTTGGCTTTGATTATTATCAGGTGGAGTGCAATTTTCTGCCTGGGAGCCGTGCTCGTGTTGTTGTTCATAGGGGCTCCTGTTTGGAATGACTACATAGTGGGTTTTACTGGGCACATTTTCAAGAATCTATCAGAGGTTTGGGGAACCAATGTAGGTTCTTTTGTTCACGGCAATAATGGTTGGCTTTGATTATTAGGTGAAGGGCAATTTTCGGAGGCGCCTGCAATGTTGCAGTCTCAATGAGGCAGAGGCGGCGGCTCAGGTTGGGGACTGGTCGCACAGGCAGTGCATAGGATTGGACGATGTGGTTGGCTAGTTGCAGGTCTTGGGTGTGGCTGACCTTTTTGTACTGGTGGTTTGGTGTAGGTTGGCATTGTGAGGTCTAATGGGGATCAGTTTTGATCAATTGGTCTTGGTACAGAAGCATTGGTTACTCGAGCCGCATAGTCGGCTCGGGTTGGGTTTTTTGGTGGTGGTACTCGCACGTACAAGGTGTGATACATGCTCACGGTGGCGGAAAGGAGGGGGGTATTTGAAGTCGGTGGATTGCACAAAGAGCGGGGGGTGAACCCAGTGCAGGAGCGGGTTACCCCTGGTGGTGCAATGGTATACTTGGTTAAGGTGGGTCCCAGCTGTGCTGGGTCACAGCGGGACATGTTAACGTGGGACCCTGCTGTGCTGGGTCACAGCGGGGCATGTTAACGTGGGTCCCTGCTGGGCTGGGTCCCAGCAGGACATTGGTTGGGCAACACTCGGCTGGGTGTCCTCGAGCCGATGTGGTGCGGCTGAGGGCACGTGGTGGAGCTGGTGTTGCAATCATGTACAATGGACTCTTCATTTACCCCCCTCCTTTTGCTGGTGGTTATGTTTATGGAATATTTCGACGTTTATGGATAAAATGTTATTGCTTGTTTGGTGTTAATAAACGGGGCTGCAGTGGCCTTTTACATCCAATGTCACGCAGTCGTGTCTTATTTAAGTTAAGAAGGGGTAAGTGTGGGTTTTGGGATGGTTCATTACAGTGAAGCCGTCAGTCAGACTTTCCTAAGTCAAGGCAAGCCCGGACGCCTGCCCCAAAGGGGCTACAGGGAGGGCGCACATGACTAAGGAAGGATGCTAGGCCTGAGCGTTAGTGAAGGGTTAAGGTGTAGTGCTTTGTGTTTGTGGGGAAGGTGTGGGGTGGAGCTATGGGGCTTATGGTGCAATGTGAGTTGGCAGGGAGTGGTCAGTTGTGGGATGGATATATAGGGCAGAACTGTGGGGGGATGGTCATTCCTTACCTTGCAGACGTCCGGAATCGTCCCGCCCTCCCGCCCTAATTTTAGGATCTTCTGGAGATCGACATGGTGAAGAGAAGAAGAGGTTTGACGTTGTCGCAGCAGTCGGCGGAAAGGAGGGGGTTATTTGAAGTCGATGGATTGCACAAAGAGAGGGGGGGTGAACCCAGTGCAGGAGCGGGTTACCCCTGGTGGTGCAATGGTATACTTGGTTAAGGTGGGTCCCAGCTGTGCTGGGTCATAGCGGGACATGTTAACGTGGGACCCTGCTGTGCTGGGTCACAGCGGGGCATGTTAACGTGGGTCCCTGCTGGGCTGGGTCCCAGCAGGACATTGGTTGGGCAACACTCGGCTGGGTGTCTTCGAGCCGGTGTGGTGTGGCTGAGGGCACGTGGTGGAGCTGGTGTTGCAATCATGTACAATGGACTCTTCATTTACCCCCCCTCCTTTTGCTGGTGGTTATGTTTATGGAATATTTCGACGTTTATGGATAAAATGTTATTGCTTGTTTGGTGTTAATAAACGGGGCTGCTGTGGCCTTTTACATCCAATGTCATGCAGTCGTGTCTTATTTAAGTTAAGAAGGGGTAAGTGTGGGTTTTGGGATGGTTCATTACAGTGAAGCCGTCAGTCAGACTTTCCTAAGTCATGACTCTACAGTATATAATATATGAGTTTCACTTTTTGTATTGAAGAACTGAAATAAATTAACTTTTTGATGATATTCTAATTTTGTGAGAAGCACCTGTATTATCTGTGAAAAAACTGTGATTATAGTGGTTTGTGTTTGTGTAATGCCCCAAAGTTGTACTGTATGTACCTATAAAATGTATTCTATTTTGAATTAAAAATAAAAATCATCCTTGAATCTAAATATCAAGTTCCATCATCATCCTTCAGGAGCGCATATTGCTGGGATAAACATTCACCAAGTGTTACTACCTATAAAATGTAGAAGAGCAGACAGCTACAGTATCTTATCATGTTTGAGCTGTGCTAACAATTTCCTTTGCAGATAATGTACATGTTTTACTTATTTTCCACATTTATATAGCGCCATTAATTCCTCACTGCTTTACAGACATTATCATCAATGTCCCCGATTGGGATCACAATCTAAATTCCCTATCAGAACATCTTTGGAATGTGGGTGGAAACCGGAGAACCCAGAGGAAACCCACGCAAATACGGGGAGAACATACAATCTCCTTGCAGATGTTGCCCTTGGTGGGATTTACTCTTATTAAAATTGCAATTTTATTAAATATACAATTAACTTAAAATGCTTTTAATGACAAAAAAGACAAATGCCTCCAAGAACACAAGAACATGAGGAACATCATTGGCTAAGGTCATCATTAAACACACCTAATGATTTTGATATCATGAAATAATATCCTATGCCTATTTTTCATCCATTTTAGTCTGGAATAATATCCAGTTCTCACAATGCAAACTATAGAATGCGCTATAATGGCTTCACATCACTAAGCACATAATAATATTGCAAAGCAATCTTTAAATTTGACATATCCAGCATGATAAATACTGCTAAATCTATCTCCTCCTTCAATAGCACACACTGCCGACGGCACTGTGAATTAATAATAATAGGCACAGTTGAGAAATATTTCTACATAGACTTATATAATATGCGATGTCCGAGTCGTGTTCCTCTCCCCCCGACGCGCAATCAGCAATCCTGTCTCGGGCATTGAAAACAGACATCATTGAATGCGATACATTGATGATGTGTGGTTTATTTGGGAAGGCTCGAGACAGGATTTGGATTTGCTCATGACCAAATTAAACAACAATTATTTAAATATTAGATTGACATATAAGGATGGCAGAAATTTAGATTTTCTTGATTTACAAATTAATACTCTATCCAGTAGCAATGTTACAGCAGATGTGTTTAGAAAACCCACTGAGACTAACACGTTACTTCATGCCACATCATCTCATCCTCCTTCTGTTATAAGGGGTATAACAACTGGGCAGTTCCTTTGGGCAAAGCGAATTTGTTCTGATGAACAAGCATTTTGAACAACACTCTAGAGAATTAAGCAGAAGGTTTAAAAGTAGAGGATATGGTAGAGATATAATTCGTAAAGGATATTAAAGAGCCAAAAATATAACAAAAAATGAACTTCTATGCAAAAACAAAATCAATGAATATGGTTCTGAAAATCAATTGGACCTTATAGCCACATACAATAATCAATGACCACAATTTTGTTCAATTATTCAGAAACATTGGCAAATCCTCCTGACTGATCCCATTTTAAAAAAAAATGCTTACCGCCCTCTCCATTAATTACTGCAAGGAGATCAAAAAATCTAAAGGACATTCTGGTTCACAGCCATTATGAACCAGCCATGAATAAAAACAATATATGGCTTGACCTAAAAGGCTTTAATCCTTGAGATCATTGCAAGGGATGTGGAAATATGACTAAAAGCCAAACTTTCTCCAATGCTTCAGGTAATCGAACATATTCGATCAGACATTATATTACCTGTTCTACAAAAGGAGTAGTTTACCATGCAGAATGCCCTTGCGGTAAAATATATATTGGGCTAACAACTCGAGAGCTGAGAGTTCGCGCAGGAGAACATGTGCGAGATATAGAGAAAAGTGTAAATGTGGCAGATCCTTCCACTTTAAAGGCCATTCCCAGACACTTTTTTGAATAACATAAAAGTGACTCAAGTTTAATTAAAATAAAAATGAGGATGAATGAACTCATGGAGATCAACATCCAACACTGCGGAGACACCATCACATGTTTCTCAATGCAGTGATTCTAGTGATTCTCCATGAGTTCATTCATCCTCATTTTTCACAGTCTTCTACTAGGCATTGCTCCTACACAGTGTTGGATGTTGATCTCCATGACTTCATTCATCCTCATTTTTCACAGTCTTCTACTAGGCATTGCTTCTACTGGCCAGTTTCCTACTCCACACTGATGAGGGGCAATACCCCGAAACATATGTCTGTGGATGGATACCATGTTTTGGCATAGGTGGTTTCCTTCATTGGAGACTGCCCTTCCCGTGGTTGTTCACTCCCGGGGAAAGACCTGGCTAGTCATTGCTTGCATTGAGAAACATGTGATGGTGTCTCCGCGGCTTGTGTTTTGCATATATTTACATATTTCCCATAAGGGTGGGGGCATTGCCCTAGAATCACTGCATTGAGAAACATGTGATGGTGTCTCCGCAGTGTTGGATGTTGATCTCCATGAGTTCATTCATCCTCATTTTTCACAGTATTCTACTAGGCATTGCTCCTACTGGCCAGTTTCCTACTCCACACTGATGAGGGTCAATACCCCAAAACAGCTGTCTGTGGATGGATACCATGTTTTGGCATAGGTGGTTTCCTTCATTGGAGACTGCCCTTCCCGGGAAAGACCTGGCTAGTCATTGCTTGCGTTGAGAAACATGTGATGGTGTCTCCACGGCTTGTGTTTTTCATATAATTAAAATAAAAGGCATGGTGCTATTCAGATGGGATCTAGAGGGGGAGATTTAGCCAAAAATTTGGTGAAATTAGAAAGCAAATGGATATATAGATTGGAAACTGTAGCCCCTCATGGGCTTAATGAAAATTTTGGTTTTAGTGCTTTTTTATAGTGGGTAATTAGTTTTTTTAGTGGTAAAGGGGTATTTTATAGGGATTATCTATAATTTATTTATATTTTTAAGCATGATTTTATAATATGCTTTTGTATTTTTCTTAGTGTCCCATTTATACTGGATTGCAATTTTTATTATTATCTCGTATAATCATCATGCTGTTTAGAATTGAATGGTTCATCACTTCCTGCTCGACAGTAAAATCAAGATATTGATGGACAGTCATTATGGGGTCCAAGATATCATCAATGCAAACCATGATTAATTCATAAAATATTACTGACAGTATAAATGTATTTTTAATATATTGCACTTGTGTAATGGTATTATAATTAATATAGTTATTATTAGTATATAATTATTTTGAATTGTAATTGCACTTTGCACATTTATGTTACACGATGAATATTGGAATTATGGATGTTTGTATATTTTATGATGGCACAATTTTATGTTTATTAATGGTAGGTTTAAGCGATGGATAATTATATAATTATACAATTATATAGTCAGGTGATATAATTGACAGCAATGTCAAGATATTGATAGATAACCATCTATAGGTCTAAGATATCACTTCAAGCCATCATTAATTTATAAATTATTATTCACTGTATGAATTTATTTTCAATATCATGCACTAGTATAATAATTATAATTAATATAGTTAATATTGATATAAATACATTAATTGTATTTGCACTTTAATGTCACATAATGAATATTGTAATCATGGATTTTTCTATATGATATGTTATTATAACTACACAATTTCACGTTTCAAATGGTTGGTGAGGTGATGGATAATGGATCAATTATATGATTGCCAGATTGACCTACGAGTTGTGAGCGCTGTTTCTCTCTGACTGCATTCTGACTCGTCGCTTCCGGCAATATTGGATTAGCAGTCATAGCTCATATATGTGCAGGAGCAGTTAGGAGAGCGGCCATAACTCCTATATATGAGGAAGCAGGTAAGAGAGTGGCCATAGCTCCTATATATACCCTTAGTCATATTGTAAAAAATACACAGCCAGAATAAGGCCATGTGCACACGCTGCGGTTTTGGCCCTGCAGAACTGCAGCAGTTCTGCAGACATGGTACTTTACCATGTTATCCTATGGGTTTTAAAAACCACAGTGCTCACGCTGCGGTTTTTTACCTGCGGAAAAGCTGCGGGTTTTTTTCCGCAGCATGTCAATTGTTTCTGCGGATTCTGCTGCGGTTTCACACCTTTAACATAGTAGAGGTGTGAAACCGCAGGGCAAAACCGCAGGCCAAACCGCAGCAAAACCGCAGGTCACTTTACCTGCGGTTTTACCTGCGGTTCCGCAGGAAAAAACCCGCAGGTGAATCTGCAGTGTGTGCACATACCCTAAAGTCCTTTATTTGAAACAAATACACAGACTTCTTTATTTTAAATACAGCCTTAGCAAAAATTAAGAGACTATCACATCAAAACCCTGTCATGGGCAGCCCATTCTCCAGACCTGAACCCCATTGAAAACTTCTACAATGTAATCAAGAGGATGAGGGATAGTCACAAGCCATCAAACAAAGAATAACTGCTTACATTTTTGAGCCAGTAGCAGTGTGAAAGACTGGTGGCAAGCATGCCAAGACGCATGAAAGCTATTTTTAAAGATCATGGTTATTCCACAAAATATTGATTTCAGAACTCTTCCTGAGTTAAAACTTTAGTATTGTTGTTTCTAAATGATTATGAACTTGTTTTCTTTGCATTATTTGAGGTCTGAAACCACTGGGTTTTTTTTTATTTTGACCATTTCTCCTTTTCAGAAAAAAAATACAACATTTATTGCTTGGAAATTCAGAGACATGTCAGAAGTTTCTAGACTAAAAGAACAATTTACATTTTACTCAAAAATATACCTATAAAGAGAAAAATCAGACAAACTGAACATTTGGAAGTGGTCTCTTAATTTTTGCCAGAGCAGTATATACTCCTGACCCTCTTTTTCCCATTTATTACTGTAAAATAATAATAATAATTTTATTTCTATAGCACCAACATATTCTGCAGCACTTTACATTTTAGAGGAGACTTGTGCAGATAAAAGACATTACAGCATAACAATAATCACATACATCAACAGATACCAAGGGGAATTGGAGCGCCCCGCAGGACCTTAGGTTACCCGGTACCGGGCCGGTCAGGTTCTTTAAAGGGGATGGGTCACGGCATCAGTAACCTGGTCCGTGGCCCTGGGCATCCAGTAAAGATGGATGTTTAATGGGGGGAAGTTGATAGGAAAATGATAGGGAAAGGGGAATCGTGACGCCACCCGTGGTATTCGGCAATGATAGCCGACGCTGCAATGCAGATCCTCTGGGACTGTGTTAGGGCAGCAAAGATGATGAAGCCCTCCACAGGTAGAGCTGTGTCCCAGGGCAGTTCAGATGTTAACAGTTGAGCCGGTGACGGTAATGGTGAATGCGGTGTATGGCAGGCGAGATGCTAATAACACGAAGGACACGGTTAGGTGCAGTTTCAGGGTTTTTACTCACAATTACTGCGTACGGTAGCCCACTTGGCACTGTGTCCTCCGTGGGAGAGGTCCAGCAAACTCTCAGGCAATTTGGGAACACCTTTTCAGGACACCCTTGATATTCACCTTTCTAGGCCGTGTCTCTGCGCTGATCTCTCCTTTCCCCTTCTGCCCTGCGCCTTCACAAGAAGTAACAAATATGAACCTAGCACTCAACTTAAAGGTATTTGTAAGGGTTTATTGTAGTACACGAAAAAAAAGAAGTGTCCCCGAGCCGGCAGCCACGGACCCTGTCGGGCAACATTCTCAAAGTCCCCTTGCTCCTATCTTGGCTGCCTTTTCAGGGAAATGATTGTGGCTGCGGCTGAGGCATCAGAAATTACCTCAGCCTCTGGCTTGCTACCTGAACCTTGTTTGATAGTCTCCACTAGGCTTAAGGGCCGGCTCCCTCACTGTGGCCTGGTCCTTCCATGTCTGGATACGGCCCCACAGGTGGCTTATCGCACTACCCATGCCCCTAGGACCCCTTCTATTCTCCTGGGAGCTTCTTTCCATCTAGATGTTTCTCTCTGACCCTTACTTTCCCCATGTCAGTCCTGCTCTCTCGCTGGTCCGTCCCTGACTGCCTGGATCTGTCAGGATTCGTACCGGGGTCTAGTCTGGGTTCCACAGCAAGTTTCGCTGCCTTACTGGCTGTGCCACACAGCCAGTCGGAATATTCAGTTTCTGATCAACTAGTTCTTTTTCGTTCATTATTCTTCCCCGTTCTGGTGATTGGCTGCTTCACTGTTTCCTGTTCGTATGTCCCGCCTTCTTCCTATTTAGCACTCCTCAGGGCTTTCACTCCTTGCCGGTGATTCTTTTGTGGTACGGATTCCTGCCTTCTCCACTGCGCTGCCCGGTACAACCTCTGACAGCCTCCCGGTCTCTCTTTCGTCTGAGTACCTCTGGACTCTAGCTTTCCACTTTGTCTTTGCTGAAAGTTTAGTACTGTTTGGTGTGTTAGTTTTGGGTTTCGTGGATTAACCCTTCAGGTTCTTTCTCTCTTTAGTATCACTCTTGTAGTCCTCCTTGCTGCTGCTTGTCTCCCTTAGGTTGTCCAGCATTAATTCCACCCTCGGTTTACCCTCACTGTAGCTCCCTGCACTTATGTCGAGGAAGGGACCGCCGCCCAGTTGTCGCCCACCAGCTAGGGTGGGACCGGCAAGTAGGTAGGGTCAGCGGGGGGGTGGAGCTCAGTGGCACCTTCTTTCCCCGCCGTGTGGTGGAATCATAACATAATCGCCGGCCACCCAAATGGACGCTATGACCTCCTTAGTCAATCAGATGCAGGGTCTTACTCAGCTGGTGCAAGATCTTGCTGCGCAGGTCCAGCGTCAGGAGCAAATTCAAGCAGCTGCCGTGGCAGGGACAACTAATTCTGAGCCTAGAGTTAATTTACCCGAGCCATTTTTCGGAGATAGAAGCCAATTTGTTTCTTTTAGAGAAAATTGTAAACTATATTTTCAATTACGACCTCTTTCTTCTGGTCCTCCAGCTCAAAGAGTCCGTATCATAATCTCTCGCTTACGGGAGGGGCCCCAAGAGTGGGCCTTCTCTCTGCCGCCAGATTCAAATTTCCGTGTTTCAGTAGACAACTTCTTTCAAGCCTTAGGGAATATTTATGATGAGCCTGACCAAGTAGCTCTGGCCGAGGCAAATCTCACCTCCCTGTTCCAGGGTGATCAGGAGGTAGAGATTTATTGCACACAGTTTCGTAGATGGAGCTTAGCTACCCGTTGGAATGATCCCGCCCTACGGAATCAATTTCAGCGGGGCCTTTCTCCAGCCCTAAAGGATGAACTGGTACATTACACCCTGCCCCAGTCTCTAGAGGAGCTGATGGCCTTAATGGTCAGAATTGATCGCAGGTTAAGGGCGAGGAGATCGGAGCAGGCAGCAGCGCAGGTTTCCGTTTTCTCTAGGGTCACTCCGGCTGTTCCGAGTCTGCCAGCTGCCGAACCTATGGAAGTGGGAGCCATGCAAACTACCACAGAACCTAGTCCTTGCCGTCCATGCCACGCACTTGGAACCTGTTTTTACTGCGGGGATCCTTGGCACTGGATAAAGGATTGCCCGCGGCGCCCTTGCACTCCACAAGAATCTTCTCAGAATACACCACCTAGGCCTGTGGGTGGACAGGTAATTCCTTTAAGTTCTAAGAGACTCTTAGTGCCAATTTCTATCGCTTTCTCCTCCTCTAAGGGAGAAGGAGTGGCCATGATTGATTCAGGGGCTACTGCTAATTTTATGTGTTATGAGTTTGCTGTCTCTTTGGGTATTTCTTTAATTCCACTCGCTCACCCCACTAAATTAGTTGGTATTGATAACACCCCACTAGCTAATGGGGAGATTAGTCTCTGTACTCCATTGCTATCATTTCAGGTTGGTGTACTGCATGTGGAACAACTGTCATTTTTGGTTATGCATGACCTCCCAACTAGTGTCATACTGGGGCTCCCATGGCTCCAGCTCCATAATCCCAACATTAACTGGGTTTCTGGTGAATTAGAGAAGTGGGGTGCAGATTGTTCACAGAAATGCCTGTTAACACACGTTTGTGGTATCGTCTCCGTACAAGCTTCTCTTCAGAGTCTTTTGGGCCAATTCGCAGATGTCTTTTCTATGAAGGAGTCTGAGCGGTTGCCACCTCATCACTCTCATGACTGTACTATCAATTTGGTTCCCAATTGTAAATTCCCTAAGGGACGCTTATACAATTTATCTCCTCCTGAAAGAGAAGCTTTACGTGAGTATGTACAAAGGCTCTAAGAAAGGGGCATATTCGTCCGTCCACCTCACCCCTGGCCGCAGGTTTCTTTTTTGTCAGTAAAAAGGATGGAGGACTCAGGCTGTGTGTAGATTACCGAGGTCTTAATGAGATAACTGTCCGTAACCAATATCCACTACCGTTGATTCCGGACCTGTTTAACCAGGTTCAGGGGGCTCGATGGTTCTCGAAGTTGGACCTGAGAGGGGCGTATAATCTCATTCGTGTAAAGGCTGGCGACGAGTGGAAGACCGCCTTCAATACCCCCGAGGGCCACTTCGAGTGTCTGGTTATGCCCTTTGGGCTGTGCAATGCTCCGGCGATTTTTCAAAATTTCACCAATTATATTTTCCAACATGCTATTGGCCGCTATGTAATTGTCTATCTGGATGATATTTTGGTGTTCTCTCCTGACTGGGACTCACATTTGAATCATGTAAGGGATGTACTCCGCAATAACCAACTTTTCGCCAAGCAAGAAAAGTGTATTTTCGGGGTCCAAAGTCTATCTTTTTTGGGTCATATTTTGACAACCCAGGCCATCACAATGGAGCCGGAGAAGGTAAAAGCGGTTCTTAATTGGGCTCGTCCTGCATCTTTGAAAGCTCTTCAAAGATTTCTGGGGTTTGCCAACTATTACCGCAAGTTTATAAAAAACTTCTCTATTGTGGTGAAACCTCTCACAGATCTTACTGTGAAAGGTTCCGACTTGGTAAACTGGAGGAAGGATGCAGTGGACGCCTTCACGTTTCTTAAGGAGAGCTTTGCCACTGCTCCTGTTCTTACCCAGCCCGATCAGGAGAGACCCTTTGTTGTTGAGTTTGACGCCTCGGAAGCGGGGTGGGGGCAGTACTTTCACAGGGGACTTCGTCTTTGACTCATTTGAAACCCTGTGCATTCTTCTCAAAGAAGTTTTCCCCAGCGGAAAAAAACTATGATATTGGGAACAGGGAACTGCTCGCTATAAAGTTGGCCTTTGAGGAATGGCGGCATTTCCTGGAGGTGGCCAAACATCCTGTTACTGTCCTCACCGACCATAAGAATCTTGAATATCTCAAAACTGCCAAACGGCTAAATCCAAGACAGGCAAGGTGGGCGTTGTTCTTTTCACGTTTTAATTTTGTGATTTCTTTCAGACCCGGCTGCAAAAACGCCAGAGCAGACGCGCTATCTAGAAGCTTCTTGCCTGAACAACCGTCAAACATCCCACCTGTTCCCATTTTACCTGAGAAAGTGTTTTTGGCTGCTAATACCTCTGATTTGTTTGCTGAAGTTAAACAATTTCCACATTTGTCTCCGTCCGGCTCTCCTGATAATAAATGGTTCGTTCCCTGTCATTTGCGTTTGAGACTGCTGAATGAATACCACAACTCTCCTCTTTCAGGTCACCCTGGTATTTCGGGTACTATGGAGTCAATCTCCAGAAATTTTTGGTGGCCGACTTTACGCCGGGATGCCACTGCCTATGTCAAGGCGTGTGACATTTGTGCCCGGTCTAAGGTTAACCGCTCACTGCCTTTGGGAGAACTATGTCCTCTACCTGTTCCCTCCAAGCCATGGACCCATCTGTCCATGGACTTTGTTACTGATTTACCTCCCTCCCTGGGAATGACTACCTTGTGGGTTGTGGTAGATCGCTTTAGTAAGATGGCGCACTGTATTCCTTTACCCAAATTACCATTGATGATTCTGCCGCACTAGGGTGTGGCCCGTCTTAATTGTCTGTGGCCGAATTGTAGCTTTGGCACAAGGTATACGTATACTCGAGAAAAGAATACACAAGACAAGAGGGTATCGTGTCAGTATGATTCTTCTCTGTCTTTAATCAAACGTGTACAGCTTTTATAACAGAATTTGAGCTACATCATCAGTTACATCATGGACATATTTCCAGTTACTATTTGCTTTTCTCAGGTCGCTACACAATCATTATGTACACTTCTGGGCTACCGTTTACTGCTCCCACATTGCTAGACAATACTTATATACACAAGTATTGTCTTCTAGCTTGACTCACCCTGGTCCACCCAGTTTATTCAATATTTGATGAAGCTTAGGTGAGTGATACCATACAGAAACAACTCTAAGAAAATATAAGAAAATCAGAAGTATCTTAAAGCAACATGATCCCAATATCCAGCAAAGCGTCCATATAGTGATACAGTTTTGATTCTTGTATATATTCATGTGCCATATATTCTTCCCTTAACAGTCCCTCCTTTGGAGATATGCAAAATCAAAACCCTAATCTCGTCGAACCTATCGATCTGTCCTCCCGGCCTACCTATCTCAACAATGCTGGAACCTAACTTACTAATCTTCACCGTATATACGAGACGACCCATCTCTAGTAGATGGACCCCCTCCTAACGGACTTTGCACAGGAGGAAGTCAGATCCTGGACTTTCCCTCATTGGCTTGCTTCAGACAGGCATATTCCGGAGGTGGTGATTGCATGTTTTCATACAGGGAATCTTCGAAATCGGCATGCATGGTCATCACTGTGGTTTCCATAGTTTTCATCATCATTTTCTTAAGACATGGAGCTAAGCAGCAAAGAATTAAGGCAACAATAATTAGAACACATAATATGGTTATTCCAAACTTTGTAAGTGCTTTTTGCCAGCCATTCCACCACCCAAACCAGGTATCCCATTTGTCATCGGTTCCAGAGTTTCGAGCTAACTCTTCTGATAGGTCAGTAAGGCCTTTAAGTGCTCTGGATATACTTCCAGAGGGGGCAGTATTGTTCGGTATATAGGTGCAGCAACTGGAACCTATCATTTTGCAGACTCCGCCTTTTTCTGCTAGGATCATGTCTAAGGCCATCCTGTTCTGGAAGGCCATGATGGATGTGGGGCCTAATTGCTCACTGAGTCCCCGTATAGCATCTCTAGTAAAATTAACAAACCTCTGCTGATTATAGTATAAGTAATTTATCCATTTTACATTCTTATTTACCCCAATCATGGGAATAATTGACTCAAAACCAGCTGCTATCTCATTTCTGGCTTTAAACTCATTAGGTACCCCTTGTGGAAGTCCAATAGAATCTATGTAAATATGGGGGTCAAAAGAACCTTGAAGTTCCTTCTTTCCTTGGAGTTCCCTCTTTACCCTTTTTGGCAAACGTCTTTCTTGGAGTACTTGATCCCAGCCGGGTAAATCAAATATATGGAAAGGCATAAGGGCTTTTACTATGGCACACTGTCCTTTCCATGGAACAGTGAGTCTTGGCCTGATCTTCATGTCCCCACATAACCAATATACATCAGGCAATTGGTAAATTTGGCCTATTAACAAGGAGTCGTTATATAGGTTACCTTCCTGTACCTGAATGACTTGATTATTACAGTAACCAGATGGTAGATTGTTCACTTGTCTACCAGGGGCATCTCGTTGGAAGCAGGTGTAATTACCTGGGTAGGGGGTGATCCCATGACCAGTTGGTTCGGTATTTTGGTGAGGTGGGTATAGATGGGCTATGGATTGGCATTTTTGTGAATCACCTGGTTGATTATCCATGTATAGAGATAGGGTACACAGGAATCCCTTCTCATCTTCCCAGGGGTTAATTGGGAAAGGTATGGTGCCTAAATGGGGTTTGGCGGTGGTGCAAGCTATGCATGAGGAGCGGTTTGCACTAGTGGCGGTATATCTCACCCATTCGAGCCAGATGTTGGAGTCAGAAAACCCTGTTTCTATGGCAAGTTCTTCCTCATATGTCAAATCTACTAGGAACTTAGCTCCTGGTACTGGTTCATCTATCTCTTCAGTTGATGGTCTAGATTCAAGGTTTCTTAATCGGAATTTACCCATGTTGTCACCCTTCCCGGCTCTACCGGCTTTTGTACTTGAGCCTAGTACGTACAACCCTTGGTCATTTTCTGAGGGGTTGTCAATAGTAAGGTAGAGAACTATGCATCCCTCCCTGGGGCAGTGAGTGGCAGGGATGGGTAAGCCTGGAAAGGCTCTCTGGCCTTTGAAAGGGGCTTTAGTCAGAGTCAGGCGGGATAATAGGCTGGCTCCCCATTTGTCCCTTCGCTCTAAGGCTGGGAGTGGTCGATAACCCCAATCATGTTCACCGGTGTTCCATCCAACAAGAGCCCAATCCTCACAGTTTGACCCTTCCCCCCTTTCAGCTGTGGTGACACAGATGAATTGGGTACCTAACCAAATATCAAACTGTCCCATGGGGCCTGGGCAGTCTACTATAAGACAATAGTCAAATTGATATGTTACCCTGGGGGTGGAAACATTATACCAGAAAGTCATCATGCCCTCCTCATGAGTGATTGTCCCCTGGAGGCTGGCTACAGGGTGTATTAAGTAAAGGATAAGTATTAGGCAGATGAAGGGTGGTGGTCGCCACTGGCTTCTGGATCTGGGACCTTCTTGCAGTGTGAAGCGTGGATCCATGTGGGCTTGCCCTCGAGCTTGACAGCTGTGGTAGTAGTCAGCAGGACTTGGTATGGGCCGTCGTATCTGGGTTCCAGGGTACGTCTGTTGAACCTCTTAGTGAGGACCCAATCACCAGGCTGGATCGTATGGGTTCCTTCTAGGTCCTGTGGATCTGGGATGGATGAAAAAACTCGAGAATGTATTTTAGTTAAGTGCTTAGTTAGTTCAATTACAAACTTAGTCAAAGTGTCATACTGCAGAGACAACTGTTGTGGGAAATACAGTCCTAGCCTTGGAGCACTACCAAACAGGATCTCGTATGGACTAAGCTTGGTGGGACCAGCAGGTGTATGTCTGATGCTGAACAGTGCGAGGGGAAGACTCTCATGCCATGGTCTTCCTGTCTCCTGTGCAGCTTTTAGCATCTTACACTTTAATGTACCATTCAACCTCTCAACCTTGCCACTGCTTTGTGGGTGATATGGAGTATGTAGGGCCAACTCGGTCCCGAGGGCCTCCCATATCTCTTTTGTGAGATTGGCTGTGAATGCGGGTCCTTGATCACTTTCTATAGTCTCTGGGAGCCCATACCTGCACACTATTTCTGAGAGAAGTTTTTTAGCAGTGGTTTTTGCTGACTGGTTCTTGACAGGGAAGGCTTCTGGCCACCCTGAAAATATGTCTATTGCTACTAAGGCATACTCAAAACCCCCTGAGTGTGGCATTTGTATGTGATCTATCTGTATGCGCTGGAAAGGGTACAGGGGTCTGGGTGTACATTTCTGAGGTGTTTTTTCGGTTTTTCCTGGATTGCATCGGGTACAGACAAGACACCCTTTTGTAATGTTGGCGGCTACTGTTGAAAAGCCTGGTGCGTGGTAATACTGGCGGACAAGGTTGTGCATCTTGACCTTGGACTGGTGAGTTGTGCCATGAGCCCATTTGGCCACCATAGGGTAGAGGACTCTTGGTAGGCAGGGCTTTCCTCTGTACATCATCAGATGTCTGGCATCTATTGTGGCTCCATCCAGGGTCCAGTGGTCCTTCTCTTCCTTGGATGCTTGTTTCTGAAGTGTGGAGAGTGTCTTCTCCCAGGGCTCCTTTTCCTCTGATACTGAGTCCTTAAGAGAGAAAAGATGAACAGTTTCTGGGTCAAGTGGTAGTAAGGCAGCCTCTTTTGCTGTGACATCAGCCAGTCTGTTGCCCACTGCTTCCTTTGAAGTTCCTCCAGTGTGTGCTTTTACCTTTACCACCGCAACTCTTTCTGGCATCAACAAGGACTCCATTAATTCTTGTATGGCTCTGTGGTGTCTGACAGGCGTTCCATTGGATGTGATGAAGTCTCTTGCTCTCCAGATTGGTCCATAGTCATGACAAACACCATGAGCGTAGCGTGAGTCAGTGTATATTGTGGCTGTGCATTGAGCAGACATCCGAAATGCTTCTGTTAAAGCTCGCAGTTCCGCTTCCTGGGCAGAGGCGGATGGGGGTAATGGTTGTGCTAGTAACACAGTATCTTCTGTAACTATTGCCATACCCATGTGGAACCGGCCTTCTTGGTCTGCATATCGTGATCCATCCACAAAGAGTGTCAGGTCCGGGTTTTTGACTGAATCAAACCCGGAGGTTTCCTGTCTCATCAGAGCGAGACAATCATGTTGGGCCATTTCAGAGTCGACTACCTCTTCCACTGATGTGTCAGAGATGTGGTCTTCGCCCTCCCCTCCTTCTGGCAGAGGTAGGAGAGTGGCTGGGTTAAGAACAGCACACCTGGAGATGGTAACGTTGTCTGGAAGCAGAAGGGAGCATTGGAGACGTAAGTGGCGGGCGGCAGACAGATGCTTCGGCTGTGTCTGGGCCAGGATGGCAGTAATGTCATGAGGTGCCATGATCTTCAGCTGGTGACCCAGTATGACATCAGATGTTTTGTCCAGGAGTAGGTGGGTTGCAAACACAGCTCTCATGCAAGTTGGGGCTCCACGAGCCACTGGATCCAATCGGGCAGAATAGTACCCAAGAGGGCGTTGTCTTCCTCCATGGAGCTGCGTCAGGACTCCAGTTGCATGTCCTTGTTTTTCCATGACAAACAGGCAAAATAGCTTGTTGTAGTCTGGTAGTCCTAGGGCCGGAGAGGATGTGATGGCAGTCTTTAGCGTGTGGAATCCATCGATGGCTTCTTTGGTCAGGCTGAAGGGGTCGACCTTGAGGCAGTCATACAGAGGTTGCATGTGCAGAGAGGCATCCAGGATCCAGGGACGGCAGCAGGAGACAAGGCCAAGAAAGGTCTGCAGTTGTGAGGGCTTGATCGGCAGGTGTATATTTCGTACAGCCGTTTTCCTGTCCTCAGTCAGGTGTTTGGTTTGGTGGGAAATACAGTGTCCCAAAAATACCACTCTTTCCTTGCAGAACTGCAGTTTGTCCTTTGATGCTTTACATCCATTGTGTGCCAAGAACTGTAGTAAGGAGATGGACTCCGTTTGGGCTTCTGTCAGGGTGTCAGCACAGAGGAGGAGGTCATCTACGTACTGTAAAAGAACAACAGTGGGATGTGTCATCTTCCAGGGGTCTAAGACAGTCATCATGGCTTGAGTAAACATAGAGGGGCTATTTTGCGCCCCTTGAGGCATCACAGTCCAGGCATATTGCCGACCCTCATGCGTGAAAGCAAACAGGTACTGACAGTCAGGATGTAGAGGCACACTGAAAAATGCATTTGCTAGGTCAATCACCGTGAACCACTTAGAGGTGGGTGGGATGGATGAAAGCAGTGTGTGTGGGTTAGGCACAATTGGTGTGTCCAGTACTGTGGCTTCATTGACAGCTCGCAGATCATGTACCATGCGAAACTTAGTAGGTTGTCCCTTTGGTGTTTTCTTCTTCACTGGAAACAGAGGAGTATTGCAGGGTGACTTGGTGGGTGTGATGGCTCCATTCTCGAGGTAGATTTTCAGTTGTTGTGTAATAGCAGCAGATTGTGAGATAGAGAGCGGGTATTGTGGTTTACTGGGCAACAGTGCTCCAGGTTTCAATTCAACCTTCACGGGCGGAACCTTAAGCCGGCCAATGTCTTCTTGGCCTCGCGCCCACAACATGTCTGGGATCAATGCCATGATTTCTGGTTTGACTGGATCTATGGACGCGCCCTGCTCGTTACACTGCAAAGAGAAAAAAGCGTATAATTCTGCAGAGTGATCATAAGAAAGTGGGGTCTTGAGACTGACTGTCCCGTCTTCGTGAAACAGAATATTAGCTTGAAATTTTGACAGCAGGTCTGACCCTAGCAGATTGACTGGACAGGTGGATGAGACTACCAATTGAGACAACATGGTTTGTGTTGGCTGGAGACTTACATGGAGGGGTCTGGTCATTGGTGTGTACCGAGTATTTCCATCCACCCCCACACAAGGCACGATTTCATCCGTCAGACAGTCTGGATCTGGTAGGTCAATGTTTCTGATTACACTTCTGGCTGCACCGGTGTCCACCAAGAAAGTGAGGGGTTTGCCCTCAACCTCTAACTGGATAGTGGGCGTTGGTCCACTTGGTTGTTTTGTGGAGTGTATGAGTAATGTGATGTGTGGTGGATCCGGCTTGCCAATGTCCTATTGTGGACGTGGTCCAGGTGGTCCCTGGGTAGGCTGTTGTCGCTGTTCTGGCCCTCTCCTGAGTGGAGCTGATCTACAGTTCCTCCTTAGGTGTCCTATTCTCCCACAGTTGAAGCAGGCTACCCTAGGTCTCGGTGGTCTGAGATTACTCTGGGACGGGTCTTGGGACAACAGAAGGGTGGTGCGGGGTTTAGCTGACAGGTTTAACTCTAGTCCCTTTGCAACAGTATGTAGTACCTCTGATTCTAGTCTGCGGTATTCTGGCCTGGTGTTTTGCAGTTGCTTGCGTATTGGTTCTCTGAGACCCTGCACAAAGGCCTGTACCCAAATTTGGTGGTGGGCTTTGTCCACGAGGTCAAATCCTAAATCAGTAAACATTTGATTCAACCTGTGGTAATATTTTTCCACCGATTCATTTTTCTCTTGCATTGTATCCTGTAAGGAGGTGGCTTGGTCTATTAGGCGGTCCTTGGCCCAGCTCTGGAGCTTTTCTAGGAAGTCCCCCCCAGAGGCTAGGGTCTGATAATATTCAGGCATTCCACTCGTGGGTCTTAGGGATGGTTCCATTACAGGCCAAAATGAATCTCCTGCTTTGATCTCAGCCAACCCAATTAAGTCTATCCATGCTGCTGCATGGGTTTTGTGTATCTGACTCATTTTTCTATAATAAGGCATAGGGTGCCCTTCTGGATCAGGTAAGCTGTTAACTAGAGTGGCAGCTTCCTGCGGTTTCCAGCTCACATATCGGGTACTGCGTCTGGTAGGAACAAAAATGTCATTGGTGGGGGCTACATGCCTAGTTCGGCGTGGGTAGAAAGCATTTGTATATTCGGGGCTATTTGGGGGACTTTCATCCTCGTACAAAGGTAAAGACATCCTCCCTAGATTGCCTGATGCTGCTACACCACTGCTTGGGTCTGGGTCTGTATTCTGTGGTAAAGATGTGGTTGTGGAAAAACAGGTTTCTGGTTTTTCTTCCTTATCCTCTCCTTCAGTTTCACTCTGCTCACCATTTGTATATATGCCAGATGTTACCGGAGCTAAAATGGCTGCTGGATGACGTGTGCCCTTACATAAAATGGCTGCTGGTGTAGGTGTGTGTGTAGTTTGTCTCAAGACGGCCTCTGGTACATGAGGTGTGCCGTCTACATTCAGGACTGGGTACAAGGAAGAAAACTTGTGTGGGCGGGGTGCCCCACAAACGGCACATGTGTCCCTCCAATCTGGGTTCTGATTTTGACAGACTGCACATGTCCACCCCCCTGGATTATACGGAGGTGGTTTATATGGTGCAGGTGCAGCTGCCAAAACTGGAGTCATTTTATCAAGAGGTGGCTTGTACATATATTCACCAGTGGCAGAATCACATTCTTCAACCCACATTTGTCTCTTAATTTCCCTTGCGGTTCTGTGCCATGCTTCCGCATCCCTCAATACATTCCTATCACGTAACAAACCTTTCTTGGTAATTAACATACTTTTCCATTCTGTCTCATCAAGTCTTCCCCCCCCGGGTTGTAGACCCTATAAGCTTTAGGAGGAGTTTCGCATTTTTAACATACTGTTTGCCTTCTCTTTGTGCCACTACCTCTTGAGCAGAAAAATAATTAGCCTTAGACTCACTATGACCCATGTTTATAACTTAGTTTTCAACCACTGTATCTTAGCAGAATCTTATAAACTTTTATATTGCCGTAGTTGTAAATATGTCAAAAAAGGTTACTGTGTATGTGTGTATTATGAAATAACTTATTACACTCTATATAATATGATGTTATATCTTCCGGACTGATTACAGATAATTCAGCGTGATTGTAAAACACTTTGAGTTCAGGAAATGCAGCTGAAGTAGCGGTCTAACCAGTTTTTCTCAGTATAAGAGCTGCGGACAGGTGTGTCTCAACAATATGTCAGTTCTACAAAAATTATTGCAATACAACAATCAATGTTTCTTTGTTACCAAGGCAACTAGGGCTAGGCTTTTTGTCACTTTAGGTGTAGTGAATAGTGGAAATCACTTATAAATAGGTGGTTGATATTTCAGCAGAGGAGGAAAAATTAGTAATCACCTTTTTCCTTAAAAATGTATATGCCGTGTCATTCACGTCACCGGGCCCAGTTTATACCGTGGGCGTATGGCCGGACGTGAGCACCTATATGTATATATCTGATATATATACCTATATATAACTTCTTCGACCGTCTAAGGTCGGAACCAGGGTGATAACTCAGTGTGGGCCCCTCCCCTTAACTCTGCTCTGTATGTTTCTAATAGCCCTAGTGCAGCATGAAATAGTTTTTTTTAACAGATACTAGACACGCCTTTAGAATTTTTTAGAATTGGTTAGATCGATCAATACACACAGACAATTAAGGAATTATATATCTGACCGGGTCCGTAGGCTCAGGACTTTCAAACGTGGTCAGTTTAAGGGTTCAGAGAAGACAGCCAACTATCTCCTCCCAGCCGGACGTGAATACAGAAGGTTAGGTAAGATGATATATTTTCTCACCTGGTCTCGAGCTGCGCAGCCTCGTCCCGCTGGAAAGACGTCCGTCCTGGGGGGAGATTTTGTTGCAGCTGTGATCGTCTGGTATCGTCCTGAGCCCCACGTTGGGTGCCAACTGATGATTCTGCCGCACTAGGGTGTGGCCCGTCTTAATTGTCTGTGGCCGAATTGTAGCTTTGGCACAAGGTATACGTATACTCGAGAAAAGAATACACAAGACAAGAGGGTATCGTGTCAGTATGATTCTTCTCTGTCTTTAATCAAACGTGTACAGCTTTTATAACAGAATTTGAGCTACATCATCAGTTACATCATGGACATATTTACAGTTACTATTTGCTTTTCTCAGGTCGCTACACAATCATTATGTACACTTCTGGGCTACCGTTTACTGCTCCCACATTGCTAGACAATACTTATATACACAAGTATTGTCTTCTAGCTTGACTCACCCTGGTCCACCCAGTTTATTCAATATTTGATGAAGCTTAGGTGAGTGATACCATACAGAAACAACTCTAAGAAAATATAAGAAAATATAAGAAAATCAGAAGTATCTTAAAGCAACATGATCCCAATATCCAGCAAAGCGTCCATATAGTGATACAGTTTTGATTCTTGTATATATTCATGTGCCATATATTCTTCCCTTAACACCATCCGCCAAGCAATTGGTCCCCTTGTTTCTAAATCATGTGGTGCGGCTGCATGGAATTCCTTCTAATATTGTCTCAGAAAGGGGTACCCAATTTGTCTCCAAATTCTGGAGAGCTTTCTGTAGTAAAATTGGCGTTTCCCTTGCTTTCTCATCGGCCTTTCACCCGGAGACCAATGGGCAGACAGAACGGGCCAATCAAGCCCTTGAACAATTCTTACGTTGCTATGTGGCTGATAAGCAAGAGACCTGGGCATCTTTTATTGCCTTGGCAGAGTTTGCCATAAATAATAGGGTGAACTCTTCCACAGGGATGTCTCCCTTCTTCTGCAACATGGGATTTCACCCTAAATCCAGCTCTTTCTCTGAGGACCCTTCGGACAGTCCTGAGGTAGAGATTGTTTCCTCTGATCTGCGGTCGGTTTGGGAGCAGGTCCAAAGCAACATCAAAAAGGCTCATGAGTCACAGTGCCGCTTTGCTAATAGGAAGCGGAGGAGAAGTCCTTCCTTTGAAGTTGGGCAGAAAGTGTGGCTTTCTACTAAAAATCTGAAACTGAGAGTCCCCTCTGGTAAACTGGCTCCCCGGTACATTGGGCCCTTTAAAATAACTCAGATACTCAACTTTGTTTCTGTCAAATTGGACCTCCCCCAGGCGATGAGAGTGCATAGGGTATTCCATGTTTCTCTCCTAAAACCTTATGTACCTCCAGTTTGTCCTGCTGACACACCTCCTGCTCCTGTTGTTGTACTTGGTCACCCCGAGTTTGAGGTAAGAAAGATCTTGGACTCCAGGAAAGTTCGTGGGTTCCTGCAGTACCTGGTGGACTGGAAGGGGTATGGCCCTGAGGAGAGGTCGTGGGTGTCTCATTCCGAGGTTCATGCCCCCAGGTTGTGTAGGAGGTTCCATGTCGATTTTCCTGAGAAGCCTTCCCCGGGTGAGGGTCCGGAGGCCCCTCATAAAGGAGGGGGTAATGTCAGGATTCGTACCGGGGTCTAGTCTGGGTTCCACAGCAAGTTTCGCTGCCTTACTGGCTGTGCCACACAGCCAGTCGGAATATTCAGTTTCTGATCAACTAGTTCTTTTTCGTTCATTATTCTTCCCCGTTCTGGTGATTGGCTGCTTCACTGTTTCCTGTTCGTATGTCCCGCCTTCTTCCTATTTAGCACTCCTCAGGGCTTTCAGTCCTTGCCGGTGATTCTTTTGTGGTACGGATTCCTGCCTTCTCCACTGCGCTGCCCGGTACAACCTCTGACAGCCTCCTGGTCTCTCTTTCGTCTGAGTACCTCTGGACTCTAGCTTTCCGCTTTGTCTTTGCTGAAAGTTTAGTACTGTTTGGTGTGTTAGTTTTGGGTTTCGTGGATTAACCCTTCAGGTTCTTTCTCTCTTTATTATCACTCTTGTAGTCCTCCTTGCTGCTGCTTGTCTCCCTTAGGTTGTCCAGCATTAATTCCACTCTCAGTTTACCCTCACTGTAGCTCCTTGCACTTACGCCGAGGAAGGGACCGCCGCCCAGTTGTCGCCCACCGGCTAGGGTGGGACCGGCAAGTAGGTAGGGTCAGCGGGGGGGTGGAGCTCAGTGGCACCTTCTTTCCCCGCCGTGTGGTGGAATCATAACAGGATCTTTCCAGAACAATCCATTTACCTCAGGACTAGCTCCTCCCACTAACTGTCACTGATTGGATGTCCCTTCTCACACCACCGCCTAAGCTCCTCCCCTTCTACCTACCTTTCCCCACTGACTCCACAACACCCTTTCCTAGCCAGCCTGGGATGAGGCCATCCTCCCCAAGTGTACACCCAGATGTCCTGACTAACCTGGTGTGTGTTGGGTGTTAGGAGTCCTGGGTGGTGCACCCTCCTTACCTGAGGGTGTGATACCACACCTCTGGATGAAGGGCAGTACCTCTTTGGCAACTGGACCCTCAGGGGCGCCACATAATGAGGGACCTGCTTGCAAGCTTACAATCTATGAGGAAATAGGGGAGACACAAAAGGTGGGGATGGTATCAATTGCTTTCATTGGGAAGAGAGAAAAAAACAGCGAGTAGATCGCAGACTAAAATATAACCTTTAATCCATTAGGTTAAAACATGAATGGCACAGGATTGCCGGGCATGTAGAAAAACACTTCAGAAACAGATGACGCGTTTCGACATAATAGTCTTCATCAAGATCTGTGTTCTGGTTACAAAGCATGTGAACATATATTAGGAAGTCAGACATAACTGGGCAGACAATTAATATCATTTAAATATTGAATAATAAGTGTACCATGGTAATTAAAACCAAAGAAAACAAAAAAAAAACAGAAAAAAAATTATTTTAAAAACCACTTAAGGAAAACAGTATATATACATGAAAAAATTATCAGGCAATTTTAAGCAATTAGATCAACATGAAATCCAACCAATAATAATCAAGTGCCTCTAAGCAATTACACATCCCGTCCGTCCCATAGGTAATAATATAGCCCCAAGACAGAAAAGGCACTATGCACAAACAATAAAAAAATCATTCATTTATTGAAAAATATTAAAAAACAAACAAACATGGAAAACCTCTGTTATAAGACACGTGCAAAGCTATATAATTTCAAGAGATCATTAATGAAGGACAATGGAGAGATCATGAATGCTATACAATTGATGAAAATACTATGGACAAAATACAAATATGGAAAAAATATTTTTTACCATACAGTAAACCATATGAATATGTACCTATAGCTCAAAATGGCAATCATGATAATACAAATTCAAAAAAAGTTTCCACATGGATACCATACCACCAAGAGCAAAACTCACTCTCCCTTCAATTGTCCGAAGCCGCTAGGTAGCGATCCTTGCATTACAATAAATTCTGAGTGCCCCAACAAAATCAACAGCACTGCTATATGAAAAAACCTGTGTCTGCAAATAACGCTACACCCGCAATCGGCGACAATTATAGCACAATATGCTTACATGAATGTGAATAGCCGCGTGTCCCACTCCCCGAGGCGCATTTCATCCTCTTCCTCAGGGGGCGTGTAACCAAGACAGGAAAGAAGCGGGTCTTTTAAACAGTGCAGCACCAATAGGTGTAAGGCTGCACAGCCGAAGTCAATCAAGAATGATGCTCCATATTGTGGCGCACCACATCCTAAAGCCGCTGCCTAAGCTCTTGGAGTCCCTGTCAGAGGAAAATACTAATAGTGCTGAGGTAAGCAATTTTCCTAAAAAATTGTTTAATAAGTCAAAGAAGTTCCCAGCATTAAGTGTGTGTCCTGCAGTGGATTTTTTTACCAAAATAGTTTCTAATGACATTGAAAAACTGGCCTTGACTAAGCATAAAAAATTTAACCTTACCTTTGACCAACAGAAGGCTTTGCAAGAGATGCAAAGTTGGAAGGATGTGGTCTTTAAGGCCGCGGATAAAGGGGGCAATCTAGTTATATGGCCTAATGAACTTTATGAACAACAGGCATCTAAATTGTTAAATGATCACAACTGCTATCGTAGATTGCCCTCTAATCCATTACCATCTTATCATGAGGAATTAATTTCTATTCTTGAAGAAGCAGTTACTATAGGCATCATTCCTAAACTAGTGTTGGAAACTGTACAAAAACTAAATCCAAGGCTTCCTACGTTTTATCTGATTCCAAAGATTCACAAAGACCCTCTTAATCCCCCAGGAAGACCCATTGTGGCAGGGAACGAGGGTCTGTGTGAAATTATTTGTGATTTTTTGGACCATTATCTTAGACCTTTTGTCGCTAGTTTGCCATCCTATATTAGGGATACCACGTCTGCCCTGCAAAGACTTGATAACATGCATCTTACAGATGACATGGTGATGGTCACGGCAGACGTGGAATCCCTATACACATCCATTAGACATAAGGATGGTTTGGAGTCTGTTTCCTGGTATCTCAGAACTAGTAATTTGGATGTACATTTGGTCGATCTCCTTTTGGTTTTATTAGAATTCATCCTGACCCATAACTGTTTTATTTTCAATAAAAAGTTTTTTTTTACAAAAACAGGGGACTGCGATGGGTGCTTCCTGCGCACCTTCTTATGCAAATTTATTTTTGGGTGCGTGGGAAAGGGAGATCTTCATCAGCAATCCGATCCCCGGTATGGAGAATACACACCATTGGATGAGATATATTGATGATGTGTGGTTTCTATGGGAGGGATCGAGATTTGAATTGGATTGTCTGATGGCCAAATTGAACCAAAATGACAAGAATATTAAGTTAACCTACAATGTGAGTAGAGAACTTGATTTTTTGGACATAAAGATTAAAACGTCTGAGAATGGTTGTCTCATGACTGAGGTTTACAGAAAGCCGACTGCGACAAACAGTCTTTTGCATGCTACATCATCGCATCCTTTGTCCACGCTTAGGGGAGTACCGACGGGGCAATTTTTAAGAATAAGGAGAATTTGCTCTGATGATAATTCCTTTGAACAACAGTCTCGTATTTTAAAAAAAAGGTTTAACGAGAGAGGATATAGTAAAAAAATGATTACTCAGGGCTATCATCGCGCTAGACACACTCCTAGAAATGAATTGCTATATAAAAATTCAGTTAAGAAGGATGCTGATAATCAAGTTCGCCTTATATCAACATACAGTAGCCAGTGGGTTGAGTTTAAAAAGATAGTACAGAACCACTGGCCGATCTTGATGTCGGACCCCATTTTGAAAAAATGTTTGCCGGAATCACCCCTCATAACTGCACGTAGATCAAAAAATCTAAAGGACCTATTGGCCCATAGCCATTATGAATCATCATCGGTTGTCAAAAATACTTGGCTTGATATGAAGGGATTTTATCCGTGCGGTCATTGTAAGGGGTGTGACAACATGGTTAAAACTAAGGAATTTTCCAATGTTTCTGGAACTCGCAAATTTACAATCAGACATTTTATCACCTGTTCCACTAAAGGAGTGGTCTATAGTGCTGAGTGTCCGTGTGGGAAACTGTACATCGGTTTAACAACTCGGGAATTATGGGTTCGCATCAGAGAGCATGTCAGAGATATTGACAAGGGTCGTACTGTGACTGATGTGGCACTTTTGAAAACTATACCGAGACATTTTTTTCAATATCACAACAGTGATTCTAGTCTGTTTTTGGCTAGAGGCATTGATGTGTTGCAACCTGGCCCTAGAGGTGGAGATTTGGCTAAAAATTTAGCTAAACTAGAATGTAAATGGAGATATAGGTTAGGCTCCTTGGTTCCAGATGGCCTTAATGAGAGTTTTGGATTCGGTGCGTTCTTATAAAAATCTTGTTTTGTTTTGCTATACGAGTCTATATTTTGTTTTATGGGTAGTTTGGGTTTTTAATTATTTTACTTTTTATTTCATACAGTTGGAAGCTTATTCTCGTGTATTGTTCTTCTCATTCGGGAATGCTCTGAAAATTAATTTTTCTTCTGCTTCAACGATATAATGAAGACTTCCATCAATAAGAAGAAAAACTGTGCTTTATTGCATACGTTCTTGTATAAGATTTTGAAAATGTTGGGGATATTGATTGTTGTAATAATATGTCTTTTGCAATGTTTTATTCATTGTATTTAATGTACATTACATTATGAATTATTTTTGTAGTAAAAAAATATATATTTGCACAATGTTGGTAATTCAATAGATCTAGTATGAATGGTTAACATAATATTATTAATGTTTATCATTTTTGGTAGAAATATTTTTTATATGATTGAGCACAGTTCACTTTATACGGTTAAATGCATGGGAATGCCGTTGGTCAGCATTGATTGATTTTCCTAGGAGCGCGCCCATTCTTTTGTCTGCTGCATGACTCTGATTTCTCCGGCCAGACGGTGAGTGCGGGCATGCACGTGTCTATTACTATAGCCACCTGCACGTTTGCGTCTCACAGGCCGGGGCTGAAGAGTATTTTGTATAGGCAGTGGCTTTAGGATGTGGTGCGCCACAATATGGAGCATCATTCTTGATTGACTTCGGCTGTGCAGCCTTACACCTATTGGTGCTGCACTGTTTAAAAGACCCGCTTCTTTCCTGTCTTGGTTACACGCCCCCTGAGGAAGAGGATGAAACGCGCGTCGGGGAGTGGGACACGCGGCTATTCACATTCATGTAAGCATATTGTGCTATAATTGTCGCCGATTGCGGGTGTAGCGTTATTTGCAGACACAGGTTTTTTCATATAGCAGTGCTGTTGATTTTGTTGGGGCACTCAGAATTTATTGTAATGCAAGGATCGCTACCTAGCGGCTTCGGACAATTGAAGGGAGAGTGAGTTTTGCTCTTGGTGGTATGGTATCCATGTGGAAACTTTTTTTGAATTTGTATTATCATGATTGCCATTTTGAGCTATAGGTACATATTCATATGGTTTACTGTATGGTAAAAAATATTTTTTCCATATTTGTATTTTGTCCATAGTATTTTCATCAATTGTATAGCATTCATGATCTCTCCATTGTCCTTCATTAATGATCTCTTGAAATTATATAGCTTTGCACGTGTCTTATAACAGAGGTTTTCCATGTTTGTTTGTTTTTTAATATTTTTCAATAAATGAATGATTTTTTTATTGTTTTAGTGCCTTTTCTGTCTTGGGGCTATATTATTACCTATGGGACGGACGGGATGTGTAATTTTAAGCAATTGTAACATTTTATCAAATCCTGTCTATAATTCAAACCTGATGGTGTCCTGGTGTTCAGTGTGAAAATCCAAAAGGATTCTCTATTAAACAGCTTGCGTGCGTTTGTGATTACCTCCTCTCAAAGGTCTGTGAACCTTTTCTATAGCATTAAATCTAAAAGAGTCAACACAACCTTTGTGATGTATTAAAAAATGCTTTGAAGCTGCAGATGGAGCAATAGCATTCGGATTGACCGCATCATTTAAATGTCTCCTGATACGAACTTTGAGAGGGCATGTGGTGCAACCTATATATTGTAGCTTGCAAGTAATGCACTCTATTTGATAAATGACAAATGAGGTGTTACAATTAACATAATCTTTCATGTAAGAAACTGAGGAATCCTGAGCTGAAAAAATTTTTTCTGTTTTTCGTGCATACTTGCATGCTTTGCATATGTTCGCACCACATTTGTAAAAACTCTTCAGGTTCAACCAAATATGGTGGGAGGAGGATTTGTCAGGATCCATGAAAACCCTAGGAGACAGTAGTGAACCTAATGTAGGAGCTTTTTTGGAACAAACCGCACAGGATTTTTTAAAATTTCTCTGCTCTATGGAACCCTGCTGAGTGCCAGCTGCTTAATGAAGACTTCACAGTAGGGTGAGCTGACTATGGTTCGATTTTTTTTTTTTTTTTTCTCAATTGCTTTCATTGTTCTGACCAGCTATAATGTAAGAAATCGGGTGTTCATGTAATGCTGCATGAACTGGTTATCAGCCAGAATATGTGAAAGTACAAACACAGAGGGCTATTAAACGCATAAAGTGTGTGAGAACATGATATGAGAAACCTGGATATGGCAAAAATTTTGAATGGGCCACACAGGGATAGTTAAATTAATGTGTTGAGGCGGTAGGCCAATCTTAACAAATGTGCTTTTAGGGCAATCTTAAAACTGTGAGGATTAGGGATTAAATGAATTATCCTTGGTAGTGCATTTGAAAAAAATTGGCGCAGTACGTGCGAAGTCTTGGAGACAGGAGTGGGAGGTTCTGATTTTTGAGGATGTTAACCTCAGGTCATTAGCAGAATGGAAGGCATGGGTAGCAGCCTGAGACAAGGGAGGATATGTAGGGTGGTGCTGAACTTTGGAGTGCTTTGTAGGTGAGAGTGATAAGTTTATATTGAATTCTGGAGTGTATGGGTAACCAGTGCAATGACTGGTGCAAGATAGAGGCATTGTGTAACGGTTGTTGAGGAATTTGATCCTGGCTGCAGCATTCAAGACAGATTGGAGGGGGGAGAGTTTGGTAAGAGGGAAACCAATTAATAGAAAGTTACAATAGTCCAGACGAGAATGAATAAGAGCAACAGTAAGAGTTTTTGTAGAGTCAAAAGTAAGAAAAGGTCGAATTCTATAACTGTTTAAACGTTTTTGAAGTGCCAATAAAAAGAGCAAGCCAGTGATTGGATGTGAGGGGTGAATGAAAGCTCTGAATCAAGTATAACCCCAAGACAGTGGGAATGTTACTGGGGAGTAATGGTAGAACCACACAAGGGAGTGGCATAGGTAGGTTAGTAGAGGGAGGAAACACAAGGAGTTCCGTTTTAGACAGGTTCAGTATCAGATAGAGGGAGTACATGATGTTGGAGACAGCAGTAAGACAATCACTGGTGTTTTGTAATAATACAGGCATGATGTCAGGGGTAGAGGTGTATAATTAGGTGTCATCAGCATAGAGATGGTACTGCAAATCAAATCTAATGATTGATTGCTTGTCTGATGGGGGCAGCATTCAAGGAGAAGAGGAAAAGAGGAGGGGGCCTAGGACTGATCCTTGGGGAACCCCAACAGAAGAGGAAGATGAGAGGAGGAAGAGCCAGCAAAAGATACAGTGAAGGAGCGGTCAGAGAGGTAGGAGGAGAACCAGGATAGAATGGTGTCTTTGAGGCCGATGGAGTGGATCATAGTGTGGAGGAGCTGATGATCCACAGTGTCGAATGCTGCAGAGAGATCCAGGAGAATTAGCATTGAGTAGTGACCATTAGGTTTAGATGTTGTTAGATCATTAGAAACTTTAGTGAGTGCAGTTTCAGCAGAGTGTAAAGAGTGGAAACCAGATTGAAGAGGATTGAGAAGAGAGATATCTGAGAGATAGCAGATAAGATGGGAGTGGACTAAGCATTCCAGGAGTTCAGAGATGAAGGGAAGATTAGAGACAGGTCTATAGTTAACAGCAAAGTTTTGGTCAAGGGATAGTGTTTTATGTAATGGATGTATGATGGCATGCTTCAATGAGGAGTGAAAGATACCAGAAAAGAGAGAGAGAGAGGTTGAATGTTTTTGTTAGGTGAGTGGTGATGGGGAAATGGACTGGAGAAGATGTGACAGAATAGAGTCACTGGTTCAAGTAGTAGGGTGAGCAGATGCAAGGAGCCTGATTACTCCTTCTTCTGTAACTGGTTCAAAGTCAGTGAGTGAGCTAGATGCAGTGGGGGAGGACAGTGCATGGTATGATGGGATTGGGAGAAAATTTCTTGCCGGATATTGTCAATTTTTTCTTTCAAATAATTGGCCAGATCGTCAGCTTGGAGATCTGTGGTTGGGGTCTGCACTCTTGGATTTAGTAGGGAATGAAAAGTGTCAAAGAGACATTTAGGGTTATTGGATAGTGAGTTGATGAGGGGTTTGAAATAGGTTTGCTTGCAGAGGTGAAGGTTAGTGTTGTGTGTTTGTGTGCTTTTCTCCACAGACGTTCGGCGCATCTGGAGCACCACTGTAGGAAACATGATTGCAGCGTGTGCCAGGGTTGTTGTTATTTGTTTTGAGTTGTTCTATGTATAAGAGGTGCAGCTTCATTCAGGGCATTTTGCAGTGTTTTGTTATAAAGCTTCAGTTCAGAGTCAGGACATGAGAGGGATGAGATTGGGGCCAATGATGACTGCAAATTCTTTATAAGTTTCTCAGTGTTAATGGCCTGTATATTTCTATCATTGTCGAAAGTGGGGGTGTCCTGGGCGGGATGACAGTTCTTGACATAGAATGAAAAAAGGTTGTGGTCAGAGAGCGGGAGAGGGGAGTTATTAAAATCATACACTTAGCAAAGTCGGGAGAAGACCAAGTCGAGGGAGTTTCCGTCTTCTTGCGTAGGAGAGTTAGTAAGCTGGAAAAGGCTGAAGGAGGACTTTTTGGGTTATTTGAAAGTGAGGTGATGAGGGTATTGAAATAGGTTTGCTTGGATAGGTGAAGGGCAGTGTTGTATGTTTTAAGCATAAACTTGTAATGGATGAAATCTTCAGGTAGATTGGATTTTCTCCACAGACGTGTTTGCAGCGTGTGCCACGGTTGTCGACGTCTGTGCCATATTGTTCTATGAATAGGAGGTGCAGTTTCATCCGGGGAACTTTGTAGTGTTTCGTTATAATGCTTCAGTGCAGAATCAGGACATGAGAGGGAGGAAATAGAAGCCAATGATGACTGCAAGTTCTTAATAAGTTTCTGGATGTTAATGGCCTGTATGTTTCTATAAGTGTAGAAAGTAGGGGTGACCTGAGCGGGATAGCAGTTCTTGATAGAGAATTAAAGAAGGTTGTGGTCAGAGAGCGGGAGAGGGGACTTTGTGAAATCATCCACTAAGCAAAGCTGGGAGAAGACCAAGTCGAGGGAGTTTCCATCTTTATACATAGGAGAATTAGTAAGCTGTGAAAGACCAAAAGAGGATGTTAGAGATAAAAGGTGAGTAGCAGATGGGGAGAGAGGAAAAGCAATGGTGATGTAAAAGTCTCCTATGATGAGGGTGGGGATGTCACAGGAGAGAAAATGTGGAAGCCAGGTGGCAAAGTAATAAAGGAACTGATGGAAGGGGCCCGGAGGACGATATCCAACTGCCACTCGCATGGAGTAAGGGATGTAGAGTCTGATAGTGTGGACCTCAAAAGATGATAAAAAATAATAAACCACCATATTCCTCACCTGTCCACCAAGATTCCCTATGTGATGCTGTCCGACAAAGAACTCCACATCTGATACATCCAAGTGTTTTGTTGAGCAATGGCATGATGTAACCACTCAGCAAGCCAGCCAGAACATACTGAGACAGGAGCATTTTTACACTCCTGCATTGTGTAGCCCTGATGTGAAAAAGTGCACCGGAGTTCATAGTTTATGAACCCCGGTCACCTCACAGCTTTCATCCGATCACTAGGTGAAAAAGATTCAAAACATGAAGAGTTGGATTCTGAAGAACATTTTCACACTAGTCCCAACAAGCTACAGTTTTTTCACAGGTCGAATTAAATAATTTGTCAGGGAATTGGACCTTCCTAAACATTCTGCAGAACCTGCTATCTCCTGGTACCTTTTTTATGGTACAGTAGCAGAGAAAAGGAATTTGTTCCATTCTTTTCTCAAGCTAGAGCTCTAGTGTATTGCAGTGATGTTGCTGGGCTGAAGGAAATTTTTACATTGAATCATAGAATCATAGAATCGTAGAGTTGGAAGGGACCTCCTGGGCCATCTGGTCCAACCCCCTGCTCAAAGCAGGATTCGCTAAATCATCCCAGTCAGATGTCTGTCCAGCCTCTGTTAGGAAAACTTCCATTGAAGGAGAACTCACCACTTCTCGTGGCAGCCTGTTCCACTCATTGATCACTCTAACTGTCAAAAAGTTTTTTCTAATATCTAATCTGTGTCTCCTCCCATTCAGTTTCATCCCATTGCTTCTAGTCTTTCCTTGTGCAAATGAGAATAAAGTTGATCCTTCTACAATGTGACAGCCCTTTAGATATTTGTAGACAGCTATTAAGTCTCCTCTCAGTCTTCTCTTTTGCAAACTAAACATTCCCAAATCCTGCAACCTTTCCTCATAAGACAGGGTTTGCAGACCGGTCACCATTCTGGTCGCTCTTTTCTGAACTTGCTCCAGTTTGTTGATGTCTTTTTTAAAATGTGGTGCCCAAAACTGGACACAATATTCCAGATGAGGTCTGACCAAAGAGGAGTAGAGGGAAATAATGACTTCACGTGATCTAGACTGTATGCTTCTGTTAATACATCCTAGAATTGCATTTGCCTTTTTTGCTGCTGCATCACACTGTTGACTCATATTCAGTCTGTGATCTATTAGTATACCCAAGTCTTTTTCACATGTGCTGTCACTTAGCCCTATTCCTCCCATTCTGTATATGCTTTTTTCATTTTTATTGCCCAGATGTAGTACTTTGCATTTCTCCCTGTTAAAAACCATTCTGTTAGTTGCTGCCCACTTCTCCAGTTTATTTAAATCTTTTTGAATCCTCTCTCTCTCTTCTCTAGTATTAGCTATCCCTCCTAGCTTTGTGTCATCAGCAAATTTAATCAGTTTACCCTCAATTCCTTCATCTAAATCGTTGATAAAGATGTTGAACAATACAGGGCACAGGACAGAGCCCTGTGGTACCCCACTTGAGACATTCTTCCAACTGGATGTGCAGCCATTTACGACCACTCTTTGGGTCCGATCACTAAGCCAGTTATGAATCCACCTAACAGTTGCCTTGTCCATTCCATACTTAGTCATTTTTTCAATAAGGATTGTATGAGAGACTTTGTCAAATGCTTTGCTGAAGTCAAGATATACTATATCTACAACATTTCCTTGATCCACCCAATCAGTGATACCGTCATAGAAGGAAATTAAGTTAGTCTGACATGACTTATTAGTTACAAACCCATGCTGACTCTGTTTAATCACTTCATTCTTATCCAGGTATTGACATACATGTTGTTTAATAATTTGTTCAAAGATCTTTCCTGGTATAGAAGTCAAACTCACCGGCCTATAGTTGCCTGGGTCCACCTTCTTCCCCTTTTTGAAGATAGGAACAACATTTGCTCTTCTCCAGTCTTCTGGCACTTCTCCTGTTCTCCAAGAATTTTCAAAGATTATGGAGAGGGGTTCAAAAATTTCTTCTGCTATCTCCTTCAGTACTCTGGGGTGTAATTCATTAGGTTAGCTAAGTGTTTCCTCACTATCTTTCTGTTTATAGATATCCTGGATTCTTCTATTCCCTTAATAGGACAGTGAATAACAGTTGATGTTACATTTCCTTTCTGAGAGAAAACAGATGCAAAATAGGAATTTAAAAGTTCAGCCTTCTCAACATCCTGTCTTACCATTTCATCATTTTCATCCTGTAAAAATCCTATAGCATCTTTGACTTTTCTTTAACTTTTGACATATCCCCAAAATCCTTTAGTATTGCTTTTGACATCTCTTGCAAGCCTCAATTCATTTTCAGCTTTAGCTAATCTGATATGTGCCCTGCAGGTTCTGCAGACAGCATTATATTCTTCTTTAGATATACCTCCCTCTTTCCATTTTATAAACATTTTTTTCTTCCTTTTTAGCATGTGCTTAAGTTCTGTGTTCATCCATCCTGGTTTCCTTAAATGCTTCCTATTCTTCCCTCTTTTCGGAATTGTTAACAACTGTGCTTTGAGAATTTCATTTTTCAAGATTTCCCATCCTTCCTGGACATTTTTGTCTTTAAGGATATCCAGCCATTGGATCCCTCCAATTCTCTTTCTGAATCCCTTAAAATCTGCCTTTCTGAAATCTAACCTTGACGTCTGAGTCTTCACAGGTCTTCCGCCTCTAGTTATCCAAAATTCTAAAATAGCATGGTTGCTACCTCCTAGGGTCCCAGCCACTTTTACCTCCTCAACCATTTCCTCCCTGTTTATAAGGATTAGATCCAAGGTAGCAGTTCCCCTTGTTTTCTCCCTTACCTTTTGGAAGATAAAGTTGTCAGCAAGAGAGGATAAGAATTTCCTTGACCTGTTAGTTTTGCCTGAGAGAGATTCCCAACAAATGTCTGGATAGTTGAAATCTCCCATGACAACTATGTCATATTTTTTGGAGAACTTGGCCATTTGATGCATAAAGAGTTCATCCATATCTTCAGCTTGCACAGGCGGCCTGTAGTAAATGCCTACAATGGTGTCCTTTCCATTATTCTGTCCTTGTATTCTTACCCAAACAGTTTCCACAGAACTCCCAGTCTCTGAAGCTTCAATCTCAGTGCAGATATGCGCGTTTCTAACATACAATGCGACACCCCCTCCTCGTTTATCAAGTCTGTTTCTTGCAAATAAGTTGTATCCTTCTAGTCTTGTATTCCAATCATGTGTATTGTCCCACCAAGTTTCAGTGATTCCAATGACATCATATTTCTTTTCCTGTGTTCGTAGTTCCAATTCTCCTTGTTTGTTGCCCATGCTTTGTGCATTAGTATAGAAACACTTTAGTTTGTGATTGGTTTCTCTTTCTCCAATATTTTTATTAATTAGATTCTTTCGTTTTTGTTCTTCCTTTCCACTTCTAATAGCAGAGTTCTCAATAGCATTTGTCAGGTGTATGGCTTTTTCTGGTCTTTTGCTTCCCTTCCCATGTTGTTCTAGTTTAAAGCTCTCCTTACAAGTGTAGCAAGGCGACTTCCAAATACATGCTTTCCAGTCTTCATAAGGTGCACCCCATCTCTAGCAAGTAGTCCATCGTATAAGTAGTTCACTCCGTGATCCAGAAATCCAAATAGTTGCTGACGGCACCATCGACGTAGCCAGTTGTTCACCTGCAGAATCTTATTCCACCTCCTTGTTCCATGGCCATCCACTGGGAGGATGGAAGAGAAGACCACCTGCGCTCCCAGTTCTTTCACTTTCTTGCCTAAGTCTTCAAAGTCTCTGCAGATGGTTTCCAGGTCGTTTCTTGCGGTGTCATTTGTCCCCACATGTAGTAGCAGGAATGGGTAGTCATCTGTAGGTCTGAAGAGTCCGGATATCCTGTCAGACTCATCTTTAATTTTTGCACCTGGAAGACAGCACAATTCTCTTGAAGTTATATCCGGTCTGCTGATAGCGGCCTCTGTTCCTCTCAACAGGGAATCCCCCATGACCACCACTCTCCGTTTCTTCTTCACAACATTTTTCTTTCTCCATCCAGGAGGACTCTGAAGGCGTACAAGGTTGCTGTTTGTTAGCAAAGTCTTATCCTAATGTATTTCTTCATTGTTTTCCTGCGTGAGAGCCTGATAATGATTTCTGAGCAGTATGGGTGCTGACTGCCTCCTGATCCTCCTGCTTCTCTGGGTCACATGTCTCCATTCCTCTGTTTCTTCAGGTGCACTTCGAATTTCTTCTCTTTCTGTAACATGAAGAGATAATTCTGCTCTGTCCAAGAACTCTTCACCTTCCTTAATGATCTTCAACGTAGCTAACCTCTCTTCGAGATTTTGCAACTTTTCCTCCAACAGGGACACAAGCTTGCATTTGTGGCATGTGAAGTTTGGCTTTTCCACTGGTAAATCTGTGAACATGTAGCAAGAAATTCAGCTCACCAAATGGCTCCTGGCCTCTGCCATCTTGAGATTTCTTAAAAACGATGAAAGATGAGCCAAAATTCCGATTTCCTCTTTTCAGCTGCAACGGCCAAAACCCAGTGATCGTTGAGCTCGCGGAGACTCTTCACTTATCCCAGAAGGCACTGGGAATATGCAAATGATCTCCTCAAGACTCTTCCCCTGATTCCCCTGATTGCAAAAAACCTTGTGAAGATGATGAAATGAGTACTGTATCAACATGGGATGAAATGCCACTCTGCCAGGAAGAAGCCATTACTATAATAATAATAATAATTTTATTTCTATCGCACCGACATATTCCACAGCACTTTACATTTTAGAGGGGACTTGTACAGACAATAGACATTACAGCATAACAATAGACACATAGATCAAAACAGAACCAAGAGGAATGCAGGCCCTTCTTGCAAGCTTACAATCGATGAGGAAAAGGGGAGACAAGGAAGGTAGATGGTAACAGTTGATTTCATTGTTCGGAACAGCCAAAGTGTAAAAATCGGATGTTCATGTAATGCTGTATGAACCGGTTATCATAGAATCATAGAATCGTAGAGTTGGAAGGGACCTCCTTGGCCATCTGGTCCACCCCCTGCTCAAAGCAGGATTCGCTAAATCATCCCAGATAGATGTCTGTCCATCCTCTGTTTGAAGACTTCCATTGAAGGAGAACTCACCACCTCTCGTGGCAGCCTGTTCCACTCATTGATCACTCTAACTGGCAAAAAGTATGTAACAATATACAGACACAGAGGGCTATTAAATGCATAAAGCATGTGAGAACATGATGCGAGGAACCTGGTTATGGTAAAAGATTTTGAATTGGTAACACAGGGATAGTTAGGTTAATATATTGAGATGGAAGGCATGTCTGAACAAATGTGCTTTTAGGGCAAGCTTAAAACTGTGGCGCTGGGAATTAATCGTATTAACCTGGGTAGTGCATTCCAAAGAATTGGCGCAGCATGTGAAAAGTCTTGGAGATGGGAGTTGGAGGTTCTGATTAATGAGGATGTTAACCTCAGGTCATTGGCAGAACGGAGGGCACGGGTAGGATGGTAGACTGAGACAAGGGAGGAGATGTAGGATGGTGCTGAGCAATGGAGTGTTTTGTGGATGAGGGTAATAAGTTTGTACTGGATTCTGGAGTGGATGGGTAACCAGTGTAATAAATGGCACAAGGTAGAGGCATCGGAGTAACGACTGGTGAGGATCCTGGCTGCAGCATTCAAGATAGATTGGAGAGGGGAGAGTTTGGTAAGAGGGAAACCAATTAGTAGAGAGTTACAATAGTCCAGACAAGAATGAATAAGAGAAAGAGTAAGAGTTTTTGCAGAGTTTTTGCAGAGTCAAAAGTAAGAAACATAAGTACAAAAAATGGAAGGATCCAGCAATGTCGGGTGACGGTTAAAAATAAATATTTACTGTCAAAATGGCATTAAAATATTAACAGGCACATAATGTCTGGCCACACTGCATGGAAACACAGATCTACGCATTTCGACGTAAGGTCTTTATCAAGATCTTGATAAAGACCTTACATCGAAATGCGTAGATCTGTGTTTCCATACAGTGTGGCCAGACATTATGTGCCTGAGAATATTTTAATGCCATTTTGACAATAAATATTTGTTTTGTTTTTAACCGTCACCCAACATAGCTGGATCCTTCCATTTTTTGTACTGATGTTTCCTTAAGCTCACTTGGAACTGTGCAGGGCGTTGTCACGGCCCCCGTGCCTCCAGCCATGCGCCGCGCCGCCCCCCCGTCGCGAGCGCTCATTCTTACCCGGCGCCGCAGCCGGGTAAAGACCTTACATCGAAACGCGTAGATCTGTGTTTCCATGCAGTGTGGCCAGACGTTATGTGCCTGAGAATATTTTAATGCCATTTTGACAATAAATATTTGTTTTGTTTTTAACCGTCACGCAACATAGCTGGATCCTTCCATTTTTTGTACTGATCTTTCCTTAAGCTCACTTGGAAATGTGCAGGGCGTTGTCACTGCCCCCGTGCCTCCAGCCATGCGCCGCGCCGCCCCCCCGTCGCGAGCGCTCATTCTTACCTGGCGCCGATCCAGCGTCGCTGTCCTCCTCTGACCGGCCCGCGGCCTGTGACGTCATTGGGTGCTCTGCGCATGCGCCATAGGCCGCCGCCAGCCCTCTGCCTATGATCTTATCGGCCGGCGGTGCCCTGACCCGGTAGCACCGCCGGACCAATGGGGGCACATCTGCAGCTACATCAGGCCGTCCTCCCTTAATGGAGGCGCCTGATCGTTGTTGTTTCTGACATCCATCCAGGTCCTGTGGATTGCCTTGCAGCTTCCACTTCCTCTCACTGCCTTGTGCTTCCTTGCAGTCCTGCATACCTGCTGTCCTACTCCGGTCCTGCCTGTCCATGTCCGCACCTGCAGTCCTATTCCTGTCCAGTCTACCCGTTTCCGTACCTGCTGTCCTACTCTGGTCCTGCCTGTTTGTGTCCGCATCTGCAGTCCTGTTCCAGTCCAGTCTACCCGTGTCCGTACCTGCTGTCCTACTCCGGTCCTGCCTGTCTGTGTCCGCACCCGCAGTCCTGTTCCTGTCCAGCCTACCCGGGTCCGTACCTGCAGTCCTACTCCAGTCCTGCCTGTCTGTGTCCGCACCTGCAGTCCTGTTCCAGTCCAGCCTACCCGTGTCCGTACCTGCAGTCCTACTCCGGTCCTGCCTGTCTGTGTCCGCACCTGCAGTCCTGTTCCAGTCCAGCCTACCCGTGTTTGTATTTACTGTTCTACTCCAGACATGCCTTCCCGTGTTAGTCCCCGCAATCCACTCCGAGCCGCCTCTCTTGGTTCCGGCTGCCGTGGCATTCGAACCCCTGGAACTGCTCCTAACAATCCCTGTATAGGGGTCGGTTACACCTGGTTGCTCGTCTGGGGTCCCTCAGTGTCACGGTCCAGAGGGTCCACTCCGGGAAGTCCGCCTTGCCTAGTACAAAGCTAACAGGCGTTGGCTGATGGTGAGACAAGCTGCACATAGCAGAAAGGTGAGCTGACTTCAACCTTTTTTTTTCTCGAAAGTAAGAAAGGTTCGAATTCTAGAAATGTTTTTGAAGTGCAGATAACAAGAGCAAGCCAGTGATCTGATGTGGGGCGTGAATAAAAGCTCGGAATCAAGTATGACCCCAAGACAGCGAGCATGTTGCTGGGGAGTAATGGTGGAACCACACACGGAAATGTCAATCTTAGGCATAGTTACATTAGTAGAAGGAGGAAACACAAGGAGTTCAGTTTTTGACAGGTTCAGTTTCAGATAGATGGAGGACATGATGTTAGAGACAGCGGTAAGACAATCACAAGTGTTTTCTAAAAAGGCAGGCATGATATCAGGAGAAGAAGTGTATAATTGAGTGTCATCAGCATGGAGATGGTACTGGAAACAAAAACTACTGATTGCTTGACCAATAGGGGCAGTATACAAAAAGAAGAGAAAGGGGCCTAGAACCGATCATTGAGGAACCCCTACAGTAAGGAGAAGATGAGAGGAGGAGGAACCAGCAAACGATACAGTGAAGGAGCAGTCAGAGAGATAGAAGGAGAACCAGGAGAGAACGGTGTCCTTGAGGCCGATGGAGCGGAGCATAGTGAGGAGGAGCTGATGATCCACAGTGTTGAATGCTGCAGAGAGATCCAAGAGAATTAGCATGGAGTAGTGACCATTAGATTTAGCTGTTGTTAGATCATTAGAGACTTTAGTGAGGGCAGTTTCAGTAAAGTGTAAAGAGCGGAAACTGGATTGTAGAGGGTCGAGAAGAGAGTTGTCTGAGAGATAGCGGATAAGATGGGAGTGGACCAGGCATTCCAGGAATTTAGAGATGAAAGGAAGATTAGAGACAAGTCTATAGCTAGCGGCACAGTTTTGGTTGAGGGATGGTTTTTTAAGTAATGGCTGCATGATAGCATGCTTAAATGAGGAGGGAAAGATACCAGAAGAGAGAGAGAGAGGTCAAATATTTTTGTTAGGTGAGCGGTGACAGCAGGAGAAAGGGACTGGAGGAGATGTGACGTGATGAGGTTACTCGTTCAAGTGGTCGGGCGAGAAGATGCAAGGACTGAAGCACAGAAAAATACAGTAAAACAAACGTAAAAATACTCTGTTGTAAAAAGTAGCAGTAAACAGCAAGTGCTAGTAAAAAGATGATAACAAAACAGGGTATTTAGTTGATACTTTTTTTGCAGAAAAAGCCCCTCTACCAAACCTCAAGGTATACCCATCTTAGAGCAGTCCTTTCCTAACTGATGTATTAAAAAGCCTGATCATGTGTATAGTACCTGTATAAGCAGGATTCAGGCAGGCAATGTCCGATGTGGACACATCGATTGGTTTCTTGCTATTGCAAGTCTGGGGAGGTTCCACCCCTCTCTTATGGGCCGTGCACACAAAAGCCGTCTTCCATAGCATGTCCACATCGGACGTTGCCTGCCTGAATCCTGCTTATACAGGTACTATACACATGATCAGGCTTTTAAATACATCAGTTAGGATAGCACTGCTCTAAGATGGGTATACCTTGACGTTTGGAAGAGCGGCTTAGTATACATTTTTTGCAAAAAGTTATCAACTAAATACCCTGTTTTGGCATCATCTTTTTACTAGCACTTGCTGTTTACTGGTACTTTTTTACAACAGAGTATTTTTACGTTTGTTTTACTGTATTTTTCCGTGCTTCAGTCTTTTGGTGGTGTGAACACTCTCATACAGACTTGTTTGTAGTGTGCACAGCCCATGTGTGTTTTTGAGAAGATGCAAGGAGCCTGATTGCTTCTTCTTCTGTGACTAGTTCAAATTCAGGGAGTGAGCTAGATGCACTGGGGGAGGGAGGACAATGCATGGTATGAGGGGATTGGGAGATAATTTCCTGTCAGACATGGTCAATTTTTTCATTGAAATTATTGGCCAGATCGTCAGCGCGGAGATGCGTTGATGGGGCCTGCACTCTTGGGTTGAGTAGGGAATGAAAAGTGTCAAAGAGACTTTTTGGGTTATTTGAAAGTGAGGTGATGAGGGTATTGAAATAGGTTTGCTTGGATAGGTGAAGGGCAGTGTTGTATGTTTTAAGCATAAACTTGTAATGGATGAAATCTTCAGGTAGATTGGATTTTCTCCACAGACATGTTTGCAGCGTGTGCCACGGTTGTTGACGTCTGTGCCATATTGTTCTATGAATAGGAGGTGCAGTTTCATCCGGGGAACTTTGTAGTGTTTCGTTATAATGCTTCAGTGCAGAATCAGGACATGAGAGGGAGGAAATAGAAGCCAATGATGACTGCAAGTTCTTAATAAGTTTCTGGATGTTAATGGCCTGTATGTTTCTATAAGTGTAGAAAGTAGGGGTGACCTGAGCGGGATAGCAGTTCTTGATAGAGAATTAAAGAAGGTTGTGGTCAGAGAGCGGGAGAGGGGACTTTGTGAAATCATCCACTAAGCAAAGCTGGGAGAAGACCAAGTCGAGGGAGTTTCCATCTTTATACATAGGAGAATTAGTAAGCTGTGAAAGACCAAAAGAGGATGTTAGAGATAAAAGGTGAGTAGCAGATGGGGAGAGGGGAAGAGCAATGGGGATGTTGAAATCACCCATGATGAGGGTGGGGATGTCACAGGAGAGAAATTGTGGAAGCCAGGTTGCAAAGTGATCCAGGAACTGATGGGAGGGGCCCGGATGACGATACACCACCACCATTTGCATGGAGAAGGGGATGTAGAGTCTGACAGCATGGACCTCAAAAGAAGGGAAGACAAGTTAGGGTACTTGAGGAATAACCTGAAAGGTATATTTGGGTGATAGGAGCAGACCAACGCCTCCAGCTGCTCTGTTGTCCGATCTTGGGGTATGAGAGAAATGTAGCCCACCATATGAAAGCAGCAGCAGCGGTGGTGTCTGACTCAGTGGCGTAGCGTGGGGGGGCGGGGGGCGGTCCGCCCCAGGCGGCACGTGTGTGGGGGCTTCGCGGCAGCATGACAGCTCCTCATCTGCTTTTAGGAAAGGCCCCAGCAGCCGTGTTGTTATGGTAACACTGTAGGACTACATTACCCATCATGCCTTCGGGCGCGCGTTCCTGTTATGACTCCACTGCAGCGCTGTAGATTGGCAGTCACATGACCGTGGGATCTGCCGAGGCTCCGGCTGTCATATGCCCAAACAGCGAGCGGAGCGGCCGCACTGCACAGAGCATGGCCAATATGACCAACAGGGTGTCATGGTCCGGCCGGGAGCAGCTGGATGAGGCCGGGGAGAGCACGCCGCTGCTGAACGGAGCCGACAACCGGCAGATGAGGGTGGGAGGAGGGATACTGGGAATTGGGGGGCTGTGCAGATAGGTGGCCACGGCGAGGCTGTGCAGGGGAGGACATGGGGGACTCTGTAGGGGAAGGACGTGGGGGGCTGTGCAGGGGAGGACATGGGGGGCTCTGTAGGGAGAGGACATTGGGGCTCTGTAGGGAGAGGACATGGGGGCTGTGCAGGGGAGGACATGGGGGGGCTCTGTAGGGGGAGGACATGGGGGGGCTGTGCAGGGGAGGACATGGGGGGGCTCTGTAGGGGGAGGACATGGGGGGCTCTGTAGGGGAGGACATAGGGGGCTCTGTAGGGGAGGACATGGGGGGCTGTGCAGGGGAGGACATGGGGAGCTGTGTATGGGAGAACATGGGGGTTCTGTAGGAGGGACATGGGGGGCTGTGCAGGGGGGTACATGGGGAGGCTGTGTAGGGGAGGACATGGGGGGCTGTGCTGGGGGTACATGGGGAGACTGTGTAGGGGAGGACATGGGGCTGTGCAAGGGAGGACATGGAGGGGCTGTGCAGGGGGTACACAGGGGGGGGGGCTGTGCAAGGGGAGAACATGAGGGCTCTGTAGGGGGTGTACTGTGGGTCTGTGCAGGGGGAGGACACGTGGGTCTCCTTACACTGTTTTATGGTGCGGCTCTCGGCAGGGCAGTGGTGGAGGTTCAGTAGGGTCATCAAGCTAATACATACATATATATATATAGAGAACTGCAAGAAGATGAAAGTCTAGATATTTAGAAATAATAACACCAGAGTTAGTAGTAGACTAAAAATTTGATCTTTGAGTGTATTGTGGGCTCTTCGGATGCTTCCGGATTATCAACGACCAAAGGGGCGGCAAATTTTTCGACCACCCCGGACGCCACAAACAGTTGCTATGCCACTGGTCTGACTGCTGGATCCAGGTTTCAGTAAGAGCCAGGAGGTTAAGACAATTAGAAAGGAAGAAGTCATGGATGAAGCAGAGCTTATTACACACTAAGCGAGAATTCCAAAGGTCACAATTGAAAGAGACAGAAAGAATGCAGGGTATATTAATAAAATTAGAGGGGTTTCTGAGTGTAGCAGTTGGGGGGTTTGACTTGCTATAACATGAGTGGCCGGGGTTGGGAGAGATGTCTTCTGCGACTAGGAGGAGGATAGAAAGAGTGAGCAGATGGTTAAGTGATTTGTGAGAGCGTTTCGTGTGTTGGATGGTGGGGCTGAATGGATCTGTGCTGTTTAGCAATGTGAAAAGAGCATGAGTGCTATACAAGAGAGAGGAGAGGACTGAGGGGCCAATATAGATGTAGTGTAAAGAGTTAGTGCAAGAACGGTGGTGTGAGTGAATGCAGCAGCCAGGACATACATTATACAAATGCATATGGTATCTAATTGTTGTAGTCCAAATGTACTGAGAATAGGTTTGTATAAATGTCTTACCTGTCTCCTGCCCTGTTTAGCTGCCATGGTATAACTGCCAAGTGCTTTGATGAAATGTACTTCAATTAAATGTACACAAATGCTAACCCCTGCATAAATGCTTCCTCAGGCTGTGTCTCAATATATAGGAGACTAGCTCTAAGATCTCTCAATATTTTACTTCTTTAGCAATCAATCAACTAAGTTAAGACAGCAGGAGGCCATAAATGAACTAACAAATAAACAACTACAAAAGAAACATAAAAAAAACAGATTAATGTTTTCAAATTCATACAGGAACAAAAAACTTAATGTTTGGAGACATGTCCTGTGGTCTGATGAAACTAAAATTTAACTTTTTGGGCATAATGACCATCGTTACGTTTGGAGGAAAAGCTTGGAAGCCTAAGAACACCACCCTAACACCACCCTAACTGTGAAATACAGGGGTGGCAGCATCATGTTGTGGGGTTGTTTTGCTACAAAAGGGACTAGTGCACTTCACAAAATAGATGGCATCATAAAAAAAGAATATTATGTGGCAATACTGAAGCAACATCAGCCATAAAGTTAAAGCTTGGGTGGAAATGTGTCTTGGAAATGAACAATGACCTGAAGCATACTGCCAAAATCATAACAATGTGGCTTAAACCCTTAAAGTCCATTGACGTGCACAGTCCGTCATGGCCAGGTGTAACTTCCCGCACCATGACAGACTGTGCACATCATTCCTTTGAACTGTCACTGCTGCAATCGAGCGCGATCGCAGCATTCAGGGGGGAGGCAGAGTGTTGGGGGCTCCCTCTGCCTCAGATCGGCGTCCCCGAGATGTAATCGCGGGGCCCGATCTGTGCTATGATTGACCCAGGGGTTGTCATGACAACCTCCGGGTCATCCAGCTACGGAAAGCTGCTGGGACCATGCTCACAGCATGGTCTCAGCAGCTTTCAGCATAGGGTATAATACATTGCAATGCTGGAGCATTGCAATGTATTATACCTGAAATGAAAGCGAAAGTGAAAGTCCCATAAAGGGACAAGGTAAAAAAAAAAACATTTTTTAAAAAATATTTAAAAAAAATATTACAAAATAATAAAAATAATAACAAAATTCCCCTAAAAAATGCACATTTTTATGTAAAAAGGGGCATGTAATCAAAGTACATGTATCAAAGTACTGGCAGTTATAGCATGGATGAATGTGACTCACATCTCTATTCTCTTCATACAGGTAACCAGCTCTTTCAATCTCTGCTCTGAATCAACTCCTGTGTTTCTCCACTCTATTCAATGTCAGCAAGCAGTTAATCCTGAATGCTATATATGTGTTTTCAGCTATTCAAGCTTATATCCGGTAACCAGCTCTTTCAATCTCTGCTCTGAATCAACTCTTGTGTTTCTCCACTCCATTCAATGTAACCAGCTCTTTCAATCTCTGCTCTGAATCAACTCCTGTGTTTCTCCACTCCATTCAATGTCAGCAAGCAGTTAATCCTGAATGCTATATATGTGTTTTCAACTATGCAAGCTTATATCTGATATATAGTTATTTCAACTTACTCTGCTTGTCCTCTTTTGTTGTGAGGTCAAGAAACTTTTCAAAGTGCTTTATGATCCATGTAGTGGTGGACATCTGTTTATCTGACCACAACATTTTATTGGGTCCTGCTGTCTCAATTTAGTTTGATTGATTAACGAGAAGAGAGAGAGCACCGAAAAAAAAAAAGAGATCTAAGCCTTAGCCTCCTATATATTCAGACATAGCTTGAGGGAGCATTTATGCAGGGGGCATTTATGCACATATAATCGAAGTACATGTATCAAAGTACTGGCAGCTATACCATGGCAGCTAGACAGGGCAGGAGACAGGTAAGACATTTATTTGCATCTACTCCCTGTACATTTGGAGTACAACAAATATATACCATACGCATTTGTGTAATTTATATCCTGGCCGCTGCATTCACACACATCCACCGCTGTTATGAATGGGTCACGGAGGAGAAAAAAGCAAAACAAGCTAAGTCACAGAAAACCAGAGAGGTTGGTAACTATGCAGATTGCAGATGACTGATCCTACCACACAACTAGCAGCAGCCGTGGAGCGTACCTACCATGTTCCTAGACGCTTCGTCACAGCCAGAGGACTAAATAAGCCTGAAGCATGAAAAGGGTAAAACTAACTGCCCCAGAGCAGACCCCAAAGGAATAGATAGCCCCCACACATGTATTGATGGTGAAACAAGATGAAGGCACAAACACAGGCAGGAAAATAGGCTGAGCAAACGATGGGGCCCAAACTAACTAGAAAGGAAAGGAAAGGAAATATTCTGAGACAGAGCAAAAAGAGACCAAACTAGTAAGAGACAAAAAGCAAATTGGCAAAATACTGATAAATAAGAGTGGAAATTCAGCACAGCCCCCAGCCGGGGCTGGCTGACCACACCAAAAAATTGAATAGACCAACAAAATCAAGTGTGAACATTAGCAGAAAATCTTAGCTTTCAATGACTGGAACAGAGCTGAAAAACAAGAGCTGACAAGCCAGAAGGAATCACCAGCAACTGAATAGGGCGTCGGCTGTCTTAAATCCAATCTGAGACTCCTGAGGTCCAATCGTCATCCTCATTCTCAGGTGGCAGATCTCCACCGATCAAATCAGTCTCACTACTTCCTGATACCACCAGAGGGAGTCTGGAAAGAGAACTCACAACTGGTGAACCTGAGAATGAACTCACAACAGAACCCCACCTTGAGGAGGGGTCACCGAACCCTCATCCACGCCACCAGGCCGATCAGGATGGGCCCAGTGAAAAGCACGAACCAATCTATTTGCATGAATATCGGAGGCTAAGACCCAAGAATTATCCTCCTGACCATAACCCTTCCATTTGACCAAAATACTGGAGTCTCCGTCTAACCAAACGAGAATCCAATATTTTCTCTACCTCATATTCCACATTGCCTTCAACCAACACAGGGCTAGGAAGTGCTGCCATAGGAACCACTGGCTCAACAAACCTCTTCAACAGAGATTTGTGAAATACGTTATGGATCTTGAACGTAACTGGAAGAGCCAATCGAAACGAAACAGGAGTAAGAATTTCCAAAATCTTATAAGGACCAATAAATCTTGGCTCAAATTTAGGAGATGCAACCTTCATAGGAATATTCTTAGACGACAACCAAACCATATCACCCACTTTAAACCGGGGACCAATGGTCTTTGCTGGTTGGAAAATCGCGGGGCCTTTTCCTGAGAGAGTGACAACTTATCCACCACTTGGTCCCATATCTGCTGCAATCTCTTAACCACAGTGTCCACACCTGGGCAGGACGAAGATTCCACTTGCCCTGAAGAGGATCGAGGATGAAACCCAAAATTACAGAAAAAGGGTGACATCAAAGTGGCAGAACTAGCTCTATTGTTCAGTGCGAATTCGGCCAAGGGCAAAAATGAGACCCAATCATCCTGATCAGCAGATATAAAACATCTCAAATAAGACTCCAAGGTCTGGTTTGTTCTCTCAGTCTGTCGATTGGTCTGGGGATGAAACGCGGAGGAGAAGGATAACTGAATTCCCAGATTGGAACAAAAGGCTTTCCAGAATCTAGAAAGAAACTGGGCTCCTCTGTCGGACACAATGTTCTCAGGAATCCCATGTAGCCGAATCACCTGTTGTAAAAACAAGGGCACCAACTCAGCGGAAGATGGCAACTTTGGGAGTGGTACAAGATGGACCATCTTCAAAAATCTATCACAGATCACCCAGATAACAGTCATTCTCTGAGAGACAGGAAGATCAGAAATAAAATCCATTGAGATATGGGTCCATGGCCTCTTGGGCACCGGCAAGGGCATCAGCAACCCACTAGAACGAGAACAGGGTTTAGACCGAGAACAAGTCCCACAGGACTGTACAAAATTCCTGACGTCACGAGATAAGGCAGGCCACCAAAAGGACCGACTCACCAAATCTCTGGTACCAAAAATACTTGGATGACCAGTCAATGCGGAGCAATGAATTTCAGACATCACTCTCTTTCTCTACTGGTCAGGAACATACAATTTTCCCATAGGGCAACGCTCAGGTTTATCCTCCTGAAATTCCTCCAGGGCGAGTCTCAAATCGGGCAAAACGGCAGAAAGAACTACCCCCTCACCTAGGATGGTAGAAGGCTCGGTCACACTAAGAGAATCGGCAAAGAATCTCCTAGAAAGGGCGTCTTCCTTAACATTCTTAGTGCCCGGAAGAAAAGAGACCACAAAATTAAAATGTGTGCAAAACAAGGCCCATTTAGCCTGTCTAGGATTCAAGCGTTTGGCCGACTCCAGATAAATCAAATTCTTGTGATCGGTGAGGACCACAACTTGATCTCTAGCTCCCTCCAACTAATGTCTCCACTCCTCAAATGCCCACTTCATGGCCAAGAATTCCTGATTCCCCACGTCATAGTTGCGTTCAGATGGGGAGAACTTTCGAGAAAAGAAGGCACAGGGATTCATCTTAGAAGTCACAGGGTCTTTTTGGGACAAAACAGCTCCTGCACCAATCTCAGAAGCATCTACCTCCACCTGAAATGGAAGTGAGACATCAGGTTGCCGTAAAACTGGAGCTGTAGTAAATCTCTGCTTAAGCTCCTGAAATGCTGAGATAGCCTCAGGAGACCAATTCAGCACATCAGCGCCCTTCTTGGTCAGATCAGTCAGTGGTTTGACAATACCAGAAAAATTACCTATAAATTTACGATAGAAATTAGCAAAACCCAAAAACTTCTGGAGGGCCTTCAAAGAAGTAGGCTGAACCCAATCATAAATGGCCTGTACCTTGGCCGGGTCCATTTCAATAGTCGATGGAGATAAGATAAATCCCAAAAATGAAATCCTCTGTACACCAAAGAGGCATTTCGATCCCTTAACAAACAGGGAATTCTCCCTCAAAATCCGGAACACAGTCCGGACATGTTCCACATGAGAATCCCAATCACTAGAAAAGATCAAAATATCATCCAGATAGATGATCAAAAACTTATCCACAAAGTCACGGAAAATATCATTCATAAAGGACTGGAAGACAGAAGGGGCATTAGTGAGCCCAAAAGGCATCACCAGGTACTCAAAATGTCCCTCCGGAGTATTAAACGCCGTCTTCCATTCATCCCCGTGCTTGATGCGAATAAGATTATACGCCCCCCTGAGGTCAAGCTTAGTAAACCAGCAGGCACTCTTAACTCTGGAGAATAAATCAGACATCAGAGGTAACGGGTACTGATATTTAACCGTCATCTTGTTAAGGGAACGATAATCAATACACAGTCTTAATGAACCATCTTTCTTGGTCACAAAAAAAACCCCCAGCACCTAAAGGTGTCGAGGATGGTCTAATATGACCCTTCTCCAATGACTCCTTATTATAGGATCGCATAGCATCATGTTCGGGTACTGATAAGTTGAAAAGCCGACCCTTGTGAAATTTACACCCAGGCATCATCTCAATTGCACAGTCATAACTCCTATGAGGAGGCAAAGATGAAAGACTTGCTCTCACTAAATACATCAGAAAAATCGGCTAGATAATCAGGAATATCATGAGACTGAGGAGAGGTGGAGAAAACAGGAGCGTCCCTAAGAACACACTGACAACCCCAACTCACCACAGACCCAGATTTCCAATCCAAAACTGGATTATGAGTTTGCAACCAAGGAAAACCCAGAACAAAAGTATCATGCAAATTATGCAGCACCAAAAATTTACAATTTTCTTGGTGGTCTGGGGCAACTCGCATTGTCACCTGGGTCCAAAACTGAGTTTATTCTCCGCCAAAGGAGTAGCATCAATACCCCTCAAAGGAATAGGCGTCCGCAGAGGAGTCATGGAAAAACCACAATGTTTAGCAAAGTCAAAATCCATCAGATTCAACGCTGCTCCTGAATCCACAAAAGCCTTCGTGGAAAACGTGGATAAGGAGCAGATCAGAGTAATTTTCAAAAGAAACTTAAGTTGTCTACTGCCCACAGCAAATGTGTGTTCAAAACGTTTCTCTCATTTTGGGCAGACAGAAATAATACGAGAGGCATCTCCACAGAAAAAACACAGCTTATCACGCCTTCTAAACTCCTGACGTTGCGCCCTAGACAAAACCCCATCACATTGCGTCGGTTCAGACGTTTGTTCAAAAAGTGGCAGCGCCTCCCGTGTAGTTTTACGTTCACGTAAACGCCGATCAACTTGAATGGCTAATGACATAGAATCATCCAGACCAGAGGGAACAGGAAATCCCACCATAACATCTTTTACGGTCTCTGATAAACCCTTCCGAAAGAGAGCTGCCAATGCACTATCATTCCATGTAGTAAGGTCCGCCCACTTTCGGAAGTTTTGACAGTATAACTCTGCAAAATCCTGACCCTGGTTTAATGCCAAAAGGGTTCTCTCAGCTTGATCAACAACATTAGGCTCATCATACAACAACCCCAAGGTTTGAAAAAATGTATCCACATTAGTCAGAATAGGATTTTCAGGTGTCAGAGAAAAAGCCCAATCCTGGGGATCGCCGCGCAGCAAGGAGATGACAATTTTAACCTGCTGCACAGAGCTCCCTGATAAGTTAGGCTTCAAGGCCAGAAATAATTTACAATTATTCTTAAAATTCAGAAATTTAGACTGATCCCCAGAAAACACATCAGGAGTAGGGATCTTAGGTTCAGCAGCATGTGACTGAATGAGGTAGGTGGAAATTCCCTGCACTTCAGCAGCCAGCTGCTCCACACGATCAGACAATTGCTTAATCTCCATTAGGAAAAAGAAAAAAAAATCCTCCTATGGCCCCAGAGAAAAAAGAGGAAAAAATATAAAAATAAAAAAAATTCTGACACTTTTTTTTTGTTAACAACTTTTTCCTGCTTTTGAGTACCCTAGAATCTGCGGTATGGCTGGTGATTCTGTTATGAATGGGTCACCGAGGAGAAAAAAAGCAAAACAAGCTAAGTCACAGAAAACCAGAGAGGTTGGTAACTATGCAGATTGCAGATCCCTGATCCTACCACACAACTAGCAGCAGCCGTGGAGCGTACCTACGATGTTCCTAGATGCTTTGTCACAGCCGGAGGACTAAATAAGCCTGAAGCATGAAAAGGGGAAAACTAACTCCCCAGAGCAGACCCCAAAGGAATAGATAGCCCCCACACATGTATTGATGGTGAAACAAGATGAAGGCACAAACACAGGCAGGAAAATAGGCTGAGCAAACGATGGGGCCCAAACTAACTAGAAAGGAAAGGAAAGACACTGTCTGCAACCTGCAAAAAACCCTACAAAAATAATGTCCAACACTTCTGATAGCAAAATTAACCCTGAAGTCACTAGACTTCTCCCACTATATCAGCACTCTGAAATATTCTGAGACAGAGCAAAAAGAGACCAAACTAGTAAGAGACAAAAAGCAAATTGGCAAAATACTGATAAATAAGAGTGGAAATTCAGCACAGCCCCCAGCCGGGGCTGGCTGACCACACCAAAAAGCTGAATAGACCAACAAAATCAAGTGTGAACATTAGCAGAAAAACTTAGCTTTAGATGACTGGGACAGAGCTGAATACCAAGAGCTGACAAGCCAGAAGGAATCACCATCAACTGAATAGGGCGTCGGCTGTCTTAAATCCAATCTGAGACTCCTGAGGTCCAATCGTCATCCTCATTCTCAGGAGGCAGATCTCCACCGATCAAATCAGCCTCACTACCTCCTGTTACCACCAGAAGGAGTCTGGAAGGAGAACTCACAACTGGTGAACCAGAGAATGAACTCACAACACACCGCCCTGGCATTAACTCTCTACACTCCATCGATATCGGCCCCTCGCTCCTTTCCTCTCCTATGTATAGCACTCACGCTCTATTCACATTGTTAAATTGCACAGATCCAGTCAGTCCCACCATTCAACATAAGAGACGCTTTCACATATCACTTAACCATCTGTTCACTCTTTCTATCCTCCTTCTCCTAGTCGCAGGAGACATTGCTCCCAACCCTGGTCCCCCATGTTATAGAAAGTCAAACCCCCCCCAACTGCTACACTCAGAAATCCCTCTAATCTTATTAATATTCCCTGCATGCCATCTATCTCTCTTAATTGTGCACTTTGGAATTCTCGCTCAGTGTGTAAAAAACTCTCCTTCACTCATGACTTTTTCCTTTCGAATTCTCTTAACCTCCTGGCTCTTACTGAAACCTGGATCCAGCAGTCAGACACTACCGCTGCTGCTGCTCTTTCATACGGGGGACTACGCTTCTCTCATACCCCAAGATCAGACAATAGAGCAGGTGGAGGCGTTGGTCTGCTCCTATCACCAAAATGTACCTTTCAGGTTATCCCTCAACTACCCTCACTAGTCTTCCCTTCTTTTGAGGTCCATGCTGTCAGACTCTACACCCCCTTCTCCATGCGAGTGGCGGTGGTGTATTGTCCTCCCGGCCACTCCCCATCAGTTCCTGGATCATTTTGCCACTTGGCTTCCACATTTTCTCTCCTGTGACATCCCTACCCTCATCATGGGAGATTTCAATATCCCCATTACTCTTCCCCTCTCCCCATCTGCTACTCACATTTTATCTCTAACCTCCTCATTTGGCCTCTTGCAGCTTACTAATTCTCCAACGCATGATGATGGAAATTCCATCGACTTGGTCTTCTCTCGGCTTTGTGCAGTGGATGATTTTGCAAACTCCCCTCTCCCGCTCTCTGACCACAATCTTATTTCATTCTCTATTAAGAACTGCCAGGCTGCTCAGGTCACCCCCACTGTCCATACTTATAGAAACATACAGGCCATTAACACCCAGAAACTTATGAAGAACTTGCAGTCTTCAATGGCCCCTATCTCCTCCCTCTCTTGTCCTGATTCTGCATTGAAGCATTACAATGAAACATTTCAAAGTGCCCTGGATGAATTTGCACCCCCTATAAATAGAACACCACAACAAAGACGGCGACAACCCTGGCACACCCTGCAAACACATTTCCTGCAGCGGTGCTCCAGGTGCGCCGAACGTCTGTGGAGAAAATCCAATCTACACGAAGATTTCATCCATTATAAGTTTATGCTTAGAACATACAACACTGCCCTTCACCTATCCAAGCAAACCTATTTCAATACCCTCATCACCTCACTTTCAAATAACCCGAAAAGTCTCTTTGACACTTTTTATTCCCTACTCAACCCAAGAGTGCAGGCCCCATCAACGCATCTCCGCGCTGACGATCTGGCCAATAATTTCAAAGAAAAAATTGACCATGTCTGACAGGAAATTATCAACACCCTCTTCACCTCACTGTCCAAAACCCCGAAACGTCTCTTTGACACTTTTCATTCTCTACTCAGCCCAAGGGTACTGGCCCCAACCACGGAGCTCCGAGCTGACAATCTGGCCAATTACTTCAAAGAAAAAATTGACCAGATTCGAGAGGAAATTATCTCCCAATCACCTCATACCATGCACTGTCCTCCCTCCCCCACTGCATCTAGCTCACTCTGTGATTTTGAACCAGTCACAGAAGAAGAAGTAAGCAGGCTCCTTGCATCTTCTCGCCCAACCACTTGCACCAGTGACCCATTTCGGTCACATCTCCTCCAGTCCTATTCCCCTGCTGTCACCCCTCACCTAACTAAAATATTTAACCTCTCTCTCTCTTCTGGTATCTTTCCCTCCTCATTTAAGCATGCCATCATACATCCACTACTTAAAAAACTATCCCTTGACCAAAACTGTGCCAACTTATGCCAGCCTTTCTATAAAACACCGGCGATTGTCTAAATGCTGTGTCTAACATCATGTCCTCACTATATCAGAAACTGAACCTGTCAAAGACTGAACTCCTTGTGTTTCCTCCTTCTACTAATGTACCTATACCCGATATTGCTTTTTCTGTGTGTGGTTCCACTCTTCCTCCCCAGGAACATGCCTGCTGTCTTGGGGTCATACTTGACTCCGAGCTTTCCTTTGCCCCCCACATTCGATCACTGGCTCGCTCTTGTCATCTGCACCTCAAAAACATTTCTAGAATTCGACCTTTTCTTACTTTTGACTCTGCAAAAACTCTTACTGTTTCTCCTATTCATTCTCGTCTCGACTATTGTAACTCTCTTCTAATCGGTCTCCCTCTTACCAAACTCTCCCCTCTCCAATGTGTCTTGAATGCTGCAGCCAGGATCATATTCCTCGCCAATCGTTACACCGATGCCTCTACCTTGTGCCAGTCATTACACTGGCTACCCATCCACTCCAGAATTCAGTATAAACTTATTACCCTCACCCACAAAGCCCTCCGTGGCTCAGTACCACCCTACATCTCCTCCCTTGTTTCAGTACACCACCCTACCCTCGCCCTCCGTTCTGCTGATGACCTGAGTTTAGCATCCTCAATAATCAGAACTTCCCACTCCCGTCTCCAAGACTTTACACGTGCTGCGCCAATTCTTTGGAATGCACTTCCCAGGTCAATACAATTAGTCCCCAATCCCCACAATTTTAAGCTTGCCCTGAAAACGCATTTATTCAGACTGGCCTATCGCCTCAACACATTAACCTAATCTATCCCTGTGTGGCACAGCCAAAAGTTTTTACCATAACCAGGTTCCCCGCATCATGTTCCCACATGCTTTATGCATCCATTAGCCCTCTGTGTCTGTACTGTTACACACTTAATATTATGGCTGGTCCATACAATCAGGGCAACTGTTATCACCCACCTTTCGTGTCTACCTCTTTCCTCATAGACTGTAAGCATGCGAGCAGGGCCCTCATTCCTCTTGGTATTTGTTATAATCTATGTGATTATTGTTATGCTGTAATGTCTATTGTTTGTACAAATCCCCTCTGAAATGTAAAGTGCTGCGGAATATGTCGGCGCTATAGAAATAAAATTTTGTTATTATTATTAAAAAAATAAAATAAAGAAAAAAATACACTTGTTTTGTATCTCTGAGTCTGTAAAAATCCCCTCTATAAAAGTATCACCCTAGTTAACCCCTTCATTGAACACCATAAAAAAAACACAAAAAAGTAGCAAATGATAGTTTTTCCAAGCGGTATCATTATACCGCTCGGAAAAAGTGCAATAACTCGCGATCAAAAAGATGGATATAAATAAACATGGTACCACTGAAAACAACATCTTGTCCCGCAAAAAACAAGCCACCATACAGCTCCATCAGCAAAAAAATAAAAAGTTATAGCTCTCAGAATAAAGTGATGCAAAAATAATTATTTTTTTCTATAAAAGTTTTTATTGTGTAAAAAACGCCAAAACATAAAATAGATATAAATGAGGTATCACTGTAATCGTAGTAATCCGAAGATTAAAGCTGCCTTACCAATTTTACCACACACAGAATGGAGAAAGTTCCTGAATTGCTGGTTTTTGTTCATTCTGCCTCCACAAAAATCAGAATAGAAAGCGATCAAAAATAGTTATGTGCCTGAAAATGGTACCAATAAAAATGTCAGCTCGTCTCGCAGAAAACAAGCCCACACATGACTGTCGGCTGAAATATGGAAGAATTATAGCTCTCACAATACGGCGATGCAAAAATTTCTTCCAAAAAAATCTGCAAAAAAAGGCACCTTTAAGTGTGTGACAGAAGCTAAACACGAAAAAAGGATATAAATCTGGTATCGCTGTAATTGCACCGACCCAAAGAATAAAGTCGCCTAATCACTAATACCGCACGAGGTACGACGTAAAAAATAAAACCAATTCTTCACCTTTTGTGGATTTGTTTATTCTGCCTCCCAAAAATCGCAGTAAGGCGATCACAGTGGTTTACCCCCACATATGGGGCGTCCGTGTACTCAGGACAAATTGCACAACAACTTATGGGATCCTACTTCTCCTGTTACCCTTGTGAAAATAAAAATTTGAGGGCAAAAAGATCATTTTTTTGGAAAAAATATGATTTTTTAATTTTGCGGCTCTATGTTATAAACTTCTGTGAAGCTCTTGAGGGTTCATAGCTCTCACCACACATCTAGATAAGCTCCTTGGGGGGTTTAGTTTCCAAAATGGTGTCAATTGTGGGGGGTTTCCACTGTTTAGGCACATCAGGGGCTCTCTAAATGCGACATGGTGTCCGATCTCAATTCCAGCCAATTTTGCGTTGAAAAAGTAAAGCGGCGCTCCTTCCCTTCCGAGCTCTGCCATGCGCCCAAATAGTGGCTTACCCCCACATATGGGGTATCAGCGTACTCAGAACAAATTGCACAATAACTTTTGGTGTCCTGTTACCCTTGGTAAAATAAAAATTGGGGGTGAAAAGATCATTTTTGTGGACAAAATATGATTTTTTATTTTTATGGCTCTATGTTATAACCTTCTGTGAAGCCCTTGGGGGTTCAAAGTGCTCACCACACATTTAGATAAGTTCCTCGGGGGGTCTAGTTTTCCAAAATTATGGGGGTTTCCACCGTTTAGGCATATCAGGAGCTGTCCAAATGCGACATGGCGTCCGCTCTCGATTCCAGCCAATTTGAAATTCAAAATCTCAAACGATGCTCCTTCCCTTCTGAGCCCTGCCGTGCGCCTAAAGATTGTAACATAGTAACATAGTTACTAAGGTTGAAGGATGACTTTAGGTCCATCTAGTTCAACCCAAATCCTATCCTAACCTGCCCTAACATGTTGATCCAGAGGAAGGTGAAAAAAAACCATGTGGCAAACAGTAAGCTTCACATTGTTGAAAAAAATTCCTTCCCAACTCCACATACGGCAATCAGGCTAGCTCCCTGGTTCAATGCAATATCAAGGAAACTAGTGTACAGTATATAACTTGTAATATTATACTTTTAAAGAAATGCATCCAGATTAGAGTTGAGCGATACCATCCGATACTTCAAAATATCGGATCGGAATGGATCGGCCGATCTTTAAAAAAAGTATCGGTGTCGCCGATGCCCATACCGGAAGTCCCATTCAAGTCTATGAGACTTCCGGTATCAGAATTGGAAAAACCCTTTCCTGCCCTTGTACAGCCTCTCGGGGGTCTGTACAGGCCTTCCGGGGGTCTCTGCCGGCCTGCCGGGGGGCTGTGCTGGCCTGCCAGTGGGCTGTGCGGACTGCCCGGGGTCTGTACCGGCCTGCTGGGGGGCTGTGCCGGCCTGCCGGTGGTCTGTGCACCCTGTGGGGGTCTGTACCGGCCTGCTGGGGGGCTGTGCCGGCCTACCGGGGGGCTGTACACCCTGTGGGGGTCTGTACCGGCCTGCCGGGGGGCTGTGCCGGCCTGCCGGGGGGCTGTGCTGATGTCCGGGGGTCTGTGCAGGCATCGTCCGATGGGACTACAAGTCCCATCGGGCGATGCCTGCTACCATGACAGTGATTGACACATTAGCCAATGATGCGACAGTAGTAGTCCCATCATCCGGCTAATGTGTTAAATGTAAAAAAAAAAAAAAAAAAAATACTACATACATACATACTACATGCATGCTACATACATACTACATGCTACATACATAGTACATATATACTACATGCATGCTACATACATACTACATGCTACATACATACTACATACATACTGCATGCATGCTACATACATACTACATGCTACATACATACTACATGCATGCTACATACATACTGCATGCATGCTACATACATACTGCATGCATGCTACATACATACTACATGCTACATACATACTACATACATACTACATGCATGCTACATGCATACTACATGCTACATACATACTACATATATACTACATGCATGCTACATACATACTACATGCTACATACATACTACATACATACTACATGCATGCTACATACATACTACATGCTACATATATAATACATACATACTACATATATACTACATGCATGCTACATACATACTACATGCTACATACATACTACATATATATTACATGCATGCTACATACATACTACATGCTACATACATACTACATACATACTACATGCATGCTACATACATACTACATGCTACATATATACTACATACATACTACATATATACTACATGCATGCTAAATACATACTACATGCTACATATATACTACATACATACTACATATATACTACATGCATGCTACATACATACTACATGCTACATACATACTACATACATACTACATATATACTACATGCATGCTACATACATACTACATGCTACATACATACTAAATGCTACATACATACTACATACATACTACATATATACTACATGCATGCTACATACATACTACATGCTACATACATACTAAATGCTACATACATACTACATACATACTACATATATACTACATGCTACATACATACTACATGCATGCTACATACATACTACATGCTACATACATACTACATACATACTACATGCATGCTACATACATACTACATGCTACATATATACTACATGCATGCTACATACATACTGCATGCTACATACATAATACATACATACTACATGCATGCTACATACATACTACATGCTACATACATACTACATACATGCTACATACATACTACATACATACTACATGCATGCTACATACAATACATTCATACAATACATACATAGACATACAGTACATATAACATAGAGTAACATACTTACCAATACTTGTCACATTGTTCCCCGAAGCCATTGTCTTCTACGAAATAAATATTAACATAACAAACCACAAAAATACTCACCCATGATCCGAAGCAGTCCACGAGTGTGTCCCATGACGATCTTGGGTAGAGAACTGCAGCATCAGCTGATGCTGCCGCTCTCTACGGGCTGCAGGAATCCAATGACGGAAGGTAGGTATCCTTCCGCACTGTATTCCTCCGCCACTTAAAAAAAAAAGTCCCTAGTCTCACTTTATGGTAAAAGCTGTGTGGGAAATTCATGAGGTCTTATTGATGTTCACCTAAATCTATATACTCAAAAAGGTAGTGGTCAAAAACGCCACACCAAGATGTCATGCAGAGCAGCAACAGTATAGAGCGCATTAGAGTTAATCTAGAGCGACGGAAGACCAAGCATCGTTATAATGACAAAAACGGAAAATCCCAAAGAAAAAAGGAAAACGGCCACGTTGTAGTGCAGTCCTCGTAATCTTTTTTCATAGTATTTTCTTTTTTCTCAGGGTCAGTTACAGCATCATGGCAAGGGAATATTGCTAGAAGACAGCCACATGAAAAAGACTTGAAGAAATCAATAGCCGAGAGAGGTCACAGACTCCAGTGCACAGGGAAATCCTGGACCTAAAACCTGGGGGAGGAAGAACAGTAAAGGCGGCAGAAAAAGTTAGTAAATGAGATGCAACATCCCGGTCTATAGTTTCTTATAGAAGCCATTATACAGCAGCTCCTGGTTAAGACCACGTGGTGAAAGGCAATCCAGGTCATATATCCATCTCGCTTCCCGCCGGAGGAGCTCTTCTGAGATGTTACCCCCCTAATGTTAACACGAACCCCCTCCAGTCCCATAACCCTAAGGGAGTCAGGGGAGCCACCATGGTTGTCAAGAAAGTGCGTGGCCACAGAGGTCAGGAGTTTCCCCTCACCTCTGTCAGCCCTTGCTGTCATAATGTTCGAGAGATGCTGCTGTGTCCTGCGTCGTAGTTCCTGCGTTGTCTGCCCCACATACAATTTCTTGCATCCGCAAACCAGGGCGTAAACCATGTTGCGAGAACGGCAGTTGAAATACGCCTTCGGCTGTATCTGTGAGGGCAGACAAAGCGCCGACAATAATCTGTTAGTCAAAATTCGAGGACAGATGGAACAGTCCCCACATGGAAACGTACCCCTAGTATCATTACCGGTACGAATCTTGGTAATTGGACGTCTAAAATGGCTATTAGATAGAATGTCCTTAAGGTTCTGCGCCCTTCTAGCCACCACACTTGGGCGTTCATCTATAAAACGACGTAACTTAGAGTCACTCAACAGGATGCCTCAATTGTTCCCAAGGATTTGGTAAACATCATTCCACTGATTATGGAATCTCGTGATGAGACTAACTCGATTTCGCACTCCCCTTACCCGTGGATTGAGGAATTCCTCCCTAGGTCTATTCCTGGAAAACTCGAAGGCCCCAGATACAATCCTCCTTGGGTATCCTCTCTCACGAAATCTGTTGGATAGTTGTCGTGATTCCCTCAAGAAGTCTTCCGTACAGCTGCAGTTTCTCCTAATACGAATAAATTGTCCTTTCGGGATTCCCTTGCGTAAATGTGCAGGGTGAAAACTCTCAAAGTGTAATACGTTATTAGTTGCCGTTGTTTTACGGAACAGCGTCGTGATAATGCGGTTTTGGCACACTCCAATCCTAAGATCCAAAAAATCCACCGAGCTGGAAGAGAAGGTGCAGGTAAGCCTGATGTTCCAACAATTCTCATTTAACGTTGCTATAAAGTCCGTTAACTGGGTTTCAGATCCCAGCCAGATGATAACAATATCATCTATATATCTATACCACTTAAAAACCCATTTAGAAAAGCCATCTTGTTGATAAACGTGTGTCTCCTCCCACCAACCCAAAAAGAGGTTGGCGTAGGAGGGCGCACACTTAGCCCCCATGGCTGTCCCAGATATTTGCCTAAAGAATGCCCTGTCGAAAACAAAATAGTTTTTTTCGAGGACAAACTTTAGGAGCTCCAGGATGAACGTGTCATGACCTCTGTCACCCGTAGTGTGTTGGTTTAAAAAATGAGAGACGGCCTCCATACCAAGGTTGTGACTGATATTGGTGTATAGCGCCTCCACATCTAGGGTGACCAGAATGGTACCATCGGGAATTTCCAAATCCTTCAAAAGCAATAGCAGGTGAGTGGTATCTCTGACGAAAGACTCCAACCGTTGGGCCATGGGCTGCAAAAAGAAGTCAAGATAAGCACAAGGTTTCTCATATAAACCCCCCAGCCCAGAAACAGTGGGTCTGCCCGGAGGCTCAATAATCGATTTGTGTACCTTAGGTAACAAATAAAAATTTGGTACAACCGGGTGATTTGTGGTTAGAAAATCTAGCTCTTTTTTGTTGATAATACCATTCAGGAATGCCCTAGAGAGTAATCTATCTAGCTGACCTTTAAAAATAGTGGTCGGATCTGAGGGTAAGATTAGATAGTACTGAGCATTATCAAGCTGACGGCGGACTTCCAGGCAATACATATCTTTAGGCCAAAGAACGATGTTACCGCCTTTGTCAGCTTCCTTAATTTCGAAGGAATCATTATTTTTCAAGCTCTTTAATGCCAGTTTTTCCCCTCTACTCAAATTGTTGTGACGAAACTTATCAATCCTAAGTCTCTTAATGTCCCCACATGTCTTGTCGAAAAATATCTGAATTGTTGGGACTAGAGAAAAGCTCGGGGAAGCCTGAGATGGCAATTTACCGGTGAATCTCTTACGCCCAGTGCCAGCCTCATTTTCTGCTAACAAATCTAACAAGTCACGTAGTACTTGTCTGTCCTGTTCAGGTAATTCCTCAATAAGAGAGGGTTGTTGGTACAACATTTTGAACATCAATTGACGACAAAAAAGATATAGATCCTTTGTGAGCTCGAACTTATCCAAACAATTCATGGGTGAAAAAGAGAGACCCTTAGACAGAAGTTTAATTTCAATTTCTGATAATTCATATGAAGATAGATTAATTATCTGCAATCCCACCCCATCTAGTAAAGGGCTAGAATGGGAGGTAGCCTCTAATAATGTCTCCTGTTGTTGAGTCTCGTCTCCCTCCTCGAGTTCGGAGACCAGACTCGTGGGTTCCTGTTTCTTTTGGACCGCTGTCTTAGGTTTCCTTCTCCCCCTTCTAGACTGCTTTCTCTGTCGCTTGTGTCGGTAGATAAAAAATCACTGTTTTGTGTAGTTGCACCTAAATTGGTGGTAACATTACTGTCATTATTAGCGGTCACTGGTGTCCGGTACCTCACATTGCCCTGATGGGTCCATTTAAAGACCCGTTGTCTGTCAGAGTCTAGTTTGTCTCGTTGGAATTTATTCTTTTTGCCTCTAATAATATCCTTCTCATACCGATCGACCATTTCCTTGAGTTGATTCCTAAATGGATCAACCAACGTTTTTTTGTCAAAGATATCAAGTTTGAGTTCCTTATCCCTAATCTCATCCTTAATCCTAGACAACAAAGCTTTATCCTGCTCAATCAGCATATCAATTATTATATAAGAGCATTTCTTCAGGCCAGTTTCCCATGTCAGTTTGAACTCACGATCAACTTCCCAAGCCGGGAAGATTTGGACTCTCAGTCCACGTGGGATAAGGCTTATATTAAGTCTCTTATATTCTTCCAAGCTCTTAATGTTCCACCAAATTTTGGTCAGTTTCTTGTGTAAACCCAACAAATCAGAAGACAGACTCTGGAAACCCGTATCAATAGCCATATTGGAGGTCATGACCTCACCGTCTCCACCAAAGATTTCCCTGACTTGTTCCTGCCAAGCCGCCTCTCTGGCATTTAAATCCATCAAGGAAATAATAACAGGGTGTGCCACCACTCTATGGAAACCTCATGAAAAATGAGTACAACAAACTGATTAAAGAACAGGTGAGCGGGCACCAACCAAATAAATGCTCATGCAGGGATCACCACATGCAAGTTGACTAGGCAAATATACAAAAAAAGAGAAAGGGACTATGCATAAATGTGGGATCACCACGCCAAAAACCAAATATTTGTAAAAATGTAATTTTTATTATGAAATACACAAAAGGCAGCAAGAAAGCAGCAAAAGACACCACACATAAAAACAATTAAAATAATCTGATCAACATGTAGACCGCTGGCTGCAGAATGTGAAGGCACCAATATAGAACAATAACATCCTCAATGTCATAACATATCATACAGACAATATGATGGGGACAAAAAAACACTAATGACTGGACAATTCAATAAGATCTATACCAACATATAAAGTGCATAGCACATGACACAGAATATCAATCAATATTTCCTGAGAAGAGCTCTGCAATGCTTGAGAAATATCTAATATGAGTATAAATGACAGGTGTAACTCCCCATGGAATAAAGTCAGTAGCCCAAAAAAAGTAGAAAAGGGCTAGTAATGTATGGCAGTTGAAAATCCCAAACAGAAATAAAATACATCACCCAAAGGCACAACAGTCAGTAAGTCCAGTCAGAGGTCGCCCCAGCGTCTGTGTATAGTGCCAGCAGCCACCGCGGGATACAAGGACCCACGCGTTCCGACACCGCTAGGTGTCTTTCTCAAGGTGAGTGCTATTGCAGCCTCTGAGCGCCGCTTATTTAAGTCAGAAAAATCACAAATAAATCCAAATCAGGTGACGGTTGGCGGCGTGCAGGGAGAATCATAGAGGCGGATATGACCTCACAGCTTGACACATATCTATTGCGCAGGCGTCGTCGCGCGGCAACCAGAGCACATAGGTTGAAGTCTCGTGAGACTAGAGTATCCCGCGCCTGCGCTATACGGCCGAACGGGTAACCACAACCAACCTTGTGAGCGCTGTCGGCGTTCATCAGGGATCAATGTCTCATATGATTAACGAATCACACGCATGCGCTATTCGACCCTCAGATGGCCATGGCGAGAGGGCGAGCATAGTATCAAACATACATATGCGTAAACACCCTTCCAGCATGATGGATAAATATTAGAATAATACACACTCAAAACCTGTGCACTGGAGTCTGTGACCTCTCTCGGCTATTGATTTCTTCAAGTCTTTTTCATGTGGCTGTCTTCTAGCAATATTCCCTTGCCATGATGCTGTAACTGACCCTGAGAAAAAAGAAAATATTATGAGAAAAGATTACGAGGACTGCACTACAACGTGGCCGTTTTCCTTTTTTCTTTGGGATTTTCCGTTTTTGTCATTATAACGATGCTTGGTCTTCCGTCGCTCTAGATTAACTCTAATGCGCTCTATACTGTTGCTGCTCTGCATGACATCTTGGTGTGGCGTTTTTGACCACTACCTTTTTGAGTATATAGATTTAGGTGAACATCAATAAGACCTCATGTGTGTGGGGGTACTTATTTGACCTAAGTCAATAAAATTATGGCTCTTGTTATATCAAACTAGTATGTATATACATGTTTGATTTGATCTTATCTATCATCATGCGAACATCTGAGCTATCTGCTTTTGGGCCGTAACATCGGTTTCTGTATAGGATTACTACAGATGCATGGGTTGCGTGAGGGGTTTAAAATATGCATTTTATTAAGCGCCGCCCCTTTGACACAGTAGCACCGGTGCACTATAGGTGTCCTTCCTGATACCCTGCTCTAGGGCTAATTAGGGTATACACCCTGATTAGCGCTTAGCTACTATGACTCATGTTGCTTGTAAAATGGTTTAGCCCACATTAAATGTGGATCTGGTTGATGGGACAGTATCTGTCTTTATTGCCTTGACAAACCTTTTTGTGGGGGATTGTGCATGCGTGTGGTTTACCAAACAGGTGTGGGTACCTGTTTTTCAATAAATTGCTGTCACACTTACAAATGCCATTACCCACAAATAACTAACTTAGTGCCCATTGGGCTGTAGTATGCATCTGTGGGATATACATCTCCCACAGGTTTTGAGTGTGTATTATTCTAATATTTATCCATCATGCTGGAAGGGTGTTTACGCATATGTATGTTTGATACTATGCTCGCCCTCTCGCCATGGCCATCTGAGGGTCGAATCGCGCATGCGTGTGATTCGTTAATCATATGAGACGTTGATCCCTGATGGACGCCGACAGCGCTCACAAGGTTTGTTGTGGTTACCCGTTCGGCCGTATTGTGCAGGCGCGGGATACTCTAGTCTCACGAGACTTCAACCTATGTGCTCTGGTTGCCGCGCGACGACGCCTGCGCAATAGATATGTGTCAAGCTGTGAGGTCATATCTGCCTCTATGATTCTCCCTGCACGTCGCCAACCGTCACCTGGTTTGGATTTATTTGTGATTTTTCTGACTTAAATAAGCGGCGCTTGGAGGCTGCAATAGCACTCACCTTGAGAAAGACACCTAGCGGTGTCGGAACGCGTGGATCCTTGTATCCCGCGGTGGCTGCTGGCACTATACACAGACGCTGGGGCGACCTCTGACTGGACTTACTGACTGTTGTGCCTTTGGGTGATGTATTTTATTTCTGTTTGGGATTTTCAACTGCCATACATTACTAGCCCTTTTCTACTTTTTTTGGGCTACTGACTTTATTCCATGTGGAGTTACACCTGTCATTTATACTCATATTAGATATTTCTCAAGCATTGCAGGGCTCTTCTCAGGAAATATTGATTGATATTCTGTGTCATGTGCTATGCACTTTATATGTTGGTATAGGATCTTATTGAATTGTCCAGTCATTAGTGTTTTTTTGTCCCCATCATATTGTCTGTATGATAAGTTATGACATTGAGAACGTTATTGTTCTATATTGGTGCCTTCACATTCTGCAGCCAGCAGTCTACATGTTGATCAGATTATTTTAATTGTTTTTATGTGTGGTGTCTTTTGCTGCTTTCTTGCTGCCTTTTGTGTATTTCATAATAAAAATTACATTTTTACAAATATTTGGTTTTTGGCGTGGTGATCCCACATTTATGCATAGTCCCTTTCTCTTTTTTTGTATATTTGCCTAGTCAACTTGCATGTGGTGATCCCTGCATGAGCATTTATTTGGTTGGTGCCCGCTCACGTGTTCTTTAATCAGTTTGTTGTACTCATTTTTCATGAGGTTTCCATAGAGTGGTGGCACACCCTGTTATTATTTCCTTGATGGATTTAAATGCCAGAGAGGCGGCTTGGCAGGAGCAAGTCAGGGAAATCTTTGGTGGAGACGGTGAGGTCATGACCTCCAATACGGCTATTGATACGGGTTTCCAGAGTCTGTCTTCTGATTTGTTGGGTTTACACAAGAAACTGACCAAAATTTGGTGGAACATTAAGAGCTTGGAAGAATATAAGAGACTAGGCCTTATCCCACGTGGACTGAGAGTCCAAATCTTCCCGGCTTGGGAAGTTGATCGTGAGTTCAAACTGACGTGGGAAACTGGCCTGAAGAAATGCTCTTATATAATAATTGATATGCTGATTGAGCAGGATAAAGCTTTGTTGTCTAGGATTAAGGATGAGATTAGGGATAAGGAACTCAAACATGATATCTTTGACAAAAAAACGTTGGTTGATCCATTTAGGAATCAACTCAAGGAAATGGTCGATCGGTATGAGAAGGATATTATTAGAGGCAAAAAGAATAAATTCCAACGAGACAAACTAGACTCTGACAGACAACGGGTCTTTAAATGGACCCATCAGGGCAATGTGAGGTACCGGACACCAGTGACCGCTAATAATGACAGTAATGTTACCACCAATTTAGGTGCAACTACACAAAACAGTGATTTTTTATCTACTGACACAAGCGACAGAGAAAGCAGTCTAGAAGGGGGAGAAGGAAACCTAAGACAGCGGTCCAAAAGAAACAGGAACCCACGAGTCTGGTCTCCGAACTCGAGGAGGGAGACGAGACTCAACAACAGGAGACGTTATTAGAGGCTACCTCCCATTCTAGCCCTTTACTAGATGGGGTGGGATTGCAGATAATTAATCTATCTTCATATGAATTATCAGAAATTGAAATTAAACTTCTGTCTAAGGGTCTCTCTTTTTCACCCATGAATTGTTTGGATAAGTTCGAGGTCACAAAGGATCTATATCTTTTTTGTCGTCAATTGATGTTCAAAATGTTGTACCAACAACCCTCTCTTATTGAGGAATTACCTGAACAGGACAGACAAGTACTACGTGACTTGTTAGATTTGTTAGCAGAAAATGAGGCTGGCACTGGGCGTAAGAGATTCACCGGTAAATTGCCATCTCAGGCTTCCCCGAGCTTTTCTCTAGTCCCAACAATTCAGATATTTTTCGACAAGACATGTGGGGACATTAAGAGACTTAGGATTGATAAGTTTCGTCACAACAATTTGAGTAGAGGGGAAAAACTGGCATTAAAGAGCTTGAAAAATAATGATTCCTTCGAAATTAAGGAAGCTGACAAAGGCGGTAACATCGTTCTTTGGCCTAAAGATATGTATTGCCTGGAAGTCCGCCGTCAGCTTGATAATGCTCAGTACTATCTAATCTTACCCTCAGATCCGACCACTATTTTTAAAGGTCAGCTAGATAGATTACTCTCTAGGGCATTCCTGAATGGTATTATCAACAAAAAAGAGCTAGATTTTCTAACCACAAATCACCCGGTTGTACCAACTTTTTATTTGTTACCTAAGGTACACAAATCGATTATTGAGCCTCCGGGCAGACCCATTGTTTCTGGGCTGGGGGGTTTATATGAGAAACCTTGTGCTTATCTTGACTTCTTTTTGGAGCCCATGGCCCAACGGTTGGAGTCTTTCGTCAGAGATACCACTCACCTGCTATTGCTTTTGAAGGATTTGGAAATTCCCGATGGTACCATTCTGGTCACCCTAGATGTGGAGGCGCTATACACCAATATCAGTCACAACCTTGGTATGGAGGCCGTCTCTCATTTTTTAAACCAACACACTACGGGTGACAGAGGTCATGACACGTTCATCCTGGAGCTCCTAAAGTTTGTCCTCGAAAAAAACTATTTTGTTTTCGACAGGGCATTCTTTAGGCAAATATCTGGGACAGCCATGGGGGCTAAGTGTGCGCCCTCCTACGCCAACCTCTTTTTGGGTTGGTGGGAGGAGACACACGTTTATCAACAAGATGGCTTTTCTAAATGGGTTTTTAAGTGGTATAGATATATAGATGATATTGTTATCATCTGGCTGGGATCTGAAACCCAGTTAACGGACTTTATAGCAACGTTAAATGAGAATTGTTGGAACATCAGGCTTACCTGCACCTTCTCTTCCAGCTCGGTGGATTTTTTGGATCTTAGGATTGGAGTGTGCCAAAACCGCATTATCACGACGCTGTTCCGTAAAACAACGGCAACTAATAACGTATTACACTTTGAGAGTTTTCACCCTGCACATTTACGCAAGGGAATCCCGAAAGGACAATTTATTCGTATTAGGAGAAACTGCAGCTGTACGGAAGACTTCTTGAGGGAATCACGACAACTATCCAACAGATTTCGTGAGAGAGGATACCCAAGGAGGATTGTATCTGGGGCCTTCGAGTTTTCCAGGAATAGACCTAGGGAGGAATTCCTCAATCCACGGGTAAGGGGAGTGCGAAATCGAGTTAGTCTCATCACGAGATTCCATAATCAGTGGAATGATGTTTACCAAATCCTTGGGAACAATTGGGGCATCCTGTTGAGTGACTCTAAGTTACGTCGTTTTATAGATGAACGCCCAAGTGTGGTGGCTAGAAGGGCGCAGAACCTTAAGGACATTCTATCTAATAGCCATTTTAGACGTCCAATTACCAAGATTCGTACCGGTAATGATACTAGGGGTACGTTTCCATGTGGGGACTGTTCCATCTGTCCTCGAATTTTGACTAACAGATTATTGTCGGCGCTTTGTCTGCCCTCACAGATACAGCCGAAGGCGTATTTCAACTGCCATTCTCGCAACATGGTTTACGCCCTGGTTTGCGGATGCAAGAAATTGTATGTGGGGCAGACAACGCAGGAACTACGACGCAGGACACAGCAGCATCTCTCGAACATTATGACAGCAAGGGCTGACAGAGGTATGGGGAAACCGCTGACCTCTGTGGCCACCTACTTTCTTGACAACCATGGTGGCTCCCCTGACTCCCTTAGGGTTATGGGACTGGAGGGGGTTCGTGTTAACATTAGGGGGGGTAACATCTCAGAAGAGCTCCTCCGGCGGGAAGCGAGATGGATATATGACCTGGATTGCCTTTCACCACGTGGTCTTAACGAGGAGCTGCTGTATAATGGCTTCTATAAGAAACTATAGACTGGGATGTTGCATCTCATTTACTAACTTTTTCTGCCGCCTTTACTGTTCTTCCTCCCCCAGGTTTTAGGTCCAGGATTTGCCTGTGCACTGGAGTCTGTGACCTCTCTCGGCTATTGATTTCTTCAAGTCTTTTTCATGTGGCTGTCTTCTAGCAATATTCCCTTGCCATGATGCTGTAACTGACCCTGAGAAAAAAGAAAATACTATGAGAAAAGATTACGAGGACTGCACTACAACGTGGCCGTTTTCCTTTTTTCTTTGGGATTTTCCGTTTTTGTCATTATAACGATGCTTGGTCTTCCGTCGCTCTAGATTAACTCTAATGCGCTCTATACTGTTGCTGCTCTGCATGACATCTTGGTGTGGCGTTTTTGACCACTACCTTTTTGAATATATAGATTTAGGTGAACATCAATAAGACCTCATGTGTGTGGGGGTACTTATTTGACCTAAGTCAATAAAATTATGGCTCTTGTTATATCAAACTAGTATATATATACATGTTTGATTTGACCTTATCTATCATCATGCGAACATCTGAGCTATCTGCTTTTGGGCCGTAACATCGGTTTCTGTATAGGATTACTACAGATGCATGGGTTGCGTGAGGGGTTTAAAATATGCATTTTATTAAGCGCCGCCCCTTTGACACAGTAGCACCAGTGCACTATAGGTGTCCTTCCTGATACCCTGCTCTAGGGCTAATTAGGGTATACACCCTGATTAGCGCTTAGCTACTATGACTCATGTTGCTTGTAAAATGGTTTAGCCCACATTAAATGTGGATCTGGTTGATGGGACAGTATCTGTCTTTATTGCCTTGACAAACCTTTTTGTGGGGGATTGTGCATGCGTGTGGTTTACCAAACAGGTGTGGGTACCTGTTTTTCAATAAATTGCTGTCACACTTACAAATGCCATTACCCACAAATAACTAACTTAGTGCCCTTTGGGCTGTAGTATGCATCTGTGGGATATACATCTCCCACAGGTTTTGAATGTGTATTATTCTAATATTTATCCATCATGCTGGAAGGGTGTTTACGCATATGTATGTTTGATACTATGCTCGCCCTCTCGCCATGGCCATCTGAGGGTCGAATCGCGCATGCGTGTGATTCGTTAATCATATGAGACGTTGATCCCTGATGGACGCCGACAGCGCTCACAAGGTTGGTTGTGGTTACCCATTCGGCTGTATTGCGTAGGCGCGGGATACTCTAGTCTCACGAGACTTCAACCTATGTGCTCTGGTTGCCGCGCGACGACGCCTGCGCAATAGATATGTGTCAAGCTGTGAGGTCATATCCGCCTCTATGATTCTCCCTGCACGCCGTCAACCGTCACCTGGTTTGGATTTATTTGTGATTTTTCTGACTTAAATAAGTGGCGCTCAGAGGCTGCAATAGCACTCACCTTGAGAAAGACACCTAGCGGTGTCGGAACGCGTGGGTCCTTGTATCCCGCGGTGGCTGCTGGCACTATACACAGACGCCTTGGGTGACCTCTGACTGGACTTACTGACTGTTGTGCCTTTGGGTGATGTATTTTATTTCTGTTTGGGATTTTCAACTGCCATACATTACTAGCCCTTTTCTACTTTTTTTGGGCTACTGACTTTATTCCATGGGGAGTTACACCTGTCATTTATACCCCTCATATTAGATATTTCTCAAGCATTGCAGAGCTCTTCTCAGGAAATATTGATTGATATTCTGTGTCATGTGCTATGCACTTTATATGTTGGTATAGGATCTTATTGAATTGTCCAGTCATTAGTGTTTTTTTGTCCCCATCATATTGTCTGTATGATATGTTATGACATTGAGAACGTTATTGTTCTATATTGGTGCCTTCACATTCTGCAGCCAGCGGTCTACATGTTGATCAGATTATTTTAATTGTTTTTATGTGTGGTGTCTTTTGCTGCTTTCTTGCTGCCTTTTGTGTATTTCATAATAAAAATTACATTTTTACAAATATTTGGTTTTTGGCGTGGTGATCCCACATTTATGCATAGTCCCTTTCTCTTTTTTTGTATGTATGTAGTATGTATGTAGCATGTAGTATGTATGTAGCATGCATGTAGTATATATGTAGTATGTATGTAGCATGTAGTATGTATGTAGCATGCATGTAGTATATATGTAGTATGTATGTAGTATGTATGTAGCATGTAGTATGTATGTAGTATGTATGTAGCATGTAGTATGTATGTAGCATGCATGTAGTATATATGTAGTATGTATGTAGCATGTAGTATGTATGTAGCATGCATGTAGTATGTATGTAGTATGTATGTAGCATGTAGTATGTATGTAGCATGCATGTAGTATGTATGTAGCATGTAGTATGTATGTAGCATGCATGTAGTATATATGTGGTATGTATGTAGCATGTAGTATGTATGTAGTATGTATGTAGCATGTAGTATGTATGTAGTATGTATGTAGCATGTAGTATGTATGTAGCATGTAGTATGTATGTAGCATGCATGTAGTATGTATGTAGCATGTAGTATGTATGTAGCATGCATGTAGTATATATGTGGTATGTATGTAGCATGTAGTATGTATGTAGTATGTATGTAGCATGTAGTATGTATGTAGTATGTATGTAGCATGCATGTAGTATATATGTACTATGTATGTAGCATGTAGTATGTATGTAGCATGCATGTAGTATGTATGTAGTATTTTTTTTTTTTTTTTTTTTAACATTTAACACATTAGCCGGATGATGGGACTACTACTGTCCCATCATTGGCTAATGTGTCAATCACTGTCATGGTAGCAGGCATCGCCTGATGGGACTTGTAGTCCCATCGGACGATGCCTGCACAGACCCCCGGACATCAGCACAGCCCCCCGGCAGGCCGGCACAGCCCCCCGGCAGGCCGGTACAGACCCCCACAGGGTGCACAGACCACCGGCAGGCCGGCACAGCCCCCCGGCAGGCCGGTACAGACCCCGGGCAGTCCACACAGCCCCCCGGCAGGCCGGCAGAGACCCCCGGAAGGCCCGAAATGACGGCGCATCATGATGCGCACATACCGCGCATCATGATGATGTCATTTCGGCTGTCAATCATCTTTGAACTTCCGATTTCGATGCCCGATATTGAAAAAATATCGGAAGTCGGTATCGGAATTCCGATACAGCAAGTATCGGCCGATACCCGATACTTGCGGTATCGGAATGCTCAACACTAATCCAGATCCTTCTTAAATTTTAGTAGGGAATCACTCATTACAACATCATATGGCAGAGAGTTCCATGGTCTTACTGCTCTTACAGTAAAGAATCCGCATCTGTGAGTATGCTTAAACCTTCTTTCCTCCAGATGTAAAGGATACCCCCTTGTCCCCTTCACAGGTCTAAGAGCAAAAAGATCATTAGAAAGGTCTTTGCACTGTCCCTGCATATATTTATACATTGTAATAAGATCATCCCTAAGCCTTCAATTTTCCAAACTAAATAACCCCAAGTGTAATAACCTATCTTGGTATTGCAGAATCCCCAGTTCCCTAATAACCTAGGTCGCTCTTCTCTGCACCCGCTACAGTTCAGCTATGTCTTTCTTATACACCGGAGACCAGAACTGTACACAGTATTCTAAGTGTGGTCGCACTAGTGACTTATATAGAGGTAAAATTATGTTCTCCTCCTGAGCATCTATGCCTCTTTTAATGCATTCCATTATTTTATTTGCCTTTGCAGCAGCTGCCTGACACTGGCCACTAAATGTGATTTTGTCATCCACCCATACACCCAGGTCCTTTTCAGTGACAGTTTTGCCCAGTGTTTTACAATTAAGCACACAATCATACATTTATCCCCATTAAAGCTCATTTGCCATTTCTAGTTTACATAAATCCTCCTGTAATATAAAATTGTCCTCATCTGTATTGATTACCCTGCAGAGTTTAGTGTCATCTGCAAATATTGAAATTCTACTCTCTATGCCCCCTACAAGGTCATTCATAAATATGTTAAAAAGAAGCGGACCCAATACTGACCCCTGTGGTACCCCTCTGCTAACCGTGACCCAGTCCGAGTGTGCTCCATTAATAACCACCCTTTGTTTCCTATCCTTGAGCCAGCTCTTAACCCACTTACACATATTTTCCCCTATCCCCATTGTTCTCATTTTATGTATCAACCTTTTGTGTGACACCGTATCAAAAGCTTTTGAAAAGTCCATGTACACCACGATCACTGAATTTCCTTGGTCCAGTCTGGAACTTACCTCTTCATAATAGCTTATCCGATTAGTCTGACAGGAACGGTCCTTCGTAAACCCATGTTGATATTGGGTCATGAGGCTATTGTGCTTCAGATACTCCAGTATAGTATCTCTTAGAAAACTATCCAGGATTTTACCCACAGTTGAGGTTAAACTCACTGGCCTATAATTTCAAAGTTCAGTTTTTGTCCCCTTTTTGAATATTGGCACCACATTTGCTATACGCCAGTCCTGTGGTACAGACCCTGTTATTATGGAATCTTTAAAGATTAAAAATAGTGGTCTATCTATGACTGTACTTAATTCCTGCAGTACTCGGGGGTGAATCTCATCCGGGCCCTGGAATTTGTCAATTTTAGTGATTTTTAGACTCCGCCGTACTTCCTGTTCGGTTAAGTGGGTGACATTTAATGGAGAATTTTTGTTATCCCTGATCATGTTATCTGTCATGGGATTTTTCTTTGTAAATACTGTTGAAAAAAGTCAACCATTTCACCCAGACTAGTTTTAAGGGAGCCAACACTATCATTTTTTAGTTTCTTACTATTTATGTAGTTAAAGAATATTTTGGGATTATTTTTACTTTCTCTGGCAATGAGTCTCTCTGTCTCAATCTTTGCTGACTTGATTTGCCTTTTACTGAATTTATTTAATCTTCTGTATTTATTTAATGCCTCATCACTACCTACTTGCTTTAATTCTCTAAATGCTTTATTTTTATCTCTTATTGCGCCCCTTACAGCTCTATTTAACCATAGTGGTTTCCTCCTATTTCTAGCATGTTTATTCCCATACTTTATATATTGTGCACAGGTCCTATTCAGGATGCTAATAAACGTCTCCCATTTTCTTTGTGTATTTTTATGTCTCAGGATATCGTCCCAGTTAATTGCACCAAGATCATCTGTCATCCGTTGGAAATTTGCCTTCCTGAAGTTTAGTGTCCTTGTATCCCCTCTACTACACATCTTATTAAAGGATACATGAAAACTTATTATTTTGTGATCACTATTACCCAAGTGACCCCCAACCCTTACATTTGATATGCGGTCTGGCCTGTTGGTTAATATTAGGTCTAGCAGTGCCCCCCCTCTTGTTGGGTCCTGAACCAGTTGTGAAAGGTAATTGTCTCTCATAGTTGTCAAAAACCTATTACCTTTGCTGGAACTGCAGATTTTGGTTCCCCAATGTATTTCAGGGTAGTTGGTCTTCCTCTACACATGGGGTATCGGTGTACTCAGGAGAAATTGCACAACAAATATTGTGGTTCATTTTCTCCTGATATCCTTGACACAATAAAAGAAATTGTGTCCGAAGAAGATTTGTGGGAAAAAAAGTTAAATGTTCATTTTTTTCCTTCCACATTGCTTCAATTCTTGTGAAGTACCGAAAGGGTTAATAAACTTCTTGAATCTGGTTTTGAGTACCTTGAGGGGTGCAGTTTTTAGAATGGTGTCACTTTTGGGTATTTTCTGTTATATTGATCCCCCCAAACTCACTTCAAATGTGATGTGGTCCCTAAAAAAATGGTTTGGTAAATTTTGTTGTAAAAATGAGAAATCGCTGGTCAACTTTTAACCCTTATAACTTCCTAACAAAAAAAAATATTGGTTCCAAAATTGTGCCAATGTAAAGTAGACATGTGGGAAATGTTATTTATTAACTATTTTTTGTGACATATCTCTCTGATTTAGTTTTAGTTTGAAAATTGCAAAAAACATTTTTGCCATAATTCCATTTTTTTCATAAATTAAAGCAAGTCATAGAGAAGAAATTTTACCACTAACATGAAGTACAATATGTCACGAAAAAACAGTCTCACAATCAGCGGGATCCATTGAAGTGTTCCAGAGTTATAAGCATATAAAGTGACAGTGGTCCAATTTCAAAATTAAAGCCTGGTCATTAACCTACAAAATGGCTTGGTCCTTAAGGGGTTACTGATAAAAAAGTCAATGTTTTGGAGTCGCCATCACATATCCCTAATCTCAATCCTATTGAAAATTTATGGGCAAAGCAGAAAAGGCAGATGCCAGCAAGGTGACCTACAAACTTGTATCAGTTACACCAGTTTTGTTAGGAGGAATGGGGCCTAATTACAATCAACTATTGCGAGAAGCTTGACAAAAGTCATTCAGTTTAAGGGCAATGGTACCAAATACTAATGAAATGTATGTAAACTTTTGACTTTCCAATAAGTAATAAAAATGCCTTAAAACATTCTCTCTCATTATTCTGGCATTTGTCAAATATTTATAATTATGGCAATCCTAATTGAACTAAAACGGGAAAGGTTTATTCTGATTTCATGCCATATATTTTGAAAAACATGTATATGTGTCTTTTTATATAGTGTGTGTAAACTTCTGGTTTCAACTGTATAATGGGGAAAATAAGTATTTGATACACTGACGATTTATTGCAAGTTTTTCCATCTACAAAGAATGGAGAGGTCTGTAATTTTTAGCATAGGTACACTTCAACTGTGAGAGGCAGAATCTTAAAAAAATTCCAGAAAATCACATTGCATGATTTTTACATTTTTAATTTGCATTTTAATGCATGAAATAAATATTTGATACAACAGAAAAACATAACTTTTTTTTGGTACAGAAACCTTTGTTTGCAATTACAGATGTCAAACATTTCCTGAAGTTCTTGACGAAATTTGCACACACTGCAGCAGGGATTTTGGCCAACTCCTTCATACAGATCTTCTCCAGATCTTTCAGGTTTGGGGCTGTCATTAGGCAACACTGAGTTTCTGATCCCTCCAAAGATTTTCAGTTAGATTCAGGTCTGGAGATTGGCTAGGCTACTCCAAGACCTTGAAATGCTTCTTACAGAGCTACTCTTTAGTTGCATTAGCTGTTTGTTTCAGGTCATTGTCATGCTTGAAGACCCAGCCACGACCTATCTTCAATGCTCTTACTGAGGAAAGGAGGTTGTTAACCAAAATCTTGTGATATATGAGCCCATCCATTCTCTCTTCAATATGGTTCAGTAGTTCTGTCCTCTTAGCAAAAAAGCACCCCAACGTATGATGTTTCCCCCAACATGCTTCACGGTTGGGATGGTGTTCTTGGTGTTGTACTCATCTTTCGGCTTTCTCCAAACACAGCCAATGGAGTTGATATCAAAAAGTTTTATTTTGATCTCATCTGACCACATGATGCTCTCCCATGCCTTCGCTGGATCATCCAGAAGGTCATTGGTGAATTTCAAATGGGTGCCTAGACATGTGCTTGTTTGAGCAGGGGGCCTGAGATGGGTTTTCCATTATAGAGAGGAGCCATAAGATTGCAGCATCTGATTTCTCCTACTCCTACACTGTTTAGAAGCACTTCACCTTCATCTGAAACTGTGCAGGTTTCTTTTAGCAGTGCAGGGGTTAATCTGCTCAGTTGAGAACTCTTGGAAGATTTCTTGTACTAAGGCTCTCAGCTGTTCAATGTTAATCTCTCCCATCTCCTACATAATCTGGGCCCTAGCTAGCACTCATTGCCAGAGGTAGCTTATTCTGTTTGATTAGGAGATGGTGTTTTGTGAATGTTGTTTAAGAAGGCGTATGGTGGATTTATCTGAGATTGTGGCAAGGTTTTGGGTGTGTGCTAATTACCTACCTCTCGTACTTTGGTTTTACCCCATCCTCCACTCCCAGGTGTTTACCTCTGTTGTTTGTGTGAGTATATTTGTATGATTGGAATTTTCCTTTATCTCTGTTTGTATTACCTTGTTAGTCTGGTTGGTGTATTACAGTACACTACTACTCCCCTTTTCCCTGGTTGGTAGAAGGGTAAAGACTGAGGGTGGATTCAAGAGCAAGAGTACGTGGCCCCGGCATCTTCACCATTTGAAATAACCTGGGGAACAGGGTGAGCTAGGGTGTCCCTAGCGTTAGAGACCCTGGTCTCAGGACACTTCACAAGAGAGTTGTGAGAGAGACCTTGTGTGCCCTGCAGGATTTTAATCCATTACAGCGTAGTGTGTTACTAATGTTACACCTGGACCCGTTGAAGCGTCTGTGTACTCAAAACGGCTGTCATCCGTCTTTTTTCCCCGCATGCCTCATGTTATCTGCCCGTCCTTTATTGTGTGACCTTTAATGGTTGAATAAAGAAACACTGCACTGCAAATCTGGGTGAGTGCCGCATCTTTTTCCTTCTTTTACAAATTTAGCATGTTTTTTCTGATGCTGAGCACCGTTATTCCCAGCAGTGTTTTACAAACTGTGTGCCTGTGATTGATCCTTGACTTGTTGCTGGTGGATTAGAGCCTTGGTGCCGTTCATCTGGGCTTTCTTTGAATTGAATTACTAATGGTAATGTTAGAGACTGTAGTCCCCGCTCTCTTCAGGTCCTTGACCAGGTCCTCCCAAGTAGTTCTGTGTTTATTACTGACCTTTCTCAGAATCATCTTTACTCCATGAGGCAAGATGTTGCATGGAATCCCAGACTAAGGAAGATTGACAGTCATCTTGTGTTTCTTCCATTTTGTAATAATTGTGCCAACAGTTGTTGCCTTCTAACCAAGGTGCTTCCCTATTGTCCTGTAGCCCATCCCAGCCTTGTGCAGGTCTACAATTTTGTCTCTGTTGTCCTTAGACAATTGTTTGGTCTTGAAAAAGGATGGAGAGGTTGGAGAGTGACTGATTGAGTGTGTGAACAGGTGTCTTTTATAGGGGTATCACGTTCAAACAGGTACAATTAATACGGGTGATGAGTGTAGAGTGAGAAGGCTTCTTAAAAAAACAGGTCCGTGAGAACCAGAATTCTTGCTGGCTGGTAGGTGATCAAATACTTTTTTCATGCAATAAAATGCAATTTAATTATTTAAAAATCACACAATGTGATTTTATGGTTCTAATTTTTAAATTCTGTCTCTCACAGTTGGAGTGTTCCTACAATAGAAATTACAGACCTCTCCATTCTTTGTTGGTGGGAAAACTTGCAAAACTGGCACTGTATCAAATACTTGTTTTTTCCACTGTATAATATTGTGTACAATTTTGGCTACAGTAAAGATTTTTGTTGCTCATCTCGCTTGTACATAATTTCCTGCACGTTTTGTGAAAAATCCATACATGATGGTTAAAAATAGAACTGCTTTTTTTAAAATTTGGGCATAAGAAAACTTAAGAATCTGTCATTGGAATTAAGAAAAATTTCCTAAACCCAAAGTTGCATACTTGTGCAATTAATGGAAACATTCACATCGCTTTACCAGATGCTGAAGAAAAGGGTCAAATACTTTTAACACTCACAGACATTTGACATTGGATCATTTTCCTCATTTAAAAAATGTCAAGTTGTAATACTGTAATTTTGACTCATTTGTTTGATTTGGTTCTCTTTAACTAATTTTAAGACTTACATGAAAATCTGATGTAATTTTAGGCCAATCATATGCAAAAATACAAAAGATTCAAATATGCTTGATCTGTTGCCCGACCTTGGACTTTGATCTGACTATCCGCCTGTTTAACCCCTTCAACTCCGATCCGTTATCCTCCCGGTACTCTGACCTCAGAATGTTACCTGACTATGGTTTTGTCTCTTCCTTCTGTTTATGATGTACCCTCCTGGCTTCTGACCTTGGACTCCTTGATCACTCCGGCTACAGGGGAAGTGGGAAGAGCTGGGCAAAGTGCCAGAATTTGCACATCTAATAGATGCCTTTTCTGGGCAGTTGTGGGCTGCTATTTTTAGGCTGGGGTGGCCAATATCCATGGCCCCGTACCAGCCCGAGAATACCAGCCCCTAGTTGTCTGCTTTAGCAAGGCTGGTTGACAAAAATGGGGGGCCCCATGCAGTTTTTTTAAATTATTTATTCAAATAATTAAAAAAAAATAAAGAGGAGGGACCCCTCTATTCTTGGTAAGCAGCCTTGTTGAAGCTGAGAGCTGAGGGTTGCAGCTCCTAACTGTGAGTTTTGCCTGGCTGGTTATCAAAAATAGGGGGGAACCCACGCCGGTTTTTTTTTCAAGTATTTATTTACAGCGCAGAGGCTGTCTAATGAATACACCCATCAGCCGCTCCTGCTCTCACTGATATTAGTGGAAGCAGGTGTCAGATGATGGGAGCATGTTGTGAACTCATTTTCTGGTCTGCCTCTGGTTTCTGGTGAGGGAGCTGGTTGTGCTGACAGAGGAGTTCTGAGTTCTCCTTCCGGGCTCCCTCTGGTGGTGGCAGGAGGTAGTGAAGCTGATCTAATTAACAGAGACGTGCCACCTGATAATGAGGAAGAGGATTGGATATCTGGAGTCTCAGAATGGATTTAACACAGCCGACTCCCTATTCCCATGCTGGTGATTTTTTCCTGCCTCCTGAGGTCTTAGTTTCCAGCTCAGTTCCTGCCTTCTCAAGCTAAGTTGTTCTCTGCTTATGTTCTCATTTGATTTGGTTTGGTCTATTCAGTTTTTTGTGCGGTCAGCCAGCCCCGGCTGGGGCTGTGCTGACTTTCCACTCTTATGTCATTGTATGTGCTAGTTTGCTTTTTGTCCCTTCTTAGATTGGCCTCTTTTTTGCTCTGTTCTCAGAATATGCCAAAGTGCTGATATAGTGGGAGAAGTCTAGTGACTTCAGGGTATTTTTTGCTGTCAGAAGTGTTAGACATTTTGGCAGGGTTTTTTGGCGTGATTGCAGACAGTATCTTTCCTTTCCTGTCCTTTCTAGTTAGTGTGGGCCCCATCATTTGCTCAGCCTATTTTCCTACCTGCGTTTGTGCTTTCATCTTGTCTCACCATCAATACATGTGTGGGGGCTGTCTATTCCTTTGGGCTCTGCTCTGGGGCAGTTTAGATTTCCCCTTTTCTTGCTCTAGGCTTATTTAGTTCTTTGACTGTGATGAGGCTTCTAGGTCATCGTAGGTATGCTCCACGGCTGCTGTTAGTTGTGTGGTTAGGATCAGGGGTCTGCAATCCGCATAGTTACCAACCTCTCTGGTTTTCTGTGACTTAGCTTGGTTTTGTTTTCCTCCTCGGTGACCCATTCATAACAGGAGCAGTTGTTCCATCTGCTGACACCAGTGACCGGAGGTAAACTTTATACCTTGTATTACAGCTTAGCGCTCACGCTGTCATTTGACAGTGTAGGAACCGTGGCTCTCTGACCGGCGGGGATGATTTCACCACTGATTAGAAGTGGTGTTTGCCATGCTGTCATGAACATGACAGCGGGGCAAACACTGTATGTTCGGGCCCCCCATTCAAGTGAATGGGGTCCGGGTTCGGGTTTGGGTACTGTTCTTGTCCCCAAACCCAAATTTTTTGTAACTGTTCGGCCGAACCCAACGGACCTGAACATCCAGGTATCCACCCATCTCTAATTAAGACCATTTGTTCTCTTTTTTCCCATTGCTCACCAATTCATCATTTTTACCTGGAAAACCTTATTAATAAAAATGACAAGATCATGACTCCCCAAAATAAAAGTGTATGTCTATATAACAAGATCTTTCGAATGTAACCATAACAATAAATCGATTTTGCATAAACATTTTAATTAATAAAATAGACAGTACACATAAATTATTTTGTAACAAAAATAAAACCAAGAAAATGTCATCTAATTATTGAAACTTCTTCATATTGGACTGCAACAAATATGCAACATCCATTCACTTTTTTTTCTAGAGTCTATAATTTTCACAAGTCGATGAGCTGTAGAAAAGCAGATGTAATCATTCACAAGTGATTACTAATACTTGATTTGCTAACATGTGCTGCAAATATATTTTCTAAGATTAAATACTTTAAGCCATTTTACTGAGAGAAAAAAAAGCTTGGTCTCCTAAAGACAGATCCTGTGTAGGGACAAACACATTGATATCTCCCTAAGCACACTATGATTTAATATATACCTTAAGGAGAATAGATGTTTTGCATTGGATATATTTAAGGCAGGTTTGACATGTCCAATATTCATGGTCCAAGTATTGACCAAAGTGTCTGGACCGGCTGTGAGTCTCTTGCCCCAAAATCAAAATCATTATAGAAATATTGTATATGTATATGCTCTTGAGTTTGGGTCAAGATACTATTGAATTTGGGTCAAGATACTGTTGAGTTTAGGTCAGGAGACCCGCAGATTGTCTGGACATTGTGGTCCTTACTTATACCTTGAATGTTGGATGTGTAAAGCGGCCCCTAACATAGGGCTGAAAACATACGATCTTTTTAATCATTGAATTTATGAACTACAGTAGAAAACTTCTATTTTTTTTACTTATTATGGTGAGTTTACATGTTTCGGACCAAACTGTGTTAACTTGTAGATTGTACCAGTTTTCAACTTGGTAATTTAATTGTTTATGATCATGTGGTTATGCAGCAAAATAGCAGTTTATTACACAGCTATTAACAGTGAAACTACTTTAGTCAATTTTGAGATGCATTCAAAACATGTAAAACCAACCTAAGAGGAACAGGTCATGTCTTCCTTACTGACCACGCCTTCCAAGTACTTTCCAGAAACTATACCCTCTCTCCTTCTCTACATCGCCAAAGCTTAATGGGTTTGTCCGGTACAAATTGATAAGTCGACAGTCACTCTATATGACTGCAGATTTATGAATCCCCTTCATGCACGCATTGTGCACGGAGGGGATTCGCTTGTTTCTGATCCAGGACCGGAGTTCTCTTAGGAACCGTGAGTACTGCAGAAATTCTTTTGTAACCTTGGCTAGATCTGTGCCTTGCCACAATTCTGTCTCTGAGCTCCTTGGTCAGTTCCTTTGACCTCATGATTCTCATTTGGTCTGACATGCACTGTGAGCTGTGAGGTCTTATCTAGACAGGTGTGCGCCTTTACAAACCAAGTCCTATCAGTTCATTTAAACACAGCTGGACTCCAAAGAAGGAGTAGAACCATTTCATGGAGGTTTGCAAGGAAATGGACAGCATGTGACTTAAATATGAGTGTCTGAGCAAATACTTATGGCCATGTGATATTTCAGTTTTTCTTTTTTAATAAAATTTCAAAAATTTCTACATTTCTGTTTTTTTTCAGTCAAGATGGGGTGCAGAGTGTACATTAATGAGAAAAAATGAACTTTTTTGAATTTACCAAATGGCTGCAATGAAACATAGAGTGAAAAATTTAAAGGAGTCTGAATGCTTTCCATACCCACTGTAGTTTTTTTAGTTAAAAGATTCATTATAATCTGTGTGCTATTCATTTTGCCCTCTGCTCTTTAAGGGATTCTCGGTGCAGTAGGTGGTCCTATCAGTGACTGACAGCTTTTCTTGTATAAATATGCATACAGATATTGCTGTCAGTCACTGATAGAACCTCCACTTGACAGAAATCCCAGTTACAGCAGATGTTTAAATTATTAATGCACAGGTTATACTGAATCTTTGCTCACAAATACTACATATCCGCTCAGCTCTTCTTGCTCTATAACATCATGCCTGCAGATTGGACTGCACTTTTATGGTGACAGATTCCCTATAAGTCTTCTGTCGTCTGTATTGACTAATGCAACACAATAGATGATAAATAGCAAAATGGCTTGAATTGCAGCTTGTTGGATGAAACCGATCATAGAAAGACTGGCAATTGTTGGTGTAGCCATGTAAAACAAATATAAGTTGATAATATTAGACATCATACTGTAAGTCTAGCTTGAAAATTAACGAGAATTAGTGGAATTCAAATAATATTTTTAGACATGAGATAGAAAAAATAGATGTTAACAATGATCACATTACTGATTCTTAAAATCAACCTTTCATTGGCTTAAATTTTCTAACAGGCACCCTACCATAGTATATTGTACTTGAATAGCTTTCCAAAAATGTCCTTATAAGTATTACCAGTAGATGCATTCAGTCAAAGAAGTGCTTTAATCACTATATGCAGGGTTGGACTGGCCCACCAGAGAATTGGAGAATCCTCCGGTGGACCCTAGATACTTCTTTAGGAGAGTTCATAGTGCAAACTTTGCAGCTGCTATGGGGCTCTTGAGTGGGGGAGAAAGGTGGGCCCCCAGGTTCAAATCCTCTGGTGGGCCCAATGTTCTTCAGTCTGAAACTTGTCTATATGTGTTGTTTTTTAATTACCTAGTTGCATTAATTGCTAAGAAAAAGGAGGTGTTTTTTCATCTGAGCACTACCGTAGATGTGGATTACCAGAGTTGGGAAAAAGAGAGGTTTTATTGGTCCAGATTGTGATTATCCACATCTACAGCAACTCCCAGACAACACCACGCACCTTTTTTTTCCCTGAAAATTCTTCAGTTCTATGATTCACAGAGTTCGGAACCAGCGGTCGTGCAGAAGCTCCATGTACCTGCCCAACACAACCATAACAGGTGAGAAGGGCTCGAATACCGATAAAGGTCCTGCAATACTGATCCCACATGGAGTGCTTTTATTCTTCCTTTTCATTTCTAAGGCTGTGTGCACACGCTGCGGATTTTGCTGCGGTTCCGCAGCGGTTTTGGCCGCTGCGGACCCGCAGCAGTTTCTGCTGCGGTGTACAGTACCATGATTCCCTATGGGAATCAAAAACCTCAGTGCAGACGGTGCGGAATTTTTCGCGCGAATTATCTGCGGTTTTCAATCCGCAGAAAGAATTGACATGTCAATTCTTTCTGCGGATTCACCTGCGGTTTGCCATCTCCTCCATTGAGGAGATGAAAAACCGCAGGGCAAAACCGCAGAGCAATCCGCAGGTAAAACCGCAGGTATTTTGACCTGCGGTTTCACCTGCGGATTTTACAAAATCCGCGCGGATGAATCCGCACCTAATCCGCAGCGTGTGCACACAGCCTTAGATATATGGAGTCGAAGCCACTGCGCTGAAGAGCTAGAGTACAGGATCCATAAATATAGCTTTTGTTTTCGGATAATGTCTCTAAGGATTCACCCACACGAGCATATAGAAAAATCAGTCCCATTCTCATCTAGGAGATTGGGATGATTTTTTTCACGTTTGTCTTCCATATGCTGTCCGTACACAATCCATTTTTTACTCCGCAGCTATTAGTCTCTTAGGACCATTTTCAGTTTGGCATGTTACAGAATTGTAATGTATCTCTAAAAATCAGACGCCTTAACCCCTTAACAACCAGAGTTATTTTTGATTTAGCAAATTTCATTTTTTGCTCCCCTTTTTCCCAAAGCCATAACTTTTTTTATTTTTTGGTCAAAATGGCCGTGTGAGGGCTTGTTTTTTTTGCAGGACGAGTTGTACTAGAGAGAGAGAGAGAAAGAGAGAATGAATTTTGGGTTAAATGAGTGTCTGGAGGATCCGCCACAGAAAAAAAACGTTGCAAGCTCTGTTTTGAAATCTTTCAGGTTGGTGACGGACAGGAACTTTTGGCGGATCCGCAAAAAAAAACGGATGCAGCGGACGGCAATCTGTCACAATCCGCCAATAATGGAAGTCATTGGGGGAAAAAAACGGATCCTCAAAAGAAAATTGCGGATCCGTTTTTCAAAACCTGGCGGATTGTGAGTGATTGTAAAAAACGGAAGTGTGAAAGAGGCCTAAGACGTATGTCGAAACGCGTTGGTAAACGCTGCATTTAACGCTGCTTTGTGCATTATGTAATATTGTTGCTAGTATTTTTTGAGGTGCACCATACGATTTTTAACTATGGATCAATAAATGCTGACATTTTAAAGAAATAACCTGCTTCTAGCTGGAATCCACTTGTTTTCTCTTCTATTGGACTGGCGGCTCAGCCTTTCTCCATGCAGGAATGAATGTGGAGAAGTCCTGATATTAGGAGAGCTGACAACTATTTATTCTTTTTCTTGTGAAAAATTCCAATTGTTATGAAATTGCAAAAATAAGTGCAATCTGACACTTGTTTTTTTTTTTTTTTTACTATGTTCACCAAATGCTAAAACGGACCTACCATTATGATTCTCCGGGTCATTACGAGTTCATAGACACCAAACATGACTAGTTTCTTTTTTATTTAAGTGGTAAAAAAAAATTCCAAACTGTGTTAAAAAAAAATGCGCCAATTTCGGATACGCGTAGCATCACCATTTTTCATGATCTCTGGTTGGGTGAGGGCTTATTTTTTGCGTGCCGAGTGACATTTTTAATGATACCATTTTGGTGCAGATACGATCTTTTGATTTTATTGCGGCGACCAAAAAAAATGTAATTTTGGTGTTTTGATTTTTTTTCTTGTTATGCCATTTAACAATTGGGTTAATTTTTTTTATATTGATATATCAGGCGATTCTGAACACAGCGATACCAAATATGTGTATGTTTGAACTTTTTTTATTGTTTTATTTTGAATGGGGCAAAAGGGGGTGATTTGACTATTTGTATTTCTTAGCTTTTTAATAATTTTAAAAACTTTTTTTTACTTTTTGCATGCCTTAATAGTCTCCATGGGAGACTAGAAGCTGCACTTGTACGATCAGCTCTGCTACATACAGGTGATGATTAGATCGCCTATATGTACTGTACTAGAAATGCTCACTTGCTATTAGCGCCGACCACTGGGCGACGCTCATAGCAATCTGGCTATGACAACCATAGAGGTCTGCTGGAGAACTCTGATTGTCATGTCAACCCATCAGTGACCCGTGATCATGTGATGGGGTCACCGATGGGCGGGATTTCCGTCACGCTTGCTGGAAGCATGAGTTAAACACCACTGTCAGAGATTGACAGCGGCATTTAACAGATTAACAGCCACGGGTGGATCGTGATTCCACCTGCGGCTGTTAGAGTCACATGTCAGCTGTTCAAAACAGCTGACATGTGCTGGAAAAGATGGGAGCTCAGTGCTGGAGCCCACATCAAAGGGAGGGAGTCTGATATCGGCGTACTATTATGCCCAATGTAGGAAAGGGATTAATGCTGGTCCATATGACATCCAATTTTTTTTTCACACACATCCAATTTCAAAATGAATGCTGCTATATTTTTCTCATGCCGAATACAACTGAGAAACAATACGCAGATCTACACTGCCTCATTGAATAACATTGTCTGAGTGCATTACATTGCACTTGCCTGATTTATGCTCTAGTGTGAGTGAACCCTAAAACTGGAAATATGTGATCAAAATCCTGTTCTTAATCCTGGCCTAAAGGGACATCAATCAAGCAAATACTGCTAGTCATGCTTACAGGCCAGTCACTGTGACTCTTCATCCAAGAAGCTCCTCCTCCATGACTCCATGCAGCAAAGTACTTTTATGTAAGGAAGTAACTACTTATAGAAACATGTATGCAAAGCTATTCACCTACACAGTAAGACAGAGTGATACTTTAGGAGAGTTAAATCTAAAGACAGGTTAACTGTAGATTCCTTTGTAATAGTCTACATTTAAACCAATTCTCCTTGTTTTAAAGGTGACACAACATTCATAATGATAACATAGCCGATGACCATGACAATCAGTAATTGCTGCTGTCAAGAGATGTGTCAATAGTTTGGACATCAGTCATTTAACACCATAAAAACAAAAGAATGATGGCGGCACAGGAAGCTCTATATATTGAATATTTAATATCTTAGGAGCCAAAATATTATGTAAATTCCTAGAAAAACACTTTAAGATAGCCCCACAGCACATTTATTTTCTTACTAAATAGCTAATGTTTGAAGTAATGAAAGCGCCTGACAATCATTCAGTTGCCAGCCCTCATTTGCACAAATAGGGTCCTGAGGGGTTTGTGATTCTTTTCCAAATTGCCAACCATCCTCTAAAAAGGCTTATCTTATAATGACATATTTGTTATTCTTTGAGATGTATTTGCTGCTTTGTGAGGACAATCCTGGGGAATTCTATTTTTCCTCATCTAGACTACTCTCAAAATGAAGGTGCTTAGGAAAAGCAAATTTAGAGAATTCTAATAGTTTATGCAATAGCATTAGAATTCCCCTTTAAAGTAAACCTGTCAGTTTTCCTAACATGCCAGTCTTAAAGAAAAAATACTTGTATATTCCATAAAATAGCAATTCTAGCTACAAATTTTACAGTTCTGGTTTGGTCTGTTCCTCTAATATTTCTCCTTGAAATTTATGCTCAAAGTAATAACTGGGTGTTATTATTCCTCCTGTCCACAGGGTGTGCCCTATACACTTTCATATAGTCCACAATGCTGAAACAGTAGGTGCAGACGGCCATTTTTTCTCCATCTGATTTAAAAACAGCCCCATTATGCTGATCAGACTCTGATCCGAGTTTGATCAGAGGGTGATTAGAGTGGGATCAGTTTTTCTCAAAGGGGAGAAAAAAAACTTTCCTTCTCCATTCGGTCAGTCCATGAAAATCAGGCTGGTCTTGGATATCATCAAAGTGAAATCCAATGTTTTCCACGGACCCATAGCCGATTTTGATCTGACACTCAAAATTGGACATATCATTGACAACATAAAAATCTGCAACATAAAAAAACACAGTACCCATGATTCCCAGCACATATTAAGCCTGAAGTAGAAAACTTGGTCCAAAGAAAAAATCGGACGTGTGCACAGCCCCATGGATACAGGTGCTATCTGTCAAAACCTAGATATCACTCATCCAATATAATGAGCACCTGCCCTTAAAGTGAGAAGAGATAGACCTTCAACTGGTAGTGTCCAGCTGTGAATTTGTTCATACATTTTAAAAGAAAACACTATTCTTAGTTCAAGGGAAAATGCAATTATTTGGAAAAATACATATCAGAAGTGGCGTCAGATTTTCTTTAATGTATCCACAGGCATGGCTTTGAGGTTGGGGTCACACTTGGGAGTGCAATGCGAGAAACTTGCTCGAGTCTCTCTCCTCAATGCCCGGCACTGCCACTGGCACTCGGGACCGGAGTGTGCAGCTGCATGTCTTTCTATGCAGCCGCGCCCTCTGGTTCCGAGTGCCGGCAGCAGTGCCGGGTATTTATGCGAGAGACTTGCGCGAGTTTCTCGCATTGCACTCCTAAGTGTGACCCTGGCCTGAGGTTAAGACACAGGTAGTAACTAAATGTATCGATTGGTGTTTTACCTTCCTTTCAAGTACCGCGAAAATGTTAAATAAGGAATTGAATTGGATGGATTGCAATACGTCTTCCTTGTACCATTGATTTCCAGTAATGAGACACCAACAATAAAGCTACTGAATACCGTTCTAAGTCTAGTTGAAAGAGAAACCACAAAAAATACTGATGGCAGCTGTGACCGAACAGATTGTCACCTAATACCAAATGCAAAAATGAATCCTTAGACAATAGTCACAGAGGTATTTAAAATAAGCTAAATAAAAGTAAATCTTTATAGAGTTCATTTTATCTCAAAAAATATTCATGTAAAAACATAAATAATAGTATATGCTTACAATAAGCTTTTAGTAATCTTTAAAAAAATACCCACTCTTACTATAAGGCTCTGTTTTTTTTGTTTTTTTTTCCAAACATGAAATTATCAAGGCGTTCACACAATCTTTCATCTAGACAAATCCTTACAGTTAATTACATTTTTCTAACTATCTTTCTATCTGTACTTTGTAACCGAGTCTTAAAAGTGTACAAAAATTTGGCATTAAGATGCCAAAAATAAAAAAACTGAGATCCATGTTGGTGAACTTTTGTGTATGTTTCTATCTATGACATTTATTTTTAGTGAGTTATTTAATCATTAAAAATGTCAGTACCAGAATGCTGAAAGATTATCCTGGGTATTGAAAAATGTAAACCTCTAAATGGGTTATCTGATCTTCAATCTTCTGCAGCACATAGCTCCTCTGCTTCCAGGCTTCCTGGGTAGCAATGCTCTCCTGATTGATTGACAGTTTGGACCAGTGGCATCTCTGAGCTGCTGGTCCAAACTGTACATTCTTTGATGTTGCAAGTAGAGATAGCTTTACCTTTGCAGAATTGATGGAAAACACTGAGTCTGGGTGGATCTAGTGATTTGGCCAGCTTCTGATCAGCGCTTTCAAGCTCTACAAGAAAGAGTATATAAGTGCTGCCCTCCTTGCCACCACTGATAAACTGCACAGGTGGCTTTTGGCCTAGACCAGCGATGGCAAACCTATGGCACGTGTGCCAGAGAGGGCACGCAAAGCTCTCTGCAGCTTCCTGCTTCACACATTGAGCGGTGCGGCCGCGGCTGGATGACATCATCATTCAGCTCCGCGGCCGCTGTGCCAGTGAGAGAAAGGAAGCTGCCAGTGAATGTGGCCGCTGTGCAAGTGAAGCTGCTGTGGTTTGTGGGTGTGTGTGTGTGTGGGTGGGTGTGTGTGTGTCAATGATCGGGAGAGAGCCAATAAAGGGAGTGATGGGGAAAGGACCAGTGATGGGGAGAGGGCCAATGATGGGAGTGATGGGGAGAGGGCCAGTGATGGGGAGAGGGCCAGTGATGGGGAGAGGGCCAGTAATGGGGAGAGGGACTATGATGGGCAGAGGGCCAATGATGGGGAGAGGGCCAATGAAGGGAGTGATGGGGAGAGGTCCAGTGATGGGGAGAGGGCCAGTGATGGGGAGAGGGACTATGATGGGCAGAGGGCCAATGATGGGGAGAGGGCCAATGAAGGGAGTGATGGGGAGAGTCCCAGTGATGGGGAGAGGTCCAATGATGGTGGTGATGGGGAGAGGGCCAATGATGGGAGTGCTGAGGAGAGGGCCAATGAAGGGAGTGATGGGGAGAGGGCAACAATGGTGGTGGGGAGAGGGCAATGATGAGGTGATGGGGAAGAGGAAATGATGGAGGTGGTGGAATGGGCAATTTCTACATTTCTACATGAAGGGGATCATGATGGGGCATATTTCTACATGAATGGGATCATGATGGGGCATATTTCTACATAAAAGGGATCATGATGGGGCATATTTCTGCATGAATGGGATCATGATGCGGCATATTTCTACATGAAGGGGATCATGATGGGACACATTACTAAAAGAAGGGGACAATGATGGGGCATATTTCTGCATGAAGGGGATCATAATGGGGCATATTACTACAAGAAGGGGATCATGATGGGGCATATTTCTGCATGAAGGGGATGATGATGGGGCATATTTCTCCATGAAGGGGATCATGATGGGGCATTTGGCACGTGCTGGCACTTCGTCATAAATAATTGGGTTTTAGGTTGCAGTTTGGGCACTCAATCTCAGAAAGGTTCGCCATCACTGGCCTAGACAATGAGCAGAAAACAATAAAATAAAAAATCCTTCTGATCATGAAAATGGAAAGAGTTTTTAATAATGAATACATTGCAAAGTTGCTTGTTTGTACAAGCACTCCAACCTTTTTTGTTGCATCGATTTAGTGGTGCTACTAATATTAGTCCCCTGCCCCTAGTCTTATTCTCACCAGCCACCATCTGCTGTTATCAGCGCCACTCCATTCGCTCTTCTGGAAATTGTGACCTGCTGGATGGCTTCAGTGTTACGGCATGATCTGGAAGTCACAACTCAATGTAAGTCTATGACAGCCAGAACGAGGCCAGAACGAGACCATCATAGACTTACATTGAGACCTTGAGACCGTTACCTCCGACTTCCAGTCAGTCAGAAGTTGTAGTCGATGCAGGACTAGGGCAGCCCCGGGAATAGATGAAGATGGTTGCTGGCGAGTATATTACTAGGGGCAAGGAACTTATACAGTATTAGTTGACTACTCCAGCGCTGAAATAGAAAGAAACTGGGAAGTGGTACTTTAAGACGATGAGATAACCCCTTTAAGCCAGGCTGAAAACTCCTAGGTTTTATTTTCTATATCCACAAGCTTCTTAGTTTTCATTTTAGATTTAAAAAAAGTTTTGTGGGGAAAACTAATATTGCTCTAAATCTCTTCGATTTACCTTGCTTTGTTTTTTATGAGGGAAAGTGCCTACAAATGGGTATCGATATAATCCTATTCATATATTAAATGACCTATATCTATCATTGTAACCTTTCTTCTCATAGTGCAGACAGTAAATTAGATATTCTCATCCTGGTTGCCATAGCTACATCCAGAAATCTACTATATTAAGTTTGTGAAGTTTAGTCACCAGGGATTTCTTTGCCCTATTAAAATGTAATTCCAACAAGTATATGCATTTTCCTGGACATAGGTACAAGAAACCAAGTTCAAGGGAAGCTGTCACTAGGGTTTTCCTATATAATTCACTGACGGCACTTTTTATCCCTTTGCAACAAGGTCCCTACAGCCCCTTTACGTAACCACAGATTCCGCACATACCCCATAAAATGTCTTTTGTAACCATTCCCTACCATAGCCTAAGGGCCAAAAAATGGTCCAATGGCCGCCTCTGTTCATTGCAATCACCTTGCCCTTGATTGAAGTCAATGATGTCTCATAAATCTTGTGCATGCACAGTTGAGACCTAGCTTTGTGTAGGTGCCATTTGTTCTACCCCAGGGTTCCCCAACTCCAGTCCTCAAGAGCCACCAACAGGTCATGTTTTCAGGATTTCATTATTATTGCCCAGGTGATGGAATTATTGCCTGTGCAGGTACTGCAATTATCACCTGGGCCATACTAAGGAAATCCCGCAAACATGAACCATTGGTGGCTCTTGAGGACCAGCGTTGGGGAACACTGTTGTAAACTGCGGAGGATGCAGCAATTTCCTTATCTGCACATGCGCCAGACAGATTGAGTGAATCACAAAAGAGACGTCATACACATAAAAGATGTAGGGGCAGCATAGAGTGGGCGACGAGCATGAGCTGGAAATGCCCATTGGACCACTTGGCACCCATTAACAATCAGCATGAGACAACTATTTTAGAAGCTATGAAGGACAATTGGATTGATATAAAGGAGTTGTAGATGTGTTTCTACAGAGGGCCAAACTGTGGTGGCAACAGATCATATAGGAAAAAAACAGATGATAGGTTTCCTTTAAAAAATAAGAAGCCCTAACTAGGCAAGTACTATTTCCCAATGAGTGTAAGGACTTTATCTTGGACATCCATATAGCGTGTAGGTATCTGTCAAAGCATCCCTGTGTTCTAAAAATCAAATTTAACATGTGATGTGGTAAAAGGAGCAATAATTCCTGGCATCACACTTCTGCTTTGCTCTGCCACTCTTCCGCCATTTTAGGGTTTCCCTTGACATAGCTCCAATACATCTCAGAATAGTGGATGCACAATGTGCCATGAAAGTATGAGACACCCCCCTTGTTATCATAACAGCCAATGTGGCACCTGTTCTGATGCACAAAACTTTTTTCCTTCAGTGCACTAAATTGATAAGGTGTAAGGGATACTGCTTTTCCCCATGGAAACCACAAAGCAGGCATAGGGAGACTTACTAACCCCCCAAAAAAAATACTTTCTGGTAAAAAAAAAATCTAAGAAAAAAAATTAAACAAATTAGCTCTTCTCAAAGAGGTCCTAAGTTGTCTCTACTGCAAGAATTCATCTTTGGCTGAGTATACTAAGTCTTGTGGCAAGGCTCGGTAAAGAGTAGATATGGCTTGATAGGGTAGCTACCTTCAATAATTGGTGCGTGACAGTTAGCTTTCTTCCTCTTTGAGGAGACTTATGTTTCACAGCAAAATAAATTACACTACAATAAACCTGCTATGTAAAAGGTATTGTAGATGTAAATTTACCCCGTCTCCCTGACTGAGTTTTCACATAAACTTAATAATTATAAAGTGTTTTTTGTTTTTGGGTTATCTACAATGGTAGGTAATCTGTCAATGAACACAGTTCGTTGCATCTCAGATCTTCATCATGAACACACTCTCAACAAATTACCCTCAAATTGTAAAAAAACTCAAACATAAACATCAGATGTTGACTAGTGAGAATACTAACCTAATGGGTTTACTGTTCTCAATTAGTGGTTTAGCTTATTCTGCATGCCAACATTTTTGCACACTGTAAAAGTGTTGAACACTTCAGGAAAGTGGGCCCTAAAATGTGAAAAATACGTAAAATAGCAAGCTCAGCAGGTATTCACCCTCCTTCAGTCCAGCACCAGCTCACCCTACTGCTCTGGTCGAGGAGTTTTGACTACAGCGGTGACAAATGTACTGAGGTTGAAGGCACGCAATGCTGAATTCAGTGCTGGGCTCAGTAAAGTACTTGAGCAGTGATGCACACTTTTGGCATGATGTCACCACTCTAGCTAGCCAGTCACTGAGTTGAGCTCAGCAGCTCATACACTAAGCTCAATGTTGCATACCTTCAACCTCAGTGCATGAACACTGAGCTCAACAGCCAGCTAGAGATGTGCCACGTGCTGTTGAAGAGATGTCACAGTTGTAGTCAAAAGAGTAGGACCAAAGCAGCATGGGGAGCCGGTGCTGCATCTAGTGAGGGTAAGTACCGTATTTTTTGTACTATAAGATGCACTGGACCATAAGACACACCCCAAATTTTCAGGGGGAAAAAAAATGAATATGTCAAATGGGGGTTCGTCTTACAGTCCTGAATTCAGCTTACCCTGGGGGGTTCAGCAGCGCTGGTGGAGCAGAGTCACAGGGGGTGTTTCGTGGTCCGGCAGTGATATGACCCAGACTGGTGCAGCAGGTTCGGCGGTACGGGGGCTCTGCCGACATTTTGTGAAACCCCTTAGCTTCCGCACATCCATTGCTGCGATTCGGTGGTCTCCAGGAAATCCCATCCCAAAGTGAGATGCGAGTGGCTCCAGTGACATTTTGTGAAAGCCTGGAGCCTGCGCACTTCCAATGCCTCGATGCTGTGGCCTCCGAGAAAATGTCCACCGGAGGCAGCACATGCACAGATTGAGATCTCGGCAATGAGATCTCGCCTCCGGACATCGCGTGCCGAGATCTCAATTTGCGCATGCGCCGCCTCTGGTGGCCATTTTCACGGAGGCCACAGCATAGAAGCAATGGAAGTGCGCGGACTCCGGGCTTTCACAAAATGTCACTGTAGCCCCCCGCACCACCGAGCACCGCCGCATCAGGATGGGAGTGAGATCATCGCCCTGCAGCGTCAGACCACAGGAAGAATTGCCCGGCTCCTGCTGCCACCTCGCTATTTGTAAGTATGGTATATTCCAACTATAAGACACACCCCTGTTTCCCCAAAAAATTTTTGGGAAAAAAGTGCGTCTTATAGTTCGAAAAAAACGGTATCTGCTGAATTTGTTATTTTTTGTATTTTACACAGCTAAGGGCCCACTTTCTTGAAAGTGGACAACCTATTTAATATCTGTCAGTGAAGGATGTTGCTCTAGTTTAAATTCTGTGCAACAAAAACACATTCTCATAATACAGTATACACTGTATGCACCATCTAAAATAATTACTAATGGCCTCATATTTATAAGCTTGTTTCCCTGTGAACATCACAAAAATAAACACGTATACAAAATACATTGGAATGCATTTTTAGAAATCGATTTGATCAGTCAAATGGTCTGTCTAACAAGGATCTGTATTGTATCATCTAGATGTCTCCATTAATAGTTTAATGGGTATGTCCACCAAGGCTGTTTTTCAGGTTTTGGGTTGCCCATTTTGAGTGATAGGATTTATCTTTTCAAGTGAGACCTCTGCATCATAGTCCAAGATCCCAGAGAATGCAGGAGACATTTTGTCTAAACTCTTAGATAAGCCACTTTCTTCTTCATTTTTCAGACCCTCCTCCTCAGGACAAATAATAGCATGTGGAATTAGGTAAACTAAGTTACACTCATTTGGAATTGAACCTTTGGGCTCTTGCTGACATGAATAGACAACTGCCCCGTTATTGTTTATGCTAACTGTCTCAATAGCATTGTTGGACGTAGGACAAAGTTTGTAGCAGCCTAATAATGTTGAGAAAGCCTTGCGGAAATCAGCATTGAAAGCATAGATTATGGGATTTAGGGAAGAATTTGCCCAACCAAACCACACAAAAATGTCAAATGTGGTTGAGCTGATGCAGAATGGCTCTGCTCCACCTGTGGCTACACTTGGATCACAAAATGGGACCATACAGTTCAATATGAAAAAGGGCAACCAGCAACATACAAAAACTCCCATAATCACTGACAATGTCTTCAAGACTTTTGTTTCTCTTTTAAATGAAGTCTTTAAAGAACTTTCCGGCTGTTGGCAATCAATGCTACTTCCATTCCCTGTGCTACTTTGACAATTCTTGGCATGTACTGCTGCTCTTTCGAGAGCTGAGATGCGTCGAATTTGCTTTGCAGCTATCCTGTATATCCGGGTGTAGGTTACAATCATAATGGCCACTGGTATATAGAAGCTAATGAGTGATGAAGAAATTGCATACGTCCTATTTAGACTGGAGTCACAGTTATCCATTGTGCTGCCTTGGATGGTAATATTTAAGTCGAAAAAGCTGGTAGTCTTTGCTTTATGCCAGTTTAGCTGCACAGGAATGAAAGATATCAGAACTGATAAGGTCCATGCAACACTTATCATTATGAAGGCTACTTTTTGGGTCATTTTCCTCTCATATCTAAATGGGCTGGAGATCGCCCAGTATCTGTCAACACTGATGACACAAAGGTTTAAGATAGATGCAGTTGAGCACATTATATCAAAGGCAACCCATATATTACAGAATGACCCAAATGGCCAAAAGCCGGCAATCTCTGCAACAGCTTTCCAAGGCATCACCAACATTGCAACCAGAAGGTCAGACACAGCTAGGGAAATCACAAAAAAGTTTGTCACTTTGGAGCGAAGGTGTCGAAACCTGATGACAGCTGCGCAGACCAAGGTATTTCCCAAAAGAGTTGAAAGTATTAGAACTGAGAGCAGACAGCCCATTAGGATGCGAAAAGAAGAATCTTTTTCTGCAAACAACATTTCTCCATCCATGCTGGTGATATTTATAGTCATATTGCCTTGTAAAATAAAATCATCTCAGAAGTCAGTTATTGCTAGCAAATATGGCCCGGTAAGTCCCCATGTTGCCTGAAGGCTTGCTTTTCCCAAAACATCTTAAAAATGGTTATACACACGTCGGCTCCATTGAACATCATCGTTGAGTTAATGCCTGCAACAAGAAAGGCAATTCACTAACATTCTTTATTATTATCGACATATGCAACCTCCAAAGCTCTTCTTACGGTAGTCGGAAATAAGCTATTGATCCAGTGGAGTCATCACTGTAACTGGCCTTCGCTTCGGACTGCGTTTTTTCTTTTCTGTTTTATGCCTCGACTTAATCTTTATGTTTCGCATTCAAAGGACATCTCAGTATGTAGATCAGTGCAACAATGGTCCGTTCGTCCAGATTGTTGTTTTCCGCGTTACCGTAATTCAGTTTACCAAAAGTTCTTTTCATCGAGCTGTTGAAAGAAAAAAAAAAAAATTTGTATTATGTTCGGAAAGTAATGTTGCATATAAAAGTCCTTCCTACACTGTTCTAAAGCTCTTTTTTTTCTATCCTTGCAAAACTGTTAAGTGCTGTAATGTAGCTTTTAGAGTCATTAAGACAACGTGACAAGGAATGTTATTTCAGTACTCACGTCTTGGGCTGGATTTGAAAATGCATGAACACAGCAATGAAACGACTCCGGAAGAAAAAAAGAACAAAAAATTTTCTTATGCTTTAAGTGTTACTTTTGATTGTTATGTGGCATTTCTATCCTCTCATTCCATGAAATCCTAGCCTTCCTTTTCTTGCATTATTTTGAATTCATATTCTAATATTAGATTGTTATGCATGCTGATGTACTATTTTACTGTAAAGAAGTATTCCAGAAGGATAAAAAGTGCCATCAATTAACGATCGTTGCTTTTCCGACCTCTGAGACACTTTTCAGAATTAGGCCTCCTATGTAAAAACATTGTTCATCAGTGTTTTGGATCCGATATTAATAATTTTTTGGACCATGTGTCAGTTTTTACCATAAGTATTTTTAGTGATTTTTTTACTGTTGAAAAAAACTGCAAAGATTCTCCTATCCATATGGCCACATTCATATGTTCCACTATTTTCGATGAGTATTTGCAAAGCAAAACCAGGAGTGAGTGATAAATCCAGAAGAGGTGACGTGTTTCTATTATACTTTTCCTCTGACTTTTCCAGTTCTGGTTTTGGCTTACAAATACTGATGTAAAATACTGAACAAACACTGAATGTGTGAACGTGGCCTTACAATGTTAATCAAGGACAGCACACAAATTGTACAATGATGCTATGCGTGTGCTTTCTGGGATTTTCAAGGATCCATGTCTCTGATCAAAAATGGACACAATGCAGTCCAGACCCCTTGTTCCAAAAAATAAACACAGGCAAGTGAACAGCCCCATAGACCATAATGGGCATGTGCTCTATCCGTGAACAATACAGAGAGAACTTGTTCAGAAAAAAGGTGTATGACAGCACTCCAGTTGGTAGATAAATAAAATATTTATTCCATCTAAAAAATAGCAACATTTTGACTCTAAATGAGTCTTTCTCAAGGAAAGAAGTAAATAATTTGTTTATCTACCAACTGGAGTGCTGCCATACACCCTTATCTGTGCATGAGTTTGCAGCTTATGGGTCTACGCCTGACATTGCATGCGCTCACCATTCTGGATTGTGGACTGGGTTGGCTACTGTCGCTTGGACGGGAATGTGCAGTGTTGGTTTTTTGTTCTTCATTCATGGAGAGAACTTGTATGTGACTCACGAATGTCTGAATGCCTTAAAGTGCCATGCTGTGGCCTTTTTGCTGCATGGCCTTCACTACTGCACTTCAGGCCACAGGGCAGGAAACTTAAGGGGGTTTTACACATAGCGATATCGCTAGCAATATCGCTAAAACGTCACTGATTTTGTGACGCAGCAGCGATATCGCTATGAGTGATACTTACCTCCGACCGGCTCCCCTGCTGTCTGTCGCTGATCGCACGAGATCGGGCGGCTTCATTTCTCGTCGTCAGCTTCCTGCTGGGCTTCCTGCTGTGTGAGATGAGCGACGCTGGACGCGGGCGGGAGGACGTCTGGATCACTGTGTGTGAAAGGTAAGTATCGTCCGCTGTGTCGCTGCTCATCGCTGTGAGATCTTCCTGTGTGGAAGCTCACTAGCGATCATTTAGCGATGCACCAGCGATCCTGACCGGGTCGGATCGCTGGTCGGATCGCTGGGGCATCGCTAAATGTAAAAGAGCCTTAAAGCCAGACTCATTCACCAAAATGGAGTCACACTGCACATTGTGGTCGTAACTGTCCCTGTGCAGAGAATAAGTGTAAGGCTGGGGTCACACTTGCGAGTGCAATGTGAGAAACATGAACGAGTCTCTCGCATCAATACCCGGCACTGCCGCCGGCACTCGGGACCGGAGCGTTCAGTTGCATAGAAATACATGCAGCCGCATACTCCAGTCCCGAGTGCCGGTGGCATTGCCGGGTATTGATGCGAGAGACTCACGCGAGTTTCTCGCATTGCACTCGCGAGTGTGACCTCGGTCTAACTCTGTGTGCCCACAATGAGATTTTGGTGAGTGTTTGAGGCTCAGTATTTTCACTGCGACCTAAAGTTATTTTACTGTCTTACAGCTCCACCAAAGTGGATGGGAATTATAGAAATCTCACGCCCCCCATGCTTTAATTTTACTCAGAAAAACTGACTTGTGGTCCATGTTTTAAATCTCCAACATGTCAATTCCTCTTAAGGGTACGCTGAGCTTTATGTCCAGATTTTTCCCATAGACTTGCATTAGATGAGGAAAATTTGCAGATAAATAAACAGAAACATGCGTTTTTAGTGAGTTTCCACAACAACAAAAAAAAATTAGAAATGCATGTAGTCTGCACATGACTGTATCAATAAAATTTTGTCAAAGCTAAGCACCAGGAAGTATCAAAAAGAAAGTAGATTTATTTAAAGTATGGCATGCCAAAGAGAGACAAAAAAACACAATAAAAACCCATGTAAAAAACAACACTCAAAAATGCAATGAAAAAAAAGCAAATAACCTAATTTACTTAATAGGTGCAGAAATGGCACAGAAATTCTGCAACATCAAAAATTCACCAAAAGCTCATTGCGGGAACATAGCCTAGAGGGGATGCAAGGCGAGGGGTCTTTGTTCTCAAAATCAGTGGGTGTTTCAGATGTCTGACCCTCAGCAACAAATTAGTAACAATGTTTAACTTTAAGGAACTTAAGAAGAGATACAAGCTAAAAAGTTTCATTCAATAACGATATTAGAAAATCATGTTTTTCTTTGACATTCATTAATATATATCAGTGTACAAAATCTACAACTGCCAGGATGGCAATTTCACAATAAATAAAAGTTGACACATATATCTGGTAAACATTCAACATGAAATATCTAAACTAAGGGCGATTTCACACACAACATTATTTGCAAATTTTTTTGCGCCTTTTTTAACCCCTTCATGTTTGTTACCATTTTACTTTATTTTTTCCTTCCCTTTTTCCAAGATACATGACCTCCTTATTGTCATGATCCATTTTTGGATTTGTAAGAGTCAGTGATAAGCGGTCATAGAGGAGCGCTTAGGAAGCAACCCAGGGGCAGACAAAAATGTCAGGTCTCCACCGCAGCGCCAGCCGAAAACCTCCAATGGAGGATAGGAGCAATGAGAAAATGGAAACGGTCTTAGGAGCGCAGGAAAGAGACTCAGACAAGAGATGGGGTTAAACCACAATGCGTTTCGACGGAGAAGACGGATTCTCCGTCGAAACGCGTTGTGGTTTAACCCCATCTGTTGTGAGTTCATTTTCCCCTCCGTCACTGAGGCCTGGTGAACTCCCTATTCTAGTGAAGGAAGGTAGTGAGCCTGATTATCAGGCACCTGGGACTAATGAAGACGATTGGCTGAGTGGAGTCACTGACTGGATTTAAGGCAGCCTACGCCCTTTCTGCCCTGCGGGTGATTTCTCTGTGGACTCTTGGACACCAGTCTGATTCCTGCTCTCCTAAAGCTAAGTTTTCTGTTTTGCCTTTTTGCATTTAAGATTTGTTTTAGTTTTTCTTGCTTTTTGGATTCTGCCACTCTCTGCTGGAGTGTGCAGTGTTCCGTTAGCTCTGTTTTCTGAAAGTACCTGAGTGCTGATTTAGTTTTTGAAGCTTAGTTGCTTCAGGGCCATTTTTATATCAGCTTGTTTGCTTTTGTCTCTGATAGGGTTTTGGCAGATTGCAGACAGCAGCCTTCCTATCCGTTCCTATCTAGGTAGTTTTTGGGCCCCGTCTTTGCTCAGCCTGTCTTTCTGTCTGTGTAAGTGTTTTCATCTTGCTTCACTGTCATTATATGTGGGGGGCTGCCTATTGCTTTGGGGTCTGCTCTGGGGCAGTTAGATTTCCCCTTTCCTTCTTTAGGCCTATGTATCTCTCCGGCTGTGATCGAGGGGTCTAGGTCATCGTAGGAACCCCCCACGGCTACTGCTAGTTGTGTTGATAGGTTCAGGGGTCTGCAATCCGATAGTTGCCAACTTCTCTGGTTTTCTGGACTTAGCTAGCATTTCTGTTTTTGCCTCCTACGGTGACTCAATCATAACAGAATCACCCGCCCAACCGCAGATCCTGGGGTACTCAATAGCAGGAAAGAAATTGTGTTTAAAAAAAAAAAGGTGTTTGTATATTCTTTCCTCTATATCTCTGAGGCCGTAGGGAGAATTTTTTTTTTTCTCTCAATGGAGATAAAGCAAGTATCTGATCGTGTGGAGCAGCTCGCTGCTGAAGTGCGAGGAATTTCCGCCTATCTTGCTCGTTCACATGCTGTTGAACCAAAGATCCCCACACCTGATGTATTTTTTGGGGATCGATCTAAATTTTTGAGTTTCAAAAATAATTGTAAATTATTTTTTGCTTTGAAGCCTAACTCGTCAGGGAGCCCCGCGCAGCAGGTTAAAATTGTCATCTCTTTGCTGCGCGGCGATCCCCAGGATTGGGCGTTTTCTTTGAAACCAGATGACCCTATTCTGACTAATGTGTACGCATTTTTTCAAGCCTTGGGGTTGCTGTACGACGAACCTAATGCTATTGATCAGGCTGAAAAGACCCTGTTAGCATTGAACCAGGGTCGAGAATCTGCAGAGTTGTACTGTCAAAAGTTCCGAAAGTGGGCGGTCCTTACTACCTGGAATGATAGTGCCTTGGCTGCTCTCTTTCGGAAGGGTTTGTCAGAAGCCGTAAAAGATACTATGGTGGGATTTCCTGTTCCCTCTGGTCTGGACGATTCTATGTCTTTAGCCATTCAGGTTGATCGGCGCTTACGTGAACGCAGGATTACACGAGAGGTGTTGCCACCGGTTGAACAGACGTCTGAACCTATGCAAAGTAATAGAGTTTTGTCTAAGGCGCAACGTCAGGAATTCAGAAGGCGCAATAAGCTGTGTTTTTTCTGTGGAGATGCCTCACATATTATTTCTGTTTGTCCTAAACGTGAGAAATGCTTTGCATACACGTTTTCTGTTGGTGGGGTTCAGCCTAAGTTTCTTTTGGCTATTACTCTGATCTGTTTCCTGTCCACATTTTCCGCCAAGGCTTTTGTGGATTCGGGAGCAGCGCTAAACCTAATGGACTTGGATTTTGCTAAACGTTGTGGATTTCCGTTGACACCTCTGCAGGCGCCTATCCCTTTGAGGGGGATTGATGCTACCCCTCTGGCTAAAAATAAACCTCAGTTTTGGACCCAGTTGGTCATGCGGGTCGCCCCAGACCATCAAGAAAATTGCAGATTTTTGGTGTTGCATGGTCTGCATGATGCCATTGTTCTGGGGTTTCCCTGGTTGCAGATTCATAATCCAGTTTTGGATTGGAAGTCTGTGTCTGTGGTGAGTTGGGGTTGCCGGTGTACCTTTAGTGAGGCTCCGGTTTTTTCCACCTCTCCTCAGTCGCATGAGGTTCCTGACTATTTGGCGGACTTCTATGATGTATTTAGTGAGAATGAGTCTGCATCCTTGCCTCCTCATAGGAGTTATGACTGTGCAATTGAACTAAGCCCGGGGTGTAAATTTCCTAAGGGTCGGCTCTTCAATTTATCTGTACCCGAGCACGAGGCTATGCGGTCCTATATTAAGGAGGCGTTGGAGAAGGGTCATATTAGACCATCCTCTTCACCCTTTGGTGCCGGGTTTTTTTTTGTAGCCAAGAAGGATGGTTCTTTAAGGCCTTGTATTGATTATCGTGCTCTCAATAAAATTACTATTAAATATCAGTATCCGTTACCCCTGATTTCGGATCTATTCTCTAGAGTCAGAGGTGCTTGCTGGTTTACCAAGCTTGACCTCAGGGGGGCGTATAATCTTATCCGCATTAAGCAGGGGGATGAATGGAAGACGGCGTTTAATACTCCGGAGGGACATTTTGAGTACCTGGTGATGCCTTTTGGGCTCACTAATGCCCCTTCTGTCTTCCAGTGCTTCATGAACGATATTTTCCGAGACTTTGTCGATAAATTTTTGATTATCTATCTGGACGATATTTTGATCTTCTCCAAGGATTGGGATGCTCATGTGGAACATATTCGGACTGTGTTCCGGATCTTGAGAGAGAATTCTCTGTATGTCAAAGGATCAAAATGCCTTTTTGGAGTACAGAAGATTTCTTTTTTGGGATTTATTTTGTCTCCGTCAACTATTGAAATGGACCCGGCCAAGGTACAGGCCATTTATGATTGGGTTCAGCCCACTTCTTTGAAGGCCCTCCAGAAGTTTTTGGGTTTTGCTAATTTTTATCGGAAATTTATAGCAAAATTTTCTAGTATTGCCAAACCATTGACTGACCTGACCAGGAAGGGTGCGGATGTGTTGAATTGGTCTCCGGAGGCGGTTGCTTCCTTTTAGGAGCTGAAGCGTAGATTTACCTCCGCCCCGGTTCTGCGGCAACCTGATGTCTCACTCCCGTTTCAGGTAGAGGTGGATGCTTCTGAGATTGGTGCAGGAGCAGTGTTGTCCCAAAAGGATCCGGTAACATCTAAAATGAATCCCTGTGCTTTCTTTTCCCGAAAGTTCTCTTCATCTGAACGTAACTATGATGTGGGGAATCGGGAACTGTTGGCCATGAAATGGGCATTTGAGGAGTGGAGACATTGGTTGGAGGGAGCCAAACATCAAGTGGTGGTCCTCACTGACCACAAAAATTTGATTTACCTACAGTCGGCTAAACGCTTGAACCCTAGACAGGCTAGGTGGGCCTTGTTTTTTACACGTTTTGATTTTGTGGTCTCTTTCCTTCCTGGAACTAAGAATGTCAAGGCAGAAGCCATCTCTAGGAGTTTCTTTGCTGATTCTCCTGTGGTGACCAAGCCTGCTACCATCTTAGGCGAAGGGGTAGTTCTTTCTGCCATCTCGCCCGATTTGAGACTTGCTCTGCAAGAGTTCCAGGAGGACAAACCTGAGCGTTGCCCCAGTGGAAAGTTGTATGTTCCTGACCAGTGGAAGAAGAGAGTGATGTCTGAAGTTCATTGCTCTGCATTGGCTGGTCATCCGGGTATTTTTGGTACTAGAGATCTGGTGAGTCGCTCTTTTTGGTGGCCCACCTTGTCTCATGATGTCAGGAATTTTGTGCAGTCCTGTGGGACTTGCTCCCAGTCTAAATCTTGTTCTCGCTCTAGTGGGTTGTTGATGCCTTTGCCGGTCCCCAGGAGGCCATGGACCCATATTTCAATGGATTTCATCTCTGATATGTCGGTCTCTCAAAGAATGACTGTTATTTGGGTGATTTGTGATAGGTTCTCTAAGATGGTTCATCTTGTACCACTCCCTAAGTTGCCATCTTCCTCTGAGTTGGTGCCCCTGTTTTTGCAACAGGTGGTTCGCTTGCACGGGATTCCTGAGAACATTGTATCTGACAGAGGAGTTCAATTTGTGTCTAAATTTTGAGGACGTTCTGTTCCAAATTGGGAATTCAGTTGTCCTTCTCCTCTGCTTTTCACCCTCAGACCAATGGGCAGACAGAGAGAACAAACCAGACCTTGGAGTCTTATTTGAGATGTTTTATTTCCGCTGATCAGGATGATTGGGTTTCATTTTTGCCCTTGGCCGAATTTGCTTTAAATAATAGAGCTAGTTCTGCCATTTTGATGTCACCTTTTTTTGTAACTTTGGGTTTCATCCTTGATTTTCTTCAGGGCAGGTGGAGCCCTCTGCCTGCCCAGGTGTTGACACTGTGGTGGAGAGAATGCACCAGATCTGGGACCAAGTGGTGGATAAGTTATCTCTCTCCCAGGAAAAGGCCCAGCGGTTTTCCAATCGACATAGGACCATTGGTCCCCAGTTTAAGATTGGTGATATGGTGTGGTTATCATCAAAAAATATTGCTATGAAGGTGGCTTCTCCTAAGTTTAAGCCTAGATTTATTGGACCTTACAAGATTTTGGAGATTATTAATCCGGTCTCTTTTCGTTTGGCTCTTCCTGTCACATTTAAGATCCATAATGTGTTCCATAAGTCCTTGTTGAAGAGGTTTGTTGAGCCAGTTGTGCCTGAGGTGGCACCTCCGGACCCTGTATTGGTTGAAGGTAACTTGGAGTATGAGGTAGAGAAGATTCTGGATTCCCGTCTGGCTAGACGGAGACTCCAGTATTTGGTTAAGTGGAGGGGTTATGGTCAGGAGGATAATTCCTGGGTCTCTGCCTCTGACATTCATGCCAAAAGATTGGTGCGTGCCTTTCATCGGGCTCACCCTGATCGCCCTGGTAGCGTTGTTGAGGGTTCGGTGACCCCTCCTCAAGGGGGGGGTACTGTTGTGAGTTCATTCTCCCCTCCGTCACTGAGGCCTGGTGAACTCCCTATTCTAGTGAAGGAAGGTAGTGAGCCTGATTATCAGGCACCTGGGACTAATGAAGACGATTGGCTGAGTGGAGTCACTGACTGGATTTAAGGCAGCCTACGCCCTTTCTGCCCTGCGGGTGATTTCTCTGTGGACTCTTGGACACCAGTCTGATTCCTGCTCACCTAAAGCTAAGTTTTCTGTTTTGCCTTTTTGCATTTAAGATTTGTTTTTGTTTTTCTTGCTTTTTGGATTCTGCCACTCTCTGCTGGAGTGTGCAGTGTTCCGTTAGCTCTGTTTTCTGAAAGTACCTGAGTGCTGATTTAGTTTTTGAAGCTTAGTTGCTTCAGGGCCATTTTTATATCAGCTTGTTTGCTTTTGTCTCTGATAGGGTTTTGGCAGATTGCAGACAGCAGCCTTCCTATCCGTTCCTATCTAGGTAGTTTTTGGGCCCCGTCTTTGCTCAGCCTGTCTTTCTGTCTGTGTAAGTGTTTTCATCTTGCTTCACCGTCATTATTTGTGGGGGGCTGCCTATTGCTTTGGGGTCTGCTCTGGGGCAGTTAGATTTCCCCTTTCCTTCTTTAGGCCTATGTATCTCTCCGGCTGTGATCGAGGGGTCTAGGTCATCGTAGGAACCCCCCACGGCTACTGCTAGTTGTGTTGATAGGTTCAGGGGTCTGCAATCTGATAGTTGCCAACTTCTCTGTTTTTCTGGACTTAGCTAGCATTTCTGTTTTTGCCTCCTACTGTGACTCAATCGTAACACCCATCTCTTGTCTGAGTCTCTTTCCTGCGCTCCTAAGACCATTTCCATTTTCTCATTTTTGGATCTGTGGCAGATTCAAACTTTTTTTTTTCTTTAGACCATCGGGGGTTCATGTCAGTCCCCCCCCCCCGCTGGCCTGCTGGTGTAATTGCATTTCTGCTGGGTTAGCTGATGCGTGGTCACCACTCCCACCATCCTTAAAAGGTCACCTGATGTAACAGCTGACTGTTGGTTATACAGGTCCTTTAGGAGACCAACCGAGGTGGAGACAAGAGCTTTCTCGTGCAGTGGTGCTTCAGCTGAATGCTGTGATCTGGTGCCTTACTCAGCTGTACGGTGCATTGCAGCAGAGAAAGCTAAGTGTTGCATTTTTGTTATCCTGTTCCTTTTGCTGTCTGTCTTACCTTACCTTGTCTTGTCTTAGTTAAGCAATGTTCTCACTTGCCAATTCCCTACTTAGGGATAGGAGCAGGGCAAGTGTGGGTTCAGGTATCCTGGTGAAAAAACCCATATAGGGATGAGAGTGAGATCAGGGCAAATCCTTATGTGAGTGCAGGATGTGTCCATTGCCCCATTCTCTAGCCACAGGGCCCACCGTTGTTATTGTGTTCCCTGGTGTTTCCTGGTGTGTTTGTTGCTCTGACATTTGGTGACCGACCAATCGTTGGGTCGTGTCACGCTAGGACAGTCACTTCGTGACACTTATTTTTCCATCAATATGAGGGGTATTTTTCAGGGACAAATTATAGTTTTAAATGACACCATGAATTTTAACAACTAATGTACTGGAAAGCAGGAAAACAAAATCCAAGTTAGTGAAATTGTGAAAAAACTGCAAGACCTTCCATTGTTTTTCAAGTTTGTTCTCTAGGTCAGTAAAATTATGGCATGCCAAGCTTGTACAGTTTTTCTTTATATTTTAGTGGCGCAAAAAACCTCATAAATCTGTAAAAAAAAATAAATTGTAATGCCATTATCTGAGATCTGCATTTTCTGAGACCCCCATTGATGGAGCTGTGTGAGGGCTTGTCCTTTAGCATGCCAAACTGACATTTTTGGGGGAACTGGATGTTTGAAAAATGCAAAAAGGTATGTACTGTAAAAATGGAAAAAGGGGCTGAGTTAAACTTTTACATTTTTTCATTTTTCTAAAACGTCATTTTTTAATTTTTAGAGCCCCTAGGGGACTTAAATGTTGTGAATTCCCTGGCTCAGACTTCTGAGCCGAAGCTCCCCCTGCGCCCTCCGGTGGTTACTGGAGGTAGTGGAGCTGGCCAAATTGACAGAGATTTGTCACCTGATGATGATGATGACGATTGGAGATCAGGGTATACGGATTGGAGTATTTAAGTCTGCAGACTTCCTGCAATCCCTGCTGGTGATTGCTTTCCTGTGCCTTCAGAGGTCTGATGTCTCCTGCCCTGTTCCTGTATTGTTCATATAAGTGATTCATTTGCTAATCCTTTGCATCTGATCTGGTTTTGTCTATCTCTGCTTGTTGTGCGGGTTCAGCGTGCTCCTGCTGGGGGCTGTGCTGGACCACCGCTCCATATGTTACTGCTTGTGTCAGTTTGTTCAGTCCCCTGTTATATTGGTCTCTTCTAGTTTGCTTCCAGTTAATACTGGAGTGCTGATATAGTGGGGGCGAAGTCGTGTGACTTCAGTATTTTTGTGTACATCAGATGTGTTGGATTTTTCAGGCTTTTTGCATGATTGCAGACAGTGTGTTTTCTTTCCTATCCTGTCTAGTCAGTTTGGGCTCCATCACTTGCTCAGTCTATTTTTCTGCCTGCGTTTGTGTTTCATCTTGTCTCACCGACAGTATATGCTTGGGGGCTGTGATGAACAAAGCAGGATTTAGGGCTCCAGTGTTGAATAGCAAGGCCTTTTAGTATGATAATGAGATAAGGCCCAAAACAGAACTTCAAAGCTTGAATAGGAGCCATGTCAGCATGGGGCAGGGAGGCACCTGGGGGCTTCAATTAGAATATACCTGTCAGCTAGACACAGAAATACACATCCATTGTCTCTCCCAGCCGCCCCGACTCCATCCTAGGATCATGGATAGTGAGCACATCTTTCGAGTTATGGACTTATGGAAAATATCCAAGTGACTCTGAGGAAATCGCGCATCTGGCAGTGCGACTCCTGAGGTGGTGAGGGTTCTGGGACCTGAGATACATAGATTGGCCCTCCACAGCGACCCAATGGGGCCATGTTTGCTCTCCACACGACAGGCAAAACAAACCGCATTCACTTGTACCTCTCATGTCCTGATCCGATCATGCTGTTGAAAGTTACCCCCTTTCTTAGATATTGGGAATGAGTTCTGCAGGGAGCTAAAGGGTGGAGATCATTAGCCCACCCTCTGACACAGGGGGAGGAACCTAGCGTGCTTAACTAGCACCACATGGCAGAGAGTCTGACACACTCACACAGGAACCAGACGATGATGATCTAAGAAGGAACTGGGGACAGATCTGCCAAGGGGAGCAGCGCCCGCCCTTGGGGGTCTGTCTGGCAACTAAGATTCTTGTACCTATGGACTGCAGAGCTCCCGGCACCCTCATGCAACCGACAATCAGGTAAATTGACCTCCAGCTTAATATCTCTAATTCTTGTACCCTTATTGTTATATTTTACTCTGACTGCAAATCCACTGTAATTCCATTGTACAGCTTACTGTATATTTCTGTAATTATCTAGTGCACCCTTAAGGCAATTAAACCATAAAATTAATCTTGGGCTGATGCTTTTACTCTGATTACGAATCTTAGAATACCCAGCGGGTAACAGGACATCCTCCCCGGTGACCATTTGGTCTAGGCGCAGTTCCCTTACTGACCTGAGACACAAAGGGGGCGCCGGAGAGCTGTGCCTGTGTAGTTATGTCACATTGGTGACATGGGAGGAACGGGTCCTGTTTCCTCCACAGGGGCTATCTATTCCTTTGGGGTCTGCTCCAGGACAGTTTAGATTTCACCTTTCTTACTTTAGGCTTAGTTATCTCTCTGGCTGTGCTAAGGCATCTAGGGCATCGTAGGTACGGTCCATGGCTACTGCTAGTTGTGTAGATAGGATCAGGGGACTGCAATCCGCTTAGTTACCAACCTCTCTAGTTTTCTGGTGGCTTAGCCTGTTCCTGCCATCCTCCTTGGTGACCCATTCATAACACTTAAACCTGCGATAGTTTGATAGCTTACACTATAATACAACAGCATTGGAGTGTATACTGTAAATTGCATTCTCCTTTGAAAATAAGCCAAAGGAGTACAAAGCTGTTGACTGCAGGGACCCTCAGCAGGCTCCCGGCTGTCACTGCATTCCATTGTTACAGTGATCACATCATGTTAGGCCTACAGTAGCCACGCACACAGTGACTGTGCTCAGGGGTGTAATGATCTCGGCAGTAGAGGGTGCGATCAGGCCTGTGCGGGAGAAAGGCATGCCAATGTCAGCACCTATTTTGGCTAGATGTGCATTCAGCTGAAATGTATTGCAGTGCAGAGACCCACCCACTCCCTGCACTGCAATACACAATGCAGGCCAATCAAAAGCTGGTAGCTTGGGGGTCTGTCCGGCAACTAAGATTCTTGTACCTGTGGACTGCAGAGCTCCCGGCACCCACATGCAACCTACAATCTGGTAAATTGACCTCCAGCTTAATATCTCTAATTCTTGTACCCTTATTGCTATATTATACTCTGACTGCAAATCCGCTGTAATTCCATTGTATAGCTTACTGTATATATCTGTAATTATCTAGTGTGCCCTTAAGGCAATTAAACCATAAAATTAATCTTGGGCTGATGCTTTTACTCTGATTACGAATCTTAGAGGACATCCTCCCCGGCGGCCATTTGCTCTAGGTGCAGTTCCATTACTGACCAGAGACACAAAGGGGGCACCGGAGAGCTGTGTCTGTGTAGTTACGTCACATTGGTGACGTGGGAGGAACGGGTCCTGTTTCCTCCACATTGGTGGCAGCGGTGGGATCAGAGTAATAGTGTGCGTGGGACCCCTACTCCCAGACACTAGAGACTACCAGCGGTGACTTTCACTGCTGGGCTCTTAAGGTCAGCCCAGCACTAGATGGTCAGAGTGCAAATATAATAAGTTGTGTGCGAGGTCAGGGTTGCAGCTGTGTCAGTAACCAGAGGTTCCCAAGATGGCGGAAGGCACCAGGAGTAAGGCAAAGGGAGAGGCCAATGCTATGGTCTATGAGGAGGTGGGGGAGGACAATACCAATGAAGGCGAGGGGGAGCTCAGCCAGTGCTCCCCAAGGAGCCAGACCCCTGTGTTTTGTCCCGCAGTGGACTGTCCACCACCTGCCCGCCCCAGCCTGTCCAGATCGGAGGCCCTTTTCCAAGCGGCTATGGTACAGCTCAAAGCTGGTAATGATGCCACCCATGACAGACTCCTGGTGGCGGCAGAGAAAGCAGCAGAGTGTGAGCATGCCGAACATGTGCTGCAGGCTCCAGAACGCCATGAAGCTGCGGAGCACCGGCACCGACTGGAGATGGCTCAGCACGGGCTCCTGCTGGAAGCTCCAGCCCCACCGGGGACCAAGGCTTCCAAGGTCCGGGTGGAAGACTTTCCCCTGCTTGAAAATGATGGAGACCTGGATTCCTTTCTGCTGGCCTTTGAGAGAACCTACCTCCAACACCGTCTGGCCCTGGATCAGTGGGCAAGGTACCTGACCCCCCGTTTGAGGGGTAAGTCCCTCGTAGTTTTGGGGGACTTACCTGCCGGGGAGGAGCAGGACTACAACAGCATCAAGCGGGCCCTGATCCAGCACTACAACCTCACCCCGGAGTCATACCGCAGGAAGTTCCGGAGCCTGCAGCGGGGCTCAAAGGACACCTGGACCGACCACATGCGGGCACTGCTGAGAGTTGTGGAGCACTGGACCTCGGGTCTAGAGCTCACCACCCGCCAAGAGGTCCAGGAACTGTTCGTCAAGGAGCAGTTCTTGTGGAACTGCCCAGAGGACCTCCAGCAGTTCCTCCGTGACCGGAAACCAAAGGGGGCTTCTGCTACAGCCGCCCTGGCAGACGAGTATGCCAACAACAGGGCGTCCGAGCCAAAGAAGCCTGCCAGCAGCACCTGGAGAGGGGGTAAGCCCAATCCTGCCCCTGTCCCCCCAGCCCCCAGAGTGCAAGGGGTGTACCCCCCTGCTGCCCTCTCCAGGCCAGGAGCAGAACCCAGATGTTGTCATCATTGCAACCAGCCGGGACACTTTAAGGCTGCGTGTCCCCAGCGCCAGAAGGCCCCATCCCTGTCCCAGAAACCGTCCACTGTTTTGTGTGTGGGAGGGGGTGGTGGGAGGTCCCTGGACAATTACCAACCCATCACCATCGGCCGCTCAGCGGTCATGGGACTGCGGGACACAGGCGCTGAATGAACCCTGGTACGTCCTGAGGTGGTGTCCCCTCAAGATTTGATGCCTGGGAAAACCCTTTCCATCTCCGGAATTGGAGGTGGTGAGCCAGCGCTGCCCGTCGCCAAGGTGTTTTTGGACTGGGGCGCCGGGAGGGGAATGCGGGAGGTGGGAGTAACGCCAAATATTCCTGCCAATGTGTTGCTTGGGACCGATTTGGGGCAGCTAGTGTCTCAGTATGTGGCCACTGAACCCCCAAGTCCGGCTCCCCAAGAATGTCATGACTCTACTGTGACTGCTAATGTTAATGTGTTTAATGTGCCTCCAACAGTGCAGGTGGGAGTAATGCCTAATATTCCTGCCAATGTGTTGCTTGTGACCGATTTGGGGCGGCTAGTGTCTCAGTATGTGGCCACTGAACCCCCAAGTCCGGCTCCCCAAGAATGTCATGACTCTACTGTGAATGCTAATGTTAATGCGTTGAATGTGCCTCCAACAGTGGAGGAGGGAGTGAAACCTGATGGTAAGCCATGCACTGACACTACACACACAGGGCTCACAGTGAGGACAGGTGAGAAGACTGCAGGGGAGAGCTCAGAGGTGGAGGAAGGGGCTGCTATGGGCAGTGTAGGGCCCCTAAGTGAATCCAGCCTGCTGAGTCTAGGGCCTCTGCAGAAAGAGGAACAGGCCGTGGGGAGAGGGGGCGTCCCGGGAGAGGAGCCACCAGGTAAGACCTCAGGGCAGGAGTTCCCCGCATCCGGGATGTCAGGAGGCCAGGGAAGTCTGCCTGACTCGGCGACTTGGTTGGAGGCCGAGGGGAAGCAGGTGCTACCTGTGGTCTCAGTGGTCGTGTCCGCTGTTACCAGGAGTAGGGGCGCTGGAGCCCAAGGAGCCTCGCGGAGGTCCGACGGTTTCCCCCTCTTCGACCAAGTGGCTGCCGAGTCAGACAGCGGCCAGAAGACAGATCCCGGCGAGCTGACAGAGGATGTGGCAGTTTCGTCAATTCTTGCCACATCGAGTCAAGGATTTCAGGCAGCGTTGGAAGCTGACGCTAACCTGAAAGCTCTCAAGGAGCAGTCCACGGTGATGCCATTCGGCATGAAGAATGCCGTTGCCACTTTTCAGAGGATGGTCAACACGCTGCTCGAGGGACTGGAAGGGTATGCGACCATGTACCTAGATGACATCGCCATCTTCAGTCCCACCTGGGAGGATCACCTAGAGCACCTGGCGCAGGTACTCGGGCGGATCCAGCTAGCAGGCTTGACCATTAAGCCGGAAAAATACCAGCTGGGTATGAGTGAGGTCCACTACCTGGGACACCGGGTAGGTGGGGGAGCTCTGAAGCCAGAGCCCGGGAAGGTGGATGCCATCGCTTTCTGGCCCACCCCCAGGAGCAAGAAGCAGGTGATGTCCTTCTTGGGGACTGCCGGGTACTATAGGAGGTTTGTTCAACACTATAGTGCCCTGGCCAAGCCCCTGATGGACCTCACCAAGAAGAGGCTGCCCGTCGCAGTCGACTGGACAGTCGCTTGCGAGACAGCTTTCCAGGCGCTCAAGATCGCCCTTTCTAGCTCTCCTGTACTACAGGCAGCCGACTTCACGCGGCCGTTCGTAGTGCAGACCGACGCCAGCGACTTCGGCCTCGGTGCTGTGCTCAGCCAGGTCGACACTATGGGCCATGAACACCCCGTTCTGTACCTGAGCCGGAAGCTCCTGCCAAGGGAAGTGGCCTATTCCACGATGGAGAAGGAATGTCTGGCAATTGTGTGGGCCCTGCAGCGTCTGCAGCCATACTTGTTGTGAGTTCATTCTCTGGTTCACCAGTTGTGAGTTCCCGTTCTGAACTCCCTCTGGTGATGACGGGAGGTGGTGCGACTGGTTTGATTGGTGGAGATCTGCCACCTGAGAATGAGGAGGACGATTGGATCTCAGGATTCTCAGATTGGATTTAAGACAGACGACGCCCTATTCAGTTGCTGGTGATTCCTTCTGGCTTGTCAGCTCCTGGTTTTCAGCTCTGTTCCAGTCATCTAAAGCTAAGTTTTTCTGCTAATGTTCACACTTGATCTTGTTGGTCTATTCAGTATTTTTGCGTGGTCTGCCAGCCCCGGCTGGGGGCTGTGCTGAATTTCCACTCTTATTTATCAGTATTTTGCCAATTGGCTTTTTGTCCCTTACTAGTTCGGTCTCTTTTTGCTCTGTCTCAGAATATTCCAGAGTGCTGATATAGTTGGAGAAGTCTAGTTACTTCAGGGTTAATTTTGCTATCAGAAGTGTTGGACATTATTTTTGCAGGGTTTTTTGCAGGTTGCAGACAGTGACTTGCCTTTCCTTTCCTGTCTAGTTAGTTTGGGTCCCATCATTTGCTCAGCCTATTTTCCTGCCTGTGTTTGTGCCTTCATCTTGTTTCACCGTCAATACATGTGTGGGGGCTATCTATTCCTTTGGGGTCTGCTCTGGGGCAGTTTTCCCTTTTCTTGCTCTAGGCTTATGTAGTCCTCCAGCCATGACGAGGCGTCTAGGAACATCGTAGGCAAGCTCCACGGCTACAGCTAGTTGTGTGGCAAGATCAGGGATCTGCAATCTGCATAGTTACCAACTTCTCTGGTTTTCTGTGGCTTAACTTGTTTTGTTTTTTTTCTCCTCGGTGCCCCATTCATAACACATACTTGTGCGGATGCCAATTCACCGTGGAAACAGACCTCAACCCCCTCAGCTGGTTACACATGGTCTCTGGGACGAATGGGAGGTTGGTACGCTGGAGCCTCGCTCTCCAGCAGTATTACTTCACCATTCGCCACAAAAGAGGCAGGGACCATGGTAACGCTGATGGGTTGTCCCGGCAAGGAGAGGGTGCGGAAGGGCACATGGGGGAACACAGGAATGTGATACCCCCTAGCGCCCTCTAAAGCAGGGAGGTGTGATGAACAAAGCAGGATTTATGGCTCCAGTGTTGAATAGCAAGGCCTTTTAGTATGATAATGAGATAAGGCCCCAAACAGAACTTCAAAGCTTGAAAAGGAGCCACTTCAGCATGGGGCATGGAGTCACCTGGGGGCTTCAATTAGAATATACCTGTCAGCTAGACACAGAAATACACATCCATTGTCTCTCCCAGCCGCCCCGACTCCATCCTAGGATCATGAATTATGAGCACATCTTTCGAGTTATGGACTTATGGAAAATATCCGAGTGACTCTGAGGAAATCGCGCATCTGGCAGTGCGACTCCTGAGGTGGTGAGGGTTCTGGGACCTGAGATACATAGATTGGCCCTCCACAGCGACCCAATGGGGCCATGTTTGCTCTCCACACGACAGGCAAAACAAACCGCATTCACTGGTATCTCTCATGTCCTGATCCGATCATGCTGTTGAAAGTTACCCCCTTTCTTAGATATTGGGAATAAGTTCTGCAGGGAGCTAAAGGGTGGAGATTATTAGCCCACCCTCTGACACAGGGGGAGGAACCTAGCGTGCTTAATTAGCAGCACATGGCAGAGAGTCTGACACACTCACAGAGGATACAGACGATGATGATCTAAGAAGGAACTGGGGACAGATCTGCCAAGGGGAGCAGCGCCCGCGCTTGGGGGTCTGTCCGGCAACTAAGATTCTTGTGCCTGTGGACTGCAGAGCTCCCGGCACCCACATGCAACCGACAATCTGGTAAATTGACCTCCAGCTTAATATCTCTAATTCTTGTACCCTTATTGCTATATTTTACTCTGACTGCAAATCCACTGTAATTCCATTGTATAGCTTACTGTATATTTCTGTAATTTTCTAGTGCGCCCTTAAGGCAATTAAACCATAAAAGTAATCTTGGGCTGATGCTTTTACTCTGATTACGAATCTTAGAATACCCAGCGGGTAACAGGACATCCTCCCCGGCGACCAATTGCTCTAGGTGCAGTTCCCTTACTGACCTGAGACACAAAGGGGGCGCCGGAGAGCTGTGCCTGTGTAGTTATGTCACATTGGTGACGTGGGAGGAATGGGTCCTGTTTCCTCCACAGGGGCTATCTATTCCTTTGGGGTCTGCTCCAGGGCAGTTTAGATTTCACCTTTCTTACTTTAGGCTTAGTTAGCTCTCCGGCTGTGCCGAGTCGTCTGGGGCATCGTAGGTACTGTCCACGGCTACTGCTAGTTGTGTAGATAGGATCAGGGGACTGCAATCCGCTTAGTTACCAACCTCTCTAGTTTTCTGGTGGCTTAGCCTGTTCCTGCCATCCTCCTCGGTGACCCATTCATAACACTTAAACCTGCGATAGTTTGCAGGCCAATCAAAGGCTGGCAGCTAATGTCGGTGTGTCCATCACTTGGCAGTGATGTCACGGTGGCTCAGTGGTTAGAACTGTTGCTTTGCAGCCCTGGGATCCCTGGTTCAAATTTTACCAAAGGCACATCTGCAAGGAGTTTGTGTAGGTTTCCTCTAGGCACTCCTGTTCCCACCCAAATTCCAAAGGCATACTGATAGGGAGTTTATATTGTGAATTCCATTTTGTACAGTGATTATAATATCCGTAAAGTGCTATGGAATATAATAGCTCTATAAAAAGTTAATAATAGCTGCTGGCTTCTATTCCTACTATAGATGAGGATGCCATACATCATGGGAGCTGAGGAAGGTAACAGGAACTTTTTTTTAAATGTACTGGAGAAGAACAGCAGAAAGGGGAAAACTGTAACAGGATGGGGGACATTATTACAGAAAGGGGCCAATGATGGGGGTCATTATTTTTTTAGGCTGCCCAGGATGGGGAAAAATATACCGGTAATGGGCCCAGAATGGGGAATATTATACCAGGAAAGGGCCCAGGATGGGGGATATTATTATTGGTAGTGACCCAGGATGGAGAAAATTATACTAGGAAGGGGCCCTGGATAGTGAACATTATACCAGGAAGAAGTACAGGATGGTTAAGACTATATGAGGAAGGGGTCCAGGATAATAATAATAATAATCTTTATTTTTATATAGCACTAACAGTACTATGTCTTTGGAATGTGGGAGGAAACCTGAGTACCTGGAGGAAACCCACACAAATACGGGGAGAATATACAAACTCCTTGCAGATGTTGTCCTTGGTGGCTAACCACTGAGCCACCGTGCTGCCCCTAATTGGGAACATTATGCCAGAAAGGGCCCGGGAAGGGGGACATAATTACTGGAAGGGGCCCAGGATAATGTTACTGGAAGGTGCCCAGGATTGGGAGCATTATATCACGTAGAGGCCCAGGATGGAGGATTTTATATCAGATTGAGGCCAAAATTGGGAACAGTGTACCAGGAAGAGGTCAGAATGGGGGACAATACCAGGGAGAGAAGAGGCCCAGGATATAGGACATTATTACTGGAAGGGACCCAGAGTGGGGGAAATTATTAGAGGTAGGAGCCAAGATGTTGGACATTATTACAGGAAGGCACCAGCATGGGAACATTATCATAGGAAGACTCCAGGATGTGGAACATTATACCTGGTAGGGGTCAAGATGGGGAACATTATTACTGGAAGGGGCTCAAAATGGAAGACATTATAATTGGAAGGGCACCAGGATAGGGGACATTACAACTGATGGTCCCAGGATGAGGGACATTATTACTGGAAGAGGCTCAGGATTGGGAACATTATAGCACGTAGAGGCCCAGGATGGAATATTTTATATCAGGAAGGGTCCAGAATGGGGAACATTTTACTAGGAAGAGGTCAAGATGGGGGGCAATACCAGGAAGAGAAGAGACCCAGGATGAATGACATTACTGGAAGAGGCCCAGAGTGGGGGACATTATTAGAGATAGAGGCCAGGATGGGGGGCATTATAACAGGAAGGCGCCAGGATGGGGAACATCATCTCCGGAAGACTCCAAGATGAGGAACATTATATGTGGTGGGAGTCAGGATGGGGGACAATATCAGGAAGAGGCAAAGGATGGAGGCTATTGTTACTGGAAGAGGCCTAGGATGGTGGCATTAATATAGGAAGGGGTTCAGAATAGGGGACATTAATACAGGAAAGGGCTTAGTATGGGGAACATTAAGACAGGAAGTTCCAGGATGTAGTACAATATACCAGGAATGGGGCCATGATTGTGGAAATTATACCAGGAAGGGGCTAAGATGGGGAACAAGGGGCATTACAGAGAGGGGACATTATTACAGTATGGGACCAGGAAGAGGGACATTATTACATGGAGGTGAACACATATGTCTTTATAGAATTTAGAATGCTACAAGGGCCAATGCATCTGACTAAATTGCAGGTGAGGGCCCAGGTCCAAATTTTGCACCCAGGACCATCTCACTGTAGTTACACAACTTACTGTGATGTACAATACAGTTATTGTCAAGGTGTACAAAAAAGTTTAGCCCAAAATAGAAATGGATTTAAAAGGAATAGAAATTTGAATTAAGGATTTATATTTCTGTTTTGGCTCTTGTGTACATTTCTAGTGTGTGAACCTCTCTGCCTAAATATACCGCAATGCATGCTTTATAAGTTTCATGAAGATATTTTGCTGTCACTAAATGAAACTAAATATGAAAATACAATGCAAAATGAAAATATATGCAAAAAAGCAGAAAGTCACAGAATACAAACAAGAATGTTCCATTTGTTAGAAATAGTGAGATATTGAAACACAAAAACTGCATAACTTTTCATGACACAATGATCAAGTTCTATATCATAAAAAATCAGAAAGATCTCTTTAATGCTGCTAAGCAAATACTCTGTCAAAGAAATTAAATTAGTAACAACATAACTGCATTCCAGTGTGAGTCCTTTCAAATAATCTCAAATCTCAGTTCCTCTTGTCTGTTTTAATGAAACAGAAAGCAATAATATTTACATGTTCAGGATTAAAAATTATCTTCAGCAAAAAAAACCAAAAAACCTTCAAACAGATTTTTCAGGCTCATGCGCACTCATGAGTAGAGGTGAATAAATTTGAATTTGCCAAATTTTCCCCAAAAACAGTACAAATTTCAATACTGCAAAGTATGTAGTTGCTTGGAAAATACGAGTGTGGAAGAGGAAGGAAAGAAAAAGAGAGAGAACCCTATTTCTGTCCAGCTGCTTCACCGATGCCTCCATCTTGTGCCAGTCATTACACTGGCTACCTATTCGCTACAGGGCCCAGTATAAACTAATCTCTCTCACCCACAAAGCTCTCCACAGTTATGCACCGCCTTATATCTCCTCTCTCATCTCTGTCTATCGCCCTACACGTGCCCTCCATTCTACAAATATAGCATATGAACTTGGCACACACAAGTGAATTCCAATGCAAAAGTATTTAATAAGGTACAGTACATACATTAGACGTTTCGGTCAATGTGACCTTCATCAATGTACTGTAAAAATAAATGAAATTACATGATAAGTATACAACAGAAGTATTTACAAAATATGTATTATCTGGAGATACGAATACAGTATTTATAATACCAGGAGACATGATTAACATTATAAGCACAGTGCATCTTTTCAGAATCGAGAGTCACAACAGTGAAGATCAGGATATATAAAGAAGGAGGCACATACCCATATGTTGTACTGTGAGCTAGTGGAGAGTTGAAAGTAAATAGGACCTAAATGTCTAATGTATGTACTGTACCTTATTAAATACTTTTGCGTCGGAATTCACTTGTGTGTGCCAAGTTCATATGCTATATATTCACGGAGTGGGATCCTACTTGTGCACCACTATTCTGGGTTGTGCCAATGGTTTTGTCTGTCTCGTTCTACAAATGACCTAAGACTAACATCCCCCGTAATCCAAACCTTGCACCTCCATCTCCAAGACTTCTCTCGTGCTGCGCCAGCATTCTGGAATGCACTTCCCCAGACGATCAGACTGATACCTAGCCCCGACCTATTCAAGCGCGCTTTGAAAACCAATCTCTTCAAACAAGCCTACTACATCAACTACTCAGTAAACTAACTTTGTCCTGTTCCCTCCATCCAAATATTATTCTGAATCTGCACCCTACTATTCATCTGTCTCCACACCCTCCATGCACACGATAACTGCACTTGATACTTGACTATTGCACTTAAACACACGGGCTGATGACCGGATCATGCAGTTTTATATGAAAATCCCTATTTATTATAATTGCCAGACCTGAAATAACAAGCACTTTTCACCTACTGTGTCCCCCCTTATTTCCTTGCAGATTGTAAGCTTGTGAGCAGGGACCTCACTCCTACATTGGGTGCAGAATTATTAGGCAAATGAGTATTTTGATCACATCATCCCTACTCCAAGCTGTATAGGCTTGAAAGCCAACTGCCAATTATGTAAATCAGGTGATTTGCATCTCTGTAATGAGGAGGGGTGTGGTCTAATGACATCAACACCCTATATAAGGTGTGCTTAATTATTAGGCAACTTCCTTTCCTTTGGCAAAATGGGTCCAAAGAAAGATTTGACGGACTCTGAAAGTCAAAAATTGTGAGATGTCTTGCAGAGGGATGCAGCAGTCTTGAAATTGCCAAACTTTTGAAGCGTGATCACTGAACAATCAAGCGTTTCATGGTAAATATCCAACAGGGTCGCAAGAAGCGTGTTGATAAAAAAGGCGCAAAATAACTGCCCATGAATTGAGGAATATCAAGAGTGAAGCTGCCAAGATGCCATTTGCCACCAGTTTTGCCATATTTCAAAGCTGCAACGTTACTGGAGGATCAAAAAGCTCAAGGTGTGCCATACTCAGGGACATGGCCAAGCTAAGGAATGCTGAAAAATGACCGCCTTTCAACAAGAAACGTAAGATAAAACGTCAAGACTGGGCCAAGAAATATCTTAAGACTGATTTTTCTAAGGTTTTATGGACTGATGAAATGAGAGTGATTCTTGATTGGCCAGATGGATGGGTCCAAGGCTGGATCAGTAAAGGGCAGAGAGTTCCACTCCGACAAAGACGCTAGCAAGGTGGAGATGGGATACTGGTATGGGCTGGTATCATCAAAGATGAACTTGTGGGACCTTTTCGGGTTGAGGATGGAGTGAAGCTCAACTCTCAGACCTACTGGCAGTTTCTGGAAGACACCTTCTTCAAGCAGTGGTACAGGAAGAAGTCGGTATCGTTCAAGAAAAACATGATTTTCATGCAGGACAATGCTCCATCACATGCAACCAAATACTCCACAGCATGGCTGGCCAGTAAAGGTCTAAAAGAAGAAAAAATAATGACATGGCCCCCTTGTTCACCTCATCTGAACCCCATAGAGAACCTGTGGTCCCTCATAAAATGTGAGATCTACAGGAAGTGAAAACATTAGACCTCTCCGAACAGAGTCTGGGAGGCTGTGGCGTCTGCAGCACGCAATGTTGATCGTAAACAGATCAAACAACTGCCAGAATCTATGGATGGAAGGCTTTTGAGTGTCATCATAAAGAAAGGTGGCTATTAGAGTTGAGCGAAACGGGTCGAAAAAATTCAAAAGTCGCCGACTTTTTGCAAAGTCGGGTTTCATGAAACGAAACCCGACCCTAGGATGAGGTCGGCCACGAGGTCGGCGACTTACGCGCCAAAGTCGCGTTTCAAAAGTTTGTTTTGCGCTTATTTTCAGCCAATCAGGATCCACGGACACTGTGGGCAACGTGATGACATAGGCACGGGTCACCACCATCTTTCAGAAGGGCATGCAAGTGATTGGCTTGCTTTGATGGGCGTCACAGGGGGTATAAAAGGGCGTGCACGCCGATCGCCATCTTACTTCTGCCGATCTTAGTATAGGGAGAGGTTGCTGCTGATTCTGTAGGGAGAGCGTTAGGCAGGGAAGAAGACAAAAAAACTGCTTCTGCTGCTAGCGATTTGGCCTGCACAACACACAAGTCACTGTATGTGCAGTGCAAGGGGAGGCTATATTGTGGTGTACCAGTGGTGTTGGTTGTTGGGCTGCCTTTTAAGGCTTCCTGACACGCTGGCATTGCTGTTTACCCACTGCTCCGCAAACTGCTTTTTTAAAAGCAATCCAATCTCCCTTATCCTCTCGTCACTTTGGTCACAGGCAGCTGTGCCATCGAGCGTGTCACATAGCGCTCAGATATCAGTGGGCCGCACACAATCCACAAGTGTCCACTGTCCACAAGTGTACGCAGAGATTCAAAATCTCCATTATCCTCTCGTCACTTTGGTCACAGGCAGCTGTGCCATCGAGCGTGTCACATAGCGCTCAGATATCAGTGGGCCGCACACAATCCACAAGTGTCCAGTGTCCAAAAGTGTACGCAGAGATTCAAAATCTCCATTATCCTCTCGTCACTTTGGTCACAGGCAGCTGTGCCATCGAGCGTGTCACATAACGCTCAGATATCAGTGGGCCGCACACAATCCACAAGTGTCCAGTGTCCAAAAGTGTACGCAGAGATTCAAAATCTCCATTATCCTCTCGTCACTTTGGTCACAGGCAGCTGTGCCATCGAGCGTGTCACATAGCGCTCAGATATCAGTGGGCCGCACACAATCCACAAGTGTCCAGTGTCCAAAAGTGTACGCAGAGATTCAAAATCTCCATTATCCTCTCGTCACTTTGGTCACAGGCAGCTGTGCCATCGAGCGTGTCACATAGCGCTCAGATATCAGTGGGCCGCACACAATCCACAAGTGTCCAGTGTCCAAAAGTGTACGCAGAGATTCAAAATCTCCATTATCCTCTCGTCACTTTGGTCACAGGCAGCTGTGCCATCGAGCGTGTCACATAGCGCTCAGATATCAGTGGGCCGCACACAATCCACAAGTGTCCAGTGTCCAAAAGTGTACGCAGAGATTCAAAATCTCCATTATCCTCTCGTCACTTTGGTCACAGGCAGCTGTGCCATCGAGCGTGTCACATAGCGCTCAGATATCAGTGGGCCGCACACAATCCACAAGTGTCCAGTGTCCAAAAGTGTACGCAGAGATTCAAAATCTCCATTATCCTCTCGTCACTTTGGTCACAGGCAGCTGTGCCATCGAGCGTGTCACATAGCGCTCAGATATCAGTGGGCCGCACACAATCCACAAGTGTCCAGTGTCCAAAAGTGTACGCAGAGATTCAAAATCTCCATTATCCTCTCGTCACTTTGGTCACAGGCAGCTGTGCCATCGAGCGTGTCACATAGAGCTCAGATATCAGTGGGCCGCACACAATCCGCAAGTGTCCAGTGTCCAAAAGTGTACGCAGAGATTCAAAATCTCCATTATCCTCTCGTCACTTTGGTCACAGGCAGCTGTGCCATCGAGCGTGTCACATAGCGCTCAGATATCAGTGGGCCGCACACAATCCACAAGTGTCCACTGTCCACAAGTGTACGCAGAGATTCAAAATCTCCATTATCCTCTCGTCACTTTGGTCACAGGCAGCTGTGCCATCGAGCGTGTCACATAGCGCTCAGATATCAGTGGGCCGCACACAATCCACAAGTGTCCAGTGTCCAAAAGTGTACGCAGAGATTCAAAATCTCCATTATCCTCTCGTCACTTTGGTCACAGACAGCTGTGCCATCGAGCGTGTCACATAGCGCTCAGATATCAGTGGGCCGCACACAATCCACAAGTGTCCAGTGTCCAAAAGTGTACGCAGAGATTCAAAATCTCCATTATCCTCTCGTCACTTTGGTCACAGGCAGCTGTGCCATCGAGCGTGTCACATAGCGCTCAGATATCAGTGGGCCGCACACAATCCACAAGTGTCCAGTGTCCAAAAGTGTACGCAGAGATTCAAAATCTCCATTATCCTCTCGTCACTTTGGTCACAGGCAGCTGTGCCATCGAGCGTGTCACATAGCGCTCAGATATCAGTGGGCCGCACACAATCCACAAGTGTCCACTGTCCACAAGTGTACGCAGAGATTCAAAATCTCCATTATCCTCTCGTCACTTTGGTCACAGGCAGCTGTGCCATCGAGCGTGTCACATAGCGCTCAGATATCAGTGGGCCGCACACAATCCACAAGTGTCCAGTGTCCAAAAGTGTACGCAGAGATTCAAAATCTCCATTATCCTCTCGTCACTTTGGTCACAGGCAGCTGTGCCATCGAGCGTGTCACATAGTGCTCAGATATCAGTGGGCCGCACACAATCCACAAGTGTCCAGTGTCCAAAAGTGTACGCAGAGATTCAAAATCTCCATTATCCTCTCGTCACTTTGGTCACAGGCAGCTGTGCCATCGAGCGTGTCACATAGCGCTCAGATATCAGTGGGCCGCACACAATCCACAAGTGTCCACTGTCCACAAGTGTACACAGAGATTCAAAATCTCCATTATCCTCTCGTCACTTTGGTCACAGGCAGCTGTGCCATCGAGCGTGTCACATAGCGCACAGATATCAGTGGGCCGCACACAATCCACAAGTGTCCACTGTCCACAAGTGTGTGCAGAAATTCTAAAACTCCCCTGTCCTATAGACACCTTGTACCTTGTTTTACATTACTATATAGTTTGTTGGATTTTGTCTACATTTCTACCAAAAATGAGGAAGGCTGGTGGAAGAGGCCGTGGAATTGGGCGGGGGTTGGCAGCTGGTAATGATGGTGTTGGTGGTGGATCTGATGGTAGTGGCAAGAGCAAAATAGGACCGAATGCAGGAGGTGCTGACCCTGCGTCATCGTCTGGCTACATAAGGCCTCGAACGCTTAGTTTTCTAGGAGTTGGCAAACCGCTTTTAAAGGCAGAACATCAGGAAAAAGTTTTGTCTTACATTGCTGACTCAGCCTCCAGCTCTATCGCCTCCTCTTCTTCAGTTGTAAAAAGTAAAAGCACTGAGTCGTCATTGGAGGCTCATGTTCATGAACCACACCATTCCTTGTGTCCTTCACCCCAACCAAGATTGAAGGATGACGCAGGCCATACTACTGATTACTCCATGGAGCTGTTTTCACATACCATGCCTGGATTATCAAGTCAAATGGTGAATTACCCAGGCCAAGATGAATCTGACATGGAGTGCACTGATGCACAGCCGCTGATGGATGATTCTGCTGGTACATTCACTCAGAGCACTACATTGTCCTCGCAGTGTACAGAGCCAGATTTTGACCCTGATGAGACTCAGGTGCCCCTTCCCGCACACTATACCACCATACACGGTGACACAGAGAAAGGTGCACATGACATAGAAGAGGAGGTGATGGATGACCCAGTTGTTGACCCAGATTGGCATCCATTGGGGGAAGAGGGTGCTGCTTCCAATAGCTCAGATGAGGAGCATCCACAGCAGACATCGACATCGCAACAGCTGTTATCTGGCAGGCCCTGAGCACTCCAAAGACAGGTTCCAAACATCAAAAGAGTTGCTGGACAGCTTGTCCAGAGAGTCAAAAGATCACAGCGTGCTAGGCCGCAAAATGTCTGCCAAAGTAGGAAGAGTGCAGTGTGGCACTTTTTTGAACAAAATCCTCATGATCAGGCCAAGGTTATCTGTAAGAAGTGCGCAAAGACCTTTAGCCGAGGGAAAAATCTGAAAAATTTGAATACCAGTTGCATGCTTAGACATTTAACCAGCATGCACTTGCAAGCGTGGACACAACACCAAACCTCAAGTGCCACATGTGCAACTGATCACAACAAAGGTAGTCAGCAACGCTACATTGTTTCCCCCACTGTAAGCCCACCGGTTAGCACAGCAGCAAATGTTGAGGTGTCGTTGCAAGGCCACAGCAGTCAGGGAATTCCACTGTTATATCAACGAAAGACTGATTCTAGGCCATCAGAAAGAACACCAACTCCATCACCATCATCAACCCTCTCTCAGTCCGCCCTGTCCACCGCTACTTCCACCATATGCAGCTCTCAAGTCCAGCTCACCCTCCCAGACACTATGAGTAGGTCAAGAAAGTACTCAGTCTCTCATCCGCGTACACTGGGTTTGAACGCCCACATTGCCAAACTAATCTCGTTTGAGATGATGCCCTTTCGGTTGGTGGAAAGCACAGCTTTCCGCGAACTCATGGCCTATGCAGTACCACGCTATGACCTACCCAGTCGCCACTTCTTCTCTCGCAAAGCCATCCCAGCCCTCCACCATCATGTGAAAGACCGCATTGTCCATGCACTCAAGCAGTCAGTGAGCGGAAAGGTGCACCTCACAACTGATGCATGGTCCAGTCGGCATGGCCAGGGCCGTTACGTGTCCATCACTGCGCACTGGGTTAATGTGGTGGATGCAGGGTCCACAGGGGACAGCGGTGGTGGGACAGTGCTGCCTAGCCCACGGTATAGGAAACAGTTGGCTGTAGGCGTTCGACCCTCCTCCTCCTCCTCCTCCTCCAGAAGCGACAGCTCGTCCACAGAGCGCAGTCGTACGAGCACTCCATCTGCAGCTGCCACTGTTGCACACGATGTGTCCCCCTATCGAGCAGCTAGTGGAAAGCGTCAGCAGGCTGTGTTGCAGATGATGTGTTTGGGCGACAGACACACCGCTGAGGTGCTGGCCGAGTACTTGAAGCGACAAACTGAGTCATGGCTGGGTAGTGTACATCTTGAGGCAGGCAAGGTAGTTAGTGATAACCGCCGTAATTTTGTGGCAGCCATAGCCCTTTCAAAACTCAGCCACATACCTTGCTTGGCTCACACCTTGAACCTGGTGGTGCAGTGCTTCCTCAAAAATTATCCGGAGTTAACAGCCCTGCTCCAGAAGGTGCGAAGACTGTGCGCGCACATCCGCCGGTCGCCTGTACACTCCGTTCGTATGCAGAAGCTGCAGCGATTGCTCCACCTTCCCAACCACCGCCTCATTATCGACATTGCAACAAGGTGGAACTCCACCCTGCACATGGTGGAGCGGCTGTGCGAGCAGAGGCAGGCCATAATGCATTTGTGGGAGGATACACGGCCAGGCACTTTGAGAGCAGACATGGAGTTGACAGGCGTGCAGTGGTCGAAGCTGAAAGACCTTTGTAAAGTCCTTCAGTGTTTTGAGGAATGCACACGGCTGGTAAGCGCAGACGACGCCATCCTAAGCATGAGCATCCCACTTATGCGTCTGCTCATGCAAACTTTGACACACCTTAAGGAGCAGGCGTCTGCAGCCAATGTTGATGAGGAGGAAGAGGAGGAGGGAATCCTTGATGACATTCAGCCATTGTCTGCTCAGGGACCTTTCCTGGACGAGGTGGAGGAAGAAGAGGAGGAGGAGGAGGAGGATGATGGGGATGATTACTTAGGGGAGGAGGATGCATCTCGTGGGGCAAGTGAAAATGTTGGCGTGGCAAGGTGTGGTACAGGGTTTGTGCGTGACTGGAGGGATGTGGATTTGCCAGAAAGTGCTCCTCCACCCAGCACTCGCAGTGTATCATTGACACCGGGAACATTGGCCCACATGTCAGATTATGCCTTGCGGATCCTAAAAAGGGACCCCCGCATTGCCAAAATGATGAACGATGACGACTACTGGTTGGCCAGCATCCTGGATCCACGCTATAAAGGCAAATTACAAAACATCATGCCACAGGAGAACCTTGACCTAATATTGGCTAATAAACAAGCAACTCTGGTAAATCGGTTGCTTGAGGCATTCCCAGCACACAGCAGCGGTGATGGTTCTCACACGAGCCGTACGGGCCGGGGGCAGCTTGGCAGAGGTGTTCGTGGTGCACACAGCAGAAGTGGCGTTGGAGACAGGGGTTTCATGACAATGTTGTGGACTGATTTTTCAAATACCGCTCACACAACTGGTAATACTGCATCGATGGAAAGTGACAGGAGACAGCAGTTGTCAACTATGGTTACAAACTACTTTTCCTCCCATATCGATGTTCTCCCACACAGGTCATTCCCCTTTGACTATTGGGCCGCTAAACTGGACACCTGGCCTGAATTGGCCCAATATGCCTTACAGGAGCTCGCTTGCCCAGCTGCAAGTGTGCTATCGGAAAGAGTCTTCAGTGCAGCTGGATCAATCCTGACAGAAAAAAGGACCCGTCTGTCAACCCAAAATGTGGATGATCTAACCTTCATTAAAATGAACCACGCATGGGTTTCCAAGGATTTTGTCCCACCTTCCCCTGATGACACATAGGGTGACAGCAAAATGGCTTGCTTTGGTCCACCTCTTCCTGGTACTTCACATATTTCGCCTTTTGCATCAGTTGAATGTCCAACATCAACATATGCCACTTTCTAAAACTCCCTAACTGTGCTGCCTCCCCCCCCATGGCCGGGGTCACCACCTAGCGCACGACACCGTGCGAGTGCCGTTGCCCTGGACAGATGGGTAGGCCGACTCTTGGGCGCGGGCACTGGCACAGGGTCCCTCATAGTGCAACCAAGTGTCTCTGACGGCGGTGGTGCACACCCGCCGTCAGACACACCGCTGTACTATGAGGGGCCCAGTGCCAGTACCGACGCCCACGAGTGGGCCCCCCTTGCTTGGCCAGGGCCCCAGCATTTGCAATCTTTACCTCTCCCTGCTCCTCCGCTGTGTAATCTGGGCAATCAAATCCATACTGTGCCTGACACCATCTGAGCCTGCCTCCTGAGACATATATTTTGAATGTGTACGCTATCCATACATGTGCAATGACGTGCAATCAATACTGGGCCTAACACCGTCTGAGCCTGCCTCATGCTGTATAGACATATATTTTGAATGTGTACGCTATCCATACATGTTATCCGGGGATACGGTACCCCTTCTAACCTTTGTGCAATGACGTGCAATCCATACTGGGCCTAACACCGTCTGAGCCTGCCTCATGCTGTATAGACATATATTTTGAATGTGTACGCTATCCATACATGTTATCCAGGGATACGGTACCCTTTCTAACCTTTGTGCAATGACGTGCAATCCATACTGGGCCTAACACCGTCTGAGCCTGCCTCATGCTGTATAGACATATATTTTGAATGTGTACGCTATCCATACATGTTATCCGGGGATACGGTACCCCTTCTAACCTTTGTGCAATGACGTGCAATCCATACTGGGCCTAACACCGTCTGAGCCTGCCTCATGCTGTATAGACATACAGTGGGGAAAAAAAGTATTTAGTCAGTCAGCAATAGTGCAAGTTCCACCACTTAAAAAGATGAGAGGTGTCTGTAATTTACATCATAGGTAGACCTCAACTATGGGAGACAAACTGAGAAAAAAAAATCCAGAAAATCACATTGTCTGTTTTTTTTTTCATTTTATTTGCATATTATGGTGGAAAATAAGTATTTGGTCAGAAACAAAATTTCATCTCAATACTTTGTGATATATCCTTTGTTGGCAATGACAGAGGTCAAACGTTTTCTGTAAGTCTTCACAAGGTTGCCACACACTGTTGTTGGTATGTTGGCCCATTCCTCCATGCAGATCTCCTCTAGAGCAGTGATGTTTTTGGCTTTTCGCTTGGCAACACGGACTTTCAACTCCCTCCAAAGGTTTTCTATAGGGTTGAGATCTGGAGACTGGCTAGGCCACTCCAGGACCTTGAAATGCTTCTTACGAAGCCACTCCTTCGTTGCCCTGGAGGTGTGCTTTGGATCATTGTCATGTTGAAAGACCCAGCCACGTTTCATCTTCAATGCCCTTGCTGATGGAAGGAGGTTTGCACTCAAAATCTCACGATACATGGCCCCATTCATTCTTTCATGTACCCGGATCAGTCGTCCTGGCCCCTTTGCAGAGAAACAGCCCCAAAGCATGTTGTTTCCACCACCATGCTTTACAGTAGGTATGGTGTTTGATGGATGCAACTCAATATTCTTTTTCCTCCAAACACGACAAGTTGTGTTTCTACCAAACAGTTCCAGTTTGGTTTCATCAGACCATAGGACATTCTCCCAAAACTCCTCTGGATCATCCAAATGCTCTCTAGCAAACTTCAGACGGGACCGGAAATGTACAGGCTTAAGCAGTGGGACACGTCTGGCACTGCAGGATCTGAGTCCATGGTGGCGTAGTGTGTTACTTATGGTAGGCCTTGTTACATTGGTCCCAGCTCTCTGCAGTTCATTCACTAGGTCCCCCCGCGTGGTTCTGGGATTTTTGCTCACCGTTCTTGTGATCATTCTGACCCCACGGGGTGGGATTTTGCGTGGAGCACCAGATCGAGGGAGATTATCAGTGGTCTTGTATGTCTTCCATTTTCTAATTATTGCTCCCACAGTTGATTTCTTCACTCCAAGCTGGTTGGCTATTGCAGATTCAGTCTTCCCAGCCTGGTGCAGGGCAACAATTTTGTTTCTGGTGTCCTTTGACAGCTCTTTGGTCTTCACCATAGTGGAGTTTGGAGTCAGACTGTTTGAGGGTGTGCACAGGTGTCTTTTTATACTGATAACAAGTTTAAACAGGTGCCATTACTACAGGTAATGAGTGGAGGAAAGAGGAGACTCTTAAAGAAGAAGTTACAGGTCTGTGAGAGCCAGAAATCTTGATTGCTTGTTTCTGACCAAATACTTATTTTCCACCATAATATGCAAATAAAATGAAAAAAAAACAGACAATGTGATTTTCTGGATTTTTTTTTCTCAGTTTGTCTCCCATAGTTGAGGTCTACCTATGATGTAAATTACAGACGCCTCTCATCTTTTTAAGTGGTGGAACTTGCACTATTGCTGACTGACTAAATACTTTTTTTCCCCACTGTATATTTTGAATGTGTACGCTATCCATACATGTTATCCAGGGATACGGTACCCTTTCTAACCTTTGTGCAATCACGTGCAATCCATACTGGGCGTGAGAACGGCTGGCGAGCTGTTAAGCAAGCTACAGCACCTGTCCAGACAAGTACAGGGATTCCCTAGCGAGGAGACTTATTTGATTGTTTTCTATGTTGGGACAGCAATTTTTGGGGAGCACTATACTCTGGAGAATGATAGATGGGGCCCACCATACACTGGAACATTCCAAAGGTGGACATCAGACACTGGAGCAGCATTTACAGGGCCCATTATACACTAGAGCAGTAGAAATGGGGCCCATTATGTTTGGAGCATTATTTGGGCCCATAAGACAGTGGAGCTTCATCCATGGGGACCAACATATACTGTAGCATTATGTGGAGCTCATCATATACTGTTTCAAACATTATATGGGACCAATGATTTTGTATGGAGAAATAGATGGGCCTCGTCATGAGATGTAAAAAGTGAGGTATTTTTCATTGTACTATACCGCTATTTCTCTGCCGTATCGGAGCATGATGAGTTGTGGTATGTGTTAAAGGGGCGCTCTTTCGCCCAGGGCACATGAAAACCTGCAGCCAGCCCTCCCCCCCACAAATTTAGCCAAATAACCCCCATTTTTCAGTGCGTAACTTGTATTATGAAGTTAATTAAGGTTGACAAGCTTAAGTAAGAAGAATTGATGCTTTTGGCATTCAAATGGGCACTGTAGGTGTGTTTCCTGTCCTCCTCTCACTGCCGACTTTTATTCCCCATTGACTTACATTGGGTTTCGTGTTTCGGGACGACCCCGACTTTTCCCTCTGATCGGACGATCTTGCTCGACCAGACTTTTGGAAAAGTCAGGTTTCACGAAACGAAACGCGACCCTAAAAAAACAAAAGTCGCTCAACTCTATTGGCTATATTGGTCACTGATTTTTTTTGTTTTGTTTTTGAATGTCAGAAATGTTTATTTCTAAATTTTGTGTTGCTCTATTGGTTTACCTGGTGAAAATAAACAAGTGAGATGGTATATATTTGGTTTTTATTAAGTTGCCTAATAATTCTGCACTGTAATAGTTACCTGCACAAACAGATATCCTCCTAAGATAGCCAAATCTAGAAAAAACCCACTCCAACTTCCAAAAATATTAATCTTTGATATCTATGAGTCTTTAGGGTTGATTGAGAACATAGTTGTTATTCAATAATAAAAAGAATCCTGTCAAATAATTCTGCACACGGTGTAATGTCACTGTTTAAATTGTTTTAACTTGTATTGAATTTATTGTCTGTACGTGTCCCCGCTTAATTATAAAGTGCTGTGGAATATGTTGGCGCTATATAAATAAAAATTATTATTATTATTATAGAACCCCACTGACTATAAGAGCTTATACTTCACAGACGAGAGACAGGACCTCGCTGACCATAAGAACTTACACACTATAGAAGAGAAAGGGAGGACCCTGTTGACCATAAAAGCTTACAGATTAAAGAAGAGAGTAAGGCCTCTTTCACACATCAGGTTTTCGCCGTCAGGCGCGATCCGGCGCTTTTGACAGAAACCGGATCCGGCGAAATGCAATGCCGGATCCGGTTTCCCCCCCATTGACTTGCATTTGCGCCGGATCGCGCCGGATGGCCATGCGTTTCATCCGGTTTTCGCCGGATCCGGCAATGTGTCGCGATCTGGCGTCTGGAAAAAACGTCTACTGTAACGTTTTTTGTCTCCGGCGAAAAAGCCGGACACGCCGGATCCGGCGCGTCCGGCTTTTTCACACAATGAAAGCCTATGAGCGCCGCAATGCGCCGGATCCGGCGAAAGCCGGATCCGGCGGCCGGATCTGGTTTTTTGGTCTGAGCATGCTCAGTAGCTCTGCCCACAGGAGATATATAAAAGCAAGACAATGGGACCCTCAGCCACACCCAACATGCCACCCAAGCCAAGAACCAGGAGCAGGAGAAGGCAGCAGACATCTGCAGCAGCAGCACCATCAGCACCACCCCAAATGGAGCAGCATGCTGAACAACGGGAGGGGAGTCCAGCAGCAGATGAGAGACGGTAATTATCAAATCCCCCATTCCTCCAAACTAGGGCCATGGAATATCAAGATATTCATTGGCCCTTTGTTTCTCTTTATTCAACAGCCGCCAAAGAGATGCAGCAGCAGCAGCAGAAATGGCATCACTGGCAGCAGCAACAGCAGCAGCAATACCCACAGCCATGGAGTCTGGCCATCAACAGGACAGCACATCTTCTTCTGGGAGCCCTCCCTCGCATCGTCAGCGTTTGACGGTAAGTTTTTATTTCCAAAATCCATCATCTCTGTAATATATGTCTATTCATTGACTTTTATTTCAAAACAGGAATCACAAGATGAAGAGGAGCTCCCAGAAGAAGAAGGAAGGGGTGGACAGACACCTGGAGTGGGCTCACAATTGGTAAGTTTTTTGCATCAAACGCAGAAACACAACATCACACTACACACAACACATAGAAAACAATGTTCTGCAGACCACACACAGCAAACAAATGCCTACATCCAAAGACATAACATTTTTTGTTTTCTTCTCTAGTCTTCCCAATCTGGTGCTCGGCCAAGAGGTCCTCGCAGTGCCTCCCAGGGTCGTCGGCGACAGCAACGCGGCGGTCACCAGCGTGTAAGTATAAATATTTTTGCTTTGTTTTTTTGCACTTTTTATTTCATTTCTTTTGTGGAGGCTAATTATGTTATTTTTGTCTTTTTCTTTAACAGCCTTCACAGCGTGCTCCCGACTCTGACAGTGAGGATGGAGGGATTGATGTGGACCGCCTCATCGATCTCGTCAGAGAAAGGGAGCCGCTCTGGAATATGGCTGACCGCCGCCACGCTGACCTGATCGTTACCCGACGACTCTGGGAGGAAATCTGTTCTCTCCTTGTGGGCCGCTGGGAGGACCTCGAAGCTCGGGCCCAGATTAAAGAGCGTAAGTATATACAGTACCGGTTGCTTGATGTAAACCAGTGTTTCCCGAACTCCAGTCCTCGTGGTCCCCACGGATCATGTGTTCAGGATTTCTATTTACTATGGAAATCCTGAAAACATGACCCCTGGGGACCATGAGGACTGGAGTTTGTGAAACACTGATGTTGTATACTAACCACTCCTTTCTTGTTTCAGGGAACAGAATTGTGAATCGGTGGCGGTCTGTGAGGGATCGTTTCAAGAAGGAGTTCAATAAAGAGATGCGGGCCCCGAGTGGATCTGGAGGACGCAGGAGCAAGTACAAGTACGCACAAGCCCTGTCGTTCCTCCGGGAAACAATGCTCACCAGAAGGTAAATATTACACACCACATGTGAAAAAAATGTTAGATGTAACTTTTTTTTTTCAGCCAGGGCCATACCATGTCAGTATTTTAATTGTTTTTTTTTCTCTTTATTACACAGCACGGTGAGCAGCACTCGGGAGCCTGCACGATTGGACCCTTCTGAGGCGATCCCTGAGGAGACCGGCACCGAGGGACACTTCGACCGCCCCGGTACATCTGCACCTTCCCAGCCTTCCCACACATTCGACCCATCTTTCCCATCCACCAGCACAGGAGCATCGTGGCCGCCTACATTACATGAAGCTGCTGGTGAGGAGATCGCTTTCCCTTTACCCCACCCTTCTGCCCCTGCCACCTCTAGTACACCTGCGGGTACTGGGCGGCAGCGGCAGAGGGGTCAGGAAAAGAGTTATGCGTAAGAGTTCTTGCATCTGAATGCATCTTTCCAGAACTGTCTCAAAGTCTTGTCAGAGCAAATCTCCGCAGGCTTTCAGCAGATCAACTCCAGCATTCTGGAGGTGAAGACACTTCTGCAAACCATGCATTCAGAAGCAAGATCTTCGCCAAACCACACCTTTTTCAGGTCTGTTGTGGAGCGCATGGCAACACTATCTCCTACCCAGCAGATGCATGTAATGCATTCGTGCCACGGTGCTCTACAGCAGGTTACCTCCCAACCTCCACCTCCCACCACTGTAGTTCCTCCACCTGCACCCCCTCCAGCCACTTTCCATCCTCCCCCTCCTATTACATCTGCACCCCCTCCAGCCACTTTCCATCCTCCCCCTCCTATTACATACCAGCAACCTCACCAGTACCAGCAACCTCCCCAGTACCAGACATCTCCCCACTTCCAGCAACCTGCCCCGTACCAAACTCCTTCCCCGTACCAAACTCCTTCCCCGTACCAAACTCCTTCCCCATACAACTTTCCATCAACATCATCTGCTCCTACAGTCCCTGCCCAACCCTCCACTCCACCGCCCACCACCTCTTCTGCCTCCCACATGTCCACCCATTCTGTAGCTTTTTCCACACCTTCACCTCTAACTGTTCCTTCCTCACCACGATCCCAGTCCTCTCTCCACACACCCAGTGTCGAAGTGTCCCGCAGCCCCTCCAGCAGTATTTCCACCCCACAGTACACAGATTTGTAATGTGTGTTTTTTGTAATAAAAATGCCCATTGGGTTTAAAACCTTTATTAAAAAAATTTTTTGCACTTTAAATACATTTTACAAAAAAAAAAAAAAATTTAAATAAAAGTTAAATTATCGTTTCACAATGGTTGTCTGTCATTTCTTTCTGCGGCGAACTTTGTTTTAAAAAAAGGTTAAATACAGGGTATTTCAAAGGTAAAAAGGTATTCAAAACCAGGTATATAACTGTGGGTAAATTTTAGCTTTTTGCCACAGTTGTGTTCCTGGTTGTGTTTGAAGCAAAGTATTTCACCTAAAAAGTTGTGTTTATTGTTGGTGATTTCCTACCAATGTACACAACTTTTGTTAAAAGGTGAAATACTTTGCATAAAACACAACCAGGTACACACCTGTGGCCTAAAGGTAAAAATAGTAAGACCATGACAAGATAGCCAACTTTGGTTGGCAAAGGTATATACTGTTGGTCCAGAAGGTACACAAGTTTAGGGCACAAATCTTTCACACTCTGTCATCCCAGTGTACTCTGCCTTGAGGTGACATAAAGTATAGTGGAAAATTGTCCCTGAAACCGTCACAGAACTTCTAGTGGTAATATTTCCAATGACAACATCCATCTTCGCCAGTAACTTGCTCTTCTCTCCAACCTGCACTTTCTTCTCTACAACCTGTCAAAGAAGGGCTGTAGGAACATGCTATATCTAGTTTTCCAGTAGCCAATCCCATTCGGAAGGCCACAAGGGTCAATTTTAAAAACCGGATCCGGCGTAATCCGTCGAAAAACGGATAGAAAAACGGATAGAAAAACGGATGAACCGGATGAGACGGATCCGGTTTTGTCTGTCAAGAACAAGATGGATCCGGCAGAAAACCGGATCCGGCACTTCAGGTTTTACAAAACATTTGCCGGATCCGGCTTTCCGGCACGACGCCGGATCGCGCCTGACGCCGAAAACCTGATGTGTGAAAGTAGCCTAAGAAAGAAGACCTTACACTCTACAGAAAAGAGAGACTTACTAATGACTCTGCCGTACAAACTGTGGTCCACTGGAAATCGCAAATCTTTGATGGCCCAGGTACTGACCATCACTATACAAGGTATGATAATCTACTAGAGGTCATAGATGTAGGAAATGCAAAATGATGTTAGCCCACTCTCTAATCTATAATTATCTGAGGATCTATACTTCACACAAACTGGGCCTCTTGATGAATTGCATTCAGGAAACGCGTTGAGGCAGAGGCATGGAATCTGTCTATATCCTATGAACATCACATTGATACGTATCATTTCTCTTTATCTCATACATTGCTCTCCCTTTGTCTTACTTACTAAATAGTTGGATTATGTCTAGTGTAGGAGGTCATATAAATATGTATTACAATAGGGACACATAGGGATATCGAGGGAGAGCCGCTGTAGAGCGGGGCAACAAAAACTTCGCAAAGTAGGGTGCCAACCTCCCCTGTCGGGAAGAGTGATTTAAAGGACATCTCAGGGACACATAGGCCATGTGGTATCACCTGGTGTCAATATATAATATATTTACAACACTATAAACTAGTATTTATCTGGTTCTGCAGACCAGTTATTGATTATATTTATGTTATTTTTCATACTGCATTCATTTAATAGTCTCTGACCGGTATTCATCTGTTCTTTTTCTTATTACTGTACATATGTGCATAATTACTGTATATTATGTATTCACATACAATTTTCTAATCCAGTATTGATGTGGTTATATGGATATCCATTGTCTTCTAATCCAGTATTGATCTGGCTGCACAAAAATGTTTTCAATCTAGTGTTAACCTGGCCTTGTTTATCAACTTGTCTGTGTATGCATATATTGCTTTAATCCAGTATTGATCTGGCAATACAGACATTTCTGGTCTGATTGACAGATCTGTTTGTACTCATGACAGTATTTTTTGTATATATTATCTATAGCCCTATCTAATTAGTGGCGTGACTTTTATTGATAATCTCTTTTTTTATGTTTAATTCTCGTGCACTGTAGGGAGTTGGGTGCTTTTAGCAATTATTAATAAATGTTAACATTTTAAAGGTTTTATGTGCGCACTTTTGTCCCCTATCTCAAACTGATTAATTTGAAACGGTGTCAGGCAAGGTTTTTTTTTGCGAATTGAATCTCAAAATGTTCAGATTTGTGTGAAACCGCAAATTTTAAGAAACTTGACTTGAACTTGATTGATCCCCTACTTTCTAGTCATGAGTCTTGCCATGTAATAATAGTCAATATTTTGTTTAGCAGACATTCCTAATTCACCAACAGGAAGACATTATCAGTGTCTGAAATGGTACAGATTCAGCCACTGTTAGCTCACAATTCTTGTCACTCCAACCCTCTTAAGCTACTTGCTTGAATTAAGGCCCCATCACACACAGCGAGATCGCTGATTTTGTGACGCAACAGCGATCTCGCCTGCGATATCGCTGTGTGTGAAATGCATCAGCGATTGGCCCCCCGTCGGGTATCGCTGATCGTGCTCTAATGTCCTAGGCCATTTTTTTGATCGTTGGTCTCCCAACGATGTGGCAGCGGGAGACCATCGATCAGCGAGCTCCCAGCGCTGTAAGCAGACGCTTAATGTATTTTACATATGATACAATAAAAATCCTGGATTTTAAATTTCTGGAGCTGGACCTTTCTTCCTCTTCTTGGAGTCATTATACGTCCTGGCAGAGACGTGTCCGTGCTCAGAGCTTTTCAATAGTTCTTATGAACCTACAAGAGGTGAGCTGAAATTTATCTTTTTCAGTATTTACCTAAGCTACTGCAATGACCTGCACATGAGGTAAGTGACATCTAATTGGAGGTATTTGCTAATATTATTATTATTACTACACCTAATACATACTGGAATAGGATCTTGGAAATGGGAATATTCCTTTAAGGTGACAAGGCAGAGATTAAGCCCAATGTTGGTTTATGTTGGTCATGATAAAATGGGAATCACGCAAGCCTGACCTGAGCCCCAAATCCATAGGTTACCTGTATATCGTATAGCTCTTGTCTGATTACAGCTTCATTCTTGGTAAGATGATTATTAGAAACATTGCTATCGTGTTTTCAGAGAATTCATGCCAAGGCAACTTTTAAGTTCTAGAATTCGGCTTGTCTGCATGTCATTGAACTTGGAATTATATGACTAGCTTTCATATATATTTTGGTCCTCATTTCTCACATGGGAAAAAGATGCTCTAGATTTCCCAGACAGAGAAAATCCAAAAAGTATTACAGCATCAGAGTCAAGGGTGAAATGTCATGTAAACTTATCCATGTGTTGTGGAGAAAATCTGAAAAGTAAATTGACCAGTGCTGCACTTTTGTCATCAGAGTATTTCTATTTATTCAGTAGATATTCACAATGGATTTCACCCTTTGAAGTGCTCATGGTAAAGTCTGTGGTATATGCCCAGAATTTGAAATATCAAAACAGAATAAGGCAAGACTGAACAGGTGCAAGCTGTCATGATTTTTCAATATACGGTAACCAAAAAAATACAGATGCACTCTGAAATGATATAATATGCAAACATTGAATATATGAAATTGGAACTACATTACTGTTATAAAAAGTATGTTAAAAAAAGAAGGTACTTAGCAGACAAATTGGTCAATTCATGAGAGGTCACAAATCCTGTCAAGTAGTACTCCTTTGATGCTATCCTAAAATGTGTAAGGAGAGTGATGGTACCACTGTGCTGTGGTCCAAAGGAGAGCCTGGAGGGGCGGGACAAGGTGAACACCTGACTCTTCACTAGAGCCCCTGTAGGTTGGCGTTAGGCTTGGCTCCCAATGGATACCAGGTACTACTCAAGGACAGACACCGAACCCACAACAGTGGACCCCAAAGGGACAAGTAGCTAAAACAGCTAAAACAGCCCAGTAGGGCTAAAAATACAGATTGTAATAGCAGGTGCAGGAAGGTCTGGCTGATATATGGATTGGCACGGCAGGTACAGGCAGGTCCGGCTGAAATACAGACTGACAAGGCAGGAACTAGCAAGGAGGTTGGGAACAGACAGATAGAAAGTAGCAGAACTAGAGGACAGGGACCTGAGCACTAGCAAGAATGTTGGAAACAGACTAACAATATTACATAGAAATATCTACTGTATGCAGTTGGAGGGGCCTTAATAAATGTCTCCCAGCCATTGAAAGGGGACATTATAGGATGGCGCAAACAGCCCATTTAAGAAGGAGAAAGTGAGCGACCTAAGCACAGTGCTCTGGGATATGCTCGCAGTGCGCGGACCCTGGGCAGCAGCCAGAGAGGAAGAAGGAAGAGCAGGACGGGGGTCGCGACAGTGAGTGAGTTGGCATCCCTGCCAAGGGACAGGAGCAGCATGCAGGGACGACTGCACTACAAAATGTATCTACTGGGCTGAAAGCCAACAATTTTAAGGGCTACTCAAATTTGCATAGGAGTCACTCAAGCATCGCGATCCTTGGTGCATACCGGAGCACCCCAATGCAAAGTCGAGTAGCGAGCATTTGCGCTCAACACTATTGATGACATATTCAGTATGACAACTTAATGTTATCAAATTCCGTGTAGTACCTTTGGGTTAAAAATCCTTTCTACCCCTGGATGAAAGCTTTGAGGGGTCTAGTTTCCAAAATGTTGTCACTTGTGGGGGGTTTCCACTGTTTAGGCACATCAAGGGCTCTGCAAACGTGACATGGCATCCGCTATTGATTCCAGTCATTTTTGTGATCAAAAAGTCAAATGGTGCTGCTTCCTTTCCAAGTCCTGCCGTGCACCCAAATAGTAGTTTTCCACCACATACTCAAGAGAAATTGCACAACAAATTTTGGGGTCCATTTTCTCCTGTTACCCTTGTGAAAGTAAAATACTTGGGGCTAAAGCAAAAGTTTTGTGAAATAAAGTAAAATTCATTTTTTCCTTCTGCATTCCATTAATTCTAGTGAAGAACCTGAAGGGTTAATAAACTTCTTGATTGTGGTTTTGAGGACTTTGAAGGGTTTCATTTTTAGAATGGTGTCACGTTTGGGTATTTTCTGCCATATAGACCCCTCAAAGTCACTTCAAATGTGATTTGGTCCCTAAAAAAATGGTTTTGTAAATTTTGTTGGAAAATTGAGAAATTGCTGATCAACTTTGAATCCTTATAACGTCCTAATAAAAAAAATTATGCTTCAAAAATTGTGCTGATGTATAGTAGACATGTGGGAAATGTTATTTATTAAAAATTTTATGAGATTTAACTGATTTAACTGATTCAAGGGCATAACAATTTAAAGTTTTAAAATTGCAAAATTATCAATTTTTTGTAAAATTTTTGATATTTTCATAAATATACGCAAATCATATTGACCAAAATTTACTACTAACATGAAGTACAATCACATTAATCCGTTTAAGCGTTCCAGATTTATTACCTCATAAAGTCACACTGGTCAGATTTTAAAAATTTGGCCTGATCATTAAGGTCAAAATTACATCCGTCACTAACGGGTCAAAACATCCTGATCTTTTTCTGCTCATTACAAGAGAGAGCACACATAACATGTATCCGTTTGACCTGTTTCCAGAAAGAAAAGCCAATAAATTAAGTCCACTCTTGTCGACTGTGCTTGGCACATGTAAATATGGAGCAGAGCTTAGTTTGCCATTTTGTAAATGTTATCCTAATAACATGATGCAGTTGTGACGGGGTATGTGACAGAGCAGGAAGAGACACCAGGCCGATAAATATTCCAACGAGATTTATTGGAACAGGGAACTGGGGTAACACAAATGAAGGTAATTCTGCAGCGTCTGTAATGAGTCCACAATGAATCCAAAATGAGCCCACAATGAGTCAACACAAAGAAAGCAGATCCGGGGGCGCTACCTGGTAATCTGATGCCAGGAAAATATAAAAATAGCTCTTGGATGAGTTCAATAAATCCAGCAGATGAGGATACCACGTCACCGGGATCTCAACTCAGTATAAGATCCCAGCCCTTCGCAGGTCACCACATAGCAACAGTATTTAGATTCAGTTCTTAAATCCAGTAGGGTGGTGATACATCACAATTCCATGTTGCAAAATGATCTCCATGATAACATGATCCAGCCATAGCTGCAGATCCTTGTCCTTTAAGGCTATGTGCACACGTAGTTTGGAGAGCTGCTGATTTGTAAAAATCCACAGGTAAATCCGCAGGTCAAAAGTCCTGCGGTTTACCTGCGGATTAGCCTGCGGTTTAGCCCTGCGGTTTCACACCTCACAATGGATAAGGTGTGAAACAGCAGCGGATTCCGCACAAAGAATTGACATGCTGCGGATTGTAACCCGCAGCAAATCCGCAGCATGTGCACAGCGTTTTTGGTTTGACCATTGCAAAGAATGGTACTGTACAACGCAGCAGAAACTGCTGCGGACCTGCTGGGCCGGAAGCGCTGCGGATCCGCAGCAGAATCCGGAGCGTGTGCACATAGCCTTAAGGCCCCGTCACACTAAGCGATCTCGGTAGCGAGATCGCTGCTGAGTCACAACTTTTGTGACGTAACAGGGATCTCACCAGCGAGATCGCTGTGTGTGACAGCGATCAGCGAGCGGCCCCCCTGCCGGTATCGCTGATCGCTGGAAGAAACCTCTGGATATTTCTTTGGTCGCTGGTCTCCCGCTGGCCAGCACGCATCGCTGTGTGTGACAGGTGGGAAACCAGCGATTAGGTGTAAAAAATATAGTTATTCTCACCTTCCGACGTCCCGTTCAGCCATCCTGCCTCTCTCCACGCTCCGGTCCCAGTGATCCTTTGCACGAATGACCGCGAGACTTTGTTATCCCTCGAGACCGTGACATCTCGCGGTCATTCTCGCAAAGACTCACTGGGATCGGAGCCTGGAGAGAGGCAGGATGGCTGAACGGGACGTCGGAAGGTGAAAATAACTATATTTTTTATTTTGATTCTATTTTTTACAGGGATGGCCAGCGATGCCGGGGGCTCGGCATCTCTGTGCTGATCGCTGGTGAAGCTGTCTGTGTGACAGCTCACCAGCGATTACATAGCGACTTACTAGCGATCCTGACACCTTGATATCAGTGTCAGGATCGCTGGTAAGGCGCTTAGTGTGACGGGGCCTTTAAGCACACAGTATCAACTAACTGAGCATGTGGCTTATTATCATACCACCTTAGTATCTCTGCCCAACAAAGGGGCTGATCCCTACACCCACTAACTTAAACATAGCTCCAAGGATTAAGAACATTCCAGAATCCTTTTCTTCAGTCTCTACAGGTTTGGGTAATGGAGTTGCCCCCTGCAGAGTGGAACAAAGACAAGCATGCCCCCACCAGATACAGGACAAGGAATGTTAATGTAAGCCTGATTGCAGTATGGTCCATGTGTACAGGCTGAGGGTGACATTCTGTTACAACCCCTTCCCCCCACAAGTAATGTACAGACTAATGACCTCAACAGGTCGCTTGTCAAGAACACATAGGCATGGCCGACATAACTCATGGCTCCTGTCTGTACAATCCATCAGCATTTGTGTTGACTGCCTTATCTTTATTGTATGAGGAAGTTGTAGGATTGAAGGCCGAGCTCCATTTTACATCCTCTTGGGCTTAAACTCTGCTTCCTGCACCCAGAAATCGACATTGCAGCTCTTCACATCATTTCCTAGGACAATATCTGCAGGCAGGCCCCTCATCACCCCAACCACACATTGCTTGACCCCAAAACCAAAGTCCAGTTCTACACTTGCTTTTGGGATATTCTTCCATTGGCCTCCAGCTAATTCAATGGTAATCCAAGGTCCATGCTGTATTGCCAATGGCCTAACCAGTCTGGGATCAGCTATGGTGAGTAATGCCTCAGAGTCACAAAACCCAAGAGCTCTCCACCATCCAGCATGACCTTGCATTCCTTGAGGATTAAAGAAACTCTTGGCTGTGGCCCGCACCCCATAAATCTCTAATGGTGGAACATGGGTTTCTGAGCCATTAGGCAAGTCAATTTGGAGGGGTAGCACCTCTTCCTTCATTGTATTTGGCCGTAAATAATTGATAGGCCAATTTGGTGTAGGGTCATTCCTCAATACACCCTGAGGGCAGGTGTGTTGCAGATGCCCAGGCTGCCCACATCGGTAACATCTGCGCTGTGTCGCACCGCTTCCCATTTGCCATCTAGGGAAAGAGGTAAGGGAACCTGGAGGCTGATATCCATGTGAAAGTGCATGAGGTTGTTGTTGGTGTTGAGACCGACTTCTCCACTTGATACCTGGGCATGTGGCCTGCAGATTCCCGGGATGCTCACATCCGTAACACCTGCGTTCTACTCCTTTCTCTCCTTGTCGCATTCCACAGGAAGAGGCAGTGACTAGCTGGAAGGTGAGTCACATGGGTATCAACATGGGGTGGTGGTCGAGTATCTCTGCCCAACAAGGGGGATGATCCCAACACCCACCCCCTTAATCATAGCTCCAAGGATTAAGAACATTCCAGAAACCCTGTCTGCAGTCTCTCTACAGGTGTGTTTATGGGAGATGCCCCCTGCAGAGTAGAGCAAAGACAAGCATGCTTCCACCAGATACAGGACAAGGAATGCTTATGTAATCCTGATTACAGTATGGTCCATGTGTACAGGCTGGAGGTGACACTCTGTTACAGCAGTATCTGTGCATTTCTAAAGAACTCCAAAAATAGTGAAGAATTGCAACACTAAATCCTCAGTAGTCTATTTAAGACCTGAACTGCAGTAAAAAGTAATGGACTGCACATCCAAAAATCACACATTGATCTCATTGATCAGACTGTATGAAGCCCTCTCAGTGGGTCTCTAGCCAAAAGGGAGAGGCACTGGCCCCAACCATGCCGCAACTGCAGTGCACCAACAGGCTGGGCAATCTGGTGTCCCACAGCACCCAAGCTACAAGGCCGAGCCCCGATAACTCCAGGCCACACCACCACATCACAAGCACACCACCACAGCAACAATTGTTGCCACACAGCACCGACTCCAAGTAAATAGATCTAAAAATCTCTCACTCCAGATGTTCACATACTGTGAGCTGAGAGCAAAAATAGGCAGAAACCCCTCTGCAATCTCCTGCTAATATAAGAACACCTTGGTGAAATGGGAGGCATGCTGGTCCAAGCAAAATAAAACAAAGAGGGGACAGACCATGCAATATGCTAGAACTGTAGAAAAAAGACATGGACATCCAAAGATCATACATTGATCTATTATTTACTTTCCAGGCAAAAATGTTCTAAATTGAACATGAGGTTCAGTGTTCACTAAACATCTGTAAAGATGGATCACCAAATGTCAAGATGAAAGATACTAGCAGAATATCTTTATTTCATGTGACTTTCAGCACAGGAACAAGCTAAAATTGTATTTAGATTTGTGCTGGAAGAATACCCTGGGAATTTCAGAAGTTATGTCTATACTTAATATAGTTTTAATCAAATGGGCATTAGCACTGTCTTATACCATTATGATCATTTTGATAAGGACTGTCACTTTATTTATCTCCTCAGGCATCAGTATGACTTGTTCTCCTTGTAGGCAGAAGTATTTTCTTTACGATCACACGAAAGTCTTAACTTTTAATATCATAAATAGCAAAATAATGAATATACAGACTATTAGGAAAAAATATATAAAACCTCATGGGGCGGGTTTCTCAATGTATTTATCCTAGTGAGTAGCAAAGACTGTTCAAGGCTTCAGACTCTCACCAAGCACTGCTATTTTAGCCTATGCCAGGTTAGCAAGGACACCCTGTTGATCAATCTAGGCAGTAGTGGGCACAGACAGGAGAAGGCCCCTGTGTAATTGTTACGGTGTGGGAATGCTAGCGGAACCCGGAAGCGTACCCTCTGGGTCACGGCCCCAGAGCCCCCGAGGGTGAGTGGACCAGGTGGAGCCACCCCCTATACAGGGAGTGTTAGGGGCAGGCCCACAGGGGATGGAACCGCAACAGCCGGAGCCAAAGGGGCGACTAGGGCTTAGCACCGGGGAGACAGAGGCGAGGACTCCGAGCTGCTGGTGAACAGAGGACTTAAGGGGCCACGGAGCAAGGGAGGCAAATGGAGCCAGGAGCACCAGGGACTGGCGGAGGCTGGAGGCTTCAAGAGAGAGAGAGAGAGAGATAACAACAATACAACGGACAAGAGTGCACAGGACGGATGGACAGGTGTAAATGCAAACACGGGGGCCACCTGTCTGATAGACGGAGGTGACAGGGCAGGAAGAGAGATGCATGGACAATGACAGAGACACAGAGCAAGGCAGGAGGTGCAAGAATACAGGAGCTACCCAGAGGTAGCGCAGGCAGAGACCAAAGGGTAAAAGTGCAGGGACCTGAGGCCCGGGCTAGCGCTAGCAAGGACGTCAGCGTCACCGCATGTGATAATCAGGCATCTTACCTGGCCCGACGCCATGCAGAAATACTTGGTAGGCGCCGCCATGTTGGGGGCAGGGCCACTGGGTCAGCTGTTCCCAGAGGTCTGAGCTCCGGAGGAGATGTCAGGCGCACAGGACAGACGCCAAGAGCCCAGGATGTCAGGAGCTGGAAAGAGCCGTGGAGCAGGAGCGTGCCGGGAGGTGCACAGAAGAGTAGGGATGTGCTCGGGCACTGGACCGCGCCGGTAAGTACTGGCGGTGGCGGGGACCGTGACAGTAATATGGGCACTCTGCAGTCCAATATCACATTACAATGCACAATTCCACCTGCTTTGGTGGTGAAAGTGAGCCCCCTTACCTCCTGGGCCATGTACAGCTGCACTGGTTGCCCCAATGGCATGTCCGCAAAGTAATCTAGAGCACACTACCTTGGGCCAGAAACTCTTGCACTAATCCCAAATGATGCCATGTTACATCATTTGTGTCCTAGTATTTATAAATTACCCCATTCTTTCTATACATTTAAAATCTCAAGTTGACCTATCTAGTACATCGTGTTTTAAGCAAGCTTTTAAGTGGTACATTGGCCTAGACAAGATGTCAATATACAAGCAGAACATTAATGATTTTCCGGCAATTATCAAGCAAGCTTCTGTTAAGCTTGCTTTTTCTGTCATAGAGAGTCAGGGGTTGTATAATTAAAGTATCTAACAGAAATCTAGGCCATACAAGTTATTAAGTACAATTAGCAGGTTAATCAACTACAAGAAAATATTAAACAGATTTTTATCCTTGTATTGGCAGTTTGAAGTTTCAAGAAGTAAAACCAACTGGAACTGAAATAAAATTGTAATTCTACTTTAAAGTACAAAATCAGAAATAGCAAGTGACAAACCAGCCGAAGTGAATACTTGAATAGCAGCAGGCTAGTAATGAATATACCAAAAAGCAATAAAACTAATCCACTTTATTAGAACATCTTAAAAAGGAACAACAACATTCTAGTAAAAGTGCACGTGAGACAAAACAGGACACACATATAAAACCGCCCACATTAGGCCTGTTTCACATTTCCATTTTTTGACGTCAGTCAAAATCCGCCAGTTTGTGAAAAAAAGGATCCACCCCTTTCCTGGTGGATCCGCTTTTTTCCCCATAGATTTGCATTAGTGGTGGATATTGACTGGCGGTCGTCCATTGGATCCGTTTTTTGACGGATCCGTGAAAATTTTAGCGGTTCTCGGGCGGACCAGACAGACCCTGCAACGTTTTTTTTCGATTGACGGTCCGCTATTTTTAAGTGCACCGGATGCTTTGCTCTGGGAATCACTTTAACCCTGAAATACCGTCCTGGAAATCTCTCTCCTTTTCCAGGCCGCGGTCGCTTTACATTTCGGCACTTTGCATCTTCCGCGGATCCGTCCTATAACTTGGTCCGCTGACATCCGGTTGTCACTAAACGGAGGCGGATCCGTTGTTTTTTACCTTTGGCGGATTTCAGCTGACCGCCAACAGCGGAAATGTGAAACAGGCCTTAGTAAAGCGGTAGGTAGGACACCAACGCTCATCCCTTTAGGGTAATATAGTTTGACAGCACCTCAAAAAATGCTCAGAGATACCAACAATCACTCTCTCTTGCATAAAGCTGTCTCAATAATTAGGAAGTTGGGCCCACCCACAACATTCCTCCTGTTTCTGAGTAATAAGAAAATGGAATGTCATAAATGGTCTTATGGTATATACGTAAATTCAAAAAGAGCAATGTGATACTTCATCCCTGATACCACATATTAGGGACACATCTCATTACCATAGACACATATAGCAGCACAGAAATGATACCCAAAAAGATACAGATAGGTGGCATAATTATGCAAGCTGGCGTTCACTCTTGATATATTTAATTCATTTCTCACAGGGCATATATCAAATGACTACTTAAACCCTCTATTTTTAAAGTTTGCATATATGGCATATATTAAGGAAGGATCTCGCCCATGTCTTTATCAATAATGGGTTCCTCCATGCAGATACCGCTCCCTTCTCCCGATGCGTTTCACTGTTTGCCAGATCATCAGGGGAGTTCTTGGGTTTGAAAGTATGCCCTCATAGTCCAAAAGTGCCATCAAGGAGGCTGCCCACCTTTCTGCCTTTATATCACGTGCCACCTTCAATGTTTCCTGCATTCACAGGTGAGCTGGGTAATTAGCGCTGACAGCTTCCTGTCCTTGAGCCGCAGTGGACCGCACACAGCGCGCACGCATACACTCCATAATCGGCACCAGGATACAACCCACAGAGCATACAGCGCAGGCGCGCTCCCTCACTCAGCGGCATCCAGAGGAGGGCATCTACCGCGCATGCGCGTGTCTCACACGAGCAGCGTCAGAGCCATCAGACAACACAGGACACACTGCGCAGGTGTCCTGCCCTCATCAGTGGTGTTAGAACATCACAGTATCTGATCTACAAGCGGGCATCTACAGCGCATGCGCATGTACTGAAAGAGCGGCTTAAAAGATATATCATAGAGGGCACAATGCCCAGGCATCCTGTCCTCATCAGCGGCATTAAAAAATCACAGTCCATAATCATAAAGTCCAGCCCCCGAAAACATGCTGCTAGACTAATCATTAACCCAAAGCTCAAGAGCCTTGTGCGCCGGCCCAGATCCTGTTCACTACAAACAAAAGCGCTAATTACTATACCAATACCAAAAGCGCTTGTTTAACCCCATCATTGGTTTTTCACAATCTATATATTCTTCCAAAGATGGGTCACTTTAAAGTACATACAGTACTTAACATAGTTTTAACAACTTACACTGGATTCGAGAGATATGTGTTTTAGAAAAAAACAAATATTTAATTGGTGGGGACTTTTTAGGGAGGAAAACAGAATAAATAAATGGTCAATTATACACAACCCCTTACCTGCAATGAACGAGTGTAGATCCAATGGGGCAACCTCCCGAGTAACCCTTAAATCCCTATACAGGGATCTGATTTTAAGCAGAGCACAGTGGAGAGTAGCCCCTGGAGTACCACATTACTCAAGCAGAAAAAAGAGAAAAGGGTGGAAAAGTGACCATCTCAGAGAAAAGGAGTTCAGGATAATTGGTCATTCAGACCTGTCGGTTGGAGGGTTTTTAACCAAAAATCCACTTACATTCTTTTTGCAAGATTAGTCTGTCCCAATCACCTCCTCTAATGGGGGAGAGATCCGATCGATCCCCATAAAATTAATTTTCTTATAATCTCCTTGATGTACAGAGTACATGTGGTTTGCTATCGCTGTATCTCTGCGATTCACCATATCTCCAATGTGTTTACGAATCCTTTTCCTGAACTCTTTCCTCATTTTCCCTACATACTCCAACCCACAAGTACATTTCACCTTATAAATTACCCCCATAGTGCGGCAGTTGATGAACTGTTTAATAATGTATTCTCTTACTGTGTTATTACTCTTGAAGGTCTTTCCTTGTATCACTGATTGGCATACTTTGCAATTCCTGCATCTGTGGCAGCCTTTAACATCTCTGTCCATCCAAGTGCATGTAGGTATCTCCCTGAAATGACTATGGACTAGTCTGTCTTTTAAAGACCTATTCTTTTTAAAGGTCACTTGTGGTATGGGGCCTATAGTTCCTTCGATGTCTACATCCATCCTGATGACCAACAATGGTGTTTCAAGATTTCCCTAAGTTTAGTCGATCCAATTGAAAATTTGGTAACAAAGCGTGTTACCTCCACTTCTTCTGGTGCATCAACCTTATTTAGCAGCTCTTTCCGATCTTTTTTAAGGGATTCTTTATAGGCTACTTTAAGTACATGATCTGGGTAACCCCTCTCCTGGAATTTCCCTCACAGATCATCAGCCTGTTCTTTAAATTTCAAAATATTCGAACAGTTCCGGCGTATTCTTAAATACTGCCCCTTAGGTATTCCCTTTTTCTGAGGGAAGGGATGGCTGCTTTCCCATCATAACAGTGAGTTTGTGGCTGTCGGCTTTCTATGATTACTGGTCTCAATTTTGCTATTTGGTTCCTTTTGGATGCAAACTTCCAGAAATGTGAGTGGAGACCCATGAACTTCATGGGTAAACCGTAACCCCAAGTCATTGGAGTTCAGGCCTTCCACAAACGAGACAAACTCAACCTCTGTGCCCTTCCAGATGACAAAAATATCATCAATGTTATTACGAGAATTCACAACATCATTGAATACAACTTTTTCCTCACCCCAGCCCAGGAGTAGATTTGCGTACGTGGGTGCACAAGGACAACCCATCGTGGTACCCCTGAGCTGGTGGAAGTACTTGTTGCCAAAGATAAAGACATTATTGGTCAGACAGAATTTCAATGCCTCCAAGGCAAAAGCATTGTGCTTCATAAAGAAGCATCCATGTGTCTTCAGGTAGTATTCCATGACCATCAACCCTTTCTCATGGGGTATTGAGGAGTACAGGGCCTCGACGTCTATACTACCAAAGATCATATCCTCTTCGAGGCATAGACCATCCAATCTGCGTAAGAGGTCACCTGTATCCCGTATATAGGAGCTCAAGTTTGTCACAAATGATCTTAGTACTTGATCAATATATATGCCCAGATTCTGGGTCAGACTATCGATTCCTGCCACTATAGGTCTGCCCTTCAATGGGTTCAAGCCCTTATGAATTTTTGGCAGGCAGTAGAATGTCGCCATAGAAGGATGTCGCGGGGTCAAAAAATCTTTCTCATTCTTATCGATTACTCCAAGCGCAAATCCTTCATTTATCAACATTTTAAGAGAATCAATTAACTTTGCCGTTGGATTTGGTGGTAGAGTATCATAGTTTGTCTGGTCCTCTAAAATTGAAAGACACATGATTTTATATTGAGTTGTGTCCATGACCACAACATTTCCTCCTTTATCAGAGCTTTTTATAGTAATGCTGTAGTCATTTTCAAGTTTTTTGAGGCTCGTCATCTCCTCTTTATTCAAATTATGAGTCTTTGAATTCAAAAGACCCCCTGATTCCACTAGATCATTTGTGACAAGGTTGACAAAAACATAAATGGAGTTTACATCCCCAGATATATATGGCAAAAATTAAGAGACCACCACATCAAAATCCTGTCATGGGCAACCCATTCTCCAGACCTGAACCCCATTAAAAACCTCTGGAATGTAATCAAGATGATGGATATTCAAAAGCCATCAAACAAAGAAGAACTGCTTACATTTTTGCTCCAGAAGCAGTATGAAAGACTGGTGGCAAGCATGTCACGACGCATGAAAGCTGTTTTTAACCCCTTCACCCCCAAGGGTGGTTTGCACGTTCATGACCGGGCCAATTTTTACAATTCTGACCACTGTACCTTTATGAGGTCATAACTCTGAAACGCTTCCATGGATCCCGGTGATTCTGACATTGTTTTCTCGTGACATATTGTACTTCATGTTAGTGGTAAAATTTCATTCAAATAACTTGCGTTTATTTGTGAAAAAAATGGAAATTTGGCAAAAATTTTGAAAATTTTGCAATTTTCCAACTTTGAATTTTTATGCCCTTAAATCACAGAGATACGGCACACAAAAAAATTGATAAGTAACATTTCCCACATGTTTACTTTACATCAGCACAATTTTGGAACCAAAATTTTTTTTTGTTAGGAAGTTATAAGGGTTAAAAGTTGACCAGCGATTTCTCATTTTTACAACACCATTTTATTTTTAGGACCACATCACATTTGAAGCCACTTTGAGGGGTCTATATGATAGAAAATACCCAAAAGTGACACCATTCTAAAAACTGAACCCCTTAAGGTAATCAAAACCACATTCAAGAAGTTTATTAACCCATTAGGTGCGTCACAGGAATTTTTTTGAATATTTAAAAAGAAATGAACATCTAACTTTTTTTCACAAAAAAAATACTTCAGGTTCAATTTTTTTTATTTTACCAAGGGTAACAGGAGAAATTGGACTGCAAAAGTTATTGTGCAATTTGTCCTGAGTACGCTGATACCTGATTTGTGGGGGGAAACGAATGTTTCGGCGCATTGCAGAGCTCAGAATGGAAGGAGCGCCGTTTGACTTTTTCAATGCAAAATTGGCTGGAATTCAGATCGGACGCCATGTCACGTTTGGAGAGTCCCTGATGTACCTAAACAGTGGAAACCCCCTACAAGTGACCCCATTTTGGAAACTAGACCCCCCAAGGAACTTATCTAGATATGTGGTGAGAACTTTGAACCCACAAGGGCTTTACAGAAGTTTATAACGTACAGCGGTACAATTAAAAAATCATATTTTTTCCACAAAAATGATCTTTTCACCCCAATTTTTATTTTCCCAAGGGTAACAGGACCCTAAAAGTTATTGTGCAATTTGTCATGAGTACGCTGATACCCCACATGTGGGGGTAAACCACTATTTGGGCGCATGGCAGAGCTCGGAAGGGAAGCAGTGCCATTTGACGTTTTTGGCTGGAATTGAGATCGGACACCATGTCGCGTTTGGAAAACCCCTGATGTACCAAAACAGTGGAAACCCCCCACAAATGACACCATTTTGGAAACTAGACCCCCTAAGGAACTTATCTAGATGTGTGGTGAGAACTTTGAACCCCCATGGGCTTCACAGAAGTTTATAACATAAAGCCATACAATTAAAAAATCATATTTTTTCCACAAAAATGATCTTTTCACCCTCAATTCTTATTTTTCCAAGGGTAACATGACCATAAAAGTTATTGTGCAATTTGTTCTGAGTACGCTGATACCCCACATGTGGGGGTAAACCACTATTTGGGCGCATGGCAGAGCTCGGAAGGGAAGCAGCGCCATTTGACGTTTTTGGCTGGAATTGAGATCGGACACCATGTCGCGTTTGGAAAACTCCTGATGTACCAAAACAGTGGAAACCCCCCACAAATGATACCATTTTGGAAACTAGACCCCCTAAGGAACTTATCTAGATGTGTGGTGAGCACTTTGACCCCCCCAGTGCTTCACAGAAGTTTATAATGCCCGGGCGTGAAAATAAATAATTCGTATTTTTTCCACAAACATGATCTTTTAGTCACCATTTTTTTATTTTCCCAAGGGTACCAGGAGAAATTGGACCCCAAAAGTTGTTGTCCAATTTGTCCTGAGTATGCTGATACCCCATATGTGGGAGAAAACTACTGTATGGGCACACGTCGGGGCTCGGAAGGGAAGTAGTGACGTTTTAGAATGCAGACTTTGATGGAATGGTCTGCGGGTGTCATGTTGCCTTTGGAGAGCCCCTAATGTACCTAAACAGTGGAAACCCCCCACAAATGACATCATTTTGTAAACTAGACCCCCCTAGGAACTTATCTAGATGTGTGGTGAGCACTTTGAAGCCCCCAGTGCTTCACAGAAGTTTATAACGCCCGGGCGTGAAAATAAAAAATTCGTATTTTTTTCCACAAACATGATCTTTTAGTCACCATTTTTTTATTTTCCCAAGGGTACCAGGAGAAATTGGACCCCAAAAGTTGTTGTCCAATTTGTCCTGAGTATGCTGATACCCCATATGTGGGAGAAAACTACTGTATGGGCACACGTCGGGGCTCGGAAGGGAAGTAGTGACGTTTTGGAATGCAGACTTTGATGGAATGGTCTGCGGGTGTCATGTTGCCTTTGGAGAGCCCCTAATGTACCTAAACAGTGGAAACCCCCCACAAATGACCCCATTTTGAAAACTAGACCCACTAAGGAACTTATCTAGATGTGAGGTGAGCACTTTGAACCCCCAAGGGCTTCACTGAAGTTTATAATGCCAGGGCATGAAAATAAAAAAATCGTATTTTTTCCAGAAACATGATCAATTAGTCCCCAATTTTTTCATTTTCCCAAGGGTAACAGGAGAAATTGGACCCCCAAAAGTTGTTGTCCAATTTGGCCTGAGTACGCTGACACCCCATATGTGGGAGAAAACTACTGTATGGACACACGTCGGGGCTCGGAAGGGAAGCAGTGACGTTTTGGAATGCAGACTTTGATGGAATGGTCTGCGGGTGTCATGTGCGTTTGGAGAGCCCCTGATGTACCTAAACTATTGAAACTCCCCACAAGTGACCCCATTTTGGACACTAGACCCCCCACGTAACTTATCTAGATGTGTGGTGAGCACTTTGAACCCCCAAGTGCTTCACAGAAGTTTATAACACTCAGACGTGAAAATAAAAAAATCATTTTTTTCCACAAAAATGATATTTTTGCCCCCAATTTTTTATTTTCCTAAGGGTAACAGGAGAAATTGGACCCCAAAAATTGTTTTGCAATTTGTCCTGAGTAGGCTGATACCCTACATGTGGGGGTAAAACACTGTTTGGGCACATGGCAGAGCTTGGAAGGGAAGGAGCACCATTTGACTTTTTCAACTCAGAATTGGCTGGAATTGAGATCAGACGCCATGTTGCATTTGGAGAGCCCCTGATGTGCCCAAACAGTGGAAACCCCCAATTATAACTCCAACCCTAACCCCAACACACCCCTAACCCTAATCTGAGCCCTAACCCTAGCCCTAACCCTAGCCCTAACCCTAACCCTAGCCCTAACCCTAGCCCTAACCCTAGCCCTAACCCTAGCCCTAACCCTAAGGCTGTGTGCACACGCTGCGGATTTTGCTGCGGTTCCGCAGCGGTTTTGGCTGCTGCGGACCCGCAGCAGTTTCTGCTGCGGTGTACAGTACCATGATTCCCTATGATTCCCGGATGAATCCGCACCTAATCTGCAGCGTGTGCACACAGCCTTACCCTAACGGGAAAATGGAGATAAATACTTTTTTTTTAGTTTTATTATTTTTCCCTAACTAAGGGGGTGATAACGGGGGGTTTGACTTACTATTTATGGCGGTTTTTATGTTTGGCGGCTGTCACACGATAAAAGACGCTTTTTATTGTAAAATAGTTTTTGCATCACCACATTTTGAGAGCTATAATTTTTCCGTATTTTGACCCACTGAGTCATGTGAGGTCTTATTTTTTGCGGGACGAGTTGACGTTTTTATTGGTACCATTTTCGGGCACGTGACATTTTTTGATCGCTTTTTATTCCTATTTTTGGGACGCAGAATGAACAAAAACCAGCGTTTCATGAATTTCTTTTGGGGGGGTGCGTTTACACCGTTCCGCATGCGGTAAAATTGATAAAGCGGTTTTATTCTTCGGGTCAGTACGGTTACAGCGATACCTATTTAGGTCGTTTTTTTATGTTTTTGTCGGTTTTATGCAATGAAAACTATTTTATATAAAAAATAATTATTTTTGCATCGCTTTATTCTGTGAGCTATAACTTTTTTATTTTTTCGCTGATGATGCTGTGTGGCAGCTCGTTTTTTGCGGGACAAGATGACGTTTTCAGCGGTACCATGGATATTTATATGCGTCTTTTTGATCGCGCGTTATTACACTTTTTGTTTGGCGGTATGATAATAAATCATTATTTTTTGCTTCGTTTTTTATTTTTATTTTTTAAGGGGTTCGCTAAAAGGGTTAACTAATGGGACAGTTTTATAGGGCGGGTCATTACGGACGCGGCGATACCTAATATGTGTACTTTTATTGTTTTTTTTTTTATTATTTCCAAAAAATGGATTTATTGAGGGAATATATATATTTTTTTTTTCTAATTTATTTGGCGATTTTTTTAAATTTATTTTTACATTTTTTTTTAATTTTTTTTTTACTTTATTACATAGTGCCAGGTGGGACATCACTGTCCTGTGACAGATCGCTGATCTGTCACATCACAGATCACTGTGACAGATCAGCAATCTGTCACAGGCATTGAAGAAGACTTCCTCTTGCCTGCGCTTTGCAGGCACTGAGGAAGCCAGCTTCCTCAGGTCCCCGAAGGCCCCCGTCGCCATCTTGGATCCGGGGGCCTGGAGGATAGGAGCCCCCCGCAGCAGCGCTGCACATTGCGCTGCCGTGGGGGCTCAGGGAAGCACGGAGGGAGCCCCCTCCCTGCCGATGCTTCCCTTTAACTCCTGGTACACCGCGATCATGTTTGATCGTGGTGTGCAAGGGATTAACGTGTCGGGGGCGGTCCGTGACCGCCCCTGACACATAGTGCCGGGTGTCAGCTGTGATAATCAGCTGACACCCGGCCGCGATCAGCGGCGCTCACCACGCTGATCGCGGTAGACGTACTATCCCGTCCACGGTCATACGGGCCCGGGAACCGTGGACGGGATAGTACGTCGGATGTCAGGAAGGGGTTAAAAATCATGGTTATTCAACTAAAATATTGATTTCTGAACTCTTCCTGAGTTAAAACATTAGTATTGTTGTTTCTAAATTATTATGAACTTGTTTTCTTTGCATTATTTCAGGTCTGAAAGTACTGTTTTTTTTTGTTTTGTTTTTAATTTTGGCCCTTTTTTTTTTTTTTTTTTTAAATACAAAATTTATTGCTTTATTTGGAGACATGTTGTCAGAAGTTTATAGACTAAAAGAACAATTTACATTTTACTCAAAAATATACCTATAAAGAGAAAAATCAGACAAACTGAACATTTGAAAGTGGTCTCTTAATTTTTGCCAGAGCAGTGTGGTGTCCCAGATCGAGGAAGATTATCAGTGGTCTTGTATGTCTTCCATTTTCTTATTATTGCTCCCACAGTTGATTTCATCACACCAAGCTGCTTGCTTATTGCAGATTCAGCCTTCCCAGCCTGGTGCAGGGCTACAATTTTGTTTCTGGTGTCCTTCAACAGCTCTTTGGTCTTCACCATAGTGGAGTTTGGAGTGTGACTGTTTGAGGTTGTGGACAGGTGTCTTTCATACTGATAACAAGTTCAAACAGGTGCCATTACTATAGGTAATAAGTAGTGTTGAGCTTTCCGATACCGCAAGTTTCGGGTTTCGGCCGATATTTGCCGTATCGGAATTCCGATACCGAGTACCGATACTTTTTTCGTATCGGATACCGGAATCGGAAGTCCAAAATGCAATGAGCCACTTTTGTGGCTCTGATTGGCTGCCAAAATGCCGTCATCATGATGCGCTGTCTTTGCGCATCATGATGCGCCGTCAGTTCGGGCCTTCGGGGGGGCTGTGCTGACTGTCCGGGGGGTCTGTGCCGGTGGTCTGTGCAGGCTCCGGGGGTCTGTGCCGGCCTGCCGGGGGGGGCTGTGCCGGCCTGCCGGGGGGCTGTGCCGGCCTGCCGGTGGTCTGTGCAGGCTCCGGGGGGGGTCTGTGCCGGCCTGCCGGGGGGGCTGTGCCGGCCTGCCGGGGGGCTGTGCCGGCCTGCCGGTGGTCTGTGCAGGCTCCGGTGGTCTGTGCCGGCCTGCCGGGGGGCTGTGCCGGCCTGCCGGTAGTCTGTGCAGGCTCTGGGGGTCTGTGCCGGCCTGCCGGTGGTCTGTGCAGGCTCCGGGGGTCTGTGCAGGCATCGTCCGATGGGACTACAAGTCCCATCGGGCGATGCCTGCTAACCATGACAGTGATTGACACATTAGCCAATGATGGGACAGTAGTAGTCCCATCATCCGGCTAATGTGTTGAATGTAAAAAAAAAAAAAAAAAATTACATGCTACATACATGCTACATACATACAACATGCATACTACATATATACTACATGTAACATACATACTACATGCAACATGCATACTACATACATGCTACATGCATGCTACATACATGCTACATACTACATACATGCTACATACATACTACATACATAATACATATATACTACATGCATGCAACATACATACAACATATACACTCACTGGCCACTTTATTAGGTACACCTGTCCAACTGTGTGTTAAGACTTAATTTCTAATCAGCCAATCACATGGCGGCAACTCAGTGCATTTAGGCATGTAGACATGGTCAAGACAATCTCCTGCAGTTCAAACCGAGCATCAGTATGGGGAAGAAAGGTGATTTGAGTGCCTTTGAACGTGGCATGATTGTTGGTGCCAGAAGGGCTGGTCTGAGAATTTCAGAAACTGCTGATCTACTGGGATTTTCACGCACAACAATCTCTAGGGTTTACAGAGAATGGTCCGAAAAAGAAAAAAAATCCAGTGAGCGGCAGTTCTGTGGCCGGAAATGCCATGTTGATGCCAGAGGTCAGAGGAGAATGGGCAGACTGGTTCGAGCTGATAGAAAGGCAACAGTGACTCAAATTGCCACCCGTTACAACCAAGGTAGGCAGAAGAGCATCTCTGAACGCACAGTGCGTCGAACTTTGAGGCAGATGGGCTACAGCAGCAGAAGACCACACTGGGTACCACTCCTCTCAGCTAAGAACAGGAAACTGAGGCTAAAATTTGCACAAGCTCATCGAAATTGGACAGTAGAAGATTGGAAAAACGTTGCCTGGTCTGATGAGTCTCGATTTCTGCTGCGACATTCGGATGGTAGGGTCAGAATTTGGCGTAAACAACATGAAAGCATGGATCCATCCTGCCTTGTATCAACGGTTCAGGCTGGTGGTGGTGGTGTCATGGTGTGGGGAATTTTTTCTGGGCACTCTTTGGGCCCCTTGGTACCAATTGAGCATCGTTGCAACGCCACAGCCTACCTGAGTATTGTTGCTGACCATGTCCATCCCTTTATGACCACAATGTACCCAACATCTGATGGCTACTTTCAGCAGGATAATGCGCCATGTCATAAAGCTCGAATCATCTCAGATTGGTTTCTTGAACATGACAATGAGTTTACTGTACTCAAATGGCCTCCTCAGTCACCAGATCTCAATCCAATAGAGCATCTTTGGGATGTGGTGGAACGGGAGATTCGCATCAGGGATGTGCAGCCGACAAATCTGCGCCAACTGTGTGATGCCATCATGTCAATATGGTCCAAAATCTCTGAGGAATGCTTCCAGCACCTTGTTGAATCTCTGCCACGAAGAATTGAGGCAGTTCTGAAGGCAAAAGGGGGTCCAACCCCTTACTAACATGGTGTACCTAATAAAGTGGCCAGTGAGTGTATACTACATGCATGAAACATGCATACTACATATACAGTGGGGCAAAAAAGTATTTAGTCAGTCAGCAATAGTGCAAGTTCCACCACTTAAAAAGATGAGAGGCGTCTGTAATTTACATCATAGGTAGACCTCAACTATGGGAGACAAACTGAGAAAAAAAAATCCAGAAAATCACATTGTCTGTTTTTTTTTCATTTTATTTGCAAATTATGGTGGAAAATAAGTATTTGGTCAGAAACAAGCAATCAAGATTTCTGGCTCTCACAGACCTGTAACTTCTTCTTTAAGAGTCTCCTCCTTCCTCCACTCATTACCTGTAGTAATGGCACCTGTTTAAACTTGTTATCAGTATAAAAAGACACCTGTGCACACCCTCAAACAGTCTGACTCCAAACTCCAATATGGTGAAGACCAAAGAGCTGTCAAAGGACACCAGAAACAAAATTGTAGCCCTGCACCAGGCTGGGAAGACTGAATCTGCAATAGCCAACCAGCTTGGAGTGAAGAAATCAACTGTGGGAGCAATAATTAGAAAATGGAAGACATACAAGACCACTGATAATCTCCCTCGATCTGGTGCTCCATGCAAAATCCCACCCCGTGGGGTCAGAATGATCACAAGAACGGTGAGCAAAAATCCCAGAACCACGCGGGGGGACCTAGTGAATGAACTGCAGAGAGCTGGGACCAATGTAACAAGGCCTACCATAAGTAACACACTACGCCACCATGGACTCAGATCCTGCAGTGCCAGACATGTCCCACTGCTTAAGCCTGTACATGTCCGGGCCCGTCTAAAGTTTGCTAGAGAGCATTTGGATGATCCAGAGGAGTTTTGGGAGAATGTCCTATGGTCTGATGAAACCAAACTGGAACTGTTTGGTAGAAACACAACTTGTCGTGTTTGGAGGAAAAAGAATACTGAGTTGCATCCATCAAACACCATACTTACTGTAAAGCATGGTGGTGGAAACATCATGCTTTGGGGCTGTTTCTCTGCAAAGGGGCCAGGACGACTGATCCGGGTACATGAAAGAATGAATGGGGCCATGTATCGTGAGATTTTGAGTGCAAACCTCCTTCCATCAGCAAGGGCATTGATGATGAAACGTGGCTGGGTCTTTCAACATGACAATGATCCAAAGCACACCGCCAGGGCAACGAAGGAGTGGCTTCGTAAGAAGCATTTCAAGGTCCTGGAGTGGCCTAGCCAGTCTCCAGATCTCAACCCTATAGAAAACCTTTGGAGGGAGTTGAAAGTCCGTGTTGCCAAGTGAAAAGCCAAAAACATCACTGCTCTAGAGGAGATCTGCATGGAGGAATGGGCCAACATACCAACAACAGTGTGTGGCAACCTTGTGAAGACTTACAGAAAACGTTTGACCTCTGTCATTTCCAACAAAGGATATATCACAAAGTATTGAGATGAAATTTTGTTTCTGACCAAATACTTATTTTCCACCATAATATGCAAATAAAATGAAAAAAAAACAGACAATGTGATTTTCTGGATTTTTTTTTCTCAGTTTGTCTCCCATAGTTGGGAAATCCCACGCAGCAATGGCATAAAGTGAGACTAGGGACTTTTTTTTTTTTAAAGTGGTGGAGGAATACAGTGCAGAAGGATACCTACCTTCCGTCATTGTATTCCTGGAGCTGGTAGAGAACGGTAGCATCAGCTGATGCTGCTGTTCTCCTCGCAAGATGGACGTGGGACCCTCGTGGACTTCTGCGGATCGGGGTAAGTATATTGGTGTTTTTTTATTTTGATATTTATTCCTCAAGGGGACAATGGCTTCGGGGATCAAAGTGACAAGTGACGGTGAGTATGTACTCTATGTTATATGTACTGTATGTCTATATGTATGTAGTATATATGTATGTTGCATGCATGTAGTATATATGCAGTATATATGTAGTATGCATGTTGCATGCATGTGGTATATATGTAGTATGTATGTAGCATGTATGTAGTATGTAGCATGTATGTAGTATGTATGTTGCATGTATGTAGAATGTAGTGTGTATGTATGTAGCATGTATGTAGTATGTATGTTGCATGTATGTAGCATGTAGTGTGTATGTTGCATGTATGTAGCATGTAGTATATATGTAGTATGTATGTTACATGTAGTATATATAGTATATATGTAGTATGCATGTTGCATGCATGTAGTATATATGTTGTATGTATGTTGCATGCATGTAGTATATATGTATTATGTATGTAGTATGTATGTAGCATGTATGTAGTATGTATGTTGCATGTATGTAGCATGTAGTATATATGTAGTATGTATGTTACATGAGGTATATATAGTATATATGTAGTATGCATGTTGCATGCATGTAGTATATATGCTGTATGTATGTTGCATGCATGTAGTATATATGTATTATGTATGTAGTATGTATGTAGCATGTATGTAGTATGTATGTTGCATGTATGTAGCATGTAGTATATATGTAGTAAGTATGTTACATGTAGTATATATAGTATATATGTAGTATGCATGTTGTATATATGTTGTATGTATGTTGCATGCATGTAGTATATATGTATTATGTATGTAGTATGTATGTAGTATGTAGCATGTATGTAGCATGTAGTATATATGTAGTATGTATGTTACATGTAGTATATATAGTATATATGTAGTATGCATGTTGCATGCATGTAGTATATATGTTGTATGTATGTTGCATGCATGTAGTATATATGTATTATGTATGTAGTATGTATGTAGTATGTAGCATGTATGTAGTATGCATGTTGCATGTAGTATATATGTAGTATGTATGTTACATGTAGTATATATAGTATATATGTAGTATGCATGTTGCATGCATGTAGTGTATATGTTGTATGTATGTTGCATGCATGTAGTATATATGTATTATGTATGTAGTATGTATGTAGTATGTAGCATGTATGTAGTATGCATGTTACATGTAGTATATATGTAGTATGCATGTTGTATGTATGTAGCATGTAAATTTTTTTTTTTTTTTTACATTCAACACATTAGCCGGATGATGGGACTACTACTGTCCCATCGTTGGCTAATGTGTCAATCACTGTCATGGTAGCAGGCATCGCCCGATGGGACTTGTAGTCCCATTGGACGATGCCTGCACAGACCCCCGGAGCCTGCACAGCCCACCGGCAGGCCGGCACAGCCCCCCGGCAGGCCAGCACAGACCACCGGAGCCTGCACAGCTCCCCGGCAGGCAGGCCGGCACAGCTCCCCGGCAGGCCGACACAGACCCCCGGAGCCTGCACAGACGACCGGCAGGCCGGCACAGCTCCCCGGCAGGCCGGCACAGACCACCGGAGCCTGCACAGACCACCGGCAGGCCGGCACAGCTCCCCGGCAGGCCGACACGGACCCCCGGAGCCTGCACAGACCACCGGCAGGCCGGCACAGCCCCCCGGCAGGCCTGCACAGCCCACCGGAGCCTGCACAGACCACCGGCAGGCCGGCACAGCTCCCCGGCAGGCCTGCACAGACCACCGGAGCCTGCACAGACCCCCCGGCAGGCCGGCACAGCCCCCCGAATGGCCCGTACAGACCCTAGAGAGGCTGTACAAGGCAAAAATAGGGTTTTTCTTATTCCGATACCGGAAGTCCCATAGACTTGAATGGGACTTCCGGTATCAGAATCGGCGATACGCGATATTTTTTTTAGATCGGCCGATACCATCCGATCCGATACTTTTAAGTATCGGACGGTATCGCTCAACACTAGTAATAAGTGGAGGACAAAGGAGCCTCTTAAAGAAGAAGTTACAGGTCTGTGAGAGCCAGAAATATTGCGTGTTTTTAGGTGACCAAATACTTTTTTCCACCATAATTTGCAAAATAAATCTTGCCAAATCAGACAAGATGATTTTCTTGATTTGTTTTCTCATTTTGACTTTCTTAGTTGTGGTCTACCTATGATGTCAATTACAGGCCTCACGATCTTTTTAAGTGGGAGAACTTGCTCAATTGTTGGCTGACTAAATACTTTTTTTATATGCTGGGTAGTTAGAAATAAAACTGAATGTCATTGTCATCTACCTGAAATGCACCCCTAATGAGGAAAAGGAAACCAGTATCAAAAAACATTCACAAGGGGCGTGGCCTGAGCTGGCGATGGAGTAACACGCACGGCTCAGGATCTTTGAGGAGGCATCTCCTAAAGCGACAAATAAAGCAAAAGAAAATCGCTCTCTTTGATAACCCACGGAAGGATTGTTTTCTCGTTACTCAGAGGTACATTCTGATACCCCTTGTCTGAGCTTTGGACATTAAAAAATACATTTTTGAAATCTGAGGCCTTTTCCCGCCATTTTACTGCAAGGTGACACCATTTTGAACCGTGAGTGAAAAAATCCTTTCCCTGTTCCCTCTATTACCCACCGGCTGTCCTTGTCCTCAGAAAAAGAATCTCCACGCTTGTCTACCACATTTTAAAGATTTTTATTGTCTTTTGGAGATATTTTTTTACAAAAATCCTGTCATATACCAGCTGATTGGCGGAAGGATACAAAATAGTCCCCACCCTGTGCCTAATCTGACAGGATTTCTCTCGTTGCATAATTAAAAGACATTGACTTTTTTTTTGGAATCTCCTCTTGTCTGTTTTAGACCCTTTGGAAGTCCCAGGGTGTCCTAATTTAGCTATATTCCCCTGCTTTGTGCGAGGCTGCGGGAGCTATAACGGCTGCGGAGGGATCTCTTTCATCTCAACATCCTATCTCAAGCACGCCATTTTCCTATCATAACTGATCTGTGAGGTGGAAGGACACAAAATAGTCCGTGATTTGTGCCTCTGTCTATGTTACCTCCGCTCCCCACCGCTCCTGTGTGGCTCCACTGGGGTGATCTGCCTTTCTTCAGCGGTGCCATGTATCAGCTGCCGGCTCCCCAGTTGCATATTTTATGAGCGGTGACTGACGTCACTGAGCCCTGTGTGAAGACTAGCCGCCTGTCACGGCTGCATTTTTAAAGTCACACGTCTATATCGGCGCGCAGTTAATAAAGGATTTTACTTTATGCATCATACAATATTAAAAGTGCCATCTGATTCTGTGGTGTATCTCATTCCTCAAGGTCCCTTTTATAAAAAGGCATAGGAAGACACAAGAATTTTCTATATTTTTAACGTTTATTCAGTGTAAACATCACCAATAATATCAATTCTCTCTAATATAATCCCTGCAAGGCAGGATTCAAAAAGGGCACAAGATGAATCACAAGGCTACTCCAGTGTCCAAATTAACGAAAGTGTCTAATACCACTCCTCAAAAAGCACAAAAATTTCAGGATTCTTACAATCCTCACTTTAAAGATTAAGTGGATATCGTTAACCCATTTAAGGCCAGATCTCCTCATAAAGAGGTCATGGATACATCTCTCTCATCAAAAAAGAAAAATCCTGGTAAAACTTCTGAAAAATTCACATCGCCAGCCGATGCTTCAAGTCCTGAGTCTGGAGATAATTCACCAAACTTTTCGCCAGAAAGGTCAAAATTTAAGATGGATAACACCAATTCTTCTCCTTCCCAAAATCTGGATGTTATATCCATACACTCTAACATGGTACTCTCGCCCAGAAAATCACGTCCAGTATGTCTCAATCATTTGAAAACCAAAATAAAATTTTACAGTCCACCTTGGATAAATTTAGCAGCAGGTTAGACAACCACGAAAAACGGCTAACTGTAGTGGAAGAACACACTGATGATTTATCAAAAGACACCCATGACCTCAAATCTGAAATTCACACACTTAAAATTAAAGTTGCGGATATAGAAGACAGGAACAGACGAAACAACTTGAAAATAAGAGGAATACAAGAACCTATCTCACCGGATAAACTAGAAGACTTCATCAAGACAATTTTTAAAAAATTACTACCGACACTTATAGACCAAGATCTCATCATAGATAGGATCCACAGACTTCCCAAACCACGGAATATCGATAAAGATCTACCTAGAGATACCATCTTAAGGGTACACTTTTTCAAGATTAAGGAAAAAATTCAACAATCGGTTAAAGATCTAGGAGGTTTTCCAGAACCCTATGCTCACCTTCAGCTATTTACGGATCTTTCAAAGGAAACGATTGAAGGAAGAAAGTCTTTAAGCCAGTCACTTCCACCTTGAGGGAAAATAATATCCCCTATAAATGGGGCTTCCCACTTAAACTTTTGATAATCTACAAAGGAAAGACGACCGTCCTATTCTCACCTAAAGAAGGAAGAGATTTCCTGTCCTACTACAGGATACATGACTGCCATAGAATCTCCAACTCTCAAGGCCCTGGGCCCTCGTCAGAGAAGGGTTGATCTAACAGAGAGACCAGGCCAATATATTTACTCACTTTGTTATAAGGCCTCTCTACACTTCTTGATTATTTGGTCAATGTATTGTACTGTACTGCTTATTATTCTTCTTTCTACAGGTTTTCTCACTTCTCTACTACTTTATGGACTCATATATCACATGAGATTATTTTCCTTCTGGGAATAGTGTTGTTATGCCAAGGGATGCCTCCAATGGGATCCATACACAAACTTTCCCCACTAAGTAATTAGAGCCTTCCGGATCGGCTCTTCCCGAAGGACAATTTTGTACTTATTGTTTTTGTGTCTCTTTTGTTTTTTGTTTCAAATAGGTATATACTTTGAGGTTTTTGGACAACTAAGTTCTACAAAGGTAGGTGCACTCTGGTTTCTGCATTTCCTCTACCCCACTTCATACGAACCCAGACTTTCTTGTAACATGAAAATAAAATTTGTATCATACAATGTCAGGGGGCTAAATAGCCCTTGGAAGAGATTTTCCATTGGTAGGGAGATTAACGGGATGCATCCTGAGGTTGTATGCCTTCAAGAAATCAAGTTAAAAAAAGACAACCACCCTTCTATAAATCTCAAAAATGTCCCATTTGGATTTGAATCTTGCGGCCCACGAAAGAAAGCTGGGGTTTTAGCCCTGATTAGTAACTCAATTTCCTTTGAATTGCTTTCTGAAGTAAAAGACGAAAAAGGACATTATCATATTCTCCTGTGCAAATTGAACGGCCAAACCTTCACAATAGTTAATACTTATGTTCCCACCATCAGACAAATTAGCTTCCTGAATAAGCTAATGAAAAAATTAGACACCTTACGATCAGGAGCCCTACTTTTGTTAGGGGACTTTGATATGGTGCCAGATGGTGTACTAGACTCCACCTCTCCCAGCAGACAAAAAACGCAATCCTTGAACAGCTGGATTTATAATCACGAGCTATTCGACTCATTCCACTGTTTGAACACCACATCTAGAGAATTTACTCATTTTTCTGATGGCCATCAGTCGGCATCTAGAATAGATCTGATACTCACAGATGTCTTCTCCTTGCCAAGGTTCTCCTCCAGCTCCATACTAAATAAATCTATTTCAGATAATTCCCCGGTAACTGCAGAACTGATAATAGGGTCCCCAATTCATCCCCAATTCATGTGGAAATTCAACTCCTCTCTGCTTCGTAACCCCACCATCAAATCTGTAATCACCTCAGCCTTACAAAATTATTTTAGTGAAAACGAATCAAACCTCCTCAATCCGTTTACCTATTGGAATGCTCACAAGGCGGTGTTGAGGGGAGTCTTGATTCAATTTTCCTCCAGACAAAAAAAAATTAATAGTGATAAAATCCTTACCCTACAACAGTCTATTAAATCTAAAGAAGAGGAACTATGTCGATCCTCTTTTTCCTCTAACAAACAAGCTGTATTATCAGAATTTACTGATCTCAGGTTGCGGTTAAGGAAAATCATATTCAATTTTTACAACTCAGCTATTAGATCAACAAAATGCAAGCATTACTTATCTATAAATCGCCCTTCAAAATACATGTGAAACAGAATTAAGAATATACGGAAGCAGAATAGAATTGACAGTATAACTTCCTCTAATGGTACATCCCTTGTCCACCCTAAAGATATTGTAGGAGCTTTTGCCGATTATTACAAAAATCTGTACAATATCAACCAAGACAACCACAATATGCAGCCATCTACCTCAGAGATTGGATCATTTCTTTCCAGCATGAACCTTCCAAAGCTTAACCCTGACTTATCATTTTTGTCTTCTCCCTTCAATGAACAAGAAGTCCTAGATACCATAAACAAGCTTAAAACAATCAAATCACCCAGCCCAGACGGGTTTAGTAATGATTATTTCAAGTCTTTTAGTAATATATTAACCCCCCACCTTGTCAAAGTATTTAACTCAGCTTTCCAAACAGGTCAATTTCCTAAAGAGATGCTGGAAGCGATAATTATTGTAATCCCAAAACCAAATTCTGACACTAGCCAAATTTTTAACTATAGACCTATATCCCTCATCAATACAGACATAAAAATTTATGCAAAGATCCTGGCAAATAGACTAAATAAATTTCTCCCGAGTTTAATTTCCAATGATCAGATAGGCTTCATCAAAGGAAGACAATCCATAGATGGTAGGAGAAGACTCATTAACATAATTAAGCTTATTTCCTCGAACAAACTAAGGGCCATTATTATCTCTCTTGATGCTGATAAAGCGTTTGACCGCCTTAATAGGTCATATCTCGAAGCAACTCTCAAAAAAGTTCGAATGGCTTCTCAGATCACGAGGCTTTGGCTTATGGCTTTGTATTTCGGCCCTGGTGCGAGGGTTTATTCGAACAATCACCTTTCCTCTATGTTTAATATAGCTAATGGGACCAGACAGCGTTGCCCATTGTCACAATTGCTTTTTGCATTAGCTATTGAACCTCTGGCCCAACTAATCAGGAACAGCACAAAGATCTCGGGAATCAAAACTTTGCACAGAGATTTTAAAATAGCGTTGTATGCAGACGATATTATTCTTACCCTCACAAATCCAAGCAACTCTATCTCTGCCTTACAAACCTTAATCCAGACTTTTGCTAATATCTCTTATTTTAAAATAAACGACTCAAAATCCAAAATACTTGGCTTTAACCTAGGATCAGACCAAGAGGAAATTGAGGGCCTCTCTCCTTGGGGGTGGGCCACTGATGGGCTGACATATCTAAGCCTAAAATTCATCAAAAACGTAAACTCTCTAATAAAAATAAACTTAGAGCTGCTTACTAAAAAGCTTTTTAATGAATTCTGTACATCTAGAGATGATGGGCTTTCTTGGTGGGGAAGAATCATGATGGTCAGGTCGTATATTTTCCCAAAAATCCTATACCTACTTCGCTCACTGCCTTTAAAAATACCCACTTCCTCTCTCACAAACCTTCAAGCCTCATTAAACTCCTTTATATGGAATAACAAAAGACCCAGAATGGCAAAAAATATTCTATACAACCATAAATCTTATGGTGGAGCTGGTTCCCCAAATATTACGGCGTATTACATTGCAAATTTAGTCAAACAAAGCTCATACTGGTGGCCTCATGATACGACACCAGCTTGGCATGAACTAGAACTGTTCTTTAATAATTATAAACCTCTTCACCTACTAATTCTGAACCAACTCCTTCATAAAAATTTTATTCCAAATTCTCATCCGATTTTTCAAGCTATCTCTGAAGTTTGGAAAAAATGTTCTGCTCCAAAAAGAGGCTCTAACAAAGAAGTCACAGTAAAAAATCTGGCTCTATCAGTTACAGTTGTGGCCAAAAGTATTGACACCCCTGCAATTCTGTCAGATAATACTCAGTTTCTCCCTGAAATTCTTTGGTATTATTATCTTCATTTAATTTGTCTTAAATGAAAAAACACAAAAAGAATTATCCTAAAGTCAAATTGGATATAATTCCACACCAAACATAAAAAAGAGGGTGGATAAAAGTTTTGGCACTGTTCGAAAAATCATGTGATGCTTCTCTAATTTGTGTAATTAACAGCACCTGTAACTTACCTGTGCACCTAACAGGTGTTGGCAATAACTAAATCACACTTGCAGCCAGATGACATGGATTAAAGTTGACTCAACCTCTGTCCTGTGTCCTTGTGTGTACCACATTGAGCATGGAGAAAAGAAAGAAGACCAAAGAACTGTCTGAGGACTTGAGAAACCAAATTGTGAGGAAGAATGAGCAATCTCAAGGCTACAAGTCCCTCTCCAAAGATCTGAATGTTCCTGTGGCTACCGTGCGCAGTGTCATCAAGAAGTTTAAAGCCCATGGCACTGTGGCTAACCTCCCTAGATGTGGCCGGAAAAGAAAAATTGACAAAGATTTCAACGCAAGATTGTGCGGATGTTGGATAAAGAACCTCGACTAACATCCAAACAAGTTCAAGCTGCCCTGCAGTCCGAGGGTACAACAGTGTTAACCCGTACTATCCGTCAGCGTCTGAATGAAAAGGGACTGTATGGTAGGAGACCCAGGAAGACCCCACTTCTTACCCCAAGACATAAAAAAGCCAGGCTAGAGTTTGCCAAAACTTACCTGAAAAAGCCTAAAACGTTTTGGAAGAATGTTCTCTGGTCAGATGAGACAAAAGTAGAGCTTTTTGGGCAAAGACATCAACATAGAGTTTACATGATAAAAAAAGAGGCATTCAAAGAAAAGAACACGGTCCCTACAGTCAAACATGGCGGAGGTTCCCTGATGTTTTGGAGTTGCTTTGCTGCCTCTGGCACTGGACTGCTTGACCGTGTGCATGGCATTATGAAGTCTGAAGACTACCAACAAATTTTGCAGCATAATGTAGGGCCCAGTGTGAGAAAGCTGGGTCTCCCTCAGAGGTCATGGGTCTTCCAGCAAGACAATGACCCAAAACACACTTCAAAAAGCACTAGAAAATGGTTTGAGAGAAAGCACTGGAGACTTCTAAGGTGGCCAGCAATGAGTCCAGACCTGAATCCCATAGAACACCTTTGGAGAGATCTAAAAATGGCAGTTTGGAGAAGGCACCATTCTAATATCAGGGACATGGAGCAGTTTGCCAAAGAAGAATGGTCTAAAATTCCAGCAGAGCATTGTAAGAAACTCATTGATGGTTACCGGAAGCGGTTGGTCGCAGTTATTTTGGCTAAAGGTTGTGCAACCAAGTATTAGACTGAGGGTGCCAATACTTTTGTCTGGCCCATTTTTGGAGTTTTGTGTGAAATGATCAATGTTTTGCTTTTTGCTTCATTCTCTTTTGTGTTTTTTCATTTAAGACAAATTAAATGAAGATAATAATGCCAAAGAATTTGTGTTTGCGATCATTTTCAGGAAGAAACTGAGTATTATCTGACAGAATTGCAGGGGTGTCAATACTTTTGGCCACAACTGTATCTTTCTAGCATCTAATCAGACCATTGACCCCATTTGGTCTGAACTTGGACTTAAAAAATTAAAGATTTATACGATGGCGTTACTTGTGCACCTTACAATAAACTCAAGGAAAGATTTCAATCTGCTACCCCTGCTTTCTTACAATTTGTTATCCTCAAAGACATACTCCATGAGTTCCTTACTATCTCTCCGAGAATCTCTCAACCAACAGTTAACCTTATTTGTAATATAGATCATAATATTTTTTGGAGTTTTGAATACACGTACAAATGGTGTAACAATAGCTTTGAAGCGGTAAAGACTCAAAATATTGTCAAATGGGAAACCGAATTGCACACGACAATTGACCCTTCTGACCTTGAACAGGCATGTACCCTCTCGTATGCCTCTTCCATTTCCTTATCACTACAAGAGACCCACTTCAAGCTTTTAACGAGATGGTATTATACCCCCGTTAGACTTCATTGAATCAACCCTGACAATTCTCCGCTCTGTTGGAGGGGTTGTGGAAGGCCAGGAAATATCTTGCATATATTTTGGCAATGTCCCAAAATTGTTCCCTTTTGGAGAAAGATTTCTAACCTTATCGATTTTATCCTAGGAACACGACTTATTTTGTCTCCTCGTCTGGCCCTTCTTTCTCTGGACGCAGACAAAATTGATACTTCTAACAGGCAATTGATTATGCCAATTTTACTAGTCTCCAAACATAGTATTGCCTTTCTTTGGAAAAACCCAAAACCCCCACAAATTAATGAAATTCTAGACAAATTTAGCCTTCATCATTCTTTTGAATTGAAAATTGCGAATGTGCATGATCAATTTGCTGAATATTCTAGGAAATGGTCTAGATGGCTGGAGTTGTTCCCTTAAGTCTTCACCCAGAGTGCACCTGCCTAAGGCCCCTTGTGTTTGGGCCTTCGGAACAAATATATTAATATACTATATGCTTAAATACCTACCTTTGTAATAATTCACTGCATAATATGCTTCTGCATTAACTTGTTTCATTTTATGTCTTCTTTATATTTGGACTTTATTGTCCTTCCCTTTTCCTTTACATTCCCCCCCCCTTTTTTCCCCATCTTTCCTCCCCCATCCTCCCCATTTATTGAAACTCAAATAAAGCATTTGGAAAACAAAAAAACATACACACAGTAATACATTTTCCAACTGTCAACCCTATAATTTTTCATCCAAAAGTTACCAGCCCTGATTCCACCATTATTATTTTGACGATTTAAAGGTGACTGAATTGAACTGATTGGATGCAAAACAACCTTGTGTTGACTTCATAAAATTTAAAGCAATTTGTGATTCCATTCGCAAGTGATGTGCCCCGGGGGCCGTGGGGTACTTGGTACCGGGCCCGTCGACTTCAATGGGGGATGGTGTCAGAGTGGCTCTGACCCGGTCCGTGGCTCCAGACCGTCAAATGAAAAGGAATGTTGTTTGTTGTTGTTGAAGAGTAATAAAATGGGAATAAAGGTTTAGAGATGAATACGTGACGCCACCTGTGGTATTCTAGTCTGAGGCGACCAGCGCTGCGGTGTTGTTCTCCTGAAACCATTGGTGTGACGCAGCTGAGGTGACAATGGCTCTCCACAGGTAGAGCAATAGTCCCAGGGCTGTTAAGCGTTGTTTTTAGGGGTGGTGTTGTCAAGCAGAGTGGAGGATGTAGCAGTGCTGAGTAGAGTTGAGCGAAACGGGTCGAAAAAATTCAAAAGTCGCCGACTAGGATGAGGTCGGCCACGAGGTCGGCGACTTACTCGCCAAAGTCGCGTTTCAAAAGTTTGTTTTGCGCTCTTTTTCAGCCAATCAGGATCCACGGACACTGTGGGCAACGTGATGACATAGGCACAGGTCACCACCATCTTTCAGAAGGGCATGCAAGTGATTGGCTTGCTTTGGTGGGCATCACAGGGGGTATAAAAGGGCGTGCACGCCGACCGCCATCTTACTTCTGCCGATCTTAGTATAGGGAGAGGTTGCTGCTGATTCTGTAGGGAGAGCGTTAGGCAGGGAAGAAGACAAAAAACTGCTTCTGCTGCTAGCGATTTGGCCTGCACAACACACCAGTCACTGTGTGTGCAGTGCAAGGGGAGGCTATATAGTGGTGTATCAGTGGTGTTGGTTGTTGGGCTGCCTTTTAAGGCTTCCTGACAGGCTGGCATTGCTGTTTACCCACTGCTCCGCAAACTGCTTTTTTAAAAGCAATCCCAATTTTTTTTTTTGTCCTGCTGAGAAGAAAAAAAAACTGCTTCTGCTGCTAGCAATTTGGCCTGCACAACACACCAGTCACTGTGTGTGCAGTGCAAGGGGAGGCTATATAGTGGTGTATCAGTGGTGTTGGTTGTTGGGCTGCCTTCTAAGGCTTCCTGACAGGCTGGCATTGCTGTTTACCCACTGCTCCGCAAACTGCTTTTTTAAAAGCAATCCAATCTCCCTTATCCTCTAGTCACTTTTGTCACAGCTGTGCCATCGAGCCTGTCACATAGCGCTCAGATATCAGTGGGCCTCACACAATCCAAAAGTGTCCACTGTCCAAAAGTGTGTGCAGAAATTCAAAATCTCCCTTATCCTCTAGTCACTTTTGTCACAGCAGTGCCATCGAGCCTGTCACATAGCGCTGAGATATCAGTGGGCCTCACACAATCCAAAAGTGTCCAGTGTCCAAAAGTGTGTGCAGATATTCAAAATCTCCCTTATCCTCTAGTCACTTTTGTCACAGCAGTGCCATCGAGCCTGTCACATAGCGCTCAGATATCAGTGGGCCTCACACAATCCAAAAGTGTCCAGTGTCCAAAAGTGTGTGCAGATATTCAAAATCTCCCTTATCCTCTAGTCACTTTTGTCTCAGCAGTGCCATCGAGCCTGTCACATAGCGCTCAGATATCAATGGGCCTCACACAATCCAAAAGTGTCCACTGTCCACAAGTGTGTGCAGAAATTCAAAATCTCCCTTATCCTCTAGTCACTTTTGTCACTGCAGTGCCATCGAGCCTGTCACATAGCGTTGAGATATCAATGGGCCTCACACAATCCAAAAGTGTCCAGTGTCCAAAAGTGTGTGCAGATATTCAAAATCTCCCTTATCCTCTAGTCACTTTTGTCACAGCAGTGCCATTGAGCCTGTCACATAGCGCTCAGATATCAGTGGGCCTCACACAATCCAAAAGTGTCCAGTGTCCAAAAGTGTGTGCAGATATTCAAAATCTCCCTTATCCTCTAGTCACTTTTGTCACAGCAGTGCCATCGAGCCTGTCACATAGCGCTCAGATATCAGTGGGCCTCACACAATCCAAAAGTGTCCACTGTCCACAAGTGTGTGCAGAAATTCAAAATCTCCCTTATCCTCTAGTCACTTTTGTCACAGCAGTGCCATCGAGCCTGTCACATAGCGCTGAGATATCAGTGGGCCTCACACAATCCAAAAGTGTCCAGTGTCCAAAAGTGTGTGCAGATATTCAAAATCTCCCTTATCCTCTAGTCACTTTTGTCACAGCAGTGCCATCGAGCCTGTCACATAGCGCTCAGATATCAGTGGGCCTCACACAATCCAAAAGTGTCCAGTGTCCAAAAGTGTGTGCAGAAATTCAAAATCTCCCCTGTCCTATAGACACCTTGTACCTTGTTTTACATTACTATATAGTTTGTTGGATTTTGTCTACATTTCTCCCAAAAATGAGGAAGGCTGGTGGAAGAGGCCGTGGAATTGGGCGGGGGTTGGCAGCTGGTAATGATGGTGTTGGTGGTGGATCTGATGGTAGTGGCAAGAGCAAAATAGGACCGAATGCAGGAGGTGCTGACCCTGCGTCATCGTCTGGCTACATAAGGCCTTGAACGCTTAGTTTTCTAGGAGTTGGCAAACCGCTTTTAAAGCCAGAGCATCAGGAAAAAGTTTTGTCTTACATTGCTGACTCAGCCTCCAGCTCTATCGCCTCCTCTTCTTCAGTTGTAAAAAGTAAAAGCACTGAGTCGTCATTGGAGGCTCATGTTCATGAACCACACCTTTCCTTGTGTCCTTCACCCCAACCAAGATTGAAGGATGACGCAGGCCATACTACTGATTACTCCATGGAGCTGTTTTCACATACCATGCCTGGATTATCAAGTCAAATGGTGAATTACCCAGGCCAAGATGAATCTGACATGGAGTGCACTGATGCACAGCCGCTGATGGATGATTCTGCTGGTACATTCACTCAGAGCACTACATTGTCCTCGCAGTGTACAGAGCCAGATTCTGACCCTGATGAGACTCAGGTGCCCCTTCCCGCACACTATACCACCATACACGGTGACACAGAGGAAGGTGCACATGACATAGAAGAGGAGGTGATGGATGACCCAGTTGTTGACCCAGATTGGCATCCATTGGGGGAAGAGGGTGCTGCTTCCAATAGCTCAGATGAGGAGCATCCACAGCAGACATCGACATCGCAACAGCTGTTATCTGGCAGGCCCGGAGCACTCCAAAGACAGGTTCCAAACATCAAAAGAGTTGCTGGACAGCTTGTCCAGAGGGTCAAAAGATCACAGCGTGCTAGGCCGCAAAATGTCTGCCAAAGTAGGAAGAGTGCAGTGTGGCACTTTTTTGAACAAAATCTTCATGATCAGGCCAAGGTTATCTGTAAGAAGTGCGCAAAGACCTTTAGCCAAGGGAAAAATCTGAAAAATTTGAATACCAGTTGCATGCTTAGACATTTAGCCAGCATGCACTTGCAAGCGTGGACACAACACCAAACCTCAAGTGCCACATGTGCAACTGATCACAACGAAGGTAGTCAGCAATGCTACATTGTTTCCCCCACTGTAAGCCCACCGGTTAGCACAGCAGCAAATGTTGAGGTGTCGTTGCAAGACCACAGCAGTCAGGGAATCCCACTGTTATATCAACGAAAGACTGATTCTAGGCCATCAGAAAGAACACCAACTCCATCACCATCATCAACCCTCTCTCAGTCCACCCTGTCCACCGCTACTTCCACCATATGCAGCTCTCAAGTCCAGCTCACCCTCCCATACACTATGAGTAGGTCAAGAAAGTACTCAGTCTCTCATCCGCGTACACTGGGTTTGAACGCCCACATTGCCAAACTAATCTCGTTTGAGATGATGCCCTTTCGGTTGGTGGAAAGCACAGCTTTCCGCGAACTCATGGCCTATGCAGTACCACGCTATGACCTACCCAGTCGCCACTTCTTCTCTCGCAAAGCCATCCCAGCCCTCCACCATCATGTGAAAGACCGCATTGTCCATGCACTCAAGCAGTCAGTGAGCGGAAAGGTGCACCTCACAACTGATGCATGGTCCAGTCGGCATGGCCAGGGCCGTTACGTGTCCATCACTGCGCACTGGGTTAATGTGGTGGATGCAGGGTCCACAGGGGACAGCGGTGGTGGGACAGTGCTGCCTAGCCCACGGTATAGGAAACAGTTGGCTGTAGGCGTTCGACCCTCCTCCTCCTCCTCCTCCTCCAGAAGCGAAAGCTCGTCCACAGAGCGCAGTCGTACGAGCACTCCATCTGCAGCTGCCACTGTTGCACACGATGTGTCCCCCTATCGAGCAGCTAGTGGAAAGCGTCAGCAGGCTGTGTTGCAGATGATGTGTTTGGGCGACAGACACACCGCCGAGGTGCTGGCCGAGTACTTGAAGCGACAAACTGAGTCATGGCTGGGCAGTGTACATCTTGAGGCAGGCAAGGTAGTTAGTGATAACGGCCGTAATTTTGTGGCAGCCATAGCCCTTTCAAAACTCAGCCACATACCTTGCTTGGCTCACACCTTGAACCTGGTGGTGCAGTGCTTCCTCAAAAATTATCCGGAGTTAACAGCCCTGCTCCAGAAGGTGCAAAGACTGTGCGCGCACATCCGCCGGTCGCCTGTACACTCCGTTCGTATGCAGAAGCTGCAGCGATTGCTCCACCTTCCCAACCACCGCCTCATTATCGACATTGCAACAAGGTGGAACTCCACCCTGCACATGGTGGATCGGCTGTGCGAGCAGAGGCAGGCCATAATGCATTTGTGGGAGGATACACGGCCAGGCACTTTGAGAGCAGACATGGAGTTGACAGGTGTGCAGTGGTCGAAGCTGAAAGACCTTTGTAAAGTCCTTCAGTGTTTTGAGGAATGCACACGGCTGGTAAGCGCAGACGACGCCATCCTAAGCATGAGCATCCCACTTATGCGTCTGCTCATGCAAACTTTGACGCACCTTAAGGAGCAGGCGTCTGCAGCCAATGTTGATGAGGAGGAAGAGGAGGAGGGAATCCTTGATGACATTCAGCCATTGTCTGCTCAGGGACCTCTCCTGGACGAGGTGGAGGAAGAAGAGGAGGAGGAGGATGATGATGGGGATGATTACTTAGGGGAGGAGGATGCATCTCGTGGGGCAAGTGAAAATGTTGGCGTGGCAAGGTCTGGTACAGGGTTTGTGCGTGACTGGAGGGATGTGGATTTGCCAGAAAGTGCTCCTCCACCCAGCACTCGCAGTGCATCATTGACACCGGGAACATTGGCCCACATGTCAGATTATGCCTTGCGGATCCTAAAAAGGGACCCCCGCATTGCCAAAATGATGAACGATGACGACTACTGGTTGGCCAGCATCCTGGATCCACGCTATAAAGGCAAATTACAAAACATCATGCCACAGGAGAACCTTGACCTAATATTGGCTAATAAACAAGCAACTCTGGTAAATCGGTTGCTTGAGGCATTCCCAGCACACAGCAGCGGTGATGGTTCTCACACGAGCCGTACGGGCCGGGGGCAGCTTGGCAGAGGTGTTCGTGGTGCACACAGCAGAAGTGGCGTTGGAGACAGGGGTTTCATGACAATGTTGTGGACTGATTTTTCAAATACCGCTCACACAACTGGTAATACTGCATCGATGGAAAGTGACAGGAGACAGCAGTTGTCAACTATGGTTACAAACTACTTTTCCTCCAAATATCGATGTTCTCCCACACAGGTCATTCCCCTTTGACTATTGGGCCGCTAAACTGGACACCTAGCCTGAATTGGCCCAATATGCCTTACAGGAGCTCGCTTGCCCAGCTGCAAATGTGCTATCGGAAAGAGTCTTCAGTGCAGCTGGATCAATCCTGACAGAAAAAAGGACCCGTCTGTCAACCCAAAATGTGGATGATCTAACCTTCATTAAAAAGAACCACGCATGGGTTTCCAAGGATTTTGTCCCACCTTCCCCTGATGACACATAGGGTGACAGAAAAATGGCTTGCTTTGGTCCACCTCTTCCTGGTACTTCACCTATTTCGCCTTTTGCATCAGCTGAATGTCCAACATCAACATATGCCACTTTCTAAAACTCCCTAACTGTGCTGCCTCCCCCCCATGGCCGGGGTCACCACCTCCCGCACGACACCGTGCGAGTGCCGTTGCCCTGGACAGGTGGGTAGGCCAACTCTTGGGCGCGGGCACTGGCACAGGGTCCCTCATAGTGCAATCAAGTGTCTCTGACGGTGGTGGTGCACACCCGCCGTCAGACACACCGCTGTACTATGAGGGGCCCAGTGCCAGTACCGACGCCCACGAGTGGGCCCCCCTTGCTTGGGCAGGGCCCCAGCATTTGCAATCTTTACCTCTCCCTGCTCCGCTGTGTAATCTGGGCCGTCAAATCCATACTGTGCCTGACACCGTCTGAGCCTGCCTCCTGAGACATATATTTTGAATGTGTACGCTATCCATACATGTTATCCAGGGATACGGTACCCTTTCTAACCTTTGTGCAATCACGTGCAATCCATACTGGGCCTAACACCGTCTGAGAATGCCTCATGCTGTATAGACATATATTTTGAATGTGTACACTATCCATAAATGTTATCCAGGGATAAGGTACCCTTTCTAACCTTTGTGCAATCACGTGCAATCCATACTGGGCCTAACACCGTCTGAGCCTGCCTCATGCTGTATAGACATATATTTTGAATGTGTACGCTATCCATACATGTTATCCGGGGATACGGTACCCTTTCTAACCTTTGTGCAATCACGTGCAATCCATACTGGGCCTAACACCGTCTGAGCCTGCCTCATGCTGTATAGACATATATTTTGAATGTGTACGCTATCCATACATGTTATCCGGTGATACGGTACCCTTTCTAACCTTTGTGCAATCACGTGCAATCCATACTGGGCCTAACACCGTCTGAGCCTGCCTCATGCTGTATAGACATATATTTTGAATGTGTACGCCATCCATACATGTTATCCGGTGATACGGTACCCTTTCTAACCTTTGTGCAATCACGTGCAATCCATACTGGGCCTAACACCGTCTGAGCCTGCCTCATGCTGTATAGACATATATTTTGAATGTGTACGCTATCCATTCATGTTATCCAGGGATACGGTACCCTTTCTAACCTTTGTGCAATCACGTGCAATCCATACTGGGCCTAACACCGTCTGAGCCTGCCTCATGCTGTATAGACATATATTTTGAATGTGTACGCTATCCATACATGTTATCCGGGGATACGGTAGCCTTTCTAACCTTTGTGCAATCACGTGCAATCCATACTGGGCCTAACACCGTCTGAGCCTGCCTCATGCTGTGTAGACATATATTTTGAATGTGTACGCTATTCATACATGTTATCCAGGGATACGGTACCCTTTCTAACCTTTGTGCAATCACGTGCAATCCATACTGGGCCTAACACCGTCTGAGCCTGCCTCATGCTGAATAGACATATATTTTGAATGTGTACGCTATCCATACATGTTATCCGGGGATACGGTACCCTTTCTAACCTTTGTGCAATCACGTGCAATCCATACTGGGCCTAACACCGTCTGAGCCTGCCTCATGCTGTATAGACATATATTTTGAATGTGTATGCTATCCATACATGTTATCCGGTGATACGGTACCCTTTCTAACCTTTGTGCAATCCATACTGGGCCTAACACCGTCTGAGCCTGCCTCATGCTGTATAGACATATATTTTGAATGTGTACGCTATCCATACATGTTATCCAGGGATACGGTACCCTTTCTAACCTTTGTGCAATCACGTCCAATCCATACTGGGCCTAACACCGTCTGAGCCTGCCTCATGCTGTATAGACATATATTTTGAATGTGTACGCTATCCATACATGTTATCTGGTGATACGGTACCCTTTCTAACCTTTGTGCAATCACTTGCAATCCATACTGGGCCTAACACCGTCTGAGCCTGCCTCCTGAGACATATATTTTGAATGTGTACGCTATCCATACATGTTATCCAGGGATACGGTACCCTTTCTAACCTTTGTGCAATCACGTGCAATCCATACTGGGCCTAACACCGTCTGAGCCTGCCTCATGCTGTATAGACATATATTTTGAATGTGTACACTATCCATACATGTTATCCGGGGATACGGTACCCTTTCTAACCTTTGTGCAATCACGTGCAATCCATACTGGGCCTAACACCGTCTGAGCCTGCCTCATGCTGTATAGACATATATTTTGAATGTGTACGCTATCCATACATGTTATCTGGGGATACGGTACCCTTTCTAACCTTTGTGCAATCACGTGCAATCCATACTGGGCCTAACACCGTCTGAGCCTGCCTCCTGAGACATATATTTTGAATGTGTATGCTATCCATACATGTTATCCGGTGATACGGTACCCTTTCTAACCTTTGTGCAATCACGTGCAATCCATACTGGGCCTAACACCGTCTGAGCCTGCCTCATGCTGTATAGACATATATTTTGAATGTGTACGCTATCCATACATGTTATCCGGTGATACGGTACCCTTTCTAACCTTTGTGCAATCACGTGCAATCCATACTGGGCCTAACACCGTCTGAGCCTGCCTCCTGAGACATATATTTTGAATGTGTACGCTATTCATACATGTTATCCAGGGATACGGTACCCTTTCTAACCTTTGTGCAATCACATGCAATCCATACTGGGCCTAACACCGTCTGAGCCTGCCTCATGCTGAATAGACATATATTTTGAATGTGTACGCTATCCATACATGTTATCCGGGGATACGGTACCCTTTCTAACCTTTGTGCAATCACGTGCAATCCATACTGGGCCTAACACCGTCTGAGCCTGCCTCATGCTGTATAGACATATATTTTGAATGTGTATGCTATCCATACATGTTATCCGGTGATACGGTACCCTTTCTAACCTTTGTGCAATCCATACTGGGCCTAACACCGTCTGAGCCTGCCTCATGCTGTATAGACATATATTTTGAATGTGTACGCTATCCATACATGTTATCCGGGGATGCGGTACCCTTTCTAACCTTTGTGCAATCACGTGCAATCCATACTGGGCCTAACACCGTCTGAGCCTGCCTCCTGAGACATATATTTTGAATGTGTACGCTATCCATACATGTTATCCGGTGATACGGTACCCTTTCTAACCTTTGTGCAATCACGTGCAATCCATACTGGGCCTAACACCGTCTGAGCCTGCCTCATGCTGTGTAGACATATATTTTGAATGTGTACGCTATTCATACATGTTATCCGGGGATATGGTACCCTTTCTAACCTTTGTGCAATCACGTGCAATCCATACTGGGCCTAACACCGTCTGAGCCTGCCTCATGCTGTATAGACATATATTTTGAATGTGTACGCTATCCATACATGTTATCCAGGGATACGGTACCCTTTCTAACCTTTGTGCAATCACGTGCAATCCATACTGGGCCTAACACCGTCTGAGCCTGCCTCATGCTGTATAGACATATATTTTGAATGTGTACGCTATCCATACATGTTATCCGGGGATACGGTACCCTTTCTAACCTTTGTGCAATCACGTGCAATCCATACTGGGCCTAACACCGTCTGAGCCTGCCTCATGCTGTATAGACATATATTTTGAATGTGTACGCTATCCATACATGTTATCCGGTGATACGGTACCCTTTCTAACCTTTGTGCAATCACGTGCAAACCATAATGGGCCTAACACCGTCTGAGCCTGCCTCATGCTGTATAGACATATATTTTGAATGTGTACGCTATCCATACATGTTATCCAGGGATACGGTACCCTTTCTAACCTTTGTGCAATCACGTGCAATCCATACTGGGCCTAACACCGTCTGAGCCTGCCTCATGCTGTATAGACATATATTTTGAATGTGTACGCTATCCATACATGTTATCCGGTGATACGGTACCCTTTCTAACCTTTGTGCAATCACGTGCAATCCATACTGGGCCTAACACCGTCTGAGCCTGCCTCCTGAGACATATATTTTGAATGTGTACACTATCCATACATGTTATCCAGGGATACGGTACCCTTTCTAACCTTTGTGCAATCACGTGCAATCCATACTGGGCCTAACACCGTCTGAGCCTGCCTCATGCTGTATAGACATATATTTTGAATGTGTACGCTATCCATACATGTTATCCGGGGATACGGTACCCTTTCTAATCTTTGTGCAATCACGTGCAATCCATACTGGGCCTAACACCGTCTGAGCCTGCCTCATGCTGTATAGACATATATTTTGAATGTGTACGCTATCCATACATGTTATCCAGGGATACGGTACCCTTTCTAACCTTTGTGCAATCACGTGCAATCCATACTGGGCCTAACACCGTCTGAGCCTGCCTCATGCTGTATAGACATATATTTTGAATGTGTACGCTATCCATACATGTTATCCGGTGATACGGTACCCTTTCTAACCTTTAGGCAATCACGTGCAATCCATACTGGGCCTAACACCGTCTGAGCCTGCCTCATGCTGTATAGACATATATTTTGAATGTGTACGCTATCCATACATGTTATCCGGGGATACGGTACCCTTTCTAACCTTTGTGCAATCACGTGCAATCCATACTGGGCCTAACACCGTCTGAGCCTGCCTCCTGAGACATATATTTTGAATGTGTACGCTATCCATACATGTTATCCAGGGATACGGTACCCTTTCTAACCTTTGTGCAATCACGTGCAATCCATACTGGGCCTATCACCGTCTGAGCCTGCCTCCTGAAACATATATTTTGAATGTGTACGCTATCCATACATGTTATCTGGGGATACGGTACCCTTTCTAAACTTTGTGCAATCACGTGCAATCCATACTGGGCCTAACACCGTCTGAGCCTGCCTCATGCTGTATAGACATATATTTTGAATGTGTACGCTATCCATACATGTTATCCAGGGATACGGTACCCTTTCTAACCTTTGTGCAATCACGTGCAATCCATACTGGGCCTAACACTGTCTGAGCCTGCCTCATGCTGTATAGACATATATTTTGAATGTGTACGCTATCCATACATGTTATCCGGTGATACGGTACCCTTTCTAACCTTTGTGCAATCACGTGCAATCCATACTGGGCCTAACACCGTCTGAGCCTGCCTCCTGAGACATATATTTTGAATGTGTACGCTATCCATACATGTTATCCAGGGATACGGTACCCTTTCTAACCTTTGTGCAATGACGTGCAATCCATACTGGGCCTAACACCGTCTGAGCCTGCCTCATGCTGTATAGACATATATTTTGAATGTGTACGCTATCCATACATGTTATCCGGGGATACGGTACCCTTTCTAACCTTTGTGCAATCACGTGCAATCCATACTGGGCCTAACACCGTCTGAGCCTGCCTCATGCTGTATAGACATATATTTTGAATGTGTACGCTATCCATACATGTTATCCGGTGATACGGTACCCTTTCTAACCTTTGTGCAATCACGTGCAATCCATACTGGGCCTAACACCGTCTGAGCCTGCCTCCTGAGACATATATTTTGAATGTGTACGCTATCCATACATGTTATCCGGTGATACGGTACCCTTTCTAACCTTTGTGCAATCACGTGCAATCCATACTGGGCCTAACACCGTCTGAGCCTGCCTCATGCTGTATAGACATATATTTTGAATGTGTACGCTATCCATACATGTTATCCGGTGATACGGTACCCTTTCTAACCTTTGTGCAATCACGTGCAATCCATACTGGGCCTAACACCGTCTGAACCTGCCTCCTGAGACATATATTTTGAATGTGTACGCTATCCATACATGTTATCCGGGGATACGGTACCCTTTCTAACCTTTGTGCAATCACGTGCAATCCATACTGGGCCTAACACCGTCTGAGCCTGCCTCCTGAGACATATATTTTGAATGTGTACGCTATCCATACATGTTATCTGGGGATACGGTACCCTTTCTCACCTTTGTGCAATCACGTGTAATCCATACTGGGCGTGAGAACGGCTGGCGAGCTGTTAAGCAAGCTACAGCACCTGTCCAGACAAGTACAGGGATTCCCTAGCGAGGATACTTATTTGATTGTTTTCAATGTTGGGACAGCAATTTTTGGGGAGCACTATACTCTGGAGAATGATAGATGGGGCCCACCATACACTGGAACATTCCAAAGGTGGACATCAGACACTGGAGCAGCATTTACAGGGCCCATTATACACTAGAGCATTAGAAATGGGGCCCATTATGTTTGGAGCATTATTTGGGCCCATAAGACAGTGGAGCTTCATCCATGGGGACCAACATATACTGTAGCATTATGTGGAGCTCATCATATACTGTTTCAAACATTATATGGGACCAATGATTCTGTATGGAGAAATAGATGGGCCTCGTCATGAGATGTAAAAAGTGAGGTATTTTTCATTGGACTATACCGCTATTTCTCTGCCGTATCGGAGCATGATGAGTTGTGGTATGTGTTAAAGGGGCGCTCTTTCGCCCAGGGCACATGAAAACCTGGAGCCAGCCCTCCCCCCCACAGTTTGTAGCCAAATAACCCCCATTTTTCAGTGCGTAACTTGTATTATGAAGTTAATTAAGGTTGATAAGCTTAAGAAAGAAGAATTGATGCTTTTGGCATTCAAATGGGCACTGTAGATGTGTTTCCTGTCCTCCTCTCACTGCCGACTTTTATTCCCCATTGACTTACATTGGGTTTCGTGTTTCGGGACGACCCCGACTTTTCCCTATAATCGGACGATCTTGCTCGACTCGACTTTTGGAAAAGTCGGGTTTCACGAAACGAAACGCGACCCTAAAAAACCAAAAGTCGCTCAACTCTAGTGCTGAGTGTTCAGATATAGAAAGGAGACAAGGACTCAGTTAAATGCAGTTCCAAAGGGCTTTACTCACTGTCTGGTGCACACAGACGCCCACTTCGGTGCTGAGTCCTCCAGGTCAGGGGTCCAGTAAGCTCCCGGGTAGATGAGTACACCCCTCCAACACCCCCTGTCAGTATATTCCTTCCTAGGCCGTCTCACTGTGCTGGTTTCCACTCTCCTACCCAGCATTTTCACAGTTAGTGTCCCAGGCTAGCTGCCACGGATCCTGTCAGAATTCATCACTCAGGTGGCTTCTTAATCCTATGTGGCTGCCTTTCTGGCAAGGTAACTGTGGGAATCGCTGTGGCCCATACAGCAACCACAGCTGTCAGCTTGCTAGTTAAGTTCGTTGTTCACTTCGCTAGGCTAGGGGCTGAGACCCTTCTGCGACCTAATTTCTTCCCCCACCTGATGGCTATCAGCATGGGACTCTAGAAGACTCACTCCTTCCTTCAGGGAGCTTCCCTTCAAAGCCAATCTATCCAGCAGTTCCTCCTGACAGGAGCTGCTCCAAGCGCATCCTTCCACCTACTCTCCCCTGAGGGAACCCCTACAACTCACTTCAAATCTCCCACTCTTTCTCTAAGCTCCACCCACTCCTCGCTATCACTCATTGGCTGTTCTAAATCACTCCACTTTCTAAGCTCCTCCCCTTCTACCTACCTTCCCCACTAACCCCCAACATGCTTTCCTAGCCAGTCTGGAATGAGGCCATCCTCCCGAAAGGTACACCCAGATGCCCTGACTAACTAGTGTGTGTGTTGGGTGCAGTGTTAGCAGCAGTGTTAGCAGTGTGTCACGTGCCCCCATCTTACCCGGTCGTGAGATACCACACCTCTGGATGAGGTGCAGTACCTCTGTGGCTACCGGACCCACAGGGGCACCACACAAGGCCTCAAAAAAATACCCGAAAAGTGCAACAGCCAGAGAGGGCACATAACCTCAGGTGTGGCTATGTGGGCTTCCTCATAATGCCTTATAGCTATGATTCCACCTGGTATAGCACAGCCAACCAGGACAGACTATTAAGGCCCCGTCACACATAACGATGCACAAGCGATCCCAACAACGATACGACCTTGTCAGGATCGCTTGTGCATCGCTACATGATCGCTGGTGAGCTGCCAAACAGGCAGATTTCACCAGCGATGAGGAAAAGCGAGGACGCTGGTATCCAAGGTAAATATCGGGTAACTAAGCGCGCGCGGCACTTAGTTACCCGCTATGTACCTTGGATACCAGCTCCCAGCGCAAGCACGCAGGTATCCAAGGTACACAGCAGGTAACTAAGCGACGAGCATGCTTAGTTACCCGATATTTACCTTGGATACCAGCTCAAAGCGTCTGCTTACAGGGCTGGGAGCTCGCTGATCGTTGCTCTCCAGCTACCACACGCAGCGATGCGTGCTGGCCAGCAGGAGACCAACGATCAAAAAATGGCCCAGGACATTCCTGCACGATTATTATTATTTTTTTTTATTATTATTATTTATTTATAGAGCACCATTGGTTCCATGGTGCTGTACATGAGAAGGGGTTACATCCAAATTACAGATATCACTTACAGTAAACAAACTAACAATGACAGACTGATACAGAGGGGAGAGAGGACCCTGCCCTTTCGGGCTTACATGCTACAGGATGGTGGGGAAGGAGATAGTAGGTTGGTGGGTTGCAGCAGTTCCGGTGTTGGTTGAGATGATATCACCGGTAGTGGTGAGAGAGAAGGAGGTAGCGGGGTCATTGCAGGCTGTAGGCTTTCTTGAAGAGGTGGGTTTTCAGGTTCCGTCTGAAGGATCCAAATGTGGTTGATAGTCGGACTTGTTGCAGCAAAGAATTCCAGAGAATAGGAGCTATTCTGGAGAAGTCTTGGAGGCGGTTGGGTGAGGAGCGAATAAGTGTGGAGGAGAGAAGGAGGTCTTGGGAGGACCGGAGATTACGTGAGGGAAGGTATAGGGAGATTAGTTCAGAGACATTTGGGGGAGACAGGTTATAGATGGCCTTGTAGGTCAGTATTAGTAATTTGAACTGGATACTCTGAGGGAATGGGAGCTAGTGAAGAGATTTGCAGAGGGGAGAAGCGGAGGAGTAGCGAGGAGAGAGATGAATTATTCAGGCGGCAGAGTTAAGGATAGACTGGAGAGGTGGGAGGGTGTTAGCAGGGAGACCACAGAAAAGGATGTTGCAGTAGTCGAGGCGGGAGATGATGAGGGCATGCACAAGCATTTTAGTAGATTGAGGGTTGAGGTAAGGACGAATTCTGGAAATATTTTTGAGCTGGAGGCGACAGGAGGTAGAATGAGCTTGGATGTGCGGTTTGAAGGACTGGGAAGAGTCAAAGGTTACTCCGAGGCAGTGGACTTCTGGTACTGGAGAAAGTGTGGTGTCATTAATTGTTAAAGCTAGGTCGGGTAAGGAAGATCTGTGAGATGGAAGAAAGATGATGAGTTCAGATTTGTCTACATTGAGTTTGAGGAAGCGAGAGGAGGATATGGCTGATAGACACTCTGGGATTCTGAACAGCAGAGAGGTGACGTCTGGGCCAGAGAGGTAGATCTGAGTGTCATCAGCATAAAGGTGGTAGTGGAATCCGTGGGACTTTATGAGTTGCCCCAGACCAAGTGTATAGATTGAGAAGAGTAGGGGTCCTAAAACAGAGCCTTGGGGGACTCTAACAGAGAGAGGGTGGGATGTGGAGGTGGTGTGGGAGTGGGAGACGCTGAATGTGTGGTTGGAAAGGTATGAGGAGATCCAGGATAGGGCAAGGCCTTTAATGCCGAAGGAGGAGAGGATCTGTAGTAGGAGGCAGTGGTCAACTGTGTCAAATGCAGAGGACAGGTCTAGAAGCAGGAGTATAGAGTATTGTTCATTTGATTTGGCTGTAAGTAGGTCGTTAGTAATTTTGGTCAGGGCTGTCTCAGTGGAGTGATGGGGGCGGAAACCAGATTGTAGATTGTCAAAGAGCAAGTTAGATGATAGGTGGGAGGAAAGTTCAGCGTGGACTTGCTGTTCCAGGAGTTTGGAAGCGAATGGAAGCAACGATATTGGGCGATAGCTGGACATAGCGGTTGGGTCAAGGGTTGGCTTTTTAAGGATAGGCGTGATTGTGGCATGTTTGAAAGCAGAAGGGAAGGTACCGGACGTTAGTAATAGGTTGAAGAAGTGGGTTAGGGATGGGATAAGTGTGGTGGTGATGTTGGAGAGGAGGTGGGATGGGATGGGGTCGAGTGCACAGGTAGTGAGGTGCGATTTGGAGAAGAGTCGATTAAGCTCCCCTTCAGTGATGTTGGAGAGTGAGGTTATGGGGTTTGGGCATTGGTCTGGTATACAAAGGGGTTGTGGTGGTTGAGTGATGAAGACTTGCCTTGTTTGGTCAATCTTGCTTTTGAAGTGTGTGGCAAAGTCCTCGGCAGAGATGACGGAGGTTGGAGGAGGCAGTGATGGGCGGAGGAGGGAGTTAAAAGTTTTGAATAACTGTTTTGGGTTGTAAGATAGGGAAGATACAAAGGTTGTGAAGTAGGCCTGTTTAGCAGAGGTGAGGGCAGATTTGAAATCGAGTGTTGCCTGTTTGAATGTGGTGAAGTCATCTTGCGAATTTGTTTTCTTCCAGCGCCGCTCCATGATCAGCAATTCCTGGTGGGGGGGGCAGTCGCTGATGCGTGCCACACACAGCGATATCGCTGTTGCGTCACCAAATCAGCAATCTTGCTGTGTGTGACGTGGCCTTTAGAGCCACTCTAAAAGCTGAGGCAGGGAATGCAGCAGTTATTTTTAAGCTATAGAGAGGACCTCAAAGCGCACAGCTCAGCAATAGAGATAAGAAGAAAAATGGCTTAAACATTGGACAACTAATTCAGGAAGAGTGTTGTGTACAACTTAAGATAAAACATGTAATGGAGTAATTGTCTGTGAACAATAGATTCATAGAATCATAGAATCGTAGAGTTGGAAGGGACCTCCTGGGCCATCTGGTCCAACCCCCTGCTCAAAGCAGGATTCGCTAAATCATCCCAGTCAGATGTCTGTCCAGCCTCTGTTTGAAGACTTCCATTGAAGGAGAACTCACCACTTCTCATGGCAGCCTGTTCCACTCATTGATCACTCTAACTGTCAATAAGTTTTTTCTAATATCTAATCTGTGTCTCCTCCCATTCAGTTTCATCCCATTGCTTCTAGTCTTTCCTTGTGCAAATGAGAATAAAGTTGATCCTTCTACAATGTGACAGCCCTTTAGATATTTGTAGACAGCTATTAAGTCTCCTCTCAGTCTTCTCTTTTGCAAACTAAACATTCCCAAATCCTGCAACCTTTCCTCATAAGACAGGGTTTGCAGACCGGTCACCATTCTGGTCGCTCTTTTCTGAACTTGCTCCAGTTTGTTGATGTCTTTTTTAAAATGTGGTGCCCAAAACTGGACACAATATTCCAGATGAGGTCTGACCAAAGAGGAGTAGAGGGAAATAATGACTTCACGTGATCTAGACTGTATGCTTCTGTTAATACATCCTAGAATTGCATTTGCCTTTTTTGCTGCTGCATCACACTGTTGACTCATATTCAGCCTGTGATCTATTAGTATACCCAAGTCTTTTTCACATGTGCTGTCACTTAGCCCTATTCCTCCCATTCTATATATGCTTTTTTCATTTTTATTGCCCAGATGTAGTACTTTGCATTTCTCCCTGTTAAAAACCATTCTGTTAGTTGCTGCCCACTTCTCCAGTTTATTTAAATCTTTTTGAATCCTCTCTCTCTTCTCTAGTATTAGCTATCCCTCCTAGCTTTGTGTCATCAGCAAATTTAATCAGTTTACCCTCAATTCCTTCATCTAAATCGTTGATAAAGATGTTTAACAATACAGGGCCCAGGACAGAGCCCTGTGGTACCCCACTTGAGACATTCTTCCAACTGGATGTGCAGCCATTTACGACCACTCTTTGGGTCCGATCACTAAGCCAGTTATGAATCCATCTAACAGTTGCCTTGTCCATTCCATACTTAGTCATTTTTTCAATAAGGATTGTATGAGAGACTTTGTGAAATGCTTTGCTGAAGTCAAGATATACTATATCTACAGCATTTCCTTGATCCACCCAATCAGTAATACCGTCATAGAAGGAAATTAAATTAGTCTGACATGACTTATTAGTTACAAACCCATGCTGACTCTGCTTAATCACTTCATTCTTATCCAGGTATTGACATACATGTTGTTTAATAATTTGTTCAAAGATCTTTCCTGGTATAGAAGTCAGACTCACCGGCCTATAGTTGCCTGGGTCCACCTTCTTCCCCTTTTTGAAGATAGGAACAACAATTGCTCTTCTCCAGTCTTCTGGCACTTCTCCTGTTCTCCAAGAATTTTCAAAGATTATGGAGAGGGGTTCAAAAATTTCTTCTGCTATCTCCTTCAATACTCTGGGGTGCAATTCATCTGGACCTGGAGATTTGAATTCATTTAGGTTAGCTAAGTGTTTCCTCACTATCTTTCTGTTTATAGATATCCTGGATTCTTCTATTCCCTTAATAGGACAGTGAATAACAGTTGATGTTACATTTCCTTTCTGAGAGAAAACAGATGCAAAATAGGAATTTAAAAGTTCAGCCTTCTCAACATCCTGCCTTACCATTTCATCATTTTCATCCTGTAAAAATCCTATAGCATCTTTGACTTTTCCTTTACTTTTGACATATCCCCAAAATCCTTTATTATTGCTTTTGACATCTCTTGCAAGCCTCAATTCATTTTCAGCTTTAGATAATCTGATTTGTGCCCTGCAGGTTCTGCAGACAGCATTATATTCTTCTTTAGATATGCCTCCCTCTTTCCATTTTATAAACATTTTTTTCTTCCTTTTTAGCATGTGCTTAAGTTCTGTGTTCATCCATCCTGGTTTCCTTAAATGCTTCCTATTCGTCCCTCTTTTCGGAATTGTTAACAACTGTGCTTTGAGAATTTCATTTTTCAAGATTTCCCATCCTTCCTGGACATTTTTGTCTTTAAGGATATCCAGCCATTGGATCCCTCCAATTCTCTTTCTGAATCCCTTAAAATTTGCCTTTCTGAAATCTAACCTTGACGTCTGAGTCTTCACAGGTCTTCCCCCTCTAGTTTCCAAAATTCTAAAATAGCATGGTCGCTACCTCCTAGGGTCCCAGCCACTTTTACCTCCTCAACCATTTCCTCCCTGTTTATAAGAATTAGATCCAAGGTAGCAGTTCCCCTTGTTTTCTCCCTTACCTTTTGGAAGATAAAGTTGTCAGCAAGAGAGGATAAGAATTTCCTTGACCTGTTAGTTTTGCCTGAGAGAGATTCCCAATAAATGTCTGGATAGTTGAAATCTCCCATGACAACTATGTCATATTTTTTGGAGAACTTGGCCATTTGATGCATAAAGAGTTCATCCATATCTTCAGCTTGCACAGGCGGCCTGTAGTAAATGCCTACAATGGTGTCCTTTAGATTGCTCTGGCCTTATATTCTTACCCAAACAGTTTCCACAGAACTCCCAGTCTCTGAAGCTTCAATCTCTGTGCAGATATACGCGTTTCTAACATACAATGCGACACCCCCTCCACGTTTATCAAGTCTGTTTCTTGCAAATAAGTTGTATCCTTCTAGTCTTGTATTCTAATCATGTGTATTGTCCCACCAAGTTTCAGTGATTCCAATGACATCATATTTCTTTTCCTGTGTTAGTAGTTCCAATTCTCCTTGTTTGTTGCCCATGCTTTGTGCATTAGTATAGAAACATTTTAGTTTGTGATTGGTTTCTCTTTCTCCAATATTTTTATTAATTAGATTCTTTCGTCTTTGTTCTTCCTTTCCACTTCTAATAGCAAAGTTCTCAATAGCATTTGTCAGGTGTATGGCTTTTTCTGGTCTTTTGCTTCCCTTCCCACGTTGTTCTAGTTTAAAGCTCTCCTTACAAGTGTAGCAAGGCGACTTCCAAATACCTGCTTTCCAGTCTTCGTAAGGTGCACCCCATCTCTAGCAAGTAGTCCATCGTATAAGTAGTTCACTCCGTGATCCAGAAATTCAAATCGTTGCTGACGGCACCATCGACGTAGCCAGTTGTTCACTTGCAGAATCTTATTCCACCGCCTTGTTCCATGGCCATCCACTGGGAGGATGGAAGAGAAGACCACCTGCGCTCCCAGTTATTTCACTTTCTTGCCTAAGTCTTCAAAGTCTCTGCAGATGGTTTCCAGGTCGTTTCTTGCGGTGTCATTTGTCCCCACATGTAGTAGCAGGAATGGGTAGTCATCTGTAGGTCTGAAGAGTCCTGATATCCTGTCAGACACATCTTTAATTTTTGCACCTGGAAGACAGCACATTTCTCTTGAAGTTATATCCGGTCTGCAGAGAGCGGCCTCTGTTCCTCTCAACAGGGAATCCCCCATGACCACCACTCTCCGTTTCTTCTTCACAACATTTTTCTTTCTCCATCCAGGAGGACTCTGAAGGCGTACAAGGTTGCTGTTTGTTGGCAAAGTCTTATCCTGATGTATTTCTTCATCGTTTTCCTGCGTGAGAGCCTGGTACTGGTTTCTGAGCAGTATGGGTGCTGACTGCCTCCTGATCCTCCTGCTTCTCTGGGTCACATGTCTCCATTCCTCTGTTTCTTCAGGTGCACTTCGAATTTCTTCTCTTTCTGTAACATGAAGAGATAATTCTGCTCTGTCCAAGAACTCTTCACCTTCCTTAATGATCTTCAATGTAGCTAACCTCTCTTCGAGATTTTGCAACTTTTCCTCCAACAGGGTCACAAGCTTGCATTTGTGGCATGTGAAGTTTGGCTTTTCCACTGGTAAATCTGTGAACATGTAGCAAGAAATGCAGCTCACCAAATGGCTCCTGGCCTCTTCCATCTTGAGATTTCTTAAAAACGATGAAAGATGAGCCAAAATTCGGCGCGCGGTTTTTCCGATTTCCTCTTTTCAGCTGCAACGGCCAAAACCCAGTGATCGTTGAGCTCGCGGAGACTCTTCACTTATCCCAGAAGGCACTGGAATATGCAAATGATCTCCTCAAGACTCTTCCCCTGGTTTTCTGATTTCCTCTTTTCAGCTGCAACGGCCAAAACCCAGTGATCGTTGAGCTCGCGGAGACTCTTCACTTATCCCAGAAGGCACTGGGAATATGCAAATGATCTCCTCAAGACTCTTCCCCTGGTTTTCCGATTTCCTCTTTTCAGCTGCAACGGCCAAAACCCAGTGATCGTTGAGCTCGCGGAGACTCTTCACTTATCCCAGAAGGCACTGGGAATATGCAAATGATCTCCTCAAGACTCTTCCCCTTCAATTAATAGGAGAGGAGAAAGATAGGGGAGGTGTCAGCAACAGCAGACTGATTGATTGTGATTGATCAGTAATACACTCAAAGAAAGGTTGTGACTTTGTTCTGCTGCCTGTGAATTACACAGTCTTTCCTGATTCTTGAAGCACTAGAAAGAAGGAAGTCAATTCATGGCCCTCAGCACATTTTTTTCTGCTGAATAAAAATGCAACTAGTGCTAGTCAGAGAAAGTATACTTGTTTGTTGTGACAAGTGATAAACAACTGTTTTGAGATTTTTCATTTTTTGCGCAATTCATTTTGGGATGGGGAAATAAGAGATTTTTTTTAAAAAAAAAAAGAAAAAAGAAAATTAGAAAATTCCCAGCCATTGACCATTGAAATGTGACTGTTTACGTGACAAAGTACCGTATGTATGTTTCAAAACTAGCTATTATTTTTGCTCACTTGATTTACTAGCCAAATTGTACATCGGTTCTCGTCATACCAGTACAGTTCCTTTTTGCAGATGTCGGATTTTGTCCCATGTACCTAATTAGCAAGTCTTGTTATATCCATTTGAGGAAAAAAAAGAGTTGAATTTTGGCAAAAATATAGACAAAAATCAAACAAAAATCTACAACTACCGTAATTGATTTTTTGCATATCTGTTTTACTTGTCTAATTTGCCAACCATACATGCTGCAAAATATTGCAGGCTGTTGACATATTTTGCCTTTTGGGCAGATAACAAATTAATAATCCTTTTTTGTGACAACTATTTTAATGGGAGGGGGAGGGATGAGAATGATATTAAAAAATAGAGAGAGTCTACTAGTTTACTTTTTTGCATAACTGTGTTACTAGTCCAATTTGACAATACTATTGTTTACTTCTGAAAAGCATCAGATGTTTGATGACCTGTGTTTCATGGTTTTAGCACGTATAGAATAAAGTTAGAATAATGAAGGAGGTTTTTTTTAAGAAGTACGGAGTGTTGGCTTTTCTCTTACTGGATTATATTGAGAAGCTCTGCTTGAGCTGCCGAGGACCATGGATGGACCCCTTAAAGGAGTGGTGAGATGTTGGTTTTCTTATGATACATCGTAGTTCATCTATTGTGAATGTGACATCACATTATTATATTCAGTGACTGGTTCTTGTAGGACATAAGATAACTATGAAAATATATTCATTGACTCAACTGTACAACGTCTAATTAGAGATTACACGGCAGCCTAGTCACAGGACACGGGTCCTGAAAAGATTTAAGTGTGGTGTTGTAGCAGTAGTTACATTTAGATACATGTAAATATGCAAGTTTTAACATTTTCATACAATATATTAATATTGAAAACAGTATATCCAGTATACTAGTGGAAGATTACTAAGTAAGCATATTAGGCTTTTATTACAATGTAATGGATGCTTCTGCAGAGTTCTTTCCTTTTGCAGCTGATATTAGATTAGTTTCTCATGTAAGGAATGTTACATAAGATCATAAAGCATTACATATTGAGCATTTCTTCCACTTTAATGTACTCTCATATTAAGTATTGAACAATATCCTAAAACGAGCAATTTATCTGTCTTAGACATTGATTTTTACAAGCATACCTTGGCTTGCAGAAGGAAAGGTTCACATATGATTAATACAGTTAAAAAGAAACTCCAGGAAAAAAAATAGTTTCCCATTGTAATGAAAATCTATTATTACTATATTTTTTATTACAAATAATATTCTGGAACCTTTCAAACATTCTGTACTGTTATACTTCTTGGACATACTGGTACAGATTTACTAACGTGGGTCTGCTTTGACTTTTGATGATAATGAGCCAAATGTTGGTACATTTTGGATGTAAGATGTGTAGTGCGGAGGTGTTCACATTGTGCAGTAATGAGGCAGTGACCCAGTAAAGTTCAAAGCAAATGTCTTTATTGTCCAGAAGCTCACAACTTAAAGGCAAACGGTATCCTCTGAGTGGCAGCAGGGGTGTCAAAACAGTCCATTTCCGAAGTCGGTTGCAGTGGGCGACTGCACTACTGTGTCACGCTGAGAGGCACCAGGCGTTTTGCTTCACTTGGCTCTTGTTCACTTCACACAAGCCGGATGTTGCAGAGTCACCTGCTCTGCAGCTTGCACACAAAACACTGACACGCCCAAACCTTTGCTGCAGGGTTTTTAAATGGAATCTGTGGCCATGGGCCACTTGTCAGACCTGACTGAAGGGAGTGAACTGTGAACCGCCCCACTGTCATCCTGTAGTTCACTCCAAAGATAAAAGCCCATGCCAGGTTTTCTTAAATCTGACTGGGCCAAATAGCTTGACCAAGTCCAAAATTACTTATTCTGCACTGCAACCACAGCTATGTCTGTGACTGCAATGCACTCCAGCGGGCTCAATATGCTTCTATGCGCATCCTGAGGAAATCATACCGTCCCTCGCAAATAATTCTCAATGCCTCACAGATGTCACATCTACTTTTAAACATAGCAAAAAGACAATGGTATTTACCAGCCAAGTTTACAGAAACGAATGCACAAACAAGACCCTTGATGTGGGTTATGGGCTTGTGTATTTTTGCCACAATATCAACCAATACCTCATATTTATATTTATTTGCACATTTTATTTATTTTTTTTTAAGGGAACAGTCAGGTTCATCAATAGTGACCTTGTAAACTAGGCTCCTGTTCCTCTGTGATGCGTTGATATAGTGACGGGCAGCCGACCTGATCTAATAGCATAGCCTTTTACTAGGATGTTAGCTGAGCACTGTGTTATAAATGTATGTGACTTATCTGTGTGCAGTTCTAAGGCTGGGGTCACACTTGAGAGAAACTTGCAAGAGTCTCGCATCTCAAAACCGAGTGCTGCCGGCAGTGCCGGGTATTGAGACATGAGATTCGTGCGAGTTTCTGATAAGTGTGACCTCGGCCTAATACTGAGCAATCAAACCCTCCATGAACTGGCAGATTGTAAGTGGTAATTTCATCAGTATTTTTCACCTGTGTTACCTCTACCTTTATTAACACCTTCACGACCGATGGCATACAGGTTATGCATCTAACAGCTATGGGTGGATTCTCAACTGTAAGCCATTTAAATCCCGCTGTAAATCTCTGACAGCAGCATTTAACAAGCGCTGGCTGAAGAGCGTCACAAGATCCGCACATCGGCGCCTCTGTCAAGTAATTGCAGGGCGCCGATGGGTTGTCATGACAGCCGAGGGACTGTAGAAGACCCCATGCCTATCATTGTAAATCTCCTTTAAACGCCCCGTGGATGGCATTAATACGAGATCATTGCTTATGCTACACATAGCAGGACTATAGCCCAGCTATGTGTAGCACAGGCAATTGGATGATTGCTACTTCAAGCCTTCTAAAGAAACTATTGAAACCAGTAATAAGTAGAAAAAAAAATGTTTTTACAAATATGAAAAAAGTAAAACACCACAAAGGTTTATATCACCCCCTTTTAACCTCATTCAAAATAAAACAATAAGAAAAAAAGAAAATACACATATTTTGAATCATTGCGTTAAGAAGTGCCCGATTTATCAAAATATAAAGTAAATTAATCTGATTGGTAAACGACGTAACAAGAAAAAAAAATGAAAAGAAAAAAAAATGAAAAACAAGTTACATTTTTTTTGGTCGCCACCACACTACAATAAAGTGTAATAAAAGGCCGTCAGAACATTGTATTTATCCTAAAACTGTATCAATAAAAACATTAGCTCGTTATGCAAAAAAAATCTGTCACTTAGCCACAGATAAAAAAAAAATGGAGACGCTACAGGTCTTAGAAAACGGCGACCTTTTTTTCTTTTTACAAACTTTGGATTTTTTTTTCACCACTAAGAGGTGGTGTAAGTCGAGAAATAAGTATCTAAATATTTGCCAGATGTATCTTCCAGCATGAGCCACTGTGATAAATGTGGCTCATTTACAGACTATCTTGTCAAAATAGTGGTCAGAATTGGGAAATCTGCTCCACCATTTACTAAACTGCTGTGACGCCATCAGTCAACGGCTGGATCTACTTGTGAAGATCTGGAGCTGTCCCTCAAATTTAAAGATGTAATATTTGTAACTCTAACTTACAAGTGGTATTTGAAGAAGAGGGAAGTCAGTACTGTGTTGCTATGCTAATTTAAAAAAAAAAAGGTAAGAAAGGAAGTCGGTAAGAGACTTCATTTAAGGTCGGGGTCACACTTGCGTTGAACATTGCATAGCACTCGGACCAGTATTCATCTATGGGGCAGCTCCCATCAGCGCTTTTTTTCTTGGCTGTTTTCAACGTGCAAGAGATATCACTGACACTCGGCCAAGTCTCGGCTCACTCGCACCCATATAAGTCTATGGGTGCAAGTGAGACAACGCACATCACACGGATATCATCCGAGTGATGTGCGCTATACGCTGACCCCGGCAATGGAGGAGATTGAGAAATTCATTTCTCTGCCTCCTCCACAGCAGTGCTCCGATCCTCTCTGTGCGAGAGACTCGGAGCACAGATGCGTGACACTCAACGCCTGCTCGCAGCAGAGCAGGAGCTGAGGGTCATTAGCGTATTGCATCCGATGCTCTTGCATCAGATGCCATACGCTAGTCTGAGCGCGGCCTAAGGCTAGGGTAACACTAGCGTATCACATCAGATGCGAGATGCTAATGACCCTTGGCCCCAGCTCTGTTGCGAGCGTGGTCAGTGCTCTGTGCTTCGATCTTCTCGCATCAGAGAATCGCAGCACAGGTGCGGAGGAGATGGGGAAAGTAATTTCTCCATTGTCTGTCTCTGCGTATATCGGACTGCACTTGGATGATGTTTTATATGCATCCATAAACCCATAAACTTGTATGGGGAAGATCTGAGCTGCCCCATAGAATAACACTGGGCCAAGTGTAATGAGAAGTTTTGTCCCGTAGCACTCAGCCATGTTATACATGTGTCTCCGACCTAAAGATTATGTTCATCTGTAAACAGAATTTTACATGCATAACATCTAAGAAGTGTTATGAGTTGAGTAACATTGTTAGTACATTGTTACTTAGTTTATCTTCTTCCTGAGCTAAACCAAGCTTGTCATTGGATACATCCTTGAGAGAATTTTTGGTCACATAATATTGATAAAAGTTCATAAAGAAACGTCATCAATATCAGATCAGTGGAAGTCTGACACTGGACATGCCCACCAATCAACTGTTACTAACTCTGCTGGCAGTTGAATGTAGTCAGAGAAAAGAGGGAGACACAAAAGCGCAAATAGGGTCTTATCAAACGTTACACAGAGTTGCCCACCAAGAGAACAACTCACCTGGTGAGAGTGAAGGAAAGACATATATTAATGGCGGCTGCTGCAGATCCACAGGTCAGTGCAGGACATGGTTGAAGCATACACTTAGGTAGGAAGGAAGGATCATCCCCGCGCTGCCGCAAGAAGAATTCCAAAAATTGTAGAGGTTTCAGCGTGGCTTATTCTACGCGTTTCAGGGTTCAGGTGACCCCTTCATCAGGACCTACCACAAATATTGTACAAGAGTCATAGGCATACAGGGTTTCAGTACACATCAGCATCTGAAAACGACGCCCAATGGATCAGATGACACCCAGTGTCAAAGTTCAGGCTCATCAGAAAGTTCACATGAAGATTAAAAGTCATCAGAGAAATACAAATTAATATCTTACACAATTAACCTTATTTTTGTTTGTAGGATAACAAAATTGAAAAAGAGAGATATCATGGAAAGAGAGAAAAAAAAAAGTGTCGAGAAACACAGTCTCACTGAGAAAAAAGGTGGAATCGTACTCGCAATGGAGTGATAGAATAAATTCAGAGGTGAAGGCATTTACTTTGAGCTACTGAGATGGACTTTTGAAGAGCACAGATTGCCAATGTTGAACCATAGTTACAATACTTTTTTATTAATAAATATTACAATAATTTTTTTATATATTAAAAGTGGAAATGTGTTTGTCAAGTTATTTGGAAGTATATTATACCACAAAAAGAAAATTTCTGGTATGTCCTGATGAAAGGGTCACCTGAACCCTGAAACGCATAGAATAAACCACGCTGAAACCTCTACAATTTTTGGAATTCTTCTTGCGGCAGCGCGGGGATGATCCTTCCTTCCTACCTAAGTGTAGGCAGTTGAATGTAAGCACATTAAAATATACAGCTCATTTCAATGTGTAGCGGCTATTGCTGCGTACTGCAGAATAGCTCCTATTCTATTGTCTTCTGTGTATTTACCTCCAATTCTGTTGAATTAGAGATGTTCTGCAGTACCTCACAGCAGCCACTACACAGTAAATGGAGCTACACATTGCAGCTCTGTTCACTGTATTTACATGCGATCAATGCGGCAACTTATTACAGCTGATCGATGGGTGTGCCTGGTGTTGGACGACCACTGATCATTGATGACTTATTCTAAGGATTGGTCCCAAGAGGTAAAGGTGCCAATTTGCACCTCAAAAGCACATGGAATTGTGCATTATGATGAGCTATTGGACTTCAAAGGGCCCATATATTGTTGACGCACAGGGGCTCTCTTCTGTCTGTGTCCGCCAATAGATAAGTGTTACGTACGTGGTTGTGGCCCTGAGATGTGTAATTGAGAGAACACCTGACTCTTCACTAAGAGCCCCTCATGGTAGACTAAGCTTCAGGTGAATGTCAGGTTCTTCTCCAGTCATGTATTCAATGGGAATTTGTAGTTAAACTCCGTGCTGCCGCAAGGATAAATTACAGGAGAATGTCACGGATTCACAGTGGTTTATTCAACCCGTTTCGGGGGTCCTATGCCCCTTCGTCAGGTATTTTTAATAAATTGACAAATGGATGTTATCAGTCTACAACTCATAATGAGGAAATGGTTGTACTCAATTGCATTAAGGCATACAGTCTACAACTGTCAACCCTTATTTGACATTGTCAGACTATCATGGGACACACACCCAACTGATAATGCCCAGCTGTGAATTATTTAAAACATTTTTAAGGAGGAATAACAGAGGAACAGCACAAAGCTAGGTTATATGATTGTTATATTGTATTAAAAAAAACATGCATTTAGCAAAATTGTCATATCAAGAGAGCAGACGGGTCCTGTTTAAGAGTTTAACTGTGCCCCTATATAATGCTATCTTCTCCACCAGAAGCAAAACTTCTATAGAACAAAAACTGTATACTTAACCTTCAACGGAGGATGCAACCTGGTGCAGGCCATGGTGCAGTATAACTTCATAGTAATATAGCAGTAAAGATCTGTTATATGAGAATTTGGGTGAAGCATTAACTCTGTCATGACCAAGCTTCTTTGGGTCTTAAAGAAGTATTCCCAAGGTTTAAATTGTTGACTTGCTTTTTCTATTTGCTTTCATTCTCCTAATGTGAGAGCTTTTATTTTACATAGCATACAGCTTGATTCCATAGAGCTTGGCCACTAATGCCTTCCCAAACCCTGGATGAGAGTGTGCAATAGCAACATTCCTGAAGAGGGGTTAACTCCCATACATTCCAGTTACCTCTCTCCAGCCCATTGATTTCTATACAACAGTTAGCTGCTCACCACCATCCCCTCCCTCTCAGCTCCTAATATGCCACAGGCTTTTCTTATAAATCTTGCAAAATCACCAGCCCCCACCATCAGTTTTCCTAATCATAGCTCTCACTGTTCAAAGTAATATGTTTATTCAAATGCCCTTATATCTATGAGTATATACAGTATATTGATAGCAGTGAGCACCTAGAATAAATCACTGAATGTGTTACAGCAGAACTTATACTGTGCTTTATTGCTCTACTAATACTACAGCTATGCTGCTCACCAGAATAGTCACTCAGGGAGGAGGGCCAAGCATTTATTCATTGTTATAATAGCCAATACTTTAACCCCTTTCCAACATTGGGTGTAATAGTACGCCGATGCTGGACTCCCTCTGTTTGGTGCGGGCTCCACCACTGAGCCCACACCTTTCCGATCTCTACAGCTGACATATGCCCGCAACAGCCGGTGTTAACTCATGCTTACCGGAAGCGCGTTGATAATACCGCCCTTTGGTGATCCCGTCACATGATCGCGGGTCACCGATGGGTCGGCATAACAACCAGAGGTCTGCAGCAGACCTCTATAGTTGTCATTGCCAGATTGATATGAGCACTACCACGTGGTCGGTGCTCATAGAATGTGGCCATTTCTGCTACATACAGGAGATCTGATCATCACCTGTGTGTGGCAGAGATCAAAATACTGCAGCTTCTAGTCTCCCATGGAGTCTATTGAAGCATGCCAAAAGTAATAAAAAATATTGAAAATTTTTAAAAAATATAATAGATCAAATCACCCCCTTTTACCCCATTCAAAAAAAAAATAAAAAAATCAAATATACAAATATTTGGTATCAACGTGTTAAGAATTGACCAATCTATCAATATAAAAAAGAATTAACCAGATCACTAAACGGCATAACGAGAAAAAAATTAAAAATGTCAGAATTACATTTTCTTGGTTGGCGCTTCATTGCAATAAAATGAAATAACGAGTGATCAAAAGATTGTATCTGCACCAAAATGGTATCAATAAAAATGCCAGCTCAGCGCACAAAAAATAAGCCCTCTTTCAGCCCAACAACATGAAAAATGGAGACGCTACAGGTCTCGGAATAGGGCACCATTTTTTCTCTGTATCAAATTTTGTATTTTTTTTCACCACTTAAATAAAAAAGAACCTAGACATAGAGATGAGCGACTTTGCCTTTTTTAGGGTCGAGTCGGGTTTCATGAAACCCGACTTTTTCAAAACTCGAGTTGAACAAAATTGGACAACTATAGGGAAAAGTCAGAGGTCCGACTGAAACACAAAACCCAATGCAAGTCAATGCAGAAGCAAAGTCGGCAGGGAGTGGAGGACAGTAATCACACCTACAGTGCCCATTTCAATGCCAAAAACATCAATTCTTATTACTTAAAGGGGTTGTCCGGGCTTTTCACATAATCTCAGTGCATGTCTGGGCTGCAGAATGTTGACAATAAGTAATTTACCTTCTGTGGCCAGTTTGCAGGGTTTGCTAGATATCATCTCTTGCTTGTAAGAAAAATGTCCAGGGGGGGTGTGTTCTGGCATTGAAATGAGAACTGGTCATTTCCTCCTCACTAGTTTCACTTTCCATAGATCACTGTTCAGCATGTGTCTGGGGGAGGAGCAGCTGGGTGGTCCTGCTCTCTGCACTGAGGCTGCTAGAGGGGGAGGATTTGGTAATGTGTGAGGAGGGCTTGTTCATGTGGTCGGGGAGGGCCTGTAGCTATGGAGGGTGGGGTTGTTGCTATAGAGGGCATGCTTTTAGTAGAGTAGGAGGAAACGACCAGTTCTCATTTCAATGACAGAACACACCCCCCTGGACGTTTTTCTTACAAGCAAGAGATGATATCTAGCAAACCTTGCAAACTGGCCACAGAAGGTAAATTACTTATTGTCAGCATTCTGCAGCCCAGATATGCACTGAGATTATGTGAAAAGCCCGGACAACCCCTTTAACCCCTTTCTGACATCAGACGTACTATCCCGTCCATGGGACCCGGGACCCTATGCCCATGGATGGGATAGTACGTCTAGCGCGATCAGCGGTGCCCACGTGGTGAGCGTCGCTGATCGCGGCCGGGTGTCAGCTGATTATCACAGCTGACACCCGGCACAATGTGTCAGAGGAGGTCACGGACCGCCCCCGACACGTTAACCCCTTGCACACCACGATCTAACATGATTGCGGTGTACCGGGGGTTAAAGGGAAGCATCGGCAGGGAGGGGGCTCCCTCCGTGCTTCCCTGAGCCCCCCACAGCAGCGCAATGTGCAGCGCTGTTGCGGGGGGCTCTTTCCCTGCAGGCCTCCAAATCCAAAATGGCGACGGGGGCCTTCGGGGGCCTGCAGGGAGCTGACTTCCTCAGTGCCTGCAAAGCGCAGGCATGAGGAAGTCTGCAGCAGTGCCTGTGACAGATCGCTGATCTGTCACAGTGATCTGTGATGTGACAGATCAGCGTTCTGTCACAGGACAGTGATGTCCCACCTGGGACTATGTAGTAAAGTTTAAAAAAAAAAAAGTGTTAAAATAATTTAAAAAATCGCCAAATAAATTAGAAAAAAAAAAAAATATTCCCCCCAATAAATCCATTTTTTGGAAATAAAAGAAAAAAAAACAATAAAAGTACACATGTTAGGTATCGCCGTGTCCGTAACGACCCACCCTATAAAACTGTCCCATTAGTTAACCCCTTTAGCGAACCCCTTAAAAAATAAAAATAAAAAATGAAGCAAAAAATAATGATTTATTATCATACCGCCAAACAAAAAGTGCAATAACACGCGATCAAAAAGACGCATATAAATATCCATGGTACCACTGAATACGTCATCTTGTCCCACAAAAAACGAGCTGCCATACAGCATCATCAGCGAAAAAATAAAAAAATTATAGCTCGCAGAATAAAGCGATGCAAAAATAATTATTTTTTATATAAAATAGTTTTCATTACATAAAACCGCCAAAACATAAAAAAATGACATAAATGAGGTATCGCTGTAACCGTACTGACCTGAAGAATAAAACCGCTTTATCAATTTTACCGCACGCGGAACGGTGTAAGCGCACCCCCCCAAAAGAAATTCATGAAACGCTGGTTTTTGTTCATTCTGCGTCGCAAAAATCAGAATAAAAAGCGATCAAAAATGTCATGTGCCCGAAAATGGTACCAATAAAAACGACAACTTGTTCCGCAAAAAATAAGACCTCACATGACTCGGTGGGTCAAAATATGGAAAAATTATAGCTCTCAACATGTGGTGATGCAAAAACTATTTTTTACAATAAAAAGCGTCTTTTAGCATATGACAGCTGCCAAAAATAAAAACCGCCATAAATAGTAAATCAAACTCCCCGTTATTACCCCCTTAGTTAGGGAAAAATAATAATATTAAAAGAAAATGTATTTATTTCCATTTTCCCATAAGGGTTAGGGCTAGGGTTAGGGTTAGGGCTAGGGCTAGGGTTAGGGCTAGGGTTAGGGTTAGGGCTGAGATTAGGTTTAGGGGTGTGTTGGGGATCGGGTTGGAGTTAGAATTTGGGGTTTCCACTTTTTGGGCACATCAGGTGCTCTCCAAATGCAACATCAAATGCATGCGCAGACGCATTCCAAAACGTCACTACTCCCTTTCCGAGCCCCGACGTGTGCCCATACAATAGTTTTCTCCCACATATGGGGTGTCAGCGTACTCAGGACAAATTGGGCAACAACTTTTAGGGTTCAATTTTTCCTGTTACCCTCGGGAAAATAAAAAAAATTGGGGACTAATTGATCATGTTTGTGGAAAAAATACAAATTTTTTTATTTTCATGCCCGGGCATTATAAACTTCTGTGAAGCCCTTGCGGGTTCAAAGTGCTCACCTCACATCTAGATAAGTTCCTTAGGGGGTCTAGTTTCCAAAATGGGGTCATTTGTGGGGGGTTCCACTGTTTAGGTACATTAGGGGCTCTCCAAAGGCAACATGACACCCGCAGACTATTCCATTAAAGTCTGCATTCCAAAACGTCACTACTTCCCTTCTGAGCCCCGACATGTGCCCACACAGTAGTTTTCTCCCACATATGGGGTACCAGCGTACTCAGGACAAATTGGACAACAACTTTTGTGGTCCAATTTCACCTGTTACCCTTGGGAAAATAAAAATTGGGGTGAAAAGATCATTTTTGTGGAAAAAATATGATTTTTTAATTGTACCGCTGTATGTTATAAACTTCTGTGAAGCCCTTGCGGGTTCAAAGTGCTCACCACATATCTAGATAAGTTCCTTAGGGGGTCTAGTTTCCAAAATGGTGTCATTTGTGGGGGGTTTCCACTGTTTTGGTACATCAGGGGTTTTCCAATCGCGACATGGTGTCCTATCTCAATTCCAGCCAAAAACGTCAAATGGCGCTGCTTCCCTTCCGAGCTCTGCCATGCGCCCAAATAGTGGTTTACCCCCACATGTGGGGTATCAGTGTACTCAGGACAAATTGCACAATAACTTTTAGGGTCCTGTTACCCTTGGGAAAAAAAAATTTGGGGTGAAAAGATCATTTTTGTGGAAAAAATATGATTTTTTAATTGTACCGCTGTACGCTATAAACTTCTGTGAAGCCCTTGTGGGTTCAAAGTTCTCACCACATATCTAGATAAGTTCCTTGGGGGTCTAGTTTCCAAAATGGGGTCACTTGTGGGGTGTTTCCACTGTTTAAGTACATCAGGGGCTCTCCAAACGTGACATGGTGTCCGATCTGAATTCCAGCCAATTTTGCATTGAAAAAGTCAAACGGCGCTCGTTCCATTCTGAGCTCTGCCATGCGCCAAAACAGTCGTTCCCCCCACATATCAGGTATCAGCGTACTCAGGACAAATTGCACAATAACTTTTGCAGTCCAATTTCTTCTGTTACCCTTGGTAAAATAAAAAAAATTGAACCTGAAGTATTTTTTTTGTGAAAAAAAGTTAGATGTTCATTTTTTTTTAAATATTCAAAAGATTCCTGTGACGCACCTAAAGGGTTAATAAACTTCATGAATGTGGTCTTGAGCACCTGAAGGGGTGCAGTTTTTAGAATGGTGTCACTTTTGGATATTTTCTATCATATAGACCCTTCAAAGTGGCTTCAAATGTGATTTTGTCCGTAAAAATAAAATGGTGTTGCAAAAATGAGAAATCGCTGGTCAATTTTTAACCCTTATAACTTCCTAACAAAAGAAAATTTTGGTTCCAAAATTGTGCTGATGTAAAGTAAACATGTGGAAAATGTTATTTATCAAGTTTTTTTGTGTGCCGTATCTCTGTGATTTATAGGGCATAAAAATTCAAATTTGGAAAATTGCGAAATTTTCTAAATTTTTGCCAAATTTCCATTTTTTTCACAAATAAACACAAGTTATTTGAATGAAATTTTACCAGTGTCATGAAGTACAATATGTCACGAGAAAACAATGTCAGAATCACCGGGATCCATGGAAGCGTTCCAGAGTTATGACCTCAGAAAGGGACAGTGGTCAGAATTGTAAAAATTGGCCCGGTCATGAACGTGCAAACCACCCTTGGGGGTGAAGGGGTTAAGCTTGTCAACTTTAATCTACTTTATAATAATAGTTATGCATTGAAAACTGGGAGTTATTTGGCTAAAGTTGTGGGGGGTAGGGCTGGCTCCAAGTTTTCGTGTGCCCCGGGCCAAAGAGTGTCAGTGCGCCCCTTTAACACATACTACAATTCATGATGCTCCAATACGGCACAGAAATATAGGTATAGTACAATGAAAAATACTTCACTTCTTACATGACATGACTGATATCTATTTTAAATTCTCCAATAGCTCAAAAAACGGACAGTATATTACTCCATACAGTATTATGGCCACCACATGGTGCGCCATACAGAATAATGAGCCCCATATATTTCTCCATACAGAATAATTGGTCCCATATAATATTCCATACAGTATATGATGAGCTCCACATAATGCTACAGTATAAGATGGTCTCCATGGATGATGCTCCAGTGTGTTATGGGCCCAAATAATGCTCCATATATAATGGGCCCCATTTCTAATGCTCCAGTGTATAATGGGCCCCATAGATGCTGCTCTAGTGTCTGATCTTCCCCATTTAGAATGCTCTAGTATATGATGAGCCCCATGGATGATGCTCCAGTGTTTTATAGGTCCAAATAATGCTCCATATATAATGAGACCCATTTCTAATGCTCCAGTGTATAATGGGCCCCGTAAATGCTGCTCCAGTGTCTGATGTCCCCCATTTGGAATGCTCCAGTATATGATGGGCCAAATGGATGATGCTCCAGTGTCTTATGGGCCCTAATAATGCTCCATATATAATCTGCCCCATTTAGAATGCTCCAGGATATGATGGGCCACATGAATGATGCTCCAGTGTCTTATGGGCCCAAATAATGCTCCATATAAAATCTTCCCCATTTAGAATGCTCCAGTATATGATGGGCCCCATGGATGATGCTCCAGTGTCTTATGGGCCCAAATAATGCTCCATATATAATGTGCCCCATTTAGAATGAACCCAGGCATGGTATGTGAAAAGAGCTCCATGGAGTAATCTGAAGTGTGGGCTGCCGCATCCTTTACTTTTGGTGTGGGTGAAGGACCAAAGGAAAGGGGTTGCTCCTGACAAGAAGCCTGCACTGACGACTCAGTGCTTGCATTTTTTTAAACTTCATAAAAGGAGGCGATAGAGCTGGAGGCTGTTTCAGCAATGTAACCAAAAGCCAGTTCCTGATGCTCCGACTTTAAAAGCAGTTTACCTACTCCCAAAAAAGGGAGCCTTACAGGCGTTCCGGAGCCAGACCATGACGCAGGCTCAACACCTCCTGCCTTAGCTGCTATTGTGCTTTTGGCACTACCAGCAGATACACCACCACCATCAGTACCAGCTGGCCCCCCACGTCCGCGGCCTCTTCCACCATACTTACTAATTTTTGTGAAAATGTACCCAGAATACCAGCAGATATATGGTACTGTATCAGAAGCGTACAGTTCTATACAGTCTAGGGATAATTGTAAATCTCCGTATATATTTCATGAGTCATACACAGACGCTCACAGGCTCAGTATGGATTACACAATAATCTAAAAGGCTGAAAAAGGGTACAGTATCACCAGATACAAGGTATATATAGTATAGTTTAAACATTCTGAATCTCGGTATATATTTCAGGAGGCAGACACAAACGCTCTCAGGCCCAGTATGGAATAGACAAGAATGTAAAAAGCTGTAAATGGGTAAAGTATCACAAGCATAGAGCTGTATACAGTGCTGGTCAAATTTGAAATATCGGTATATATTTCCGGAGTCACCCTCAGACGCTCACTCAGTCTGGATTTGACCATAATACAAAATGTTGAAAAAAAGGTACTGGATAACAAGATAGCAAGTATATATATTATAGGGTACAATTTAAATCTCTGTATAGATATTCCCGTAGTCACCCTCAGACGCTCACCCAGTATGGATCTGACCATAATACTAAATGTCGAACAAAGGTACTGTATAACAAGATAGAAGCTGTATATTGTATAGGGTAAAATTTTTATCTCCGTATATATAGAAGGAGTAAACCACACACGCTTACTCACTATGGATTATACTGTAAAAAAAAATTTAGAACAAAGGTACTGTATCAGCAGATACCAGATGTATCCAGTCTAGGGGTAATTGTAAATTTCCGTCTATATTTCCAGAGTCAGACACAGACACTCACAGGCTCAGTATGGATTACACCAGAATATAAAAAGTAGAAAAAGGGAAATGTGTTCGAAGCGTACACCAGTATACATTGTTGGGGTACTTTTAAATCTTCGTATATATTTCAGTCTCAGTAAGCCAGTCCAGACTCTCCGCTACTGGAAACTAGATGGATACAAGTACAGACGGAAAGTCGAGTGTTTGCAGAAATTTGGGAATTACTAATCACGGGAAAACCTCTCGGTAGATTTCGCAGAGGCGATGCTGACCCTCAATTACTTTGCCTGTGGAGACAGCGAAAACGGTTATTTGTGAAGAAAGGATTGCTGTATCACAGTAGCGTGGATCCCATCACCGTTACTCATCTCTATCAAATTATAATCACAGGGAGAGATGTAGACATAGTCCTCACTGCCTATCATGATGTGTCTGGTCACTTTGGAGTGCAAAAGACAAAAGCCACAGGCCGTAGGTGATTCTATTGGATTGGCATGAGAGGAGACATTGAAAAATGGTGGCAAGAATGTCACACGTTTGTGACTAGGAAAACTGTGAAAGCTGATTATAAAGCACCACTGCACCCGATTGTGAGTCGACGTCCATCACAAATGGTAGCCATTGATCATCTGAAGGTAGAGCCCAGCAGGACAGGCCATAGCTACGTCTTAACCATCATCGATCAGTTCACCAAATTTGTAGTGCCCGTCCCTGTGTAGGATTTAACTGGCCAGATTACACAGTGGTGGAGCAGGGAGAGGTAAGTCTTGCAAGTGCTTGGACCCTGAGCAAGCAGGGGGGGCACACTTGTGGGCGGCGATACTGGCACAGGGCGCCTCATAGTACGCCAGTGTGTCTGATGGCGAGTGGGCCCCCCCACCATCAGAGACATTGTATTGTACTATGAGGGGCCCCGTGCCAGTGCCGTCAGCCAAGAGTGGGTCCACCCACCTGTTCAGAGCAACGGCACTTACCCAGGTGCTCCAGGTGGTGACCCCAGCCCTTGGGGGGGGCAGACCAGCTATGGAGGTTTAAAAAATGGCATATGTTGATGTGTAGGCTGTACATTCAGCAGCTGCAAATGGAGGAATTGGACAAGTCCGAGGAAGAGAAGGACAAAAGCGAGCCAATTTTCTGGCAACCTATGTGTCATCAGGGGAAGGTGGGACAAAATCCTTTTAAACCCATGCATGGTTCATTTTAATGAAGGTTAAATCATCAACATTTTGGGTCGACAGACGGGTCCTTTTTTCTGTCAGGATTGATCCAGCAGCACTGAAGACTCTTTCTGATAACACACTATCAGCAGGGTAAGCGAGCTCCTGTAAGGCATATTGTGCCAATTCAGGCCAGTTGTCCAGTTTACAGGCCCAATAGTCAAAGGGGAATGACCTGTGAGGGAGAACATCGATATGGGAGAAGTAGTTTGTAACCATAGTTGACAACTGCTGTCTCCTGTCACTTTTAATCGATGCAGTATTAGCAGTCGTGTGAGCGGTACTTGAGAAATCAGTCCACAACATGGTCATGAAACTCCTGTCTCCAACGCCAATTCGGCTGTGTGCACCACAAACACCTCGTCCATTTTGCCCACTATGGCTCGTGGAAGAACCAGCACCGCTGCTGTGTGCTGGGAATGCCTCAAACAAACGGTTTACCAGAGTTGCTTGTTTGTTAGTCAATATTATCTCTAGGTTCTCCTGTGGCATGATGTTGTGTAATTTGCCTTTATAGCGTGGATCGAGGATGCTGGCCAACCAGTAGTCATCATCCTTCATCATTTTGGCAATGCGGGCTCCCTTTTTAAGATCCGCAAAGCATAATCACACATGTGGGCCAATGTTCCAGGTGTCAATGATGCACTGGCAGTGGTGGGTGGAGGAGCACTTTCTGGCAAATCCACATCCCTCCTGTCATGTACAAACCCTGTACCTGACCTTGCCACGCCAACACTTTCTCTTGCCCCCTGAGAAGCATCCTCCTCCTCCTCAAAATAATCATCCCCCTCATCCTCCTCCTCTTCCTCTCCTGCCTCCACCTCGTCCAGGACAGTTCCCTGACCAGACAATGGCTGACTGTCATCAAGGCTTCCCTCCTCCTCCTCCTCCTGTTGCTCCTCTGCTGCAGATGCCTGATCCTTAATGTGCATCAAACTTTGCATGAGCAGACGCATAAGTGGGATGCTCATGCTTATGATGGCGTCGTCTTCGCTTACCAGCCGTGTGCATTCCTCAAAACACTGAAGGACTTTACAGAGGTTTTTCAGCTTTGACCACTGCACACCCGCAAACTCCATGTCTGCCCTCAAACTGCCTGCCCATTTATCCTCCCACAAATGCATTACAGCCTGCCTCTGTTCGCACAGCCTCTCAACCATGTGCAGGGTGGAGTTCCACCTTGTTGCAACGTCTATGATTAGGCGGTGCTTGGGGAATTGGAGCAATCGCTGCAGTTTCTGCATACAGTCATGGACAAAAGTATTGACACCCCTGCAATTCTGTCAGATAATATTCAGTTTCTTCCTGAAAATGATTGCAAACACAAATTCTTTGGTATTATTATCTTCATTTATTTTGTCTTAAATGAAAAAACACAAAAGAGAATAAAGCAAAAAGCAAAACATTGATCATTTCACACAAAACTCAAAAAATGGGCCGGACAAAAGTATTGGCACCCTCAGCCTAATACTTGGTTGCACAACCTTTAGCCAAAATAACTGCAACCAACTGCTTCCGGTAACCATCAATGAGTTTCTTACAATGCTGTTCTGGAATTTTAGACCATTCTTCTTTGGCAAACTGCTCCAGGTCCCTGATATTTGAAGGGTGCCTTCTCCAAACTGCCATTTTTAGATCTCTCCACAGGTGTTCTATGGGATTCAGGTCTGGACTCATTGCTGGCCACCTTAGAAGTCTCCAGTGCTTTCTCTCAAACCATTTTCTAGTGCTTTTTGAAGTGTGTTTTGGGTTATTGTCCTGCTGGAAGACCCATGACCTCTGAGGTAGACCCAGCTTTCTCACACTGGGCCCTATATTATGCTGCAAAATTTGTTGGTAGTCTTCTGACTTCATAAAGCCAAGCACACGGTCAAGCAGTCCAGTGCCAGAGGCAGCAAAGCAACCCCAAAACATCAGGGAACTGACTGTAGGGACCGTGTACTTTTCTTTGAATGCCTCTTTTTTCTCCTGTAAACTCTATGTTGATGATTTTGCCCTAAAAGCTCTACTTTTGTCTCATCTGACCAGAGAACATTCTTCCAAAATGTTTTAGGCTTTTTCAGGTAAGTTTTGGCAAACTCCAGCCTGGCTTACTTATATCTCGGGGTAAGAAGTGGAGTCTTCCTGGGTCTCAAACCATAAAGTCCCTTTTCATTCAGATGCCGACGGATAGTACGGGTTGACACCGTTGTACCCTCGGACTGCAGGGCAGCTTGAACTTGTTTGGATGTTAGTGGAGGTTCTTTATCCAACATCCGCACAATCTTGCATTGAAATCTCTTGTCAATTTTTCTTTTCCGGCCACATCTAGAGAGGTTAGCCACAGTGCCATGGGCTTTAAACTTCTTGATGACACTGTGCACGGTAGACACAGGAACATTCAGGTCTTTGGAGATGGACTTGTAGCCTTGATATTGCTCATGCTTCCTCACAATTTGGTTTCTCAAGTCCTCAGACAGTTCTTTGGTCTTCTTTCTTTTCTCCATGCTCAATGTGGTACACACAAAGACACAGGACAGAGGTTGAGTCAACTTTAATCCATGTCAACTGGCTGCAAGTGTGATTTAGTTATTGCCAACACCTGTTAGGTGCCACAGGTAAGTTATAGGTGCTGTTAATTACACAAATTAGAGAAGCATCACATGATTTTTCGAACAGTGCCAATACTTTTGTCCACCCTCTTTTTTATGTTTGGTGTGGAATTATATCCAATTTGGCTTTAGGACAATTCTTTTTGTGTTTTTTCATTTAAGACAAATTAAATGAAGATAATAATACCAAAGAATTTGTGTTTGCAATCATTTTCAGGAAGAAACTGAGTATTATCTGACAGAATTGCAGGGGTGTCAATACTTTTGGCCATGACTGTACGACTGGAGTGTATGGGCGAGCGACGGATGTGCGAGCATAGTCTTCGCACCTTATGGAGCAGGGCTGTTTACTCCGGATAATTATTTAGGAAGCACTGCACTACCAGGTTCAAAGTGTGAGCCAGGCAAGGTATGTGTGTAAGTTTTGCAAGGGCTTTGGCTGCCACAAAATTCCGTCCGTTATCACTGACTACCTTACCTGGCTCAAGATGTAGACTGCCCAGCCATGACTCAGTTTGTCGCTGCAAGTAGTCGGCCAGTACCTCCGTGGTGTGTCTGTTGTCGCCCAAAGACATCATCTTTAAAACAGCCTGCTGCCGCTAACCACTAGCTGTTCGATAGTGGGACACCTCGTGTGCAACACTGTCAGCTGCGGATGGAGTGCTCATGCGACTGCGCTCTGTCGATGAGCTTTCGCTTTTGGAGGAGGAGGAGGGTCGAACGCCTACAGCCAACTGTTTCCTATACTGTGGGCTAGGCAGCACTGTTCCACTGCCGCTGTCCCCCTGTGGAGCCTGCATCCACCACATTAACCCAGTGCGCAGTGATGGACACGTAACGGCCCTGGCCATGCCAACTGGACCATGCCTCTGTTGTGAGGTGTACCTTTCCACTCACTGATTGTTTTAGTGCATGGACAATGCGGTCTTTCACATGCAGGTGGAGGGCAGGGATGGCTTTTCGAGAAAAGAAGTGCCGACTGGGTAGGTCATAGCGTGGGACAGCTTAGGCCATGAGCTCTCGGAAAGCTTTGCTTTCAACCAAACGGAAGGGCATCATCTCTAATGAGATCAGTTTGGCAATGTAGGCGTTCAAAGCCAGTGTACGTGGAAGAGAGGTTGAGTACTTTCTTGTCCTACTCAGAGTGTCTGCTAGGGTGAGCTGGACTTGAGAGCTGCATATGGGGGAACTAGCGGTGGACCGGACGGACTGAGAGGGGGTTGGTGATGGTGTTGGTGGTGATGGCCTAGATTCAGTGTTTCGTTGCAAAACCATTGTGATTCCCTGACTGCTTTGGCCTTGCGACGACACCTCAACATTTATTGCTGGTGGTGTGCTTACCGGTGGCGGTGGTCTTATATTGGGGGAAGCAATGGAGCGTTGCTGGCTACCTTCAGTCGGAGCAGATGCACATGTGGTACCTGAGGTTTTGTAGTCCGTCCACGCTTGCAAGTGCATGGTGGTTAAATGTCTAAGCATGCAACTGGTATTGAAATTTCTGAGATTTTTCCCTCTGCTAAAAGTCCTTCCGCACTTCTTACAGATAACCTTTGCCTCACCAGTAGGATTTTGGACAAAGAAGTGCCACACTGCACTCTTCCTACTATGGTATAAATTTTCAGGGCTTGCACGCTGTGCTAATTTGACCTTTTGGCCAAGCTGTCCTGCACCTCTTTTGGTTTTTGTTCCACATTTTTGGACAGCTATGGGCCTGCCAGATAATTGCTGCTGCGATGTCGATGCCTGCTGCAGATCCTTCTCCTCATCTGAGCTATTGCCAGTGGCACCCTCTTCCCCCAATGGATGCCAATCCGGGTCAACAACTGGGTGATCCATCACCTCCTCTTCAATTTCATCTGCACCTTCCTCTGTGTCACCGTGTAAGGTGGTATAGTATGCGGGAAGGGGCACCTGAGTTTCATCAGGGTCAGATATTGGCTCAGTAGACTGCGAGGGCAATGTGGTGCTGTGGGTCAATGCACCAGCAGAATCATCTAGAAGTGGCTGTGCATCAGTACACTCCATGTCAGATTCATCTTGGACTGGGTATTCAGGATTTGACTGGATAACCCAGGCATGGTATGTGAAAAGAGCTCCATGGAGTAATCTGAAGTGTGGGCCACCGCATCCTTCACTTGTGGTGGGGGTGAAGGACACAAGGAAAGGTGTTTTTCCTGACCCGAACCCTGCACTAACGACTCAGTGCTTGCAGGTTTTGAAAGTTCAGAAGAGGAGGCAATAGAGCTGGTGGCTGTTTTGGCAATGTAAGCCAAAACCTGTTCCTGATGCTCCGGCTTTAAAAGCGGTTTTCCTACTCCCAGAAAAGGGAACCTTACAGGCCTTCTTGTGCCAGATGATGACGCTGGCTCAACACCTCCTGCCTTAGCTGCTATTGTGCTTTTGGCATAACCAGCAGATTCACCACCACCACCATCAGTACCAGCTGCCCCCCCGCCCACGTTCGCGGCCTCTTCCACCATACTTCCTCATGTTTGTGAAAATGTAACAAAAATACCAGCAGATATATGGTACTGTATGAGGAGCGTACAGCTGTATAAGGTGTAGGTAAAAATTTAAATCTCCGTATATATTTCCTTAGTCACAGACACTCTCCCAGTATGTATTTGACCGTAATCCAACCAGCAGATATACGGTACTGTATCAGAAGCGGACAGCTCTATACGGTGTATGTATGGAAAAATGAAAATCTCCGTCTATTTTTTTACAGAGTCACACCCAGATAGCATGTATTTGTCTGTGATACCAACCGATACACGGTAGTGTGTGAGGAGCGTACAGCTCTATACGGTGTATGTATGTAAAATTTTAAATCTCCATCTATTTTTTTACGGAGTCACACAAACGCTGTCTCTGTATAGATTTGACCGTAAGACAAACACCAGATATACAATACTGTTTGAGAAGTGGACAGCTCTATATGATGTATGTATGGAAAATTTTAAATCTCCATCTATTTTTTGACAGAGTCAACAGCAGATATATGATACTGTTTGAGACGCGGACAGCTCTATAAGTGTACCAATGGTACACATTTCGAAACGCGTTGGGAAATAAATGGATTAATCTTTCTCCTAAATATTGGATTGGTGAATTTATCTGGTAGCGCACAAAAGTCCAAGAATTTATTCCAAAATCTGATGTGTAAGCGGTCGCAGAGCTGACCTTTGGACGTGCAGCAAGCAGATTACTGATCCTACATGCCTGAACCTCTCCTAAAAAGGGTGAGTATAATCTAATCTACTTCTCCAGCATTAACCCGGATAAGACCCTATTGCGCTTTTTTGTTCCTTTAGTTTTGACACATTGGAATTTATCTTTTTATGAAGTCACACATAGACGCTGTCTCAGTATGGATTTTACCGTAATCTAAACAGCAGATATACGATACTGTTTGAGAAGCGGACAGCTCTATACGGTGTATGGAAAAATGGAAATGTCCATATATGTATTTACGGACTCACACACACACGCTGTCTCTGTATAGATTTGACCGTAAGCCGAAGAGCAGATATATGATACTATTTGACAAGCGGACAGCTATATACGGTGTATGTATGGAAAATTTTAAATCTCCATCTATTTTTTTACGGAGTCACACACACATGCTGTCTCTGTATAGATTTGAACGCAATACAAACAGCAGATATACGATACTGTTTGAGAAGCGGACAGCTCTATACGGTGTATGCATGGAAATTTTAAAATCTCCGTCTATTTTTTTACGGAGTCACACACAGATAGCATGTATATGTCCGTGATACCAGCCAGTACACGGTAGTGTGTGAGGAGCGTACACCTCTATACATTGTGTGAAAAAATGAACGCTCTGTAACTGTGCATAAAATCAGAATAAAAGTTTTTTTGCTTTTAAAAAAGCAGTCTGCACAGCAGTGTGCACACAGCAATGCAGCTAACAGGTAGCCTTATAAGGCAGCCTAATCACCACCAGCGCTGCTGCACACACAAAAATCCTCCTCTGTCACTGCACACTAACTGTACAGTTGAAATCGCTATCAGAAGAAGCACAGTTTATTTTTCTTTGTTGCCTAACGCTCTCCCTATTGAGAATCAGCGGCAGCAACCTCTCCCTATCCTAAGATCGGCAGAAGCAAAATGGCGGTCGGCGGTCAGGGCTTTTATAGCCACTGTGATGCCACTCAAAGCAAGCCAATCACACGAATGCCCTTCTCTAAGATGGTGGTGGCCGCTGCTGATGTCATCGCGTTGTCCACAGTGTGCGTCCTTGATGATTGTCTGAGAAAAGGCGCTGGAAGCATTATGGGAAACACGACTTTGGCGCGGGTCGGTGACCTCATGGCCGACCTCACGCTATGGTCGGGTTTCGATCAAGGAAACCCAACTTTAGCGAAAGTCAGCGAGTTATGAATTTGACCGACCTGTTTCACTCAACTCTACCTAGACATGTTTGGTGTTTATGAACTCGCAATGACCTGGAAAATCATAATAGCAGGTCAGTTTCAGCATTTAATGAACATGGTAAAAAAAAAAAAAAAAACTGTGGAGCTGCACTTTTTTAGCAATTTTACCGCACTTGGATTTTTTTTCCTGTTTTCCAGTACATGAGATGTTAAAATTAATTGTGTAGTTCAAAAGTACAACTTGTCCCTCAAAAAACAAACCCTCGTATGGCCATTTTGACCAAAAAATAAAAAAGTTATTGCTCTGGGAAGAAGGGGAGCAAAAAACGATAACGCAAAAATTGAAATATCCCTGGTCATTAAGGGGGTTAATTTCTTGTGAAAGTACTGTATGTGCTTATCTTATCTACTGGAAGAATTTTTCAAAACTACCATTTTAAATACAGATAACCATCTAAATAACTTTACAAAATTTTTCTGGGGTGGAATTAGAAAAAAACAATTACACAGTTACATAGTTACACTACATGTGTTGAAAGAAGACGTAGTTCGATCAAGGTCAACTTTTCTCGACCCAATATACAATATTTATAGCTGCATTATTTATTACCCGTAGCACCATGTGTTGTGATAAAAGCATCCACTTCTTTTTTAAATGCTGATATAGTGTCTGTCTCATGTGAAATAAATTGTAAAAAGCCCTTTCCTATTTAGATACCTGGAATCGCCTTTCCTGCACAAGTAGGTGTATTTTTTGTAAACTAAACAAGCCTAACTTTTCTAAGTTCCCATTAATAGGACTTGTTAAAACATCCATGAGTCGTGTACGTGTTCTGTCTGAGTTTTTCCTTGAATAGATAATGTAGCCATTATAGTCCAAGTAGCTGTTCACATGTCTATGTTTTTTTACGTAGCAAGTGGAACAGAAAAAATCGTGGCGTTCTTTCTGTTTTCAGAGTCTCTTATCTTGTCTCTCTCAGTGAAAATCACTGATGAAATGTTGGTAAAAACTGACACACTAACCAAACTGATAAAAATCAGATCCAAAACCAAACCTAATAATCCCATCACATTTAATAATCTAGTTGCCCATCGTTTAAGTGACTCTAAAGCCCCCGTCACACATAGCGATCTCGCTACTGAGATCGTTGCTGAGCCACAAGTTTTGTGACGCAACAGCGATCTCACCAGTGTGTGGCACTGACCAGCAACCGACCCCCCCTGCTGGTTATTGCTGATCGTCCTGGAATAGCCAGGATAATTTTTTGATCGCTGGTCTCCCGCTGGCCAGCACGCATCGCTGCGTGTGACAGTTGGGACACCAGAGATCAGCGCGCTGTTAACTAAGGTAAACGCAAGGTTTCTAAGCACCGGGCGGTGCTTAGAAACCCGATGTGTACCTTAGTTACCAGCGCGATGATGCAGGGAGCTGGTAACCAAGGTACACATCGGGTTTCTAAGGGACGCACGCCCCTTAGAAACCCGATGTGTACCTTAGTTACCAGCTCCCTGCATCAGCGCGCTGGTAACTAAAGTACACAGCGATGCCGCGCGCTCAGCGTCGCTGGTGCTGATCGCTGGTGAAGCTGCCTGTTTGACAGCTCACCAGCGATCATGTAGCGACTCACCAGCGATTCTGACTAGTTGATATTGTTGTCGGTATCGCTGGTGAGTCGCTATGTGTGACGGGGCCCTAACTTTCCAATATCCTTTTTAAAATTCAGAGGCCAAAGCTAAATCCCATATTCTAGATGTGGCCTCAAGAGTGTTTTGTAAAGGAGTAATACATTGGGATCATGGGATTTTATCTCTCTTTTTTTACACCATATAATTTTATTTGCTTTTGCTACTGCTGCTTGACATTGAGTGCTGCTACTCAGCTTGCTTGTAACCAGAATACCCAACTCCTCCTGTTCTGTAGTCCCAAATAAATGGGTCTCAACCACACAGCCCGTGAGCTACTTGTGGCCTCCCGAGACTCCATTGTACGGACCCTAAGGCTACTTTTACACATGCTGGGTTTTTTTGCGGCCCGTTTTTAGGGGCCATTTTTTGCGGGCCTTATTGCCGTGATTTTTGCTGTCTCCCGCAAAAACAGGCCGCAAAAAACCTTCTCGGATCGCCGTTTTCCCCTGTTATAACAAAAAAAGGCGATCCGCAAATACGGTGTACTGCAAAGACAAGCTAACATTGTTTTTGCAGTACCATTGAAATGCATTGCGGCCGTGTCCATAATCCGTGAAAAATATTGATATTTTTTCACGGCCGCAAATACGGCCCTCACGGCCATATGAAGCACGGCCCTTCTACTAATTTTTGCGGCCCCATAGAAATGCATTGTGGCCGCAAAAACGGCCAGCTAAAACACGGCAAATGTAAAACCAGCCTTAGCTCCCGAAACAAATGCATCCAGGGAGTAAGGGGAATGCCGATACCAGCACTTGTTTTCAGCTGAATGTATGTCCGAGGATGCACATTCAACTGCTGATAACATGGAGTCATTTGTCCAAAAAAAGTATAAAATTTAGTAGATCATATCAAATGAATGGCAAAAATATATTTACCATATATACAAATGTAAAATTAAATTAATAATGAATAGAGACAAGTATTTAAAGGCATGTGGTCCACACGTGCATAATGGGGAGAAAAGAGTATATAACATGACAAATATTGCAAAAAATGTAAAGTGCCAGTGCTAATTAATGTTATATGATAGTACCAAAGTTCATATGAATATAGCAAAAGGAAAATCAAAAAAGTATCCAATCTATATTTAGCAGCCATTAGTGAATACCTCTATGGCCTATATTAAAATACTGCTTAATAGAAAGCTGTATAGAGAGCAACAGCAATTAACATAAGTAAAAAGATGCAGATATCTCTTAACCATATCACACACTGTAGGATGCCGTGCCTACATTCAATTGAATTGTATCGCAGTGCAGGGATAAGCTCACTGCACCACAATACCTATACCAGCCAGAGGCCAATCAGAGCCCGGCAGATGACATCATTGTGCTCACCGCAGCGCTCATGATATCACTGTCATGTTCCATCCTGGCTGGGGAGGAGTAAGAGGACGCTATTCACCAAGAGAGCGAGGTCAGGTCAGAAGAATATTTTTTTTAATGTGTATGTGAAAAAGGGCATATTTTGGGACACTATTACAAGAAGAGGACTAGAATGAGGACATGACTACAAGATGCACCCAGCATGGGGGAAATTATTACAAGAAAAGGGCGAGGATAGGGAACATTACTACGAGATGGTCCTAGGATGGGGACATTAATACAAGAAGGGGAGTAGGATGAGGACATTACTACAAGATGATTCTCAGAGCTGACACCCGGAACTAAGTGCCAGGAGCGGTCCCCTGGAATACTGCAATCGAATACGATCGCAGCATTCTGGGAGCAGGCAGAGGGCTGACAGCCCCTCTGCCTTTGTATTGGAGACCCCGCAGTGTGACGCAGGGTACCAATCGCTGCTATGATAACCTGATGTCGTCATGACAACATCCAAGTTACCAGAGCTAAGAAACTTCAAAGTCATGAGCAGTGCATGTCAGGAAGTCTCTCAGGTCAGTGTGCACTGAGTGCAGCGCTGACAGCTTCTATAGCATGCAGATGCTGCTTCATCTAAAAGCTATAGAAGCGATCAGCCTGCAAAAAATGATTGTCCCATAGTGGGACAAAGTGTAAAAGTTAGAATAAAGTCAAAATTTTTTTTAACTAATTGTAAAAATATTTTTTAAAAATAATATTAAAATATCAATATTTATTCTATCACTAAATAAATATTTGAATGAAAAAAATCTAAACAATAAAAGTACACATACTTGGTATCGCCACATCCGTAATTACCCGACCTATAAAACTGTCCCACTGGTTAACCCCTTTAGTGAACACCATAATAAAAGGCAAAAAATAATGCTTTATCATCATACCACCAAACAAAAAGTGGAATGACATGAGATCAAAAAGGCGGATATAAATTAGCATGGTACTGCTGAAAGTGTCATCTTGTCCTGCAAAAAACAAGCCCCCATAGAGCTCCATCACTGGAAAAATAAAAAAGTTATAACTCTCAGAATAAAGAGATGCAAAAATTATTATTTTTTACATAAAATATTTTTTATTGTATAAAAGCACCAAAACATAAAAAAGATATAAATGAGATATTGCTGTAATCCTACTAACCAGAAGAATAAAAGTACTTTATCAATTTTATCACACGCGGAACAGAATAAACGCCCCCCCAAAAGAAATTCATGAAATGCTGATTTTTGTTCATTCTGCGTCCCAAAAAGCAGAATAAAAAGCAATCAAAAATGTCATGTGCCCGAAAATGGTACCAATAAAAACGCTAACTCATCCTGCAAAAAACAAGACCTCACATGACTCTGTAGGCCAAAATATGAGAAAATTATAGCTCTCAAAATGTGGTGATGCAAAAAGTATTTTATGCAATACAAAGCGTCTTTTAGTGTGTGACAGCTGCCAAACAGAAAAATCCACTATAAGGCCTCTTTCACACGTCCTGATATTTCTGGTACCGGAGATGTGATTGTCCATGTGTGTAATAATTGTGGCACATGTGTGGCATGCGTGTGCCACATCAGTACCACAAGGACAGGCGCCAGGGAAGAAGCGTTACAGTAAGCTCTGTTCCCCGGCGCCGGGTGCTGAACACGGCTCTCATCATTCTCCCCTGCTCTGCCAGCAATCGGCACAAGCAGGGGAGAATGATGAGAGCTGTGTCCAGCATCCGGCACTGGGGAACAGTTCTTACTGTAATGCTTCTTCCCCGGCGCGGATGCGTGTCACATAGATGACATCCATGTGTGTTATGCATATGCATATGTGCTGGATGTTTTGTGGCCCGTGCTGGCATTAAAAAACAGACATATCAGACATATAACATAAGTTTTGCCCATGACACACGGTCCGTGAAAACACACTGACATGTTCACAGACCATTCACTTGAACAGGCAAATAGCGCTCTGTTCCTCCCTAGTCCCTCCGCATGGCTGCAAAATGGTATAAAATTCTGTGACACACCCATGGTGTCAATATGATCACTGCACCCCTAGATGAATTCATTGAGAGGTGTAGTTCGTAAAATGGGGTCACTTATGGGGGGTTCTGCTGTTTTGGCACCTCATGGGCTCTCCCAGTGGATCATGGCACCTGCAAACCATAACAGTAAAATCTGGCGCTCCTTCCCTTCTGAGCTCTGCCATGTGCCCAAACAGTGGTTTACCCTCACATATGGGGTATCAGCGCACTCAGGACAAATTGCACAACAACTCATGGGGTCCAATTTCTTTTGTTACCCTTGGAAAAATAAAAAATTGAGGGTGAAAAGATCATTTTTTTGTTAAAGTATGAATTTTTTTTTTATGGCTCTACGTTATAAACTTCTGTGAAGTACTTTGGGGTTCAAAGTGCTCACCACACATCTAGGTAAGTTCCTTAGGGGGATTTTTTCCAAAATGGTGACACTTATGGGGGGTTTCCACTGTTTAGGCACCATCAGGAGCTCTCCAAACATGACATGGCGTCCGATCTTAATTTCACAGTCAATTTTGCGTTGAAAAAGTAAAACGGCGCTCCTTCTCATCCAAGCTCTGCCATGAGCCCAAACAGTGGTTTACCCTATATGTGGGGTATCAGCATACTCAGGACAAATTACACAACAACTTTTGGGGTACAATTTCTCCTGTTACTCTTGGGAAAATAAAAAATTAGGGACGAAAAGATCATTTTTGTGGAAAAAATATGTTTTTTTATTTTTTTTACAGCTCTACGTTATAAACTTCTGTGAAGCACTTGGAGGTTCAAAGTGCTCAACACACATCTAGTTAAGTTCATTGGGGGGTATATTTTCCAAAATGGTGTCTCTTGTGGGGGGTTTCCACTGTTTAGGCACATCAGGGGCTCTCCAAATGCGACATTGCGTACGATCTCAATTTCAGCCAATTTTACATTGAAAAGTCAAACGGCGCTCCTTCCCTTCCGAGCTCTGCCATGCACCCCAACAGTGGTTTACCTGCATATAAGGGGTATCAGCATACTCAGGACAAATTGCACAACAACTTTTGGGTCCAATTTCTCCTGTTACCCTTGGTAAAATAAAAAGTATTTAATCTGAAGTAAATTTTTTGTGAAAAAAAGTTAAATGTTCACTTTTTTTAAACATTCCAAAAATTCCTGTGAAGCACCTGAAGGGTTAATAAACTTTTTCAATGTGGTTTTGAGCACCTTGAGGGGTGCAGTTTTTAGAATGATGTCACTTTTGGGTATTTTCCATCATATAGACCCCCCTCAAAGTGACTTCAAATGTGATGTGGTCCCTAAAAAATGGCGTTGTAAAAATGAAAAATCGCTGTTCAAATTTTAACCCTTATAACTTCCTAGCAAAAAAAATTTTGGTTCCAAAATTGTGCTCATGTAAAGTAGACATGTGGGAAATACTTTATGTGATATATCTCTGTGATTTAAGGGAACGAAAATTCAAAGTTGTAAAATTGCAAAATTTTCAAAATTTTCACCAAATTTCCATTTTTTTCACAAATAAACGCAAGTCATATCAAATACATTTTACCACTATCATGAAGTGCAATATATCACGAGAAAACGTTGTCAGAATCACCGGAATCCATGGGGGCGTTCCAGAGTTATTACCTCATAAAGGGACAGTGGTCAGAATTGTAAAAATTGGCCCAGTCATTAACGTGCAAACCACCGTTTGGGGTAAAAGGGTTAACTGATTGGGCCAGAATTAAAGTACTATTTGGGGCTAATTGTTAAACAATACTACTGTATGGGACTGACTGGAGGACAAAAAAGCAAAGCATTGTCTTATAAATTAAAAAGAATTTCAAAATAAAAATATCTGCCACTAAAATGATATTTTATGTAAAAATAGAAAAAGAAAATTTGTACTATAACACGTGATAAATACCATTAAAAAAAGTCAAAAATGTTACAGAATGATAAAAATGTGATATAGAACAAAAATGGTGTTACTGGTCATCATCTTGTCCCGCAAAGAATGTGACCCATCATACTCAAATTTTTGCTATTTGTGGCCCATTTATCTGGGTAAGTTTGAAAACCCTGCCCTAGTATATTTTCATTTCTATATGCAGCAATAGAATTACTCTGTCCTAGGCGCATTACTCTACACTAAACCTCATCTGTTATGTGTTTCCCTATTCAGACATCTTATCAAGATCATTCCTTAATATTATACTTGTTAGGCATCGGGTTCCTGCAGCTGCACAGTGGGAATCCGGAGCCTTGCATCCAGTGGTCTCCCATTCTCCACCAACCAACCGCTCAGGAGCCTGCACAGCAATCTCGGCGTCCCAGATGCTCTGCTCAGACCAGTTCTGTAGGACTGGTTGCTGCTGCCATCCCTGGGTCAGCAATAGCAGCACAGGCTGTCCTGCAGCAAGCCACTTCAGAGGCTAAGTCCTCTCGTCCCACTACTGGGCATGCTCTCGAGACGATCTCCCATTGAAGATCGGGAGTCACGTGCTCAGGTCCTTCTCCTGATCTGATTGGTCCATCTCAGAGATCTGGAAGGTCCCGGCAGCCCACGGCTATAAAAGGCCCGCATGGCCACTCGGCCATGTGCTAGTATAGACTCTTCTTGCTAGATGTGTGAATGGTGATGGATGTATGATTCTGTTGACTGACTTATTAAGATTCCCCTCCCTCTGATATTACGCATGTGGATAGGGAACTATAGAAAGAGTTAGCGCTACTCAGTGGCAAACCTTAGGCCACTGTGCACACTGCACCTCTACACTAGTGTCCGGTGGTGTCACGTCTCTCACGGCACTGTCGCATAGCGGCTGTGTCTGCCACCACGCTGCATTCAGCAGCACTTGCTGGTGTCCGCAGTAGCGAGGCCGCATGCACGGTAGGTCTAGACGGATACCATCTCCTGTCTTGGGCCCGTGTCCTGTGACCAGATACTGTGCGCGCAATTTCGCTGAGACCTTTGAGTTTAACAGGCTCGGTGTTTATGTTTATGTTACAGCGCCTCTGTGAGTTAACAGAGTCCGCTCTGCGCACATCGGGTGAAGTTGAACCCATGCGCATTGTACCACCATATAGCATGTCTGCCATTGTCTAGCAGCGGTTTTAACACCTGCTGCACGGTGGACCCCAGGCGGCGAACACACTTTCTATTATTTAATATTTAGTGCGTTCCGCCGTCCCGAACATTACACTAGCGCCAGGGTCTGGCTAGTAATAGCGGACCAACAGCAGCTGCGACAGTACATTCGGCAGCTGGAGGGCAGGTTGGCGGCTCTCGAGAGTCCCACCTTAGCAGCGAATGCTACTGCGGCCGCTGTTCAGGCAGTCGCAGAGGCTGTCTCACATATGCTCACGCTCACGCCAGCACTGACATTATCCTGCCTCCCGCTGCCCGACAAGTTTTCGGGTGACAGCGCCACGTGTAGGGGATTCGTGAGCCAGTGCTCTATTCAGCTTGAGCTACTGGCCGCACAGTTCCCTACAGAGTGGGCTAAGGTGGGGCTTATTGTCTCCCTCCTGTCGGGGAGGGCGTTAGAGTGGGCTACGCCATTGTGGGAGCATGATGGCCCCGTGGTTCTGAGCGCCGCTCAGTTTCTCACATCCATTAAGCAGGTCTTTTTGCGACCACTAGTCACTCACAACACCTCTCTCCAACTATTAGCCCTAACACAGGGGTCCCTCTCGGTCAGCCATTATGCCATCCGATTCCGGACATTGGCTTCCAAGCTGGAGTGGCCTGATAAGACACTCGCTCCTGTGTTTTGGAGAGGGTTAGCGGAACATGTCAAGGATGCTCTAGCAACCAGAGAGGTCCCCACAACTCTGGAGGAGTTGATTGCCATTTCCACCTGCATTCATCTCCGGTTTACGCAGCGCGGGCTGGAGTGTGCGCAATCCAGGGGAAGGGTTATGTTGGCTCCCACCTTCTCCGAGCCGCTAAAATTTCCCGCTCAGGAGCTGATACCTTCTGAACCTATGGAGGTGTCTCGCGCCGGTCCCAAGCTGTGTCCGGTGCAAAGCTCCGCACGTTGTTACCAGTGCCGGCAGTTTGGTCACTTGGCTAACACGTGTTCACTGCGGTTGAAAAAACGATCACGTCCAGTGGTCGTAGGTGGGGGTCTGTCAGATATGAAACCTTTCTCTCCCAAACCGGTATTCCGTGGGACCTTAGATAGCGGAGCTTCCACCTGGGAGGCAGAGGTCACCATGGATTCCGGGGCAGAAGGGAACTTTATGTCCTCGTCCTTCGCCCAAAAGCACGCTATTCCGCTGGTGTTACTGCCCCAATCCTTGACCATCAGGGTGGTTATTGGTGCACCTTTACCATCTCAGGTTACCCACCAGACAGCACCACTCGGGCTATCAATCTCACCATACCACCGTGAGGTTTTGTCCCTGTTCATTTTGCCAGATGGCATCGACCAGGTGCTTCTCGGAGTTCCCTGCCTCCGTGGCCATTCCCCTCTTATTGATTGGGCTTCAGGGAATATACTGGGCTGGAGCAAGGACTGTGAGGGAGTGTCCAGGTAGCCTCCACTAAAGAGCCCGCGGATCTCTCCGCGCTTCCCAAATCATACCACCAGTACGCGGACGTCTTCTCTAAAAAATCTGCGGAGACGCTTCCACCTTACGATTGTCCGATAGATCTATTGCCAGGCACGGAACCTCTTAGAGGCTGCGTGTATCCGTTATCACTCCCCGAGACGTAGGCTATGTCTCAATATATCCGGGAGAACCTGGCAAGAGGTTTTATCAGAAAGTCGGTGCCCCGGCTGGTGCAGGGTTCTTCTTCATGCAGAAGAAGAGTGGAGAGTTAAGTCCCTGCATTGACTACAGAGGTCTCAACGCCATAACAGTTAAAAACAAGTACCCTCTGCCGTTGATCTTTGAGTTATTTGACAGGTTGCGAGGGGCCCGGATCTTTACAAAATTAGATCTACGGGGGGGCGTACAACCTGATCTGCATTCAAGAAGGAGACGAGTGGAAGACAGTCTTTAATACCAGGGATGGCCACTATGAATATCTAGTCATGCCCTTCGGCCTCTGTAATGCGCCTGCTGTCTTCCAGGATTTTGTTAACAATGTCTTCCGTGATATGCTCTCTACCTCGGTGGTGGTCTATCTGGATGACATCCTCATCTTTTCGCCAGATTTGACCTCCCACCGGAGAGACGTCTGCAGGATCCTCGACCGTCTGCGGGCGAACGCTCTCTTCGCCAAGCTGGAGAAGTGCCAGTTTGAGCAGGAGTCCTTGCCATTCCTGGGCTACATCATCTCGGCCCAGGGGTTGGCTATGGATCCTGCCAAATTGCAAGCGGTAATGGACTGGCAGGAGCCCCATTCACTCAAAGCGGTGCAGCGTTTTTTGGGGTTCATCAACCGCCAGTTCATTCCCCACTTCTCCACACTGGTAGCTCCTCTGGTTGCCCTCACTAAGAAAGGAGCTAATCCATGCCAAGGCTTGGTCAGAACAGGTCTCTGAAGACCTATTTTGCCGGCGCTCCCATCTTACACCGTCCAGATGTGGATAAACCTTTTATCCTAAAGGTGGATGCTTCTTCCGTCGATGCAGGAGCAGTCCTTTTTCAGAAGGATGCTCAAGGTCGGAAGCATCCCTGCTTCTTCTTCTCAAAGACCTTCACACCGGCAGAGAAGAACTACTCCATCGGGGACAGGGAGCTGCTGGCAATGAAGTTGGCCTTTTCCGAATGGAGACATCTCCTGGATGGAGCCCGGTTTCCCTTCCAGGTGTATATGGACCATAAAAACCTGGTCTATTTACAAACGGCCCAGCGCTTGAACTCTCGTCAAGCTAGGTGGACGCTCATCTTCTCCCGCTTCCGCTTCACCTTGTACTATCTGTCTGGAGAGAAGAACGTCCATGCGGATGCTCTCTCCCACTTGGTAGTTTCAGTGGAGGAAGAGGAGGCTGAGCCTCGGCTAATTCTCCCTACTGAGAGTTTCAGGGCCGTGGCCCCAGTTGCTCTCGAGTCAGTGCCGCCGGGCAAGATCTTTGTCCCTCCTCAGCTACAGCTGGAGGTTCTCGCGTGGGCACACGCGTCCAGGGTGGGTGGTCACTTTGGCAATAAGCAGACAACAGAACTCCTGGCAAGATCTTATTGGTGGCCGCACATGGCCCGGGACACGAAGGAATACATACAGGCATTTGTCTCGTGTGCGAGGAACAGGTCCTCTAGACAGAGGCCGGCTGGGTTACTGTATCCTCTGCCGGTGGCAGACAGACCTTGGGAGATGGTTGGTGGTAGTACGGTCATCTGGGTGGTCACCGACCATTTTTCTAAAATGGTGCATCTGGTGCCACTCGCGCGGCTGCCTTCCGCTCGTTGTCTTGCCAGACTGTTCATAAAATATGTATTCCGTTTGCATGGCATGTCGGACAAATTTGTTAGTGACCGAGGTTCCCAATTAGCGTCTCGGTTTTGGAGGGAGCTCTACAGTCCACTGAGTATTGAGCTAAATCTATCCTCCGCTTATCATCTCGAGACGAACGGGTTGGTTGAGACAGCCAACCAAACTCTGGTCACGTACCTGCGACATTTTGTCTCTGCCAGGCAGGATGACTGGGCATCCTTACTACCATGGGCTGAATTTGCCCTGAATAATGCAGTGGCTGATTCCACTGGTCAGGCGCCGTTCCTTCTTAATTATGGCCAGCATCCGCGCGTCCCTGTCCCGATGCCTGTGTCCTCCACTGATTCCAGGGTGGCAGACTGGGCAGTGCAGGCTCGTGACATTTGGGATCACACCCAGGATGCTATTCGAGCCTCTAAAGAAAGAATGAGGGTGTCTGCCGACACACATCGGCGCCCTGCTCCAACTTTTTCCCCCGATGACTTGGTGTGGCTCTCTGCTTGAAATATCAAGCTGCGGGCCGAGTCCACCAAGTTCGCGTCGCGATACATCGGACCTTTTAAGGTTCTTGAGCAAATCAGCTCGGTGGTCTACCGCCTGGCTCTTCCACCACATTTAGCCATCTCTGACGTCTTCCACGTGTGCCTTCTCAAGCCTGTTCACATCACCCGGTTCTCCGAGTCATCTGCCGGCTCATCAGACTTGTCTTTGAATGAGTTTGAGGTTAATGCCATTGTGGGATGCAGGATTGTGCGTGCAAACATTTTTATGTGGTGGACTGGAAGGGTCATGGTCCAGAGGTTCGGACCTGGGAGCCAGTGGAGATCATCCATGCTCCGCTCCTGATCACGGCCTTTGATAGGCCAATGTTAGGCGTCGGGTTCATGCAGCTGCACAGCGGGAATCCAGAGCCTTGCATCCGGTGGTCTCCCATTCTCCACCGACCGCTCAGGAGCCTGCACAGCAATCTCAGCGTCCCAGACAGTCTGCTCAGACCAGTTCTGTAGCACTGGTTGTTGCTGCCACCTCTGGGTCAGCAATAGCAGCGCAGGCTGTCCTGCAGAAAGCCACTTCAGAGGTTAAGTCCTCTCGTCCCGCTACTGGGCATGCTCATGAGACAGGAGTCACGTGCTCAGGTCCTTCTCCTGATCTGATTGGTCCATCTCAGAGATCTGGAAGGTCCAGGCAGCGCACGGCTATAAAAGGCCCGCATGGCCGCTTGGCCATGCGCTAGTATAGACTCTTCTTGCTAGATGTGTGAATGGGGATGGATGTATGATTCTGGTGACTGACTTATTAAGATTCCCCTCCCTCTGATATTACGCATATGGATAGGGAACTATAGAAAGAGTCAGCGCCAGTCAGTGGCAAACCTTAGGTCACTGTGCACACCGCACCTCTACAAAAGTGTCAGGTGGTGTCACGTCTCTCACGGCACTATCGCATAGCGGCTGTGTCTGCCACCGTGCTGCATTCAGCCGGCGTCCGCAGTAGCAACGCCGCACGCACAGTAGGTCTAGACGGACACCGTCTTCTGTCTTGGGCCCTTTTCCTGTGACCAGATACTGTGCGAGCAATTTCGCTGAGACCTGTGAGTCTAACAGGCTCAGTGTTTATATTTATGTTACAGCGCCTCTGTGAGTTAACAGAGTCCGCTCTGCGCACATCGGGTGACGTTGAACCCGTGCGCATTATACCGCCATATAGCGCGTCTGCCATTGTCTAGCAGCGGTTTTAACACCTACTGCACGGTGGACCCCGGGCGGCGAACGCACTTTCTATTATTTAATATTTAGTGCGTTTCGCCGTCCCTAACAATACTATTAAGGTCAGTTTTTAATATCCAACATAATTTGGTGTCATCAGCAAAGACTGACACTTTATTTATAAATGTAATGTAAATGTATGAATAAATGTACGGTGCATGTTGTGTTTCTCCCATTTATGTGGGCTCTGGCACTGAACCCACATCTTTCCTGCCACATGTCAGCTGATTTGAACAGCTGACATGTGCCCCTAACAGCCGTGGGTGGAATCGTTATCCACCTGCGACTGATAACCTGTTAAATGCCGCTGTCAATCTCTAACAATGGCATTTAATGTGAACGAATCACTAATCCTGCCCATCAGTGTCCGTCTCATTTCTGGATTGCTGTGAGCGCCGCTCAGTAGTCGACGCTCATAGCAAGTGAGCACTTCTGCTACATAAAGCAGGGCCTCAGCTTCTAGTCTCCCATGGAGATTATTGAATTATAAAGTAAAAAAAAAAGTTTTTAAAAATCTAATATATAAAGCTCAATGTGTGTGTGTATGTATATGTGTCCGGGATTGGCATCTGCACCGTCGCAGCTACAGCCACAAAATTTTGCACAGCCACACGTCTGGACCCCGAGAGTGTCATAGGCTATGTTGTGAGGCGAAATTTTAAACCCGCGTGTTCCAATTCACCAAACAATTTGGCCTATTATTCTTATCATTTCTATGGTGTTATCGTCCTTCTGTAAAGCTGGAAATAACACAATTTATTATCGTGCCAACACAGACCACCCTTTGACACAGACTGCAGGGGGAGCCCAGTATCACACAGGATAGGATTAGATACACGGCTCAGCAGTGAGTATCACACAGGATAGGATTAGATACCCAACTCAGCAGTCAGTATCACACAGGAGAGGATTAGACACACGGCTCAGCAGTCAGTATCACACAGGATAGGATTAGACACAGGGCTCAGCAGTCAGTATCACACAGGATAGGATTAGATACACAGCTCAGCAGACAGTATCACACAGGATAGGATTAGATACGCAGCTCAGCAGTCAGTATAACACAGGATAGGATTAGATACACAGCTCAGCAGTCAGTATCACACAGGATAGGATTAGATACACAGCTCAGCAGTCAGTATCACACAGGATATGATTAGATACACAGCTCAGCAGTCAGTATCACACAGGATAGGATTAGATACACAGCTCAGCAGTCAGTATCACACAGGATAGGAATAGGTACACAGCTCAACAGACAGTATCACACATGATAGGATTAGATACACAGCTCAACACATAGTATCACACAGAATAGGATTAGATACACGGCTCTGCAGTCAGTATTACACAGGATAGGATAAGATACACAGCTCAGCAGTCAGTATCACACAGGATAGGATTAGATACACGGCTGAGCAGTCAGTAACACACATGATAGGATTAGGTACACGGCTCAGCAGTCAGTATCACACAGGATAGGGTTAGATACACGGCTCATCAGACGGTATCACACAGGATAGGATTAGATACACTGCTCAGCAGTCAGTATCACACAGGATAGGATTAGATACACGTCTGAGAAGTCAGTAACACAGGATAGGATTAGATACACAGCTCAGCAGAAAGTATCACACAGGAGAGGATTAGGTACACAGCTCAGCAGTAAGTATCACACAGGATAGGGTTAGATACACAGATACACGTTGTTTATCAAAAGGCTCTTGAATGAGTTGAAAGTAAAATACTATCAATACTTGGGTAATTGTTTAGTTAATTTGTGTTGCAAATCTGTAGTGTTGAATATATGATGTGAAATGTTTTTATGTGTAATAAAATCATTATAATTTGCTATAACTAACCACAGTTGGTTACTATGCCCAGGCAACGCCGGGCTCTTCAGCTAGTATAAAATAAAGTAAAAAAATATAAAAGTTCAAATCACCCCTCATTCAAAATAAAACAAATTTAAAAATACACATATCTGGTATCGCCACATTCAGAATTGCTCGATCTATCAAGATATAAAGAACTTATTCGATCGGTAAGTGGTGTAGGGAAAAAAAAGTCAAAATGCCAGAATTACCGGCTCGGCATGCAAACAATAAGCCCTCACCCATCCCCAGATCATGAAAAATGAAGACGCTACGGGTTTCAGAAAATGTCGCAAATTTTTTAAAAAATTTTTAAACAAACTTGGATTTTTTTTCACCACTTAAATTGAAAGCAACCTTTACATGTTTGTTATCTATGAACACATTTTAACCTGAAGAATCATAATGGCAGGTCAGGTTTAGCATTTGGTGAACATAGTAAAAAAAAAAAAAGTTGTGGAATTGCACTTTTTTTGCAATTTCACCGCACATGGAATTATTTTCTCGTTTTCCATTCTGTTTTTTTGTGACCTATTGTACTTCATGGTAGTGGTAAAATTTATTTGATACAACTTGCGTCTATTTGTGAAAGAAACAGAAATTTGGTGAAAATTTGGAAAATTTTGCAATTTCAAACTTTGAATTCTTATGCCCTTAAATCACAGAGATATGTCACACAAAATAGTTAATAATAAATTAATAAATAACATTTCCTACATGTATAATTTACATCTGCACAATTTTTTAAACAAAATTTTTTTGTTAGGAAGTTATAAGGGTTAATAGTTCACCAGTGATTTCTCCTTTTTCCAGCAAAATTTATAAAACCCTTTTTTTCGGGACCACCTCACATTTAAAGTCACTTTGAGGGGTCTATATGACAGAAAATACCAAAAAGTGACACTATTCTAAAAACTGCACCCCTTAAGGTGCTCAAAACCACATTCAGGAAGCTTATTAACCCTTCAGGTGCTTCACAAGAGTTTTTTGGAGTAAGGAAAAAAATAGACATTTACATTTTTTTCACAAAAAATTTACTTTAGACCCATTTTTTATTTTCACAAGTTTAACAGGAAAAATGGACCCCAAAATTTGTTGTGTAATTTCTCCTGAGCATGAGAACACCTTATGTGTGGGCAAACCGCTGTTTTGGCGCAAAGCAGAGCTCGGAAGGGAAGGAGCGTCATTTGACTATTTGAATGCAAAATTTGCTTGATCAATTAGCGGAGGATGCCTTGTCACATTTGGAGAGCCCCTGATGTGCCTAAACAGTGAATATCCCCCACAAGTGACACCATTTTGGAAACTAGATATAGATGTGTGGTGAGCACATTTAACCCTCAAGTGATTCATAGAAGTTTATAACGTTGAGCTGTGAAAATAAAAAAAATCACATTTTCCCCACAAATATGATTTTAGCCCCACATTTTGCAATTTCATAAGGGTAACACGAGAAATTGCACCATACAATTTGTTGTGCAATTTCTCCTGAGTAAGGCGAGACCTCATATATTGGAGAAAACTACTGTTTGGGCGCATGGAAGGGCTTTGAAGGGAAGGAGCTTCATTTGAATTTTTGTCTGTAAAATTTGATGGAGAACCCTGGATATTTCTAAACAGTAGAAACCCCCCACAAGTGACCCCATTTTGGAAACTAAGTCCCTCAGGGAACTGATCTAGATGTGTGGCGAGCACATTGAATCCTCAAGTGCTTCACAGAAGTTTATAACGTTGAGACATGAAAATAAAATAATCATATTTTCCCCACAAATATGTTTTTAGCCCCACATTTTGCATTTTCAGAAGGGTAATAGGAGAGATTACACCATATAATTTGCAGTATAATTTCTTAAGAGTACATGGATACCTTATATGAGGCATAAATCTACTGTTTGGGCGCACTGAAGGGCTCGGAAAGGAGGGAGCATCTTATGACTTTTTGAATGTGGAATCATTAGCGGATGTTATGTCCCATTTGGAGAGCCCCTGTTGTGCCTGAATAGTGGAAGCCCTCAACAAGTGTCCCCATTTTGGAAAGTAGACCCCTCAAGGAATGTATTTAGATGTGTGTTGAGTACTTTGAACCCCAAGGTGCTTCACAGAAGTTAATAATGTTGAGCTGTGAAGATAAAATAAATCACATTTTCCCCACAAAAATGTTATTTTAGCCCCGAATTTTGCATTTTCCGAAGATTAACAGGAGAAATTGCACCATACAATTTATTGTGCAATAGTTCCTGAGTACACTGATACCCCATATGAGTGAGAAAACTACTATTTTGGTGCATGACAGGGATTGGAAGGGAAGGAGCGTCATTTGACTTTTTGAATGTAAAGTTTCCTGAAATCATTAGTGGACGCTGTATCCCGTTTGGAGAGTCCCGGATGTGCCTAAACATTGGAAACCTCCCACAAGTGACCCCATTTTGGAAACTAGACCCCTCAAGGAATGTATTTAGATGTGTGGTGAGCACCTTGAACCCCCAGGAAATTTATTGTAGTGACAATTTTGAATGCATGGCTGTTTTCCAGAAACAAGCAACAATGATGTTGCTGAGTGAAAATTGCAAACTGCCATTGTAGTGACCAGTATGTTGCAGTTACCAGTACGTTATGCCCAGCTCATGCTTCTGGAGACATGCACTATTAAGTTAGGATGGCTCGCATTGCTTCAGAAATGCCAAACATGTGGATGCCATATAGATTTAGGTACACTGTGGGGTTCAAAAGGGAGGAGGGCATTTGGATTTGGAAGCGCAGAATTTGCATATTTGTATACCAGTAACGTGGAAGGCCCCTATATTACCATTAACAGATGATATACCTATGTGGGGACTTGCTTTTTTATGGATTGATTTGAAGCTTTTATTGGGAACATTTTTCATAACATTTGGGATTACATTTATACGGCACTCTATGCTGTGCACTTACTCGGGGGTTTCCATCTAAATTTCCAAGTGATGTGATTCAGATGAAACCCCTGCGAGATCCATTTACTATAGTGACGCAGTAGAGTTACACCTTCGGATCACAGGTCATAGTCCTATGGCATCCACAGTGCCTCCATCTGCCTCATTATAGAGAATCTTCCGCCAGAGGTTCCATCTGAAGCAAGTATTTCAGAGATTTACCCAGAAACCCCGATGTAATTGCTCAGCTTGGAGCGCAGGATAAATGTGTGCCAAGCATTACTGCGATCTTTGTCAGGCAGAATGAAAAAGACAGCAGGTGAAAAATTGGTTTTACATTTTTATATGCCATTCTTCATGCGGTATAAGTGTTTAGATGATTTTGTTCTTCAGGTCGCTGCAATTACAGCGATACCAGATTTATATCTTTTTTTATGTTTGGCTGCTGCCACACACACTAAAAGCCAGTTTTATTGAAAAAACTAGTTTTTATATCCCCATAGTTTGAGAGCTATAATTTTTCCATATTTCGGCTGACAGAGTCATGTGAGGGCTTGCATTTTGCGGGATAAGTTGACATTTTTATTGGTATCATTTTCAGTCACATGACATTGTTTGATTGCTTTCTATTCCAATTTTTGAGAGGCAGAATGAACAAAAACCAGCAATTCAAGATTTTTTTTTTGGGGGGGTGATGTCATTGATAAGGCAGTTTTAGTCTTTGGGTCAGTAAGATTACAGGAATACCAAAGTTATATTTTTTTATGTTTTGGTGCTTTTAAAAAATAAAATCTATTTTATAGAAAAAAATAATTATTTTGCGTTGCTGTATTGTGAGAGCTATAACTTTTATATTTTTCCACTGATGGAGCTGGATGATGACTTGTTTTTTTCAGGATAAGATGATGTTTTCAGTGGTATCATTTCTATTTCTATTTGTCTTTTTAATCAAGTTTTATTTAACTTTTTGTTTGGCAGTTTGATGATAAAGCATTGTTTGTTGCCCTGTGTTTTTACTGTGTTCAATAAAGGGGTTAACTAGTGGGACAGTTTCATAGATCGGGTCATTCTGGAAGCAGTGATACTAAATATGTGTACTTTTATTGTTTGTTGCTGTTTTTTTATGAAAATATTCATTTATGTTTACAATACATTTAGATTTTTTTATTTTTTTATTATTTTATTTTATTTTTTTTAAAATTGTTAATTTCTTATTAACTTTTTAAAACTTTTTTACTTTGTCCCACTATCGGACTTTCATTTTTTGTAGGCTGATCGCTTGTATAGCATGGGAATGCACCAACATCCCTATGCTATGCAAACTGTCAGTGCTGCACAGACAGGGGAAGGGGCTGAACATGCTCTGAAAATGCTCTAGCAACTTTACTAGCTCTGGTGACCTGTATGTCATCATGACGACATCAGGTCACCATGGCAATGATTGGGTCCCCTTGTGACATCGCAGGGTCTCCAATCCAAGGACAGTGGGGCTGTCATCTCTCTGCCTACTCCCAAAATGCTGTGATCGAGTGTTATGTAAGTATAACCATGTGTCTGTTATTTTTAAATCAAAAAGGAAAAGTGTGTTTTGCTTTTATTTCAAATAAATGACTTTATTCTGGCTGTGTGTTTGCTTATATAAGGATTAGTAATGGATAGGCATCTTATAGACGCCTCTCCATTAGCAAGCCGTGGGCTTGATATCACCGGACAATACAAAGGTTGATTATTATTTTAGTTCTGTTAAGCTGGAGTCAAACATAGCGACTTACCAGCGATCCCGACAACGATATCAACGTGTCAGGATTACTGGTAAGTCGCTATGTGATCGCTGTGAGCTGTCACACAGACAGCTTCACCAGCGATCAGCACGCCGGCGCAGACGTGAGGAGCGAGCCCGGGAGCAGCGAACAAGTGTGCCTGCTGTTCCAGTTCTCCACCAGCAGAGGGCGCGCCTGCATCCCCGGCCTCTCCTGGCGGCGTCCTGCTACCTCCTGGTCCCCAGCGTGCGGTGGCGGCAAACTAAGGTATGGTACACACTCCGTGGGCTCCTGGTCCCCAGCGTGAGGCAGCGGCGGCACCTGTAACTCACTGGTAACTAACGTACACATCGCGTATCCAAAGGACGCGCGTCCCTTGGATACCCGATGTGTACGTTAGTTACCAGCTGATCGCTGGTCTCCTGCCTGTCACACGCAGCGATGCGTGCTGGCCAGAGGGAGATCAGCGACGAAAAAATGTCCAGAGGCTTCTTGCAGCGATCAGCGATACCGGCAGGGGGGCCGGTCGCTGATCGCTGTCACACACAGCGATCTCGCTGGTGAGATCGCTGTTGTGTCACAAAACTTGTGACTCAGCAGCGATCTCGCTAGCGAGATCGCTATGTGTGACGGGGCCCTTAAAGGGACCATTGCTTCTGTGGACTGGGTGATTACATGAGTATGGGTTAATTTAGATTTATTAAAGATTAAAAAAGTTTGTGTCAGTCTTTCAATTAACCCCTTTAGTGACAGAGCCATTTTGCAGCTTAATGACTGGCCAATTTTTACAATTCTGACCGCTGTCAATTTATGAGGCTATAACTCTGGAACACTCTAACGGATCCCGCTGATTCTGAGAATGTTTTTTCATGACATATTGTACTTCATGTTAGTGGTAAAATTTCTTCAATATGACTTGTGTTTATTTATGAAAAAAAATGGAAATATGATGAAAATTTTTAAAATTTTGCAATTTTCAAACTTTAAATTTTTATGCCCTTAAATCAGAGAGATGTGTCACAAATTTCTTAATATATAACATTTCCAACATGTCTACTTTACATCAGCACAATTTTGTAAACAATTTTTTCTTTTGTTAGGAAGTTATAAGGGTTAAAAGTTGACCAGCGATTTCTCATTTTTACAACAAAATTTACTAAACCCTTATTTTCAGGACCACATCATATTTAAAGTCATTTTGAGGGATGTACATGACAGAAAATACCCAAAAGTGACACCATCCTAAAAATTGGACCCCTCAAAGTGCTCAAAACCACATTCAAGAAGTTCCTTAACCCTTTACGTGCTTCACAGGAACTGAAGCAATGTGGAAGGAAGTGAACCACAAAATGAACCACAAAATTTGTTGTGCAATTTCTCCTGAATACGCTGATACTCTGCGCATGGCAGAGCTCATAAAATTGGCTGGAATTGAGATCGGACACCCTCAAGTGCTTCACAGAAGTTTATGAATGCAGAGCCGCGAAAATAAAAAATAATTTTTTTCCTCAAAAATGAATTTTACCCTGCTATTTTTTATTTTCCCAAGGGTAACAGGAGAAATTGGACCAGAAAAGTTGTTGTGCAATTTGTCCTAAGTACGCTGATACCCCATATGTGCGGGGGGAACCACTGTTTGGGCACATGGGAAAGCTCGAAAGGGATGGAGCGCCATTTTGGAATGCAGACTTTGATGGAATGTTCTGCAGGCGTCATGTTGCATTTGCAGAGCCCCTGATGTGCTTAAACAGTAGAAACCCCCCAAGGGGCTTATCTAGATGTGTGGTGAGCACTTTGAACCCCCAAGTGCTTTACAGAAGTTTATAACGCAGAGCCGTGAAAATAAAAAAATCTTTTTTTCCACAAAAGTGATTTTTTTTAGCCCCCAATTTTTTTATGCTCCCAAGGGTAACAAGAGAAATTAGACCCCCAAAGTTGGTAAATAGTGGAAACCCCTCAATTCTAGCTCGAACCCTAACCCCAACACACCCCTAACCCTAATCCCAACCCTAATCCCAAACCTAATGCTAATCCCTAACCCTAATTCCAACCCTAACCCTAATCCCTAATCCTAACCCTAATTCCAACCCTAACGATAATTCCAACCCTATCCCTAATTCTAACCCTAATTCTAACTCTGACCTTTAGTTTAACCCTAACCCTAATTCTAACCCTATCCCTAATGGAAAAATGAAAATAAATATATTTTCTTTATTTCAATATATTTCCCAAAGGGGGGTTTACTATTTTTTTTATCTTGATCATCGTGATAATGTTTATCACAGTTATCAAAATGTACATTGAATGAATGAATGGAATCTGCCGGGCGGCAGATTCGGCGGGCGCCCGCCATTTTCATCCCGGACCAAGATGGCAGCACCAACTGGAGGAGCAGGAGGGCCTGAGGACCACCGGTAAGTACTGGGGGGATTGGGAACCCTATTCCTCTCTTCTCTGATGTGCAATCATATCAGAGGAGAGAGAAATTAAATGCAAAATTGTCTTTTTTTGCAGCCATTGTTATGCGGCTAATAAGTGGGGTCGGTAAAAAACAACCCGCTTCAAGTTCTCTGGGGTCTCGGCTACCCCGGCAGCCGAGACCCCGGAGAAAATCCGACTCTGAGGGGCGCTATATACTTTCTCCACAGTGCCGTTAATTAAAGGCGCTGTGGTTTAAGTACCCTTAACTACCGCCATTAAAAGGCGTATCGGTGGTCATTAAGGGGTTAAAGGACTTTCTTCTGGGTGTATGTCTATTTACAATATAACTATAGGATTAATAATGGAGAGGCATCTTATAGATGCCTCTTCACTATTAACCCATGCACTTGATGTCAACGGACAATACAAAGGTGACATCAACCCCACAAATATGAATCCCTCTTGCCACCACCACAGGGCAAGTGGAAAGAGCTGGGCAAAGCGCTAGAATTTCTGGGTGGCTGAGGGTTTCTATTTTTAGGCTGGTGGGGCCAATATCCATGGCCCCTTTACCAACCTGAGAATACCAAGCTAAAGCTGTTAGCTTTAGCTGGGCTGGTTGTCATAAATGGCAGGGACCCCAGGCCTTACTTTTAAGTATGTATTTAAATAATTTAAAAAAACAGCGTGGTGACCCTTCTGTTCTTGATAACCAGCCTTGCTAACGATGACAGCTGAGGGTTGCAGCCCACAGCTGTCAGTTTTGCCTGACTGGATATCAAAAATACCAGGGAACCCACGTTATTTTTTTTAAACATCTATTTATAGCGTAACTGATGGGTCAGTTGATTCAACTTTTCCTGGTGTCTGCCATTAATTTGAGCTATTTTGACAGCTTTCGGCCCCCCCTGAAGGTATTGTCTATGCCTTTGGTTTTGCCTCTCATTGAATGCAATGGGGTTTGGTATTGTATGTTCAACGAAACATTTGGCGAAAATGTTCAGCGAACCTTTAAAGGTTCACTCATATCTAGCGAGGAAAAAGGAAAAGCACATAAACAAAAAATCACTGGGTTGGGAAGGGGTTAATCAAGTTTTCATATACGGTACTACGCATTTAAAAAAATGATCATTTTCTTTATATTTTCCACATCACAATCTATGTATACAAATCTTGCAATTTCCACACAAGTCATTAGACTCATGCCTGTCCTTTTTCACAGCCGCATATACAGCAAATGACTAGAGAAGGGGGAAGAGAAAATGAGCTGTGACTATCACCTATTATGGATCCAAGTTTTCCACTGACAGGTGTTCCAGTAACTGTCATTGTAATACTCTCTCATGATAGTGACTACTGAAAAGTCATCGGTTCAGAACAATAACAGGCTTAGTAGGCAGACTGGGAATTGGGCCAAAAAATGAAATAAAATGTAGCATAAAAATTGATTTAACCAATAGATCTTTTTCTTATGCCATAACTCCTTTAAGGCTGTGTGCCTACGTAGCTTTTTTTAAGCATTTCCGCGACGATTTTAAATGCGCGATTCTGCTGCAGAAACGCTTAAAAAAAGCATTCCATACATTCCCAATGGAAAATGCACATGTTGTGCGAATGGTGCGTTTTTACCGCTGCGGAATCGCTTAGCGGTAAAAAACGCAGCATGTTCATTAATTTTGTGGAATCGCCCGCGATTCCGCATGCCATCAATTGTATGGGCAAAAACGCTTAGGAAAACGCATGCTAAAATGCTTGACAAACGCTTGTCAAAAACTGCATGCGTTTTCCCGGGAGCAGGGTGTGTGATTCTGCTCAGGAATATTCTGCTTGACTAACGCTATGTGGGCACATAGCCTCAATGAAACTTAAAGGGAACCTGTCACCAGAAAAAAACACTATTAAACTGCAGATATGGGATTAATCAGCAGGTTGAAAGCATTATTATTCTGCCTGGCACCTGCACCTTGCCAAACACTGCAGGGAGAAAATGAACTTTATTCATCATGGTAGTGTTCAGGTTTCAGTCATGGGAGTGGCGTCAGTGCAGGTTCAGTACTGCTGTGAGTATGCACAGTGGCGGGAGCAACCTCCGCAACTGAATGACAGCCAACCCCAATGCAGAGCCAGTGCCAGTCAGGTCCAGAGGCATGATTACAGCAGCTGCTCTCTATACATGTAACTGAAACACGAATGCTGCCTAGGGTAATAAGGTTAATTTTCTCCCAGCAACATTCAGATAAGTGCAGGCACCGGGCAGGTTAGTAACACTGTTAGGGTCCCGTTTCACATAGCGATGCACCAGCGATCCCGACAATGATATGACCTGGTAGGGATCGCTAGTAAGATGTCAAGCAGGCAGATCTCTTCAACGATGCAGCAGCGATCCATATAACGACCTCAGCGGTCGTTGGTACCTTGTCACACAGCAGCTATTCTGAACAATTCCAGCCTGTGTCCCTGAGTTCTGCATCGCCAACGAGGTCGCTCGTCGGTGTCAAACAAAGCGATGCATGCTGGCCAGCGGGACGCCGACGATGAAAAAATGGCCCAGGACATTCAAGCACTATCAGTGATATCCAGTGGGGGGGGCGGTCGCCGCTGTGTGTCACATGTAGCGAGATCGCAGGTGAGACTGCTGTTGCGTCACAAAATCAGTGACGCGCTAGCGATCTCGCTATGTGAGACGGGGCCTTTAACCGGCAGATTAACCTCATATCTGCAGGTTAATAACATTTTTTCTGGTGACAGCCTCCCTTTAAAGAAGCACTCCCATCAAAGTTTTTATCCTCTTGATATATTGCAATCCTCATATTACATAGCACTATATATGTACAATTGCTCATTTTGCCCTTCTACCCAGCTAATTCTCTTTTCCATTAGGTCTATGATGTCACGTAATTGAAAATAGACTAGCTGAATCCTTTGAAGCTCTATGTAGAAATAAGAAGCCTCTTTTCGCTGCATGAATCATGAGTTACTGCAAACGTCTCTGGCAGGGGAGAGAAGGGAGCAGCTGGATCAATAGTTGAAGAGGGGACTGAAATGAGCAGAGAAAAGAAACTTCCCGTTTCTACATGGAGCAGAGAAAAGAGAATTTACTGGGTAGAAAGGCAAAATGAGCATTTGTAAGTTCGCAATGCTATAGACTATGATGACTGCAATATATTAAAAAGATAAAAACTTTGATGGGAGTGCTTCTTTAATCACAAATGAAGATGTGATCCATGAGAAATTGTCGCTTGTTCTAGGGAAAAAAATAATCTCAGGATAGCCTAAAATACAAGTTTAAAGAGAACCTTTCATCACCAATTTTTTATGTTCAACAAGACACAGCATGTAACAGTGGCTGTAGAGTAGAATAATACTTTGTTTTAATTTCACCTCCCCGTTACGGAGATATTAGCAATGAAAGTATTTGGCATCTTTGTATTTGTTACCTTCAAGTGGGTGTAATCAGAGAGTTTTTATTGAGGGCATGTACTTCTTTCCAATGTATAATGTTGACAATCATAAGCAGGCAGCCACAGTCAAGGGAATGAAGAACACTCCCTCACCATAGCTTGTTCTAAGGGTGTAAGTTATAATGATATAGCACTGCTCTCCTGGTCTGACCTTTTGCATGAGTCAGTGTGCTGGGTGTTAGGCATCAGGTTTCTGCCGCCGCACAGCAGTAATCCTGAGTCTTGCACTCGGCAGTCTCCCATTCTCCTTCGGCCGCAGAGGAGCCTGCTCAGCAGACTCTTCGTTCCCAGCGCTCTGCTCAGACCAGCACTGTGGGCTTGCTTGCTGCTGCCACCTCTGGTCCACCTTTAGCAATGCAGGCTGGCCAGTAGCGAGTCTCTCCAGGGACCTAGTCCTCCTTGTGGTCCACTGAGCATGCCGGTGGTAGGTCAGAGTCATCGACAGGCATTGGTCTCCACCAGTGGCTCGGCACGCCACAGTGCACGTGCTCTACACACTGAAGTCAGCGTCTATACCAGCGTCCGCAGTTGCGACGCTGCACGCTCTGAAGGTTTAGAGGGACTCTGACCCCGTGTCTTTGGGGCAGGGTTCTGTGACCGCTTTCTGTGCGCTCCTTGGCCGGGCTCTGTGAGTTAAACAGGCTCCGGTGTTTATGCTCAGCGGTAGTGCGGCTCTGTGAGTTAACAGAGTCGCTGCTGTTCACTCTGGGTGACATTAATCCACGTGTGACCTTCCCACACTGCTTTATACTTCCGCCTTTACTTAGCAGCAGTGTACCACCTCTGCACAGTGGACCCCGGGCTGCGAACGCACCTACTATTATTTTATAATTTGGTGCGTTCGCCAGCCCTAACACTGGGAAGGGCAGTGCAGCTGAGTTTAGCTGTGTCACATTACAAACCCAGATCTCTGGACTGCCAGTCCAGATCAGGGCTGTCTGTCATTACATCTCACACCCTGAGAAACCTTCTCCAAGCTATGGTGGGGATGTGCTCTTCTTTCCCTCGAGTGTTGCTGCCTACTTTTGATTGGACATGATCATGCAGAGAGAAGTAGATGTCTCCAGTGAAAACTGTTTGATAACACAACCTTGGACTTAACAAAAATTAACCTCCTTTTTGAAAGTCATGTTGTTTTCCCCAGTGTACATAAACTTTAATCTAGAAACTAACAATAACACACTATTGACTCCATTCATTCCTGTATTTTAAATTATGTGTTCAAAAAAAATCACACTCCAGTATAAATAGTGTAGATCCATATAATTTATGTTCCTATTGATGTAAAGCAAACATTGAAACTTGTAACCCTGCAGACGTCCTTGCACATGTCCTTCCATGCAGAGTTCGCAAAACTGATGCATTAATTGGCTTTTTCCTAAACTGCTTAAAGTATCTGTGTTAGGGTTTGTGGATCGCACCAAATATAAATTATGAGAAGGTGCAATCGCAAACTGGGGTCCATCGTGCAGTGTTGGAGGAACCGCAGCTAGTAAACAATGGCGGAGCAATGCTGCGTGCAAGCATCGTAAACTCACGGAGTTAAAGGTCACTCCCTGTTGAAAGAGTGCAAAGCACCTGCTTGGTTGCTCCACAGAGCGGTACAATAACAGAGCACTCAGAGCTATACCCTGTTAGACTTCACAAGAGTGCAACAAGCAATGACGTTAGTTGGGGTCCCTATAGCTTCCCCCCCAGAGAAGTCTAGGCTGGTGGTTGTGCTCGCTCTGACACTCGGCTGTGCTAACTGCACACGCAACTTAGGACGCCTGGAGTCAGATGCTGAGCCAAGCGGCAGTTCCCACCCTACACTGCCTGCCTAGAAACACACTTGCAGTGCTAGTAGTGGCACATATGCACACAGGGTGGTAACATATCCAGCAATACACCAAACACAAATGATCTTAGCGCTCCAACACGCGCTCCAGGGAACCTTTTATATGTTCCTGTTCAAGTCCAGTCAGACAGGACCTTGCTCGTGGACCAATCCGGAACTGCCACATCACCCAAACAGCTAACAATCAACCACCAATGAGAGGTCGCCACCTCATGAGCATGCTCAGTAGGGTGATTTCTGGACTTAGCCTCTGGAACACCTGATCACCGCTGCCTATTGCTAGTTACTATAGCTTTGGCTGGAGAGCCAGCAGTAACCAAGTGAAAAGCACGAGTCTGAGCAAGATGCTGAGACCGACGTCTCTGATGAGCAGCTCCCACTGCTGCCAAATCAGAATGGGAGACTGCAGAGGCAGACAAGGCTTGGGATCTACCCCGTGCAGTGGGAGAATCCCAGTGCCTAACACTGTCTTTATATTTCTGCATAAAGACTGCATAAATTATTGAACAGATTGCTTTGACTGAATGAGTTCATGTTAGAATGGCTAAATAACCATTTTTTACAGTGGGGTAAATAAGTATTTGATCCCTTGCTGAATTTGTAAGTTTGCCCACTGACAAAGACATGAACAGTCTATAAGTTTTTAGAGTAGGTTAATTTTAACATTGAGAGATAGAATACCAAAAATAAAATCCAGAAACTCACATTGTATAAATTATGTAAATTTATTTGCATTTTGCAGTGAGAAATAAGTATTTGGTCCCTCTGGCAAACAAGACTTAATACTTAGCGGCAAAACCCTTGTTGTCAAGCACAGCAGTTAGACGTTTTTTGTAGTTGATGAGGTTTGCACACATGTCAGGAGGAATTTTGGTCCATTCCTCTTTACAGATCATCTCTAAATCTTTAAGATTTTGAGGCTGTCGCTTGGCAACTTGGAGCTTCAACTCCCTCCATAAGTTTTCTATGGGATTAAGGTCTGGAGACTGACTAGGCCACTCTGTGATCTTAATGTGCTTCTTTTTTAGCCACTCATTTGTTGCCTTGGCTGTATGATTTGGGTCATTGTCTTGCTAGAAGACCCAGCCACGACCCATTTTTAATGTACTGACGGAGAAAAGGTGGTTGTCACTCAGGATTTTATGGTACATGGCTCTATGCATTCTCCCATTCATGCAGTAAAGTAATCCTGTGCGCTTAGTAGAGAAACACACCCAAAACATGATGTTTCCACCTCAATGCTTGACAGTGGGGACAGTGTTCTTTGAGTCATAGGCAGCATTTCTCTTCCTCCAAACACGGCGAGTTGAGTTAATGCCAAATACCTCAATATTTGTCTCATTTGACCACACCACCTTCTCCTAATCACTCACAGAATCATCAAGGTGTTCATTGGCAAACTTCAGATGGGCCTGCTCTGCACATGTGCCTTCTGGAGCAGGGGGACCTTGCTGGTGCTGCAGGATTTTAAACCTTTATGGCGTAATGTGTTACCAATGGATTTCTTGGTGACTGTGGTCCCAGCTGCCTTGAGATCATTAACAAGATTCCCCCATGTAGTTTTAGGCTGATCTCTCACCTTCCTTATGATCAAGGATTCCCCACGAGGTGAGATTTTGCCTGGTGCCCCAGATCGATGTCGACTGACAGTCATTTTGTATTTCTTCGATTTTCTTACTATTGCACCAACAGTTGTCTTCTTCTCATCCAGCGTCTTACTTATGTTTTTTTAGCCCATTCCAGCTTTGTGCAGGTCTATGACCTTGTCCCTGACATCCTTATAAAGCTCTTTGGTCTTGCCCATGTTGTAGTGGTTAGGGTCTGACTGATTAATTGAGTCTGTGGACAGGAGTCTTTTATAAAGGTGACTATGTCAGACATCTGTCTTTAATGCAGGTAACGAGTTGATTAGGAGTGTCTAACTGGTTTGTAGGAGCCAGAACTCTTAATGGTTGGTAGGAGATCAAAAACTTATTTCTCACTGCAAAATGTAAGTAAATTTATATAACTTTTACAATATGATTTACTGGATTTTATTTCTGATATTCTATCTCTCAATGTTAAAATTAACCTACTCTTAATATTAATTATAGACTGTTCAAACTGTGGGCAAACTCAGCCACGGATCAAATACTTATTTCTCCCACTGTTTATGGAAAAGATCTCTCTCTAGTTGGACTCATTTTAATATCAAGAGAGAAAACAACATTATACCACAATTCTGACAGGGTTTTTCAAGATAAGTACACCAGACTCATCAGGTCTACGAAATCAATTTAAAAATGTATGCAGTTTGTTTTTTCAAATTTTGTGACAGATTTACTTTAATCTCTTCCAGACCAGTATGCTTTAAGCCTCCATCCTCCCTATTCACATTAAAGAAAAGTCGCCCAAACAACTAAATTTTGAAAGGTACTTGAAGCTCCTTTATGTGCATTAAGTGCCTTAAAGGGATTTTTTCATGATTAAAATGGGTAGTATTGAATAGTGCTTCTAAAAACAAGAAACTTTGCCATTTACCTATTATTATAAATTTCCCCTATATTCAAAAACAGAGGGATTTTTAATTCTATTGTTTACTGAACGTTGCGTACATTATTAGCCACCTCTGTAAAAACTTCAGATGATCCAGATTCTAACTTCAATTAATGTCAGTGTTGTTGGTGTAAAAGGCACCAGATTAATACAAAATTTGCATCGTAATGAATTCAGCCTTTGTTCGGAGTAGAGTGTGCCTCTGTGCTCTGTATGAGAAAGGCAACTCCATTTCAAGGACTGAAGTAGCAATTTTGGCATACAAAACACCAGTACATTGGAAGAATTTGAAGGGCGTGGCTTGGTCACGTCCCCAGCTCCTCCCTAGCTCCACCCGTTTAGACGGAACTGAACAAAACTATCGCGAAAATGCCAAAAGTCACAATTTTGCACCTTTTCTAAGCTTTTATACCATTTTTCTGCCACAAAAGCTTCGTTAAGTTTGCCCCATAGTGTTTTATGACACATGGTAATTAACATAGTAAAAACATACTGATCGATAAACTAAAAACAAATTAAAAAAAAACACATCACAAATAAGTGAAATTAGAAATCTAACAATATTTTCTTTCTAAGGCTAAAGTCCAAAGGGACTCTGGTATAAAAGGGTAGAAATCCCATAAGCTTCTCATTACCACCACAAATGTAAAGATCTCCATTATGCATGTGAATACATTGTTTGACCACATTAAACGTGTTGAGATTTGATTGTTGAGAAATGTCATTTAAATGTTCTCTGACATTTAATCAATCATTTAATTGCAACAAACAGATTTTTGATGACAATGAGAACATTCAGTAATAAACCGAACATGGTCGGAATTTCAGTTCAACAATTCTATAGTAAGAAATTCACTTTTCTATTTTTATTTAAATTAGAGAAAGTCCTTTCATTTGAGCATAAAAAGACATCCTATAAGGAAGGCCACAATTGTAAAAACCTTTTATGATTGGCCATTTTTTTTTGCTATTTCTCTTGAGAATATACATGCAAGGTGGCCGCATCTTAATTAGTCTGCTATCTTTGGCATTAGTTTTACCACCTTCTCTCTGAAGCCAATTATCATTTTTGAACTTTTGTTTTTCTACTTTTCTTCCAAGAGCCATATTTTTTTTAGTTTTTCCATCTATTTCTATCTGTTTGAATTGCTTGTTTTTTGGCGGATCGAGTTGCAGTTTTAATGACATAATTGATTTTACCATTCAATGAACTGAAAAATACGAACAAAATTCCAAGTGTGGTGAAATTGGGGAAAAATGCACTTTTGCCATGTTTTTTTGGGTTTTGTTTTTACAACATACATTCTGTGATAAAGGTTACTCTGAATTATGACTCTGCAGCTCAATATGATTATGGCGATACCAAACTTGTAAAGTTTTTCCTATTTAAGGGGAGAAAAAAATCTGAAATTTGTAAAATTATATTTTTTGGCTTTAGTCACCATTTTTCAAGGATTGCAACATTTTTTGTTTTTCTGCTGACTTAGGCTAGTTTCACGCTAGCGTATGGAGGAGCTGCGGAGGGATGCGGACTTCCTCCATGAAGCTCCTCCCCCTGCCATGCCTCCTCCATTCAGCTTCGCCTATGTCGGCATGTGGCCTTCATACCCTATGTGTACCATTGAGTACGCAGGCCGTGCCACTGTATGCAGATGCCTCCGCATGCATCGTTTTGACGGTGCAGTGACCGCAACAAAATCCAACACGTTGCGTTCGGTGCAGCTCCTCCATATGCTAGTGTGAAACTAGCCTTAGCTGGACGAGGACTTGTTTTTTGATGGATGAGCTATATATGATGTTTTCATTTGTTTTATTGCATTTTGTAAGGTAAATCTAATATATACAGTAAAGCTGAATGTGGGTGTGTATGTATGTATGTATGTCCGGGATTGGCATCCGCACCGTTGCAGCTACTGCCACAAAATTTTGCACAGTCACACGTCTGGACCCCGAGAGTGTCATAGGCTATGTTGTGAGGCAAAATTTTAACACTGTGCGTTCCAATTCACCAAACAATTTTGCCCCTATCTACATAATGGGGAAAAAGTGTATGTATGTATTGGCATCTGCACCGTCGTAGCTACAGCCACAAAATTTTGCACAGTCACACGTCTGGACCCCGAGAGCATCATAGGCTATGTTTTGAGGTGAACTTTTAACCCAGCATGTTCCAATTCACCAACAATTTTGCCCCTATCTACATAATGGGGAAAAAGTGAAAGGAAAAGTGTTGGAGGCAAATTGACAGCTGCCAGATGTGAACAAGGGGACTTAAAGAATGAGAGCAATGGCGCCAAAGAGTATATACCGTACAGTTGCTAAGGTGGGGCCCTGACAGGGGATACTCACCACCCACGGGGATATGAACACACACAAAATGCGCCACACACTAGCATGTGCTTCAACGCATATACCACCCTCAGCACACATTTCACCAGACATACACCAACCTCGCCACATAAAAGTCAAAACACAAAAGTCGCCACTCAAAACTCGCTGTCCAAGAGCTGTTTAAAAGATGAAAAATGAGCTGTGATTGGTTGCTATCAGCAACAGTTTTCTTTGTAGACAGTTGTTGTAACTGAGGCCTATTATTCTTATCATTTCTATGGTGTTATCGTCCTTCTGTAAAGCTGGAAATAACACAATTTATTACCGTGCCAACACAGACCATCCTCTGACACAGACTGCAGGGGGAGCCCAGTATCACACAGAATAGGATTAGATACACGGCTCAGCAGTCAGTATCACACAGGATAGGATTAGATGCACGGTTTTTATTTGCAATATAATCATTATAATTTGTTATAACTAACAACAGTTGGTTACTATGCCCAGGCAACGCCAGGCTCTTCAGCTAGTTGGCAAATAAAAACAGATTTTTGGCATTTTTATTTCTTTTCTCGTTACGATATTTAATGACTAATTTATTTTACATTTTGATAGTTTGGACTTTTATTAATATGGCATTAAGATATATGTTTTAGGAGGTGTTTTTAAATGTCTATTTTGAATGGGGGAAAGGATGTTTTGAATTGTTAAATTGTTTAAAATTATTTTATAATTTTAAAACCTTTTTTTTTATTTTATTACCTTATTAGATACCTTGAACCATCTGATCGCTTACACTATACACTGCAATGGTACAGTACTGAAGTACTGCAGTATATAGCATTAATTTTGGTCTCCTTTGAATCTTCTGACTAATATAGCCGGTATTTGTCATAAGTGGTGGGAGCTTAACTGCCGAACAGCTTGCACATGTGATATTGCATTAAGGGGTTAATGTCATTTTTAAGTACAGAATTAACAATGGGGTTAACATTCAAAAGAAAAAAAGACATAAATAGTGACAGATTCAGAATTCTTGAAATAGGGACTGTATTATAGAAATACTGTAGCATAGGTTTTGTTGGTTATATTATTTTTTCTTCACGTTGCACTAATATCTAAAAGTTTGTCCCGTGATATGGTAATAATGATTACATGTAGATCCCTTGAGGTAACTGTGGCGCCCCTGAGGCTCGGTCGCCACAGAGGTACTGCACCTCCTCCTGAGGTGTGGTACCCCACCATCCAGGTAAGTTGGAGGCTCCTGACCACGCTCCAACACTCGCATCCCACACAACACGGTAGTTCAGCAAAGCCACATTGCGGCTCCCTGCTTGGAGTGTAGCAGAGCACCTTTGGTGGCTCCCTGCTTGGAACATGAAACGTGCTGGGAGGTGGGTGGAGTTTAGAATACATAAAAGAGCGGGAAGGTTTAGGATTTCAGTAAGCCAGTCAGCAGGTCAGTCTATGAGAGGAAGCCACTCAGAGAGGTGTGAGGAAAGAAGATCCCTGAGAGAGAGGGATGGAGGAAGGAGGTGCTGCAGCAGACCTCAGTGACCTGGGTCTGCTGGCACGGGAAGGGAAAGAAGGAGAAAGACATTGAACTGAAACCTGATCTTCCATGAGAAGAAGAGATTAGTACGGAACGAAGGAGTAAAAGGGAACAGAGGATGTGGGTTACGAAAGAACCCTGCCTAGAAGTTCTAAGCGCAAGGCCGGGGCCTGGTCCCCGAGGTTGTATGGACACTAATGGTTCTGGAGCAGACACCGGTGGAGTAGTGGGCTGTAAATGCACTACTACCATCTAAGACTTGGGGGCACAACAGCAACATTGATAGTGAGCCGGGAGTCAGGAGTAAGGAGACCCTGAAGCAGGCTACAGCTGTCTGCCGTACAAGTAGAGTTCTTGGGAACATCTGTCAGGAGGAACTCCAGTGTAACTCAGTACTAGGAGATCTTCACACTTAAAGGCGCTATAAGAGGAGACGTTCAGAAAGGTACATGTTGGCGGAGCGTTGGAAGGGAGCACTCCATCTGACCTGGAGGTTGATTGAGCCTCTGGCCCGGAGGACACAGTACGGAGGCAGGCACCTGTGTGTACTACAGACTGTGAGTAAAGCTTTGGAACTACAAGCCCTGGTGTCCTCCATTCACTCTTGCGCCAACACACCTGGTACCGCTTACATCTGGGTACCAGCTTCTACACTGCCTGCGCCTCTCAGCTACCCCTACATCTACACTGCCCTGGGACTACAGCTCCACCTGTGGGGAGCTTCACCATCTTGGCTGCAACACACCACCAGTCCCAGAGGATCTGCATGCAGCGTCGGCTTAACATCTCACTTGCCGAACACCACAGGTGGCGTCACAAACTATTTCATTAACTACATTCCACCATTTCGATTCCCCCATTACTTGGGCGCCCAGGGCCACGGACTGGGTCACCGCTGCTGTGACACATCCCGCTGACACCGGCCCGGTACCGAGTACCCCACGGCCCTGGGAGGGCGACCCATAACTTTTAATCTTTCATGTTTTACATGTAACCCTAGACTCATGTTAGAAAAGTATATCATTACTGCTCGTGGCGTAACTTGAAGCTCGCAGGCCCCAGTGCAAAATCTCAAACAGGGCCCCGATTAATTGGAGATCTTTAATAGCAATAGTCATATCATATGAGCCAAAGGGACCTTTTAGGCCCCTCTGACTTCCAGTGCTCGATGAGATTACAACCCCCGCAGCTACTAGACAGGGTGGGCAATTTATATGGACGCACCTAAATAAAATGTGAATGGTTGGAGATGTCAACTTCCTGTTTGCGGCACATTAGTATATGGGAGGGGGGAAACTTTTCAAGATTGGTGGTGACCATTTTGGATCCAACTTTATGTTTTTTCAATGGGAAGAGGGTCATGTGATGCATCAAATTTATTGAGAATTTGACAAGAAAAACAATGGTGTGCTTGGTTTTAATGTAGCTTTATTCTTTCATGAGTTATTTACAAGTTTATGACCACTTATAAAATGTGTTCAAAGTGCTGCCCATTGTGTTGGATTGTCAATGCAACCCTCTTCTCCCACTCTTGACACACTGATAGAAACACTGCAGAAGAAATGCTAGCACAGGCTTCCAGTATCCGTTGTTTCAGATGCTGCACATCTCGTATCTTCACATCATAGACAATTGCCTTCAGATGACCTCAAAGATAAAAGTTTAAGGGGGTCAGATCGGGAGACCTTGGTGGCCATTCAACTGGTCCACGACGACCAATCCACTTTCCTGGAAACTGTTCTTGTAGGAATGCTTAGACCTGACACCCATAATTGATGGTATGGTGTGGTATATAGGGTACAAACATAGTGGGGCCATTCTTCATCAATGGAAACCTCAAAGTCACTGGATATCTGAAATTGCTACATGATGATGAGTTGATTTTAAGGAGTAAAATTGGCCATTTACTCCTACCATGCAACCAAATGGAATATTTTGAAAAGTGCTTGAAAAAACAAACAACTTTTAAATCTACCACTTGAATGCCCTCCTTGCTCCAAAACATGGAGGGATTTTTAATTCTATTATTTTCTGTGCATTGCCTTGATTACCTAGGATAAGAGTGCGTTAAAAAGAAGATGAGAATATCCTTTTAAAGTGTAAGCGTTGTTTATATTTTTACTTTACTGTACGCATAAATAAAACACATGAAAATACGCAACTTTGCAGTATATCTTATCAGAGAAATCTGCTTCTTTCTTTGCCAAGATTGATTTTTCATTTTCAAAATTCACAATTCACAGGTAGAATATGTATTCGGTGAAGACACATTGTTACATTACTGAGATAGGAGATGACATTTGCTAATGATTATATTCTATGTAGACAGGAGGGGGAATTGGAGGCAGGGGTTCTGCTTCTTGTTCCTTCCTTCTATCCAGCCCCTGCCTACTTAGAATCTTATTAGTACTAACTGCCAACTCCTTTCTCATCAATGCAAAAATCTGTCTTCACTGAATACCAATATTAATTGTAAATTGAAAATTTGAGAATTAATGATCAATCCTGGCAGAGAAAGAAGCAGATTCGTCTAATAAGATATATTAGAAAGTTGCTTGTTTTCATGAGTACTATCGATTTATTAAATTAAAATTAAAAGGACTGTTACACTTTAAGTAAGGGGTAAAATGGATTGGGAATGCTGAATTTTAATGCCCAATGTTTTTGTTCTCAGGGGTGTCTGGCAGTCACTACCCTTTCCCCGGCCTATTTAGCTGAACCAGATTTGTATATACAACTCTGGCAAAAATTAAGAGACCACCACATCAAAACCCTGTCATGGAGACATGTTGTCAGAAGTTTGTAGATTAACAGAACAATTTACATTTTACTCAAAAACATAGATATAAAAAAAAAAATCAGACAAACTGAACGTTTGGAAGTGGTCTCTTAATTTTTGCCAGAGCTGTATATCGGGTGGTGTCAATAGGACTAGCTGTGGTTCAGCTGAAAAGATTGGTTGATGCATTAGCACCTTTAGGGTTTTGTGAAGGATAGGTCGAGCTGAAAGCAATATTATCCATTTTAACCTGTAATTATTCATGTGAGGTCCATTGGACACCAAGCAAGTTTATTTTCCTGCTACTTTGGTAGCGTCCTACTTACTTCTCTACCTTCGAGTGAAATGGCGCCACCTATAAGTGCCACAGCGCAGTGTGTGCAACTAATATTGTAGCTATTTTGCCCCAACTAATTAATGTTAAGACAGTTCTTCACGGCATATTTCCCTCTCAGTACAATCTGCAATAATTCACTATTTGACAAATAAATGAATTTATCCAATTACTAGATGATTTTTAATGTAGATGTTCACTAATTTAGCTTGATGCTCATTCTCTCCACTCAGAATTACCACATATCTTCCAGGGCTTTATTTTATATACCATTAATAAACTAGTAAACTTCAAATGCCTCAAGATCAGTTTGACTTTTTTAATTCAATGAAGAATTAAAAACTGAAAAATTTGTTTTCTGGACAAACACAGTAATAATCTACTGTTAGAAAATGATAGACTGGACAGTTTAGAAATATGACATCAATCTGTGCAAGGAAATACAGAGTACTTCTGCCAGTTTGCCATAAAAAAAGAAATCTTGAACTCCAAAAAGTGTATAAATAGATCGAGGAGATTGGGAGAATGTCATCTCAAGTGAAATATTTGAATTGGCGCTTCCAAAGTTTGTAATTTTCTATTTAAAGCTTGGACAATGATAGATAATCCCCAAGAGGGACAACGACAAGAAAATACAGATACAACAAAATATTTTGTGCCTCAGAACTACATTAAAACTTCTGCTTGGAATGAAAATGTTTCATTGGTTCTGAGATGAAACTTTTTACATTTTACATGTTGAAATCATAACAAACTTTCACCCCCTCTCCATAAAGGAGTGTTCTACCACATAAGAAAATCTGAGAGAATGACCATGCCCTCAAACGCATATCTAAACTGAGACTTTTTGGCTGGTGTTTTTCAAATTAGTACTGAGAGTTAGGGGTGATGCAATTTTAGACATCTTCTGAAATTAATTTATGCCAGTTTAGTAAATGCAATTTATGTTTGAAACATAAGTCATACTTTTTACTATACACAATGCTGACCCAACAGTCAGTCCAGCAAGGGACTGCATTTTAATCTAAGTTAGCTGTAAAATAACCCAACACATCATCACGACTTGTTATTATGTTACCATTCTTTGTCGTCAGACTGTACAATGGCCAATAGAGATGGGCAAACCCAAAAAGTAAAGTTTGGGGTCCATACTGAACACCTACTAATCGGGCCAGGACCCCAAACACGGGCTTCTCCAGGAAGTCCTTATTACTGTTCGGGTTCAGCACCCTGAACATGAAGTGTTTCCCAGAGAAACACCGGTGGCTCTGATCGGCTGTAAGATTATTACCATTGGTCAGAGCGCTGTGGCTCCCAAGCTGTCTGCCAGCAGCTGTGACCGCAGGTTACCTCCAGTCACAGGCGTTGGCTAATGGGAGAGTACTACTTCCATCATAAATTAAAAATACCGGAGTGGGGTCTCTTCCATTTTTGATAACCAGCATGGCAAAACTGACAGCTGTGGGCTTCAACACTCAGCTGCAAGTACTGTCAGAAAGACTTGTACAACCTGCCAGTACAGTTGAAATGGCACTTTTACACTGCAACATCCAAGGGAAGCAGTTACCATTCTAATACAATCCATAAGACTTGTGCACCCTGCCAGTGCTACCCAATGGGCATATTTACCCTGTGAGAACTGTCCACTGATAACATTTATCTTACTGTACTATCCAGGGTAAACAAATACAAACCAGTGCTTTCTGATGGACACTTTTTCCTTGCCAGTAGTGTAAAAATGACAAATTTACGCAGATAATTGAATCCAATGTAAAGTTTTTTCTCCTTCTATTTGCCGTACCTAATTAATGGGGCAGCTACTGCCTACGACTGTTGTTCCACAGCACGGGTGGGGAACGTCCAGCCCAGGGGCCGTATGAGGCCCACAATATTATCTGGTGTGGCCCACAGCCACTTTGCCCACTTTTTGACCGCGAGCCCTTTAATTCTTCAGAGGTGTGTGTGGTCAGGGCCAGTTTTAGGGGCAGACAGACCAGGCCCGGGGCCGCCCCCATTGCTCATTCAACTTATCGGCATCATAGACGCTGATACATTTGAAAGCAGTGATGTAGCAGAGAGTGTCAGATGCTCACTCTCCCATTGCTCTCCCTCTTCTTGTGACTTAGCAGGCGCGCAATTACGTCACTTCATCATGCGCCATGCTGTACCAGCAGTAGAGCCGATGAGATCAGAGCAGAGCAAGGAACAAGGAGGAGGGGTGAGTATTGTGAGTGTGTGTATGCATTATTGTATGTGTGTGTGTGTGCATGGCCTGCACTATACTGGGTACGTTTGTCTGCACTAAACTGTGTATTGGGGGAGCTGCGCCTGCATTATACTGTATGTTGGTGAGGAGCTGCACTTTGCTGTGTTGGGGAAGCTGGACTGTACTGTGTGTTGGGGAAGCTGGACTGTACTGTGTGTTGAGGGAGCTGGCCTGCACTATACTGCGTGTTGGGGGGAGCTGAACTATACTGTGTGTTGGGGAGCTGAACTATACTGTGTGTGGGGGGAGCTGCACTATACTGTGTGTGGGAAGAACTGTACTATACTGTGTGTGGGGGAACTGCACTATACTGTGTGGGGGGGAGCTGCACTATACTGTGTGTGGGAGGAACTGCACTATACAGTGTGTGGGGGGAACTGCACTATACTGTGTGTTGGGGGAGCTGCACTATACTGTGTGTGGGGGGGAGCTGAACTATACTGTGTGTTGGGGGAGCTGAACTATACTGTGTGTGGGGGGAGCTGCACTATACTGTGTGTGGGAAGAACTGTACTATACTGTGTGTGGGGGGAACTGCACTATACATGTGTGGTGGAGCTGCACTATACTGTGTGTGGGGGAGCAGCATTATACTGTGTGTGGGGGAGCTGCACTATATGGGTTTGGGGGGAGCTGCAATATACTGTGTGTATACTGTGTGTGGGGAGGTGCTGCACTATACTGTGTGTGGAGCTGTACTATACTGTGTGTGGGGGAGCTGCACTGTACTGTGTGTGGGGGGACTGCAAGTTATTTAAGTTTTTGAATAAATATAGTTGGTTAATGTTTAAGTTAATCATTTTATATGGCCCCTGAATGCTATTCTAAAATTCCAAAAGGCCCTTGGCACAAAAAAAGTTTCCCCACCCCTGTTCATACAGTGTTTCAGTGCTTTAACGGTTCAGAGATTTGCTTTACAACCATCACATGGATTGTGGAAGAGCTAATCTCTTGTTAATATCTGCTGCATGTAACATACATGGAGTTTGCACTATTAAGTTTATGCTATCTGTCAGATATGTACAGCCCTGAATGGTTCATTATGAGGAGCTAAGATAACATGTATTACAGCTGACATTATGATACAAAAGTTAAGATCAGAGATAAAAAACAATATGGGCTGTTTAACTCCTTAGTTGGCATGATCAGTAGTAATTGCAGCATCTATGCAGTTAGAGAGAGGGCACTTCCTATATCACTCTATTCGTACCCGTAAATTGAATGTGAGGTTTTCAATGGCAATTGGAGGCGTAAAAATTGCTTGTAGGTTTGCTATGTCATTGCTTCTTTTAGGCTCTGCAAGAAAATATGATCCTACTAAGTAACCTCTAAATTTTACACTGACACATATAAAACATCACAGTACAGAAGTACTGCAATGTATGATATAAGTATTCAAGTAATTACATGGTCAAGTCCCCTAGTGGGACAAAACGTAAAAAAACTTAAACACAATTTATGACAACATTTAAAAATATGAAAATGGAAATAAAATCCTTTCATACTATTAACCCCTTACCTACAATTGACGTAATATTCCGTCCATGTGACCATGGACCTAATTACCATGGACGGAATATTACGTCATCGCGATCAACGGCGCCCACGTGGTCAGCGCCGCTGATCGCGGCCGAGTGTCAGCTAATTATCATAGCTGACACCCGGCACAATGTGTCAGGGGCGGTCACGGACCGCCCCCGACACGTTAACCCCTTGCACACCGCGATCAAACGCGATCGCGGTGTACCGGGGGTTAAAGGGAAGCATCGGCAGGGAGGGGGCTCCCTCCGTGCTTCCCTGAGCCCCCCACGGCAGCGCAATGTGCAGCGCTGCTGCGGGGGGCTCTTTCCCTACAGGCCCCCGGATCCAAGATGGCGACGGGGGCCTGCAGGGAGCTGACTTCCTCACTGCCTGCAAAGCGCAGGCATGAGGAAGTCTGCAGCAGTGCCTGTGACAGATCGCTGATCTGTCACAGTGATCTGTGATGTGACAGATCAGCGATCTGTCACAGGACAGTGATGTCCCACCTGGGACAAGGTAATAAAGTAAAAAAAAAAAAAAGTGTTAAAAATAATTTAAAAAAAAAAATCGCTAAATAAATCAGTAAAAAAAAAAAAAATATTCCCCAATAAAACAATTTTTTCAAAATAAAAAAAAACAAAAACAATAAAAGTACACATATTTGGTATCGCCGCGTCCGTAATGACCTGCCCTATAAAACTGTCCCATTAGTTAACCCCTTTAGCGAACCCCTTAAAAAATAAAAATAAAAAACGAAGCAAAAAATAATGATTTATTATCATACCACCGAACAAAAAGTGCAATAACGCGCGATCAAAAAGACGCATATAAATATGCATGGTACCGCTGAAAACGTCATCTTGTCCCGCAAAAAACGATCCACCATACAGCATCATCCGCAAAAAAATAAAAAAGTTATAGCTCGCAGAATAAAGCGATACAAAAATAATTATTTTTTATATAAAATAGTTTTCATTGCAAAAAACCGACAAAACATAAAAAACGACCTAAATGAGGTATCGCTGTAACCGTACTGACCCGAAGAATAAAACCGCTTTATCAATTTTACCGCACGCGGAACGGTGTAAACGCACCCCCCCAAAAGAAATTCATGAAACGCTGGTTTTTGTTCATTCTACGTCCCAAAAATCGGAATAAAAAGCGATCAAAAAATGTCACGTGCCCGAAAATGGTACCAATAAAAACGTCAACTCGTCCCGCAAAAAATAAGACCTCACATGACTCGGTGGGTCAAAATACGGAAAAATTATAGCTCACAATATGTGGTGATGCAAAAACTATTTTTACAATAAAAAGCGTCTTTTAGCGTGCGACAGCCGCCAAATATAAAAACCGCCATAAATCGTAAATCAAACCCCCCGTTATCACCCCCTTAGTTAGGGAAAAATAATAAAACTAAAAGAAAATGTATTTATTTCCATTTTCCCGCTAGGGTTAGGGTTAGGGTAGGGTTAGGGCTAGGGTTAGGGTTAGGGCTAGGGTTAGGGCTAGGGTTAGGGTTAGGGCTAGGGTTAGGGCTAGGGCTAGGGTTAGGGCTAGGGCTAGGGTTAGGGCTAGGGTTAGGGCTCAGATTAGGGTTAGGGGTGTGTTGAGGTTCGGGTTGGAGTTATAATTGGGGGTTTCCACTGTTTGGGCACATCAGGTGCTCTCCAAAGGCAACATGGCGTCTGATCTCAATTCCAGCCAATTCTGCGTTGAAAAAGTCAAATGGTGCTCCTTCCCTTCCAAGCTCTGCCATGTGCCCAAACAGTGTTTTACCCCCACATGTAGGGTATCAGCCTACTCAGGACAAATTACAAAACAACTTTTGGGGTCCAATTTCTCCTGTTACCCTTAGGAAAATAAAAAATTGGGGGCAAAAATATAATTTTGCGGAAAAAAATGTTCTTTTTATTTTCACGCCCAGGCGTTATAAACTTCTGTGAAGCACTTAGGGGTTCAAAGTGCTCTCCACACATCTAGATAAGCTCGGTGGGGGGTCTAGTTTCCAAAATGGGGTCACTTGTGGGGAGTTTCAATAGTTTAGGTACATTAGGGGCTCTCCAAACGCATATGACACCCGCATACCAATCCATCAAAGTCTGCATTCCAAAACGTCACTACTTCCCTTCCGAGCCCCGACGTGTGCCCATACAGTAGTTTTCTCCCACATATGAGGTATCAGCGTACTCAGGACAAATTGGACAACAACTTTTGGGGTCCAATTTCTCTTGTTACCCTTGGGAAAATAAAAAAATGGGGACTAAAAGATCATGTTTGTGGAAAAAATACGATTTTTTTATTTTCACGCCCGGACGTTATAAACTTCAGTGAAGCACTGGGGGGTTCAAAGTGCTCACCACACATCTAGATAAGTTCCTTGGGGGGTCTAGTTTCCAAAATGGTGTCATTTGTGGGGGGTTTCTACTGTTTTGGTACATCAGGGGCTTTCCTAACGCGACATGGTGTCCGATCTCAATTCCAGCCAAAAACGTCAAATGGCGCTGCTTCTCTTCCGCTTCCGAGCTCTGCCATACGCCCAAATAGTGGTTTACCCCCACATGTGGGGTATCAGCGCACTCAGGATAAATTGCACAATATCTTTTAGGGTCCTGTTACTTTTGGAAAAATAAGAATTGAGGGTGAAAAGATCATTTTTGTGGAAAAAATATGATTTTTTAATTGTACTGCTGTACGTTATAAACTTCTGTGAAGCCCTTGTGGGTTCAAAGTTATCACCACATATCTAGATAAGTTCCTTGGGGGGGTCTAGTTTCCAAAATGGGGTCACTTGGGGGGGTTTCCACTGTTTAGGTACATCAGGGGCTCGCCAAACGTGACATGGCGTCCGATCTGAATTCCAGCCAATTTTGCATTGAAAAAGTCAAACGGCGCTCCTTCCATTCTGAGCTCTGCCATGCGCCGAAACAATGGTTCCCCCCCACATATCAGGTATCAGCGTACTCAGGACAAATTGCACAATAAGTCTTGCAGTCCAATTTCTCCTGTTACCCTTGGTAAAATAAAGAAAATTGAACCTGAAGTATTTTTTTTGTGAAAAAAAGTTAAATGTTCATTTTTTTTTTAATATTCAAAAAATTCCTGTGACGCACCTAAAGGGTTAATAAACTTCTTGAATGTGGTTCTAAGCACCTTAAGGGGTGCAGTTTTTAGAATGGTGTCACTTTTGGGTATTTTCTATCATATAGACCCCTCAAAGTGGCTTCAAATGTGAAGTGGTCCCTAAAAATAAAATGGTGTTGCAAAAATGAGAAATCGCTGGTCAATTTTTAACCCTTATAACTTCCTAACAAAAAAAAATTTTGGTTCCAAAACTGTGCTGATGTAAAGTAAACATGTGGGAAATGTTATGTATTAAGTTTTTTGTGTGCCTTATCGCTGTGATTTAAGGGCATAAAAATTCAAAGTTGGAAAATTGCGAAATTTTCAAAATTTTCGCCAAATTTCCGTTTTTTTCACAAATAAACGCAAGTTATTTGAATGCAATTTTACCACTAACATGAAGTACAATATGTCACGAGAAAACAATGTCAGAATCACCGGGATCCATAGAAGCGTTCCAGAGTTATGACCTCATAAAGGTACAGTGGTCAGAATTGTAAAAATTGGCCCGGTAGTTAACGTGCAAACCACCCTTGGTAGTGAAGGGGTTAAAGCACTCAAACATATTAAATGTAAGTCGGCCTAATCTACTGATTTGGATGGGATCAGCCATCCATTTGATGTGTCTGAGAGTTTCTGGACTATTCTTCAACAGATTATGTTGAGGTAGAGTAGAATCAGGCAGTTGAAATTTCAATTCCAGATCCATTTGTTTTCAGGAGAGATAAGTCTCTGCCAGCAGTTTCCAGCAGCAGCTTTTTCTTCTCTTTCTCTTGAGGTGTAGAGAGTTTGCTGTTCAGCCAAATAGTAAATTCAAGCACTTGTCCAGCCTTAGTCATGTAAAAATGAGTTAAAATTGTAAATGAATTATGTAGGATTACTGAAACGCAAAGGTAAATTTGATAATGTAATTGTGATGGTGGGGAAGATGTCATTCCACTCCTCTAACAACGCATGATGTTTAAATGTATGGGAATGCTTTTTACTGTACTGTATTTTATTGTTATCGTCCTGTAGCTACAGTTCCTGTTTAGATGGGTATCACAGGGTTAACTGTAAGACTGGCCTATAGGGGGGGAGGGAATCTCCAGGTTAGTTGCACAGGAAGTGAAGTGAGTTGGTAAAGAGAGAGAAATAAGTTAGGACACCCTCAGAAAAGTTGATCTTTACCGGGTGTATGTGGGCAAATTAAGCAGGAAACTGAAGAAACACCAAGAGGAGAACCACACATTGATAGCAGTCTTCTGTAATCAGGTGAGTCTAGAAAATATTCAGCCAGGAGCTTTTGGGAGATCTCTAGGGGACTCTGGAAACGTGCTAGTGTGTGTAAGCTGCAATCAGGAAGACAGAGTCAGCAAGGCTGGAGGTGTGCGGAGTAAGGTAACAGCAAGTGACGCATCATTACTCGGTTCCCAAGAATTAGGCTGGAGGATAGTGGCCACAGAAACAAGCACAGTTTAAAGTGGCGCTATCTGGGGAAAAAAATGGAGGTTCCCAAGTTAATCTGCAATACTATAATGTTCCCTATTCAGCAACAGTAATGCTGTTAGTATCCATCGAAAATGTACCCCTTTTTAATGTAAAGAAACAAAATGATATTACCTCCTGTTACTCTCTGGGTGCAAGCCTGATTGCTATTAAACAGGACTTTGCTCTATTCTGCTGGTATCCCTGTTGTGGGGTCTCCGGGAGGCGATGCCACCCTCTGTGTGACCGACCAGAGCTGGGAGATGTTCTTAAGTGAAACACACACTGAAACTGGACCCCGTTTTTCTGTAGTGGGGCAGAGCAAAGAAAACGAGTCCCTCGCCGCTGGCTACCGCCCCAAGCCCAATACATATAACCTGTATAATGAGTTGTCCATCTGCCAATATATACTTTAACAATCCATGTGTATACTTTTTAATTCAAAACCAAGGAATAACTGGACACCGAATGAGGAGTGGGACATTTTAGCTCCCTTCCACAGTTAATAAACCCTAGTAATACAGGAGTCAGGACCGGGGTCTTATAATATTATATTGATTTTGTCTGGGGTCTGATTTTGAAGAGGTTGCCCAGCCTAAAATGACTTTATGTGACTGCAGCACTGTGCGATGTGAGAATATGCGATATGCATACTACAGCCAGAATCCAACTATTCCCAGCGCACTGAATATAAGTGTATTGTGTGAGGCCAGAAACAGTCTGGTCAGGTTCTGGCTGGGAACTGCAGTCATGTGACCACAAGTATGTGCTATGAATACTCATGACCAGAATCCGACTAGACTGCTTCTGACCTCGCACAATACACTTGTTTTAAGCTCGCTGGAAACAGTTTAGTCGGATTCTAGTCAGAGTATGTATATCACATAATTGTGGTCACGTGACCACTGCTGATGCCAGGGGATCCTCACGGCACACAGTGTGCGTGATGTGAAGATTCACAAGTCTGCAGTCACATAGAGAGACTGCAGACTTTTCTGTTTAGACCAAACAACCTCTTTAAGTTAGATTTATGATTTGGGGATTTATATGAAAGCCAACCTTCAGCCCCTGTAGTAAATGTACCTATACCTAATGACTATAACTTATGACCTATGCACTGCTTCCACTGTGGCCTAAATATATAACACCCTTTATCGAGGTGTGAAGAATTATTAGTCAGCATGTTTTCTTTGGTCAGTATGGGCCAAAAGAGATTTCACTCTTAAAAGTCAAAAATTGCAAAAAAAATATTGCACAGTAATGCAGCATCAGAAGCATCAAAAGGATTGCTGCTAATAATCAACAGGGTCTCAAAAAACATGTTGATAAAAAAATGGACATTAACTGCCATAGATTTGAGAAGAATCAAATGTGAAGCGACCAGGAACGCATTGTCCTCCAGTGATGTGATATTGCAGAACTACCACCTTCCTAGCTTGACCAGAAGATATAAGGTGTTAAGTGCTCAAAGACATGGCCAAGGTAATAAGGCTGAAATCCAACCACCACTGAACAAGACACATAAGTTGAGATGAGAGTGACAATTGACTGATCAGATGGATGGACCCATGGCTGGATCAGTAAAGAGCACAGACCTCCCCTTTGATTCAGACGTCAGCCTAGTGGAGGTGGTGTACTTTTATGGGCTGGTTTTACTAAAAATGATCTAGTTGGACCTTTTCAAGTGGAAGATTGCCTCAACAACAACTCTCAACCTACTGCCATTTTATAGAAGATTGTTTCTTCAATCAGTGGTTCAGTAAAAGATCTGTATTTTTCATGAAAACCATGATTTTTATGCAGCAAAATATTCCTTTGCATGCATCAAAGTAGTCCACTGCTTGGCTAGGCAGTAATGGACTTTAAGAGAAGCTGTCATGTCCTCTAATATTATTAACATGCAAATGCGGGGTTAATCTGTAGGTTATCAGCATTAGGCCGGGGTCACACTTGCGAGAAACTCGCATGAGTCTCGCATCTCAATACTCAGCACTGCAGCCAGCACTCGGGACCGGAGTGTGCGGCTGCATGTATTTCTACGCAGCTGAGCGCTCCAGTCCGAGTGCCGGCGGCAGTGCCGGGTATTGAGATTTCTCGCAAGTCTGACCCCGGCCTTATAAACCTGTCGGCACAATGAAAAAAAATGACCTTTTTCGTCCTGGGAACTTATGGCTTTCAGACACAGTACAGCTTCAGTCATTGCTCAGTACACAGTGAGCAGCAGCTATAACCACACCACAGCACTAACTGACAGCTGAATCAGCAGTACATCAATACATTTACTCAATTGTAATTTTTCATATAATAACTATGTAATGTATGTACTGTATATTGTTGATAGGAGCTGACGCTGTGACAAAAAAGTTATGCATAAAGTGTTATTATTTACCATCTGAATTATTTATGATATGTCAAAAGTAAATGTCATAAAAATCCATTTACAAGAATTTCACTAAGGCCAGGATCACACATGGGAGAAACTTGGACAAGTCTCGCATGTTAATACACTCAGGAGCGTGCTCCGATCCAAGTGCCGGCGGCAGTGCCGGGTATTAACATGCGAGACTCATCCGAGTTTCTCGCATGTGTGATCCCGGCCTAATTGGGAGAGCTTCTACTTCTGCGAAAAAATCCTCTTTCCCCTGTCTCACACCAGAAAGGAACAGACCATGCATGAACTTGTAGTGAAATCTCCATTGTAGTTTATGTTGATAAAACCTAGTGCTTTACTACTCCAATAAAACCACAATGAAGATATCTACATACATTCATGACCACCTCTCCACCTTACCTACTTTTTTGTAGATGACTCACAGATGTTAGGAGGATATTTCCATTATGTTAAGAAATGGCCACACTTTGCATCATAAGTCCATACTCATGCTTGTCTTGCCTACAGGCCAGTCGTCTGCCCTCTGACATGAAAAATACTTGTGAGCATCTGCATGCAGATAAGAATTTCTGTGTCTAGATGGTTTGGGGTCGCACAAAATGGCACTGCAAGCCACTTGTGGCAGCTAGGTCTCCAGCGTATGCTCTGCTGATTTAGAAGATTTCAGATTTAAATTGATTTAACCCCTTTCTGACATCGGGCGTAAATTTACATCGATGTCGGACTTCCTCCCTTTGATGTGGGCTCTGGTGGTGAGCCCACATCTTTCCCAGCACATATCAGCTGTTTTGAACAGCTGACATGTGCCCAGAGCAGCCGCTGGTGCAATCGTGATCCACCCGTGGCTATTAACCCATTGAATGCCGCTTTCAAACTCTTACAGCGGCATTTAACATGCACTTCCAGCAATCGCACCGGAAATCCGCCCAGCGGTAACCCCCATCACGTAATCATGGATCACCGGTGGGTTGGCATGGCAACCAGAGGTCTCCTGTAGACCTCTATGGTTGTCAGTGCCGGATTATTATGATCGCCGCCTAGTGGTCGGAGCTCACAGCAAGTCAGCAATTCTGCTACATACAGGTGATGTGAGCAGAGCCAATCAGGTGATGTCAGCTTCTAGTCTCCCATGGAGACTATTGAAGCATGCCAAAAGTGAAAAAAAATGTAAAAAATATTTTACCACTTAGATAAAAAAGAACCTAGATACAGTATGTTTGGTGTCTATGAACTCGTAATGACCTGGAGAATCATAGTGGCAGGTCAATTTTAGCATGCAGTGAACCTAGTAAAAAAGCAAAACAAAAAACAAGTGTGGGATTGCAATTTTTTTGCAATTTCACCGCACTTGGAATGTTTTTTTTACCATTTTCGAGTACATGACAAGTACAATTCGTCCTGCAAAAATTAAACCCTCACCAGGCCAATTTGATCAAAATATAAAAAAGTTATGGCTCTTGGAAGAAGGGGAGCAAAAAGGAAACTCCAAAACCAAAAATACCTCTTGTCGTTAAGGGGTTAAAATTCTTGCAGTGTGTTTGAGGTCTGATTTGGGATCTGTTTTTCTGACTTGGAATCTTATTTACCTGTCAGATATAGTTTAGTTGTCCTTTTTGGGGTCTTAAAATATTTCATGGATTCAAATTCATTTTAGGGCTTGGACTGGGGCCTTAAGTAATTTTGAGGTCTGGTTTTGTGGTCTAAAGCAGTGCGTCAAAATGTGAGCATGCACAGCTGGGGAGGCAGTTTTTATAGAAATGATAATCTAACGTTTGCGCCCAGACTGGAAGGTGCAAGTGAGGATTGTGGCCCAACTGTGCCACAAGCCAGACTTACCCTGGAGGGGCATGTCTAAGCAGCTACCTTGGTGTTCGCCTCTAGTGGGGAGGTCAGGCTTGTGCGGTAGGTAGCTGCCAGGTATCATTAAAGGGCGCCGTCTAGCAGTAGCAGCTCAACTTCTATTTTTTTGGATCTTTTAATGCAGCCAGAAAATAATAGACGTTTCGGCCTCACTGGCGAAAATTTCTTCAGTAACAAACTGCAATATAGTAGTTAATCGCATTCAGTGCGATAATAGAAGTGACACCATAGTAAGTCTATATGTGCCTGGTCATGCACTAGGCGCTGGGCATGGAGCCTTAATCAAATAGTACCTGGGTGTGTGGGGGTGCCATGCAGACATCAGCAACCCAGAATCCACTGTTGGTCAGCTGAACTACTATACTGCGGTCTGTTACTGATGAAGGCCAGTGAGGCCGAAATGTCTATTATTTTCTGGCTGCATTAAAAAATCCAAAAAAAAATATTCTAGAAGTTGAGTGCCAAGTTTTCTTTATTATTCCTGTATGGTGTGGGGCCCTACTTGAGCACCTTCTGAAGTTGTGCATACGCTGTTTTTCCTTTAGCAGTAGCAGCTGACGCCCACAGGAACAGGACACTGTAACGACACGTGCAGGCAAGTACTCTAGATATACTGTCTGGCTCAGCTGATGTATAAACAGGCAAGTACTGGCAGGCACGGGTGATGTACAAGCGGGCACAGTGGACACTCTGGCAGGCAGGCAGACACAGTTGACACTTTAGCAGGCAGGCGGGCATGGCTGACACTCTGACAGGCAGGCAAGCATAGTTCAGACTGGAGGGACAAGAACAGTTTCGGGAAAGACTGGGACACAGGCTAGTACGAGTGGGATACAGTAATGGGTAGGACCCAGTTCAGACTGGATGGACAGAAACAGTTTCAGGAAGGACTGGTCACAGGCTGGTACAACTGGAATACGGTGGCGGGTAGGACCCAGTACAGACGGGACAGGCAAGGAGCACAGTTGCGGTACAGATGCAGAGCTGCAGGTGCAGAACTGTTGCAGAGCTACAGGTGCGGAACAGGTGCAGAGCCGCAGGTACGACACAGATGCAAAGCTGCAGGCGCAGCACAGATGCAGAAAACATGGAAAACATGCAGAACTGCAAGTGTGGAACAGATGCAGAGCCGCAGTTGCAGAACAGGACAGACAGGACCAGATTCACACGGTACTTACAATGAAGTTGCAAACACTAACGTGCAGAGACAACAGAATAGAGATAGGTGCTGGTTCAGATACTGCAGGTTTTTTTAGATAATTGTCAGTACAGACACTGAAGGTCTATAGAAATGAAGCAGGCTCAGACACTGCAAGATTAAGGAATAGAGACAGGGATGGACACAACAGGTGAAGGAAGGATCCAGACTAGGATATTAACAGGTACAGGGATAGATCGTAATTCAGACAAGGACAGGCATAGGTACAGGTTCTGGATTCAGGATTCAGTCCTGGGTACTCAGCCCCCAGAGTGGCTTAAACAAGACAACTCAGGTAGAGGTACAGACTGGGGGTTCAGGCCTGGGTATACGACCCCAGGGTGGCAGAAACAAGAACAGAAACAGGACAGGACATGGTAACTCAGTAGTCGACCACAGACTGAAATAGAATGTTGCTCAGGCATCTTCCCATTGGTGTAGATGCTTTAAGTACTGGGTGCCCCTTAGCAATAGGCTGGGGACACATTAGGAATGCGCATACTGTCTCTTTAACAATCAGGTGCGTCCGCCCTAAGCATACAGCCAGGAAGTATGCACACAGCAAGCAGAGGACACGTGGTTTACAGCATACAGAGGACAGAACTCACTGCATGGCCAGGAGTGGTGAGTAAATCAGTGTATCTGCCTGGTGGGGGATGCAGTGATGCTGGCAGGGATGTTACACTATACAGGCTTGTGTATGACTGCAGCAATTTCTGGTCTAGCAATATAAATGTACCATTTTTAACTCTTTATTAAATGTGTGAAACCATTTGAGTTTCTCCTAAAGCTCCGCCACTTCATTGCAAGGTGCCTGAAATACTGGGATTGTCAAAACTGGACTTCCTTTTGCAACAATTTCCCTGGGAACCACTGAATAAAGGCATGGTGAGTAATCTATTGTGTTACCAATACTTCAATGCTAGGCCTTCTTTACATGTCCGTTTTTTCCATTTTTTATGCCCGTATGTGGTCTGTTTTTTAAGGACCACAAATACAGACATACGAACACCCATTGTATTCAATGGTGGTGCAGCTTTCAGGGTTTTTACACGGACCGTGAATCCGTGTGAAAAACCCGCAGACTTGTCCTTTTTTTTCATGCAGCATGGAAAAAATGCATGCAGCATACATGCACACTGATGACACACAGATGACATCCGTGTGTCATCAGTGTTACAAGTACTGGTACCAGGGAAAAGCAGTACAATTAGCACTTTTCCCAGGCGTCGGGAGCTGAATGCAGCTCTCATCATTGTCGCCTGGTTTCCCTGCGATCAGCGAGACCAGGCCACGCTGATGGAAGTTGGAGTCAGCACCCACTGTCTACATACAGTGTATTAAATAATTAAATTGAAAAAAGGTGTGGGGTAACCCTTAATTTTCATGACCAGACAACGGAAAGCCTGGGGCTGATGTTAATATTCTGGGAAGAGTGGAGGCTAAGAGACAGAATTGGTGCATCTAATGGATACGCCAATTCTAGGGTGGCTGATGGCTGATGTTCTTAGCCATTATCCATTTCCACCTCCTAGGCTACTCATTTCAGCCCGTAGCTGTCTGCTTAGCCTTTGCTGATTAGTAAATACAGGGGGACACATCATTTTTTGGGGACACATGTGTACATATGGATGGCATATGGATACTGACCATGGATCTCACCGGTACTGGCTTTTCCAGTACAGGAAACCCGCAGGACGTGTGAAGGGGGCCTTACCTAGAGGGCTCTGTGACAGATAATTGGTGGTACAAACAAGACAATCTCTGTTGAACCTTTGCCGGTGTTTGAATTTTGTGTGCATCATTTGTGGTCTATCACATGTATCAATGCATCTTTAGATGTATAACTGACAATTGAATGAAGGGTGCATGAACAGTGAATGAACGGACAAGAAATCAACCTTGCCCAGTAATTCTGATCAGGCATTCAGAGTATTGTTATATGTTGTCTTCATTGTCTATATAACTATTATATCTGGAATAATACTGTTGCAAACTATGAGGATCCCTGAATATGGATTTGTGAGTGACTAATAATTCATCACTCTCTTATTGATAAGGGATCCCATTCTGAAGAAAATTAAAATGTAATCAGAGAAGCATGTTAATTTGAGCATATCCATGGTATGTCTATCGAGGCACCAGTAAAAGTTTAACATGTCCTTTTCTAAATTAATGTAGGGTTCTGCTTTTTTTAGGTCGTGATGGAGGTCTAAAATTTTTGTGGGGTCTGATATAGCAGTGCTATTTAGGTGTGAAGTGGAACTGTATGGTTTATGTCTGTCATATAAGAGCATGCGTTAAATGTTCAGTCAATGATAATTGGAACTACAGTTCTGCCTCTGTATGGCATAAAATAAGGTGGATCTATCACAGGAAATCTGAAAAAAAAGCTCATGCATGGTCAGCCGAGATTTCCAACAGTCGGCAAGTTATCACCTATTCTATGGATAAGTGATAACTTGCTGAGATGGGAATAACCCTTTAAGTTGTAAAGTTGTAGGTATGAATCGAAGAGGTGGGGGGAGTAAATCCACATTAAATCTTTGCCCCAGATAATGGGTAGCTTAGCTACAGATGTATTTTATATCATTGGATTACTACTGCATGATATTGTTTGCATGAAACAAGACACGATCAATAATTTTACTAGATCTTATAATACTATTTATACCACATTAAAAATGTTTAGGTATTCCTGATTCTACTTTGCCAAGTTGTGAAACATAATCAGATGATGACATCAACTTTGGCCTTCAGTTACCTATGATCATCTTCCCACCATGACTGATGTCTAAAGCATCTGACCCCCGCCGCACCTTTAAATGTGACCTAGAGGAGAGCTATAGAGATCCATTCACTCAAGAGTGCTTTGATATGAGGAGAAGATTGTACCTTGTGTTATAAATAAGTATCTGATACACTGCCATTTGCAAGTTTCCCCACCTAAAAACAATGGAGAGGTCTGTAATTTTCATCATAGGTGCACTTCAACTGTGAGACAGAATCTAAGAAATAAATCCAGAAAATCACATTGTATGATTTTTGCGTAAATAAATTGCATATTATTGCATGAAATAAGTATTTGATCACTTACCAAACAGCAAGAATTCTGGCTCTCACAGACCTGTTAGTTTTTCTTTTAAAAACCCTCCTACTCTGCACTCATTACCTGCATTAATTGTACCTGTTTGAACTCATTAACTGTATAAAAGACACCTGTCCACACACTCAATCACACTCCAACCTCTCTACCATGGCCTAGACTAAAGAGCTGCCTAAGGACACCAGGGACAAAATTGTAGATCTGCTCGAGGCTGGGAGGGGCTACAGAACAATAGGCAAGCAGCTTGGTAAGAAAGCAGGCATACTCTCAAGGGTACCCCCATACACTCCAGTCACACTTTATATTGCTGATTGCCATCTTATTATTGCGGCGCCCCTAGTAGGGACAATTGTGCCACTAAGTCCGAGCGCCTGCGCACTGAGTGACCTGATGAAGTTCATTATTATCATTTTTTTGTCAGTATTTAGAAATAGCCCTGTGCAAGCATTTATGCGTTACTTTGATATGCTATATTGTGACTATATTTGTGTTAAGGTCCAATTGGACATGGGACTCTTTCTATATGCGTTACCGCTTGAGTGCGGCATCTTCATTGGGAAACTATAGGCAACCTTGCTATTAAGTTAAGGCGCCTGCGCAGTGAGAGACCGTGGCTCCTAAGTGTTTGGGGACTTTTTGGCACATGCGCACATATATGGGCCTGATGTCTCCCTGAGAGAAAGGGGTGGACCCTTTGCAGGAGTGCCCGGGCGCCTGCGCATTGCTAGCTGATGTCTGATGACATCTGTAGCTATATTTGGGCGCCTGCGCACTGGAGATTAGTGCGCTTGCGCACTTGTATTGACCTGGCGCCTACTGATGGGGGAAGCACTGAACTCCTGGCGACGTGATCAGGCGCGTGCGCAGTGGAAACTGACGCCTAGTAAGGGCATACTCATGGTGCTTCCGCCGGCGCATACAGGTGCTTGCGCATTGGCAGAGACAGGATGCCGTCTCATTAGAGCTCGGCTGGTAAGAGTGATTATTAATTTCATATGTATATATTAAGGACCTCAACAGAGTACTACACTGACCTTGAGAAAGACACATCACTGTGTCGATACGCGTGGGTTTGGGGGTCCCATGTAACTTACCCGGTGGCTTGTTTATCCTCAGAAACCAGGTGATATCATGCTAGGGAAAGGGGTCTGTGTATATCTTTTGACTCTGGTATGTTGGCAACATGATGAATTTATGGTATATTAAGCGTTTGCATTTTCTATGTAACCATAGCAGCTATTCATTGTATTTGACATCTTAATATTCTGACTTAAGATCATGATCATGACAGCATTCCGTTCTGCTGATGACCTGAGATTAGCATCCTCAATAGTCAGAACCTCCCACTCCCGTCTCCAAGACTTTACACGTGCCGCGCCAATTCTTTGGAATGCACTTCCCAGGTCAATACGATTAGTCCCCAATCCCCACAATTTTAAGTGTGTCCTGAAAACGCATTTATTCAGACTGGCCTACCACCCCAACACATTAACCTAATCTATCCCTGTGTGGCAGAGCCAAAAGTTTTACCTTAACCAGGTTCCCCGCATCATGTTCCCACATGCTTTTATGCCTCCATTAGCCCTCTGTGTCTGTACTGTTACACACTTAACATTATGACTGGTCCATACAATCAGGGTAACTGTTACCACCCACCTTTCGTGTCTCCCTCTTTCCTCATAGACTGTAAGCTTGCGAGCAGGGCCCTCATTCCTCTTGGTATTTTGTTATAATCTACTGTATGTGATTATTGTTATGCTGTAATGTCTATTGTCTGTACAAATCCCCTCTGAAATGTAAAGTGCTGCGGAATATGTCGGCGCTATAAAAATAAAATTTATTATTTATTATTATCATGATTGTCATTACAACCGGTTTGATAGACCCCACGTTAACCAGCAGATATCTGTTACTTGATTGAATGGTTAGTTTTGGGGCCCATAGTATTTAACTATTCATTAATATGACCCATTGTCTTTGTTTTGTCATGTGTGTCTGCTTGTTCAGACATTTTAACTGTTTTTCATAGTGTTTGTCTGTTGTGTTCACAAATAAATTTGATATATATTTTTTGACTACTTAATTCTTGTGGTGATCCCTATTTGTGTGCATATACTTTTTTTCTTTTTATGTGTTTCCATAAACATTACCATTAGTAGCGCAGTATGCCATCAAAGATCATAACCTTGCAAGGCATGCAAGGTCCCCCTGCTCACGCCAGCACATGAGCAGGGCCCATTTGAAGTTAACCAATGACCTCCTGGATGATCCAGAGGAGGCATTGGAGAAGGTCAAGTGGTCAGATGATACCAAAATAGAACTTTTGGATGTCAACTCCACTGGCCATGTTTGGAGGAAGAGTGATTAGTACAACATCAAAAACACCATTCCAACCATGAAGCATGGTGGGGGAAACATCATACTTTGGGGGAGCTTTTCTGGATGGGGTCATGTACTGCGAGATTTTGGCCAACATCCTCCTTCTCTCAGTAAGAGCATTGGAGATGGGTTGTGGCTGGGTCTTCCAGCAGGACAATGACCCGAAACACACAGCCAGGGCAACTGAGGAGTGGCTCCATAAGAAGCATTTCAAGATCCTGGAGTGGCCTAGCCAGTCTCTAGACCTGAACCCAATAAAAAAATCTTTGAAGGGAGCTGAAACTCAATGTTTCCCACTCACAGCCCCGAAACCTGAATGATCTGGAGAAGATCTGTATAGGGAAGTGGGTCAAAATCCCTGATGCAGTGTGTGAAAGCTTGGTCAAGAATTACAGGAAAAGTCTGACCTCTGTGACTGCAAACAAAAGTTTCTGTACCCAATATTAAGTTCTGTTTTCTATTTATCAAATACTCATTTCATGCAATAAAATGCAAATTAATTATGCAAAAATCATACAATGTGATTTTCTGGATTTTTTTTAAGATTGTCTTTCACAGTTGAAGTGTACCTACGATAAAAATTACAGACCTCTCCATTCTTTGTAGGTGGGAAAGTTGCAAAATAGGCAGTGTATCGAATACTTGTTTTCCTCACTGATTTATATATACACATTTGAGCTATGATAAAATAAAAGTACAATCTTCCTCCTCATAATATGACTGCACATTTCTGATTTTCTCATTTCCCTGTTGTTGGTACCGCAATGATGTATATAACTGGTATGTGTTTTTCATCAGTATCCACAAAGTTAACGCTTGGTTACCATGTTATAATGCTAGGTCTGAGTCCAAAGCTTTTAGTTACATAATACTTGACTCATTCGATAAAGGACGATGGATTCATTTGTCTACAGAGCACATGAATGCACTTGGCCATTTTCAGTCCGTTACATTTATTGGTTTGTGGTGTCCTTTCTACAAATACTGCATAAATGAAATCCGCTACCATCTAAAGGATTCATTATGCTCCGAACACTTCCATACTGGAGAATAATGGGGGGAGTTGCTTCTCTGTAATGACATTCATTACATAATGTGAATACTTCTAGGGCACAGCAAAAAGCCCAACAGTGAAATGATGACGCCAGCTAATTAGGGATTGTCTGGCCAAAGAATGGAACGTGGACTTTTTTTTATATCTACAGTCAAACTTTTAATTTAATGTTATAATATTCTAAGTTCTTATTAAAGAAATTAATTATGGAAACAATTAACCATAGTGAATGAAAAGATCCTTGTGAAACAGAAAAAGACAAAAAAATTTATACTATGAATGTAGACGACCTGCATTTGTCTTGAGGCTGAACTTATCTCATACCAACTGTTTCATTTTGCAGGTATACATACTATATTATTCCAGGATATTACCTTGATGGACAAATGACAAATTCACCTCTGCTACATCTGAAAGAGCAGACAATAGTGCTTCACATATTAGATAATCAAAGTGTTAGAAGATCTTGACACCTTCTTATAATGTAGAGTAACGTCTGAGCAAACTTTTTCCTGGTCGCATCATCCATACTTCAAGGAAAGGTAACATGATAAAGACTACGTTTGTGGGATGTAGAATATGTTAGTGCTATATGATCCTCTAATAACAGGATAAATAAGTAATACATCACCTCTTTTTTCCCATTAGCCAATTAAACATGCACGTCATTACGAGCCAAGGAACTTTCAAAGGGCATTTTTTCACCGAAGTGACATTTACACTTGACCGGTGCTACCACGTCAGTTCTCCTCCATAGGTTTGTATATTTGCATGAACAAATGATTCCCAATTACCCTTGAACATCCTTATTACAAGCTCCCACACAGATCAGTTTATCTTCATCCATTAAAAGCCCACATTCTAGGCTTCATTATTACGGTCTGCATATCTAGGACACTGTAGGCAGGACACGGCAGCCCTAAATGCATCACACAGAATAAATGTCACGGCATTATTTATTTTATTTTGCCTTAGATGCTGCAGATGGCATTATTAAAGCATGATTTTCCACTGCTTGCTGCCTGGCTAAAGCAGATTTCATGTATTCATTATAAAGTCATGATCATACTGTACCTGGAGAACCTGAAGATCCTGGAGAACCTGAGATCCTTCACAGGAGCTTGACCAGGGGATCTTGCTTCGTCTTAAGATTTGTTTCCTCAATAATATACTTGCATCCTGGATCCTTTCCACACTTCTTTTACATTCTTCTCGCTTGTCATTTATAGGCTTGAGATCATATTGTTCCTTAATTCACTGTAAACTTCATGCTTGCTTCCAAATACATTAAGACAGCCACCAAAACAATATATATTGTCTTTAGTGCTTGCATTTCATCGCTGTCCCAATTTCTTTCACTGATGACCAGCTGAACCTTAAGATTAAGCAGAACGTAGTGGTGGTGGTAAGAGTTCACATTTCACATGCGTTTTTAAGTAAAGTGCAAAATCGTTTCGAAGTCTGCCGAAAAATTAAGCGAACGGATGTTACACCTCAGCAGCCATCAGACCAAAAAGATTCATCTTTGACATCTTTTTAACATTTGTCTGTAGACTATTTCCAAAGTCAGACAAGTAGTTTAGATGGCAGAAAGAAGTTTTATCTCAGGATCATGATTCGGCTCTAAATGTTTGGATCCCTGAAGGTTTTTCTTGTATAAATAAAAGAGGGGTGCAGGCAGGAGATACTTGGTTTCCGTGTTTCAGATGTTACTTTTTCGGACAGGTTCTCATCATTCAGCATTTTTACATTAATCAGTGGCATCAGTTTCTTCCAGAATGACCCAAATGACTAGGAGAGATGAGTCGAGCTATATTTGCATGGTCCACTCCCATGAAACATCACCATGGCCTCATGTTCCTCACGTCTACCTGAGTTGCACACATTCAATGTTCGGAATCTTTGGTGAGTCAGTTCTTCCTAAGATTATGTACATGACACAGTGACAAGACACAAAGATACAATTGAGTACAAAATGGAAAACGTACAAAAATTAGTGTCCTATCATATCTTTACAAGACACATGAAAATATATAAAGCCATCTGTCATTTAAACACCCATATATAAAAAAAAGCATAAAAAACAAGGTATAATTCCTTCGAAGCTGCAAACACAAAACATAACAAAAATAAAGAAAAAAATAAAACAAAAAAAATTGATATAGGGTTCAAAATGACTAGAGATTAAATTTCTAAACCTGCCTATGCCATTGAGTTAAAATAAATAAAGTTACTGTTGTATACTGAAGGCAGCTAAGCTTCAACACACTTCTCATCCAGCAGGCATCACTTACATGGATCTTGAAGAATTCAGCTGATCCTTAAGATGATTCCGACTTCATTATGTTGTAGATGAAAGTAGCCTTCCCGTTAAAACAATGCTGTCTTGTCTTCCTCACTTTGAGAGTGCTGTTGTATCTCCCAGCTTGCCTCTGCTCTTCATTCCATTGTTAGATTATCTGAAGTCCTGTATAGAGAATATGTATAGGGAGGGCCCTCTAGTGGTCCAAAGCAGAGACACGCTCCACAGCGGACGAGCCTGATTCGTCCCAATTCCATGAATTTAGGACCATACGGTTTTCCCTCTAGGTTATCAGGACTCATTTAATTGTATTGCAGTTAGGTGTTCATCTTTGTAACTTCTCATGCACTTGATTCCATTAACTGTAAGGAATTAGAAGAGTGATTTATTGAAATTCTAATGTAAAATTCATAGTAAATCAGTCAAAATGTATTTTTATACACGGTTATAGCTAGCCAATAAAAGTAATGTTTCAGCACCCAATAATAAATGGCATACATGAATGATAATTATTGTTTCTATGGTACAGAAGAATCCCGTCTATCCAATTAACAGGTAAGCCTATATATATTAAGGAATGGTATATAAAAAATAGGGATTTTGCACTATTCCTTTAACATTAAGTGTATATTGACCAAATATGATGAAAATGTATATTTTTGCAATTACTTAAGCGATTCAGAACAGAAATGAAGAATCTAGAGCAAATTCCAACCACTTAAAATAAAGTGCAAAAATAGAACTCTACAGAATAAGACTCTTGTTCCCAAAAATATCAGAACCCAGGGACAGAACACAAAACCCACACATATAATCAGAACTTAGTACTACCTTAATTTAAAATGATATAATAATATTCAAATAATATTTCCTTTTTGCTTTACCAGATCTGCACGTTGGACCTGTAATGTAATTCAGAACTTCGTGGTTTTACTAAACCAAATTTGGACGACCATGGTCTTTGGAGAGCTCAGTTTAGTCTAGTGGAACAACACAGGTACCAAGTATTGGAGGTGTAATGCGCACCCTATATGTGTAAAATATGATTCACACAGTTGTGTTTGACGTGTATATGAGGCCGGTGAGTTCACGTCATGAGATCCCAGGCTGGTGTGTACTCAAATTGTAAAACACAGATGTTTGGAACCAGCCTAACAATGTGACCTTACAACGGTATTCTCAAGTTGGAAAGTAATCCCTTATGCATGGGGTAGCGATCCAGAGAACCTGGCCTCTTCAGAGGCCCAACTGAATGCAGCAGAGGTCGATCATGCCCATTACCTCTCCATTCATTCTAACAAGAGTGACGAAGCCTAGCTGAGCTTAGTGCTCGGCTATCTACAGTGGTCCAGTTAAGGCCTACTTCAGATATTTTTTGGATAGCACCCATACTTGTGATAGTCTATGGTTCCATTGACAAGTTGTGATTTTTTGCAGACCAGGCAGTCCGCAAAAAATCACCTAGATATGTCTGATCTTGATCCGAGAGTCTGATCAAAATAAAGAATGCAAGTCTATGGGTCCATGAAAAAATCAGATTGCACTTGGATGAAGTCATGACTATGACATTCGTTCCGCACTCAAATCAATGTCTGATCAAAAAATCGGTCTGTTTTTCTTGTATTAGATAAAAAAGGGTGTCTGAATGAGGCCAAAGAGTGAATGGAGCAGTAGCGCGCAATATTGACTACAGCTCCATTCAGCTGGGGCACTTCAGAGCCCCAGTTCTCGTGATCAGTGGGGCTACTGATAAGGGATAACTTTCAAACTTGAGAATAGCCTCATAAACCTACCTCTTGACTGGTCAAGGTGAATCTGTGTTTTGGGGACAATCAGATATAAGGTGTAACACACTGGACACATTGGGCCCCAATTTATCATTTTCATTGCTTAATAAATATTCTTTTTTTTATATTGTGGCATTGATTTATATTGATTGTGGCATTGTTTGATTGCTCCAAATTCTTCAAAATGACACAGGTAGGGTTGATGAATTTTGCAAAAGATCTAAGTCTTCAGCTGTGCAAAAATAAAATTAGTTATGTAATGAGACATATAATCTGTACGAGCAGTAAGAGCGCCGTTATATAGCGTTTGGATATATGGTTATATATATGTAGCACTGCCCAATTTCTATAGTTTTTCATACAATGTTTCCATCTTTGGCCAGCCGTACACACTGTGCATTTGTCTTGTACCCCTACAGGCAGGTAATTTTTCATACTAGTTTCAGTATTTTATAGATGAGATATTGCCTTTTGCTCCTGATAGTCTCCATTAAATTCTACAGTAAATCCAACAGGTTCTAAACTGAAAAAAAAATGATGAATGAGCTAAGAAAAATTTCCTAAAAAATTGATGTTCCAATAAGTGGGAGAAACAAGTATTTTTCCTGCAGTTTTCACTCTGGGTGGATTTTGATTAATAATAGTCTTTATAGCTCTAAAATACAGGGTTTAGATTAATGACTGGCACTGAAGTGACACCTTGATTGACAATGGATGGTGATACAAAATATTTTTCTTTAATTGTATCAACTCTGTCATCATGTTGTAGCGAATGTGTTATCATGGTTATTTTGTTACCATGAGTGTGAATATTCTTCTGTTGCCTTTAACCAGTTCAAGACTGGTCCACTTGCTCGCCTTCCTGACCAGGCACTTTTTTTTTCATACATTTAAACTGTAAAAAAAAATTCTTGTTTGAATATGCATATAATTTTTGCAGCTTTTTTCATGATACATGGGGCTCAATTTTACTCATTTTCATGTTTTTTTTACGCATATCAGGTGACATCGGTGGGAAAATGAAGGAAATACATGTCTGTCATACTAATATTTCATATTTTTTATGACCACAAAACGAAATCAGCTCAAATACTGAGTTTTGTGCAGAGTAAGGCCTAAACAATGTTGCTTTACTTAGCAATTTCTGTGTGTCATCTTCTAGATGTCCATCAGCATCAGTGTTGCCAACTTTCCAGAAATTTCAGGAGAATTTTTAAAATTGGGACACTTTTTTGCTCTGTCCGTAAAAAAAAAAATTTAGGTGTCCGTGATCGTTTTTGTAGCTGAAGAAACTTATAAAAATTATGTTAACCATGATTATCATAATTTTCAGTGAGTGCAGCTGATGTCTATAGATCAGAATGATGGGCTGTAGACCTGGAGCACCTATGTTTTATTATTTCCATAATGCCCTTTACTCCTCTTTGGTCAGACCTCATCTGGAATATTGTGTCCAGTTTTGGGCACCACATTTTAAAAAAGACATCAACAAACTGGAGCAAGTTCAGAAAAGAGTGGCCAGAATGGTGACCGGTCTGCAAACCATGTCCTATGAGCAACGGTTACAGGATTTGGGAATGTTTAGCTTGCAAAAGAGGAGACTTAATAGCTGTCTATAAATATATCAAGGGCTGTCACATTGTATAAGGATCATCTTTATTCTCATTTGCACAAGGAAAGACTAGAAGCAATGAGAGGAGACACAGATTAGATATTAGAAAAAACCTTTTGACAGAGTGATCAATGAGTGGAGCAGGCTTCTACAAGAGGTGGTGAGTTCTCCTTCAATGGAAGTCTTCAAACAGAGGCTGGACAGACATCTGTCTGGGATGATTTAGTGAATCCTGCTTTGAGCAGGGGGTTGGACAAGATGACCCAGGAGGTCCCTTCCACCTCTACCATTCTATCATCCTATGATTCCATAGTGACCGTAAAGAATATTGTTTGTCTGTAATTTTTGGATAAGCTGTCCAGAGTCAAGTTGACAAGCCTGATCAGCATTTGCGTTTTCATCTATATGGATGAGTCCCATGGCTCTGTTGAAATAGGGTCAACTGGACTTGCAGAGCGCAGACGATGAAGCATTGTGACTGGAAAAGTACAGATGGGGATCTGAAATGCTGTGGGTGAAACTTGATGTTTTACTTTCTGTCCACCTATAAAACAATCCTTCATTTTGGTTCCTAAGGCATAACTGCAATGCCAAAGTGGCTCTGGTGTGCCATGGGACTCGATTTCTCTGCACATACCAACCAAGTAGCACTATAACAGCTGATTGTTGGCTTGCTAGGTTGAGACCCTGGAGCTTTAACTTACATGATGGTTCGGTTCCCACTGGATGTCCACCTCTTAACTACTTTTTGTTTTAGGTTCTAAAATTCTGTGCCCATTTCATGCTATATGTTTATAAAAAGTCAGTGCATATGCATTTCCAACAAACCTAAGACTGTTCTTGATTTAGGTATTCATTAGCTTGACAGCTGGGTCCATCCCCCTTACTTTTAATTATATATTTAGTTAAGCGGGAAGCTCAATTTTTTAGAACCGGAAGAAAAATGAAAATTATGAGACCTGAGTAGTTAATACCATCTGATGGCTAAGAGAAAGAAGACAAATAAAAAAACTCTTGAGACTACTTAGGTCTCTTCATCAGGCATGTTACCTGAAAAGTCCATCAATAACACAATATGGAAAGGAATAGATTCAAGACACTGACTCATATCTCAGCGTGTCAGAAGAGAATAATAACCTTTGTCCAATTAAGAATACAATCCCAGCTGATTACATTGGTAGTGTTAGCATTACCTTAAGAGATATTAGAGATCTATTTGTATTGCCATTATCATGAGAGTTTACACCCAAAGATAACATACATATTTTTTATTAGATAACCTTCACATTATAATTTGTTCTATGGCTCATTTCTATACAGCAGAGAATCAGTGTTGTGATGTTACGGGCAATGCATTGACTGTAAGTAGATCCGGCATTAGACTCATTGATCTCAATGTGTCACAAATCGCTGTTCGCAGGTTTGACCTAAAATGACCGAAGTATGCTGCATGCATTGTGAATTAATTTGCCTGGCATGTTAACTGTCTCCTTATCTTCTATCTCTCTTCTACTATTGTTTCTGATGTGGACAAAGGCGAGTTGAAGACCTTGCATACAGATCGAGAGACGTGTACATTGTGCACTCACAAACACTTTACATGGCAAATGTGAAGTAGCTAACTGTTCTTTCAGTTTTTCAGTTCCCCTGATAATATTTTTTTTGGGTGCCAAGCTACCTATAATGCATCCATTTGGTTGGCTACCTTGTGTAGAAGAAAAAGAGGTGGCACTCACCGGTCTCAGAAGTCCATATTTTATTGGCGACAATTAAAACATGCTGGCGGGGAGAATGGGAACAGGAGTCTGCGAGCGACGACGGCCGTTTTGCGCTATTGCGCTTCTACGGGTCAGTTTGGATGGCTACCACTGTACAAAGACCCCAAATATTTTTAAGTCATAATAGTATTAAAATGTATATCACGGACCGAAATGGACTAAATAGCTAATTATTAACTAATATTATGATGTTAAAATGTAATCTTTACAATTCCACTGTTCTTCATGCAGGTCTATCCAGCAATATATTACAATACCTTATTAATATTGGTGACTGATAATTGTATATATAGAATTATAGGGTTTGGCCATTAATTCAGGTCACTCCATTTATATTCACCGTGTACTGTCACTTTAAATACTCTAATCATGATTAGGGACTGTCACTTTAATATTGCATTTCACATTATGTGTAATAGGTCAATTTATATTTCCATTATATTGATGGCTATTTTTAAATTTATGCATATATAATGCCAATGTTTATTTCACAGTCACTCCATTTTTACTGTTTTTATGCATATACTGTATTACGCTAATGTTTATTTCACTGTCACTATCATTTATTAATATTACAGTACACACATCGGCACTTCTGATATTCTTATTTGCATGTTTAGGGTTCATCACTTTTATCGCACTTATCGTATATATAGTCACTTGATGTCCTCATATCAGCCTAACCACCCTGTCCCCCATTCTTCCTTCAGCTAAGTACTGTTATCACGCTGGCATGCGCTGCCTCACAAGCCTATGGTACTTCCAGGGACACTCACACATTGACTCGCAAGCCCAAGAAGTATGCGTATCATAAAGCATCTCCAGGAATATCATTGATGAAGAGGTGGGCGGTCACGACATGTGCTGCTAAAGGTAAGCCCGGACGCCTGCCCCAAAGGGGCTACAGGGAGGGTGCACATGACTAAGGAGGGATGCTAGGCCTGAGGGTTAGTGAAGGGTAAGGTGTAGTGCTTTTGTGTTTGTGGAGAAGGTGTGGGTAGGAGCTATGGGGCTTATGGTGCTATGTGAGTTGGCAGGGAGTGGTCAGTAGTGCTTTGTGTTTGTGGGGAAGGTGTGGGTTGGAGCTATGGGGCTTATAGTGCAATGTGAGTTGGCAGGGAGTGGTCAGTTGTGCGATGGATATATAGGGCAGAACTGTGGGGGGATGGTCATTCCTTACCTTGCAGACGTCCGGAATCGTCAGCTCCTCACATCTGGGACTTCAGCTTGAATATTTGGATCCAGAAGATGGAATACCTCGTGGCACAGATGAAGAGGATGATGGAGCAGCGCGGCCAGCAGTGGATGAAGGAACAGCTGCAGCGATGGTCTGGTGATGGCGACGGCGGAGAAGATGGGACCCCTCTGCCTCCAAAGCGGCAGCGACGATCACAGCCTCCTGAGCACCTCAGCCCGGAGTTAAGTTTGCAGCGGAGGATGAGCCCCATTAGCAGACCTGTTGCAGAAGACATCGCGGGGCCGGAGCCAGAAGTCGAGAAGCAGGCAGCAAGGTAACGGGGCGGTGAGTGACGTGGCCGGCCTCCCCTCCATTTCGGATTGCGGCACACAGTGGTGACGCGCACGTCGCGGCCACGTTACCCGGCGTGGTCACTTGACCCGGCGCGGTCATCGGCATCGGTGGACGGCGGTGATGTGACGCGGCAAGGAGCCCGGTGGCGAGGTGGTGTGTGACTTCACCGGCCTCATTTCCTTTCTCGCGGCGCTGGGGGGAAGCGGGCGGTGGCTCGGTCATGTGGCCACCCTTCAGCTGCCAAGGGCCACAGGTCATGTGGTCCGGCGTCGCGTTCCCCCGGCGTTGGGTACCAGATTCAGGAGGTGTTGCCTGCGGCTGGAGCGCCAACCTCCCCCCCCCTGTTTGAGGCTCCGAGCCGGTGACTTTTTGCCATGCGTTCCCGGACGGACAGTCGGTCTGGGCGCTGGCGCTGCGGCCCAGGAGGGCTGCAGTCGGCGTAGATCCATGGAGAAGATCGCAGTTGCGGTGCTCGACGCGGAGGACACGTGACGGCTGTTCCGTGGGGTTCCGCGGAGTCAGCCTAGTAAGTAAGGCTCACTTAAACCTTTATTAATGTCTAGATTATGTTGGTTGGGAATGGTGTTGCTACGTATGGTTTCGCACTAGGGTAGTAGTTGGTTTGTCACGGGGTTTTTGGAAAGATGCACGGCTGGTCCATGTAGCCAGCGTTCAAATCTGCGAGGGAATGGTTGCTTTGTGGTCCAGGAGGCCGTTTTGTGCACTTCATGAGTGTTGGGTGGTTTTTTTTTATTTTTCATGCTAGTTTGTTTTCATGATAGTGGGTATATCTATAGTAAGTAAGGCTCACTAAGGCACACTTAAACCTTTATTAATGTCTAGATTATATTGGTTGGGAAGGGTGTTGCTACGTATGGTTTCGGGTGTTTGTCTGGGGGTTCGGAAAGATGCGCGGCTGGTCCATGTGGACAGCGTTCGAATCTGTGAGGGAATGGTTGCTTTGTGGTCCAGGAGGCTGTTTTGTGCACTTCATGAGTGTTGGGAGGTATTTTTTAATTTCATGCTAGTTTGCTTTTATGATAGTGGGTATATCTATAGGTGACGACATCATTTTATTTTGGTTAGTATAATTGTGCTTGCATTCTCTGGGTGTTTGTGTATGACTGGTGGTGATTCCATGGCGGTTTGTGAGTAATTCAGGTGGTGATACGGATATTGGCAGAGCGGTGGTGGATAGCCATATCCATGCCGGTTTTATGGTTTATTGTTATAGGCATGGGGTCTTTGGGCTGGAGGATTATCGCCGCGCCTAGTATTTGATAAGGGTTTGATGGTAGTTCACTGATGTGGTGAGCTGTTTTATCGCCGCGCCTAGTATTTGATAAGGGTTGATGTTAGTTCGCTGATGTGGTGAGCAGTTTTATCGCCGCGCCTAGTATTTGATAAGGGTTGATGTTAGTTCATTGATGTGGTGAGCAGTTTTATCGCCGCGCCTAGTATTTGATAAGGGTTTGATGGTAGTTCACTTATGTGGTGAGCAGTTTTATCGCCGCGCCTAGTATTTGATAAGGGCTTGATGGTAGTTCACTGATGTGGTAAGCAGTTTTATCGCCGCGCCTAGTATTTGATAAGGGTTGGATGGCAGTTCACTGACGTGGTGATCTGTTTGGGTAGTGCATCGGGTGGCTTAATCTTTCACGTTACAGTGGGGTGTGTTCTATTGCTGGTCAGAGGTGAGGGGGTAGGTGGTCGAGTTTTCATTACGGTGTGTTTTATTTATATGCCGGGTTCGGTTCTCCAATAGGGGCTTTGAGTGTACTAAGGGTTTTCATGTTCACTAGGGGCATTTTGGTTTGTTGCGGCAGACGTTCTGGTGAGGTCGAGATGCTTGGGACGGCAGATCTTTTGGGAACCTGCCTTTCTGGCAGCAATGGATGACATTTCCCCCGGGGGGCTAGGAGTTGACCTTTTACCGGATTTGTTTTCCTGGTTAATTTCTGGGGGTACGTAGATATGGCGTGGAGCTGGGGTTTTATGGTTGGTCAATGTCCGGTTGTTGAGGTCCGTGGTTTGGTTTCTGTGTGGTAGTCGGGGATTATCTGGTATTAGGGATGGTGCAGTGCTTATTTTCTGTTCATGGTCCAACCTGGGACTATTATCTGGTATTAGGGAAGGTGGTGTGCTTATTTCTGTCCATGGTCCAACCCTTGACTACTTTGGGTTTCTTCATGCTCAGGGCGTAGTTGCGGTTATCATGTGTTTGGATAAGTCAAAGTGTTTGATTCACCTGGGGCCCTATGTCTAAGTCAGGTTAGGTTAACGAGTACATCGTGTCAGGTCGGGGGTCGTTATTAGGTTCCCGTGTATATCGCGCTGCTGTTTTGGGGGGTTGATTTTGGTTATTGAATACGTGGGGCTACGATCCACTGGGGGTTTTTGCATGATCTGCAGTCATATGGCGTTCTTACGGTAATTTGCTGGTCGTGGCTGCCCTGGGGCAGTTTTAACAACTTTTGTACGTAAGGACTGGTGGGTTCTCACTGCGGTTCTTTAGGGTTGCCGATTGAGCTTTTGGCAGACTGTATCGGGTGGTATTTGTTACAGCCGTTGATTGCAGCTACGTAGGAGTTTATTATACAGAGTGGATAGTTTTTCGTTACGATGGGCTAGGAGGTTTATTGTGGGTGCAGCTGGTCCTGCTTTGCCTTCTGGGTATACAGCTCTCCTTAGAGTCTTTTCTTTTTGGGTGCCCCCGGACGGGGGGGCCAGGGTGAAGTGTTGCGCAAGGATGATGCAACATTTGAGTTGGGTAACCCAGCGTGTGCTTTACTGGTCTCGGGGGTCCTGGTTGGTGAACGGTTTGTTTATCCAGCGGGTGTTGCTCCATTTGTCAGGAATTCTGTATAGAGCATGAGGCAAGACATGTTTTTTCGATGGCTCTGTGAATGGTCTCCCGCGTGGGTGTAGCCCGTCCGGCAATACATGGCTATGTCATTTATTCCATTATGCGCACTTGTCAGGAACGGCTGGTATTATGGGGACACGGTTGTGGTGCAGCGCTGCTGCGGGGGAGGTGTACTTTAGGTAGTGGGTGAGCAGGTTGCAACTATAACATTACTTTCATTAATGTCGGGTTGGTGGTACGGTGTAGCAGGGGAAGCTAGTGCGATGTGCATTGACTTTTAATGATTCTAAGGACCTGGTAATCGTCTGGGGCTGTGCTCCGTTTGGGGGTGCTTTTTGCGGTGCTTTAAGGCTGAGTGGTGGACAAGCATCGGGCACCGGTGAGTGCAATGTTTTGATGGATGGCCTGGGTTTATGGTGTCTGGAGTTTTCGGGAGACGTGATGTGTGTCTGAGTTTTCCTGGACTTCAGGTGGTGTGGAGTCGCTTTTCTTTCTTTTGTGAGTAGTGTCGAATCCGCAGTTCAGCGGGGAATGGGTGCGGAGTACATCTCACTTTTGGTAAGAGGGTGGCAACAATAGTGTTGTGATTCTGGGTTTGAAGTGCAAGGGTGATGCACACAATTAATTCGTTCCGGGTCGTGGTGATTACGGGGTGGATTGGTTTATGTTTTCTAGTTGGGTGGATATTTTAAGATAGATGCTATCATGCAGGGTTGACGGGACCAACAGCGTTTTGGTACTGCACGTGTGTGATGGAGACTTGGTCGCTGGGGCGTCAAGGGGTTTGATCTGAGACATCGGGCCTGAATGCTCCTGCCTGGGAGCCATGCTCGTGTTGTTGTTCATGACTATATAGTGGGGCACGTTTTTCAAGAATCTGTCGGAGGTTGGGGAACCAGTGTAGGTTCTGTTGTTACGTCTATAATGGTTGGCTTTGATTATTATCAGGTGGAGTGCAATTTTCTGCCTGGGAGCCGTGCTCGTGTTGGTGTCCATAGGGGCTCCTGTTTGGAATGACTACATAGTGGGTTTTACTGGGCACATTTTCAAGAATCTATCGGAGGTTTGGGGAACCAATGTAGGTTCTTTTGTTCACGGCAATAATGGTTGGCTTTGATTAATTATTAGGTGAAGTACAATTTTCGGAGGCGCCTGCAATGTTGCGGTCTCAACGAGGCAGAGGCGGCAGCTCAGGTTGGGGACTGGTCGCGCAGGCGGTGCATAGGATTGGACGATGCGGTTGGCTAGTTGCAGGTCTTGGGTGTGGCTGACCTTGTTGTACTGGTATTTTGGTGTAGGTTGGCATTGTGAGGTCTAATGGGGATCAGTTTTGATCGATTGGTCTTGGTACAGAAACATTGGTTACTCGAGCCGCAGAGTCGGCTCGGGTTGGGGTTTTTTGGTGGTGGTACTCGCACGTACAAGGTGTCATACGTGCTCGCGGTGGCGGAAAGGAGGGGGGTATTTGAAGTCGGTGGATTGCACAAAGAGCGGGGGGGTGAACCCAGTGCAGGAGCGGGTTACCCCTGGTGGTGCAATGGTATACTTGGTTAAGGTTGGTCCCAGCTGTGCTGGGTCACAGCGGGACATGTTAACGTGGGACCCTGCTGTGTTGGGTCACAGCGGGGCATGTTAACGTGGGTGCCTGCTGGGCTGGGTCCCAGCAGGACATTGGTTGGGCAACACTCGGCTGGGTGTCCTCGAGCCGGTGTGGTGCGGCTGAGGGCACGTGGTGGAGCTGGTGTTGCAATCATGTACAATGGACTCTTCATTTACCCCCCTCCTTTTGCTGGTGGTTATGTTTATGGAATATTTCTACGTTTATGGATAAAATGTTATTGCTTGTTTGGTGTTAATAAACGGGGCTGCTGTGGCCTTTTACATCCAATGTCGTGTCTTATTTAAGTTAAGAAGGGGTAAGTGTGGGTTTTTGGGAGGGGTCATTACAGTGAAGCCGTCAGTCAGACTTTCCAAAGTCACGTCAGCGGTAACTCTGATTTCTGTTTGGAGGGTGATTAATTTAAATATAAGTTCGCCGCTCACCCTGACAAGCCCTCGCAGGAAGCTGGCGGCAAAACGCGTGTCGGGGTGAAGGGACGCTGAGAGAATATATCTGAGGTTTTGGGGAATTGTCCATATACATGTATACTGAGTTCTATCCTAAGAATTTTCAAATTGATTTAGTTAATGGAGGATAACAGCTGTATAGTGTTTTCTAATAGTGTGTATGGGAGCTTATAGAGGTTCATAGTGTATTTTAGCACCTTATTTTTGTCTGCACTCCTTCTCATGTCTTTGTCATGATCCATTTTTGGATCTGTGGCACATCGGGGCTCTCATATTAAAACTTTTTTCCTTTCAGGCCATTGGGGGTTAATATTAGTTTTTGCCCCGGTGGCCGCTGGTGTTACTGCATCATTAGTTGGTCTTCTGGTGAGTTTTTCCCCCCCGGTGGCCGCTGGTGTTACTGCATTGTAATTAATTATCTATGCAGGCGGAAACCACTCCCACCTTCCTACTTAAGCTCACCAGGTGCACCAACAAAGGATATGTGCACACAAGCATTTTGTCACGTTTTTTTCGTGATTTTACCAAATAAAACACTTTAAAAATGCTTAAAAGAAGCATCCCATTCATTTTATTGAATTCTGAACTTTTTGTGCATATTGATGCGTTTTTTTCCATGAAAAAAACGCATTGCGGAAAAAAACGTAGCATGCTCATTAATTTCACGGAAAATTCCGCATTTCTAGCTATTTTCTATGAAACTGGGACCACTCTGGAAAAACTGCATAAAAAAAGTGTGTTTTTTGCGCAAAAACCACATGGAAAACGCACGGAAAAAAACACGCGTTTTCTAGGAAGGAGTCCGGTTTTCATGCAGAAATTTTCTGTATACGTTTGCACATAGCCTAACTGTTGGTGATATTGTTTCTCTTTGGAAACCAACCAAGCTGGAGTTCAGGAGCTGACAGAGTTCTGTGGATCTTCAGTTGTCTGCTGTTTTCAAGTGGCTAAATCTGCTATCCTGGAGCATTGCCGCAGAGCAAGCTAAGTCTAGTCTTTCAGTTTATTTAACCTCGAGGTGTCTGTATTACCCTTTTCCTGTTTTTTGGTGCAGTTTACTTTATTCCCTCTCTCACCTCCTGGGGAGGGGGTTGGGTGTTTAGCTCAGGGCTGAACAGGAGATAGGGACAGGTTGGAGACTTGGGCCTTATTATCTGTGAGCACGGACCAACACTGATCACATCCCCTCTTGAATAGCACAATGCCAAATATCGCCATATCGCCGCACTTAGACACATCCTGAACGCAGCAGCGCTCTAAGTAGGACGGCTCTCACAAGGGTAACCCACAATGATAGACAGGTATTGTACACGTCCTCCCTCCCACGTCCTACCTGTCTGTGGAACACACAGTATGACGCTGCTGAACCGCACACCAAGATTCTTCCACTTTGGAACTTCCGGTTGGCGGCGATAGTCACTGTGTATATATAACACCGGCCGGCACACTCCATACACCACGGGAGACAAGCGGTGGAAACCGCGTCTATGCTACTACCCACCTCACGCTTCTGTAACCGGTAAGATACTGCACTTTTATGATACAACTCGAGCAGCAGCCTGGCCATAACATTTTATCAGAGGACCTTATTAATCTTAGGCTCTTTGACTCCACAGACAGATGGCCCTCCATGCTTTGACATAGTTCTTAATGGTATGTAACACCATCACGCCACTATGGGCTCACTGGGACTTGGGTGCAAGCATGTTAGATAATATTAAAAAGATCCTTCTCCTATAGGACAGGTTGCCCTACAAATAAGTGCACTCAGTGCACTATATAGGTACGTGCTCATATATTTTTTGCGTCCTTCAGTGTGCATATAATTCCTATTAATGAATTTTCATTTCTCTACGTTTTCTATAATGCTCTATCGGTACACGGCATAATACTATTTTGTATACAATTGTACCCAGCAATATTTTATTGTATATACTTTGGTTTATTGATTTGTATTTTTGTTTTCAGTACATTGACGAAGGTCGCTGTGTCCGAAACGTTTACTGTATGTACTGTATTCTATTAAAATACCTTTTTTCACCTGCATTATCCACGTGTGTGTGCCAAGTTAGTTTATACAAGTACACGGATTGGGATCCTACTTGTTCACCACCACCTTAGAGTTGTGCCAACGGTTTTGTATATCTCTGAACAGGAGATAGGGAAGGTCGGAGACTTGGGCCTCACTACCTTTAAGTGTACCCCCAAGTTAAGCAAGGTCAGGGCACCCCCTTAGTCTTAGGGGAAGTTCAGGGGCCCTGGTTCCATATCCCCTGTTTTCCCCTTACTGCCCCGTGACAGTCTTACTTTTTTTACTATTAAGTTATATGTTTACATTTTAGGATTTCATTAGTATCTACTTTGCCACTGTAGTCAATTTACACAGCTATATTGTTGCTTTTTAATGTCCTGTGGTTGAGTCATGATTTTTCATAGAATTGCAGATTGGGAGGTCACTGTACTGCTATTTGTTGCTATACACCATATATAGATATATTTTCTCATACTTTGATTTAGTACTATTACTGATCATTTCAGCATCCCATGTATGGCATTTAGCTTTTTTTAGTGATATGTTTTATATATGTTACATTATCGACCTCCATCACTCAGCCTAACTTACTGCTTGGTCTGGGTTGCTATTTGTTGAATGTATTACAACAGTAGTAACTAGAGTTGAGCGAAACGGGTCGAAAAAATTCAAAAGTCGCCGACTTTTGGCAAAGTCGGGTTTCATGAAACGAAACCCGACCCTAGGATGAGGTCGGCCACGAGGTCGGCGACTTACGCGCCAAAGTCGCGTTTCAAAAGTTTGTTTTGCGCTCTTTTTTCAGCCAATCAGGATCCACGGACACTGTGGGCATCGTGATGACATAGGCACGGGTCACCACCATCTTTCAGAAGGGCATGCAAGTGATTGGCTTGCTTTGGTGGGCGTCACAGGGGGTATAAAAGGGCGTGCACGCCGACCGCCATCTTACTTCTGCCGATCTTAGCATAGGGAGAGGTTGCTGCTGATTCTGTAGGGAGAGCGTTAGGCAGGGAAGAAGACAAAAAAACTGCTTCTGCTGCTAGCGATTTGGCCTGCACAACACACCAGTCACTGTGTGTGCAGTGCAAGGGGAGGCTATATAGTGGTGTATCAGTGGTGTTGGTTGTTGGGCTGCCTTCTAAGGCTTCCTGACAGGCTGGCATTGCTGTTTACCCACTGCTCCGCAAACTGCTTTTTTAAAGGCAATCCAATCTCCCTTATCCTCTAGTCACTTTGGTCACAGCTGCGCCATCGAGCCTGTCACATAGCACTCAGATATTCATTGGGCCTCAAACTGCTTAAGCAATCCCAATTTTTTTTTTTGTCCTGCTGAGAAGAAAAAAAAACTGCTTCTGCTGCTGATAGCAATTTGGCCTGCACAACACACCAGTCACTGTGTGTGCAGTGCAAGGGGAGGCTATATAGTGGTGTATCAGTGGTGTTGGTTGTTGGGCTGCCTTTTAAGGCTTCCTGACAGGCTGGCATTGCTGTTTACCCACTGCTCCGCAAACTGCTTTTTTAAAAGCAATCCAATCTCCCTTATCCTCTAGTCACTTTGGTCACAGCTGTGCCATCGAGCCTGTCACATAGCGCTCAGATATTCATTGGGCCTCACACAATCCAAAAGTGTCCAGTGTCCAAAAGTGTGTGCAGACATTCAAAATCTCACTTGTCCTCTAGTCACTTAGGTCACAGCTGTGCCATCGAGCCTGTCACATAGCGCTCAGATATTCATTGGGCCTCACACAATCCAAAAGTGTCCAGTGTCCAAAAGTGTGTGCAGACATTCAAAATCTCACTTAACCTCTAGTCACTTAGGTCACAGCTGTGCCATCGAGCCTGTCACATAGCGCTCAGATATTCATTGGGCCTCACACAATCCAAAAGTGTCCAGTGTCCAAAAGTGTGTGCAGACATTCAAAATCTCACTTATCCTCTAGTCGCTTAGGTCACAGCTGTGCCATCGAGCCTGTCACATAGCGCTCAGATATTCATTGGGCCTCACACAATCCAAAAGTGTCCAGTGTCCAAAAGTGTGTGCAGACATTCAAAATCTCACTTATCCTCTAGTCACTTAGGTCACAGGTGTGCCATCGAGCCTGTCACATAGCGCTCAGATATTCATTGGGCCTCACACAATCCAAAAGTGTCCAGTGTCCAAAAGTGTGTGCAGAGATTCAAAATCTCACTTATCCTCTAGTCACTTAGGTCACAGCTGTGCCATCGAGCCTGTCACATAGCGCTCAGATATTCATTGGGCCTCACACAATCCAAAAGTGTCCAGTGTCCAAAAGTGTGTGCAGAGATTCAAAATCTCACTTATCCTCTAGTCACTTAGGTCACAGCTGTGCCATCGAGCCTGTCACATAGCGCTCAGATATTCATTGGGCCTCACACAATCCAAAAGTGTCCAGTGTCCAAAAGTGTGTGCAGAGATTCAAAATCTCACTTATCCTCTAGTCACTTAGGTCACAGCTGTGCCATCGAGCCTGTCACATAGCGCTCAGATATTCATTGGGCCTCACACAATCCAAAAGTGTCCAGTGTCCAAAAGTGTGTGCAGAGATTCAAAATCTCACTTATCCTCTAGTCACTTAGGTCACAGCTGTGCCATCGAGCCTGTCACATAGCGCTCAGATATTCATTGGGCCTCACACAATCCAAAAGTGTCCAGTGTCCAAAAGTGTGTGCAGACATTCAAAATCTCCCCTGTCCTATAGACACCTTGTACCTTGTTTTACATACTATATAGTTTGTTGGATTTTGTCTACATTTCTACCAAAAATGAGGAAGGCTGGTGGAAGAGGCCGTGGAATTGGGCGGGGGTTGGCAGCTGGTAATGATGGTGTTGGTGGTGGATCTGATGGTAGTGGCAAGAGCAAAATAGGACCGAATGCAGGAGGTGTTGAGCCTGCGTCATCGTCTGGCTACATAAGGCCTCGAACGCTTAGTTTTCTAGGAGTTGGCAAACCGCTTTTAAAGCCAGAGCATCAGGAAAAAGTTTTGTCTTACATTGCTGACTCAGCCTCCAGCTCTATCGCCTCCTCTTCTTCAGTTGTAAAAAGTAAAAGCACTGAGTCGTCATTGGAGGCTCATGTTCATGAACCACACCTTTCCTTGTGTCCTTCACCCCAACCAAGATTGAAGGATGACGCAGGCCATACTACTGATTACTCCATGGAGCTGTTTTCACATACCATGCCTGGATTATCAAGTGAAATGGTGAATTACCCAGGCCAAGATGAATCTGACATGGAGTGCACTGATGCACAGCCGCTGATGGATGATTCTGCTGGTACATTCACTCAGAGCACTACATTGTCCTCGCAGTGTACAGAGCCAGATTCTGACCCTGATGAGACTCAGGTGCCCCTTCCCGCACACTATACCACCATACACGGTGACACAGAGGAAGGTGCACATGACATAGAAGAGGAGGTGATGGATGACCCAGTTGTTGACCCAGATTGGCATCCATTGGGGGAAGAGGGTGCTGCTTCCAATAGCTCAGATGAGGAGCATCCACAGCAGACATCGACATCGCAACAGCTGTTATCTGGCAGGCCCGGAGCACTCCGAAGACAGGTTCCAAACATCAAAAGAGTTACTGGACAGCTTGTCCAGAGGGTCAAAAGATCACAGCGTGCTAGGCCGCAAAATGTCTGCCAAAGTAGGAAGAGTGCAGTGTGGCACTTTTTTGAACAAAATCCTCATGATCAGGCCAAGGTTATCTGTAAGAAGTGCGCAAAGACCTTTAGCCAAGGGAAAAATCTGAAAAATTTGAATACCAGTTGCATGCTTAGACATTTAACCAGCATGCACTTGCAAGCGTGGACACAACACCAAACCTCAAGTGCCACATGTGCAACTGATCACAACGAAGGTAGTCATCAACGCTACATTGTTTCCCCCACTGTAAGCCCACCGGTTAGCACAGCAGCAAATGTTGAGGTGTCGTTGCAAGGCCACAGCAGTCAGGGAATCCCACTGTTATATCAACGAAAGACTGATTCTAGGCCATCAGAAAGATGATGCCCTTTCGGTTGGTGGAAAGCATAGCTTTCCGCGAACTCATGGCCTATGCAGTACCACGCTATGACCTACCCAGTCGCCACTTCTTCTCTCGCAAAGCCATCCCAGCCCTCCACCATCATGTGAAAAACCGCATTGCCCATGCACTCAAGCAGTCAGTGAGCGGAAAGGTGCACCTCACAACTGATGCATGGTCCAGTCGGCATGGCCAGGGCCGTTACGTGTCCATCACTGCGCACTGGGTTAATGTAGTGGATGCAGGGTCCACAGGGGACAGCGGTGGTGGGACAGTGCTACCTAGCCCACGGTATAGGAAACAGTTGGCTGTAGGCGTTCCACCCTCCTCCTCCTCCTCCTCCTCCTCCTCCAGAAGCGAAAGCTCGTCCACAGAGCGCAGTCGTACGAGCACTCCATCTGCAGCTGCCACTGTTGCACACGATGTGTCCCCCTATTGAGCAGCTAGTGGAAAGCGTCAGCAGGCTGTGTTGCAGATGATGTGTTTGGGCGACAGACATACCGCCGAGGTGCTGGCCGAGTACTTTCAGCGACAAACTGAGTCATGGCTGGGCAGTGTACATCTTGAGGCAGGCAATGTAGTTAGTGATAACGGCCGTAATTTTGTGGCAGCCATAGCCCTTTCAAAACTCAGCCACATACCTTGCTTGGCTCACACCTTGAACCTGGTGGTGCAGTGCTTCCTCAAAAATTATCCGGAGTTAACAGCCCTGCTCCAGAAGGTGCGAAGACTGTGCGCGCACATCCGCCGGTCGCCTGTACACTCCGTTCGTATGCAGAAGCTGCAGCGATTGCTCCACCTTCCCAACCACCGCCTCATTATCGACATTGCAACAAGGTGGAACACCACCCTGCACATGGTGGAGCGGCTGTGCGAGCAGAGGCAGGCCATAATGCATTTGTGGGAGGATACACGGCCAGGCACTTTGAGAGCAGACATGGAGTTGCCAGGTGTGCAGTGGTCGAAGCTGAAAGACCTTTGTAAAGTCCTTCAGTGTTTTGAGGAATGCACACGGCTGGTAAGCGCAGACGACGCCATCCTAAGCATGAGCATCCCACTTATGCGTCTGCTCATACAAACTTTGACGCACCTTAAGGAGCAGGCGTCTGCAGCCAATGTTGATGAGGAGGAAGAGGAGGAGGGAATCCTTGATGACATTCAGCCATTGTCTGCTCAGGGACCTCTCCTGGACGAGGTGGAGGAAGAAGAGGAGGAGGAGGATGATGATGGGGATGATTACTTAGGGGAGGAGGATGCATCTCGTGGGGCAAGTGAAAATGTTGGCGTGGCAAGGTCTGGTACAGGGTTTGTGCGTGACTGGAGGGATGTGGATTTGCCAGAAAGTGCTCCACCACCCAGCACTCGCAGTGCATCATTGACACTGGGAACATTGGCCCACATGTCAGATTATGCCTTGCGGATCCTAAAAAGGGACCCCCGCATTGCCAAAATGATGAACGATGATGACTACTGGTTGGCCAGCATCCTGGATCCACGCTATAAAGGCAAATTACAAAACATCATGCCACAGGAGAACCTTGACCTAATATTGGCTAATAAACAAGCAACTCTGGTAAATCGGTTGCTTGAGGCATTCCCAGCACACAGCAGCGGTGATGGTTCTCACATGAGCCGTACGGGCCGGGGGCAGCTTGGCAGAGGTGTTCGTGATGCACACAGCAGAAGTGGCGTTGGAGACAGGGGTTTCATGACAATGTTGTGGACTGATTTTTCAAATACCGCTCACACAACTGGTAATACTGCATCGATGGAAAGTGACAGGAGACAGCAGTTGTCAACTATGGTTACAAACTACTTTTCCTCCCATATCGATGTTCTCCCACACAGGTCATTCCCCTTTGACTATTGGGCCGCTAAACTGGACACCTGGCCTGAATTGGCCCAATATGCCTTACAGGAGCTCGCTTGCCCAGCTGCAAGTGTGCTATCGGAAAGAGTCTTCAGTGCAGCTGGATCAATCCTGACAGAAAAAAGGACCCGTCTGTCAACCCAAAATGTGGATGATCTAACCTTCATTAAAATGAACCACGCATGGGTTTCCAATGATTTTGTCCCACCTTCCCCTGATGACACATAGGGTGACAGAAAAATGGCTTGCTTTGGTCCACCTCTTCCTGGTACTTCACCTATTTCGCCTTTTGCATCAGCTGAATGTCCAACATCAACATATTCCACTTTCTAAAACTCCCTAACTGTGCTGCCTCCCCCCCATGGCCGGGGTCACCACCTAGCGCACGACACCGTGCGAGTGCCGTTGCCCTGGACAGGTGGGTAGGCCAACTCTTGGGCGCGGGCACTGGCACAGGGTCCCTCATAGTGCAATCAAGTGTCTCTGACGGTGGTGGTGCACACCCACCGTCAGACACACCGCTGTACTATGAGGGGCCCAGTGCCAGTACCGACACCCACGAGTGGGCCCCCCTTGCTTGGGCAGGGCCCCAGCATTTGCAATCTTTACCTCTCCCTGCTCCTCCACTGTGTAATCTGGGCCGTCAAATCCATACTGTGCCTGACACCGTCTGAGCCTGCCTCCTGATGTATAGACATATATTTTGAATGTGTACGCTATCCATACATGTTATCCGGGGATACGGTACCCTTTCTAACCTTTGTGCAATCACGTGCAATCCATACTGGGCCTAACACCGTCTGAGCCTGCCTCATGCTGTATAGACATATATTTTGAATGTGTACGCTATCCATACATGTTATCCGGGGATACGGTACCCTTTCTAACCTTTGTGCAATCACGTGCAATCCATACTGGGCCTAACACCGTCTGAGCCTGCCTCCTGAGACATATATTTTGAATGTGTACGCTATCCATACATGTTATCTGGGGATACGGTACCCTTTCTAACCTTTGTGCAATCACGTGCAATCCATACTGGGCCTAACACCGTCTGAGCCTGCCTCATGCTGTATAGACATATATTTTGAATGTGTACGCTATCCATACATGTTATCCGGTGATACGGTACCCTTTCTAACCTTTGTGCAATCACGTGCAATCCATACTGGGCCTAACACCGTCTGAGCCTGCCTCATGCTGTATAGACATATATTTTGAATGTGTACGCTATCCATACATGTTATCCGGTGATACGGTACCCTTTCTAACCTTTGTGCAATCATGTGCAATCCATACTGGGCCTAACACCGTCTGAGCCTGCCTCCTGAGACATATATTTTGAATGTGTACGCTATCCATACATGTTATCTGGGGATACGGTACCCTTTCTCACCTTTGTGCAATCACGTGTAATCCATACTGGGCGTGAGAACGGCTGGCGAGCTGTTAAGCAAGCTACAGCACCTGTCCAGACAAGTACAGGGATTCCCTAGCGAGGAGACTTATTTGATTGTTTTCAATGTTGGGACAGCAATTTTTGGGGAGCACTATACTCTGGAGAATGATAGATGGGGCCCACCATACACTGGAACATTCCAAAGGTGGACATCAGACACTGGAGCAGCATTTACAGGGCCCATTATACACTAGAGCATTAGAAATGGGGCCCATTATGTTTGGAGCATTATTTGGGCCCATAAGACAGTGGAGCTTCATCCATGGGGACCAACATATACTGTAGCATTATGTGGAGCTCATCATATACTGTTTCAAACATTATATGGGACCAATGATTCTGTATGGACAAATAGATGGGCCTCGTCATGAGATGTAAAAAGTGAGGTATTTTTCATTGGACTATACCGCTATTTCTCTGCCGTATCGGAGCATGATGAGTTGTGGTATGTGTTAAAGGGGCGCTCTTTCGCCCAGGGCACATGAAAACCTGGAGCCAGCCCTCCCCCCCCACAGTTTGTAGCCAAATAACCCCCATTTTTCAGTGCGTAACTTGTATTATGAAGTTAATTAAGGTTGACAAGCTTAAGAAAGAAGAATTGATGCTTTTGGCATTCAAATGGGCACTGTAGGTGTGTTTCCTGTCCTCCTCTCACTGCCGACTTTTATTCCCCATTGACTTACATTGGGTTTCGTGTTTCGGGACGACCCCGACTTTTCCCTATAATCGGACGATCTTGCTCGACCCGACTTTTGGAAAAGTCGGGTTTCACGAAACGAAACGCGACCCTAAAAAACCAAAAGTCGCTCAACTCTAGTAGTAACTACTGCAGAACTATTACAATAGATATTTATCATTGGATTTTCTCATAGCAAATAGCAGAGTATGGCCAGTGATTAGAGAAGAGTAATACATGCCAGTTTCTTTCTGGTTATGTTGGATGAGCCTGCTATTATTTTTCACTGGATAGACATTTTATTGCTATCTAATTTTTGACTCATTTATTTTAATTATTAATCTAATTGTCCTCTAAGCGTTTCACGCCGGTGAGCACATCAGCACGAAGACACTATGGCTCTGGCACCTACAAAACGAGCCACGTATCATGGCCACCAACCATTGCTAGCAGTCTCCTTTTCCTTATGTGCCCGCCGATGGATGAAAGGGTGAAACGCGTAGAAACCAATAAGATTATTAATTTCAATAAATGAGACAAAAAATCGATTTGATCCAATGATGGATAATAGCAGGTTCAGCCATATTTCAAAATTAAAAGAAAGAAATTGAACTGTGTTACCCCTCTCTAAAAATCTGTCAACTTTTTACTCTGAGAAAATGCACATTTATTTCAGTAGTTTTGCTAATATTGTAGTTACTACTGTTGCAATATATTGATGGCTAGATTTACACAAAGCTAATAATAATAATAAAAGTTAATTTTAAGCTATTTAGTCCACACAAGTCAGTGGTGTATATGGATGGCCCCCTACCAACAGAATCACTGGCAATTCGACTTCCCGGAATTACCTATGAGAATATAAGGGAACAGCTGTCCATATGCCTTATTGGAAGCAAGGGACCCCTCTATAAGTCATAGCGGAGAGCTACTCCCCAAGTGAAGTATCAAGCACATTTCCTTTAAGTGCTACTCTACTTTTAACGATTATAATCGTAATGCAAATGAACGTTAATTATTGTCTTGTAGCATGTTTCCTATATAATGTTATTTGATTTTTCTGCAGACATTGATAAATACCTTTATAAATACATGGAAATGCATTACCGGCAAACCATATATTGGAGGCAAACCTTGTGTCAATGCCACCGAACATTCATTTCCATTCAGTTTATTTTAGCTGTCAGGCAAAAGTGAATCCTGATGGTTTTATAAAAAGGTATAAATAGGTTTGTAATAAGTCCTCAAGGAGAAGCGATAGTTTAAAAGGGAACGTGGGACTGAGAAAGCATTAATGCAGGATCAAACAGGAAAGTCATTTCCATATAAGATGCGTCTATTCCTGACTTTCATGGTAAATTGGTGATATTTACCACTTTTTACAACAAATGCTGACTGAGAACTAAAAAGCTTTCCTTGGTGGGCGGTTATGCACTGTAAGAAAAAAAATCCTGCGATCATTCAAGCGCTCTTCTACTCTTTCCTCTGTTTCTTGTTTTTTATTAGCAGAAGATCTGACGCTCTGTTCACATTGACGTCATGGCTTCAGTTTGTACAGAAGCCATGACAGACAGGACAAATCAAAAAAGATTTATTTTGGAATGGAAGCGTGTGCTGCATTAGTCCCGTGGTAAAACTACAATGGAAATCTGAAAAGAATCTAAAAACAAACTAAAGAAAGTGTGGGCAAAGCCTTAGTTAGTAAACAAAAAATTGACAAATCTGCAGTAACATTGTTAATTAGCAACTTGCCTTTTGGGCTTTTTTCCTTTTTTTACAAGGTTTCTTGTTCTGCAGTTTCAAGTACCAGAGGTGTTTTATTTTTACAAAATATTTGATTTCAACAACATGAAGCATATTTGCAAGAAAAACAATATGTATGTATATAATTAAAAAAAACAAAGACAGAAACATAGTAAGTAAATACCCTACAGTAAATAAACAGCAATAGTGCATGAAAATAATATAGGGTGCTTAGTTAACATAGTTTTGATTTAAAAAAAGATGTACAAGCCATCCCACCACGTCACGGTGACACTAGTTGAGATGGTTCTACTCTAATATTAAAACTTTACCGTTTGTCATGTGACATGCACTTATCAGTCCTTTTCAGTCCTTATCTACATGCATGTCACTTGACAAACAGTAAGGTTTTAAAATTAAACAATCCATATAATACTGCAGGAATCCAAATAACCGTAGTCTTGTCAATCCCATACTAATTTTTTGAAGTGTGGGGTGCACGCAGGCATCCCATAAGCAAATCATCACAGAAGCTAAGCATCAAGCAAAATGGCAGTTATCCATGGCAAGGAATTAACATTCATCTTCTCTCTTCACACAGGTAATCAAATCATTCAACTTCTGAACTGATCCACCCTGCATGTATTCACTCCATTCACTGTTATAGCAAGCAGCCTGAATGGTTCAACTCCCCACCTCTGCTGGCTGTCATTTCTGCTGCAATATATCCAAATGGTAATCAAATCATTCAACTTCTGAACTGATCCACCCTGCATGTATTCACTCCATTCACTGTTATAGCAAGCAGCCTGAATGGTTCAACTCCCAACCTCTGCTGGCTGTCTTTTCTGCTGCAATATATCCAAATGGTACAAGTCCATACTTCTGCTTGCTGTCTGTCTCTTGCTGCTTTACCATTTTTGCAACATATTTTAATATGCCTGCTAAAGCTTTGGTATAATTCATTTGTTGCACTGTATTTAATACCTACTGCTTTATATCCATGACTGGGGCCTCTCTAGATCTTATCAGGTGAAAGGTGCTATAACAAATAGATGCAGCCTGGTCTTGTGCCTTTGATCACCTAACCAGCCCCTGGTGTGCTGGCCCCAGCTGCCAAATTATCCCAAACCAGCTCCTACAATCCCTCTCTCCTGACCCTGTAGTGTGGCCTATATATTTAGTAGTTCCTAAGGGGAAGGACGCAGTGTGGGGTGCACGCAGGCATCCCATAAGCAAAGCATCACAAAAGCTAAGCATCAAGCAAAACGGCAGTTATCCATGGCAGTTAATCAGGGCAGGAATCAGGTAACCCACACTTTGCTTTCCCCTTTAACCATGTGCTTTATTTCTATCCTCCTGTGCTCCCTTGCCATCCACATTCACCGCCTTATCCCTCCTCCATCATGACTCATACACATCAGCCCCTCTATATTTCCCTCTCCCATGTACAGCTCTCATGCACTCCTCACCTTCCTGAAAAACCTCAGCCCATCTTGCCCAATCATATCGCAGAAAAAAACTACTTACAATTCCAACAACTATTTGCTCTTTATCTTCCTACTCCTACTGATTTCAGGTGACATCTCCCCCAACCCTGGTCCACCATCCCCCATCCTCAACCCCTACCCTACCTCATATCGAAACCATACTAATCTTATTAATATTACTTGCATTCCCTCATCTATGTCTTTTAATTGTGCCCTCTGGAATCCACGGTCTGTATGTAACAAGCTTCCTTTCCTGCACAACTACTTTCTGAACAACTCTCTTAATCTGTTGGCCCTCACTGAAACCTGGATTCAGGATTCTGACACTGTCTCTCCTGCTGCCATTTCCTATGGTGGCTTACAATTCTCTCATTCCCCGAGACCCACAAACAGACATGGTGGTGGAGTCGGCATACTCCTGTCCCCACAATGCACTTTCCAGGTCATCCCCCCAATTCCATCACTTTCATTCCCTTCTTTTGAGGTCCACATCATCAGGCTCTTCCGTCCCCTCTCCCTCACAGTAGCGGTCATATACCGGCCCCCAGGCTCAGCCACCCACTTCCTTGACCACTTTTCAGCCTGGCTGCTGCACTTCATGTCCTCAGAACTATCAACTCTTATCCTGGGAGACTTCAACATCCCCATTAACAGCCCTACTTCCACATCTGCATCCCAGCTTCTATCACTAACCATCTCTCTAGGCCTCTCGCAGCTTTCAACATCTGAGACACACAAGGACGGTAACACCCTTGATCTGGTCTTTGTCTGGCTCTGTTCAATCTCCCACGTAAACAACTCACCGCTTCCACTCTCTGACCACAACATTCTCTCCTTCACGCTCACAAATCCTCGCCCACCCCAGCTCCCGCCTACCTACCACACAGTTAGAAATCTACAAGCCATTAACCCTCAGACACTTTGGGGTATTGATCGCATTCATTTAGGAATTAGAGGTGGTGATGCTGTACAACTTTTGACACAAAGAGAATGTCGATGGATCACGATGTTGGATACATTAGCACTGGCAGGTCTAAATGAACTCAGTTTCTCCTCATTCTTAGAACTTTATTTTTCCTGGATTTATTTTAATATATGTTTTGTCTCTTTTTTTTTAGTTGTGTTCCATATTGTATGAGTAATTATGAACATTTTCCCCCTGGACCCATGACGTGCTGTCTTATTGGATTAAGAAGATCATAGTCCATTAAAATAACCCAGCAACTGAATTTTCAGCGACATATTAATTATGCTATCCTTTGCACTGGTTTGCATTTAGGCACTTTATTTGTTGCACTTTATGTGTTTATAATTATTTTCACTTATAGAGTTTATATAGTGATCAAAAAGTTCACAGTTCATTAAAATAAACCAATAATAGGAATTTTCCTGTTATATATTAACTATGTGATTTTTTGCACTGATTTTGCACTTATGCACTTTATTTGTGTACTTTATGTCACTTATAATTATGCTTACGTATATAGTCTATATAGTGATCAATGTATGCACATTCTCACTGCCGTATTGTTATAATATGTTTTTAATTATTATTACTTTGTAATGTCAATAAGGTATGCACATTTTTTATCACTATCATTAGCGAATAGTAGCAGGATATATTTGTTGAGTAAGTAGTGAACGGGTTTAGACTATTTTTACATATACTAAGGCACACAAGGTTGTTTTGTGCGCATGTTACGGGCACAGAGACCTTCAGCGCGTCACTTCCGGCTACAACTGATGACGGATGCGATTCAGTGATGTCACCGGGTATTCCGGGTGAACCGTGCGGCCATCTTGACGCCTGATAGTGACGTAAATTCCTGGTCCTATTTTCCGGCGACGTGCCAATTAGCGCAACACTTTACAGCCAGTAATGGTGTTTAAAAGGGGAGAAGGGACATACCACGCCATCTCAGCCCCCTGACAAAGCCTACACGAAACGTGCGTAGGGGCTTGCTGTGTGGCGTGCAGAGCATCCATGGGTAAGAGATCTTGAACGCTGTGATTGCATGTATGGTCATTATGGGGTCAAGATTGCTACGATGCTAAAATGATTCACTTTGGGGCATTTCATTTCTGACTACACTGGTGACCAGCGGTCTTGCGATGTATGATTATATACAATAGTGAAGAGCACTGTCACTTTATCTTTAGATATATTGTGGTTACTATTATCCCATTTGGATTGCTGTGCACTGCCGCATACCTTTTTGCTGCACCTGTATGCCTGTGCAAATTACTCTGTAATGTCATGGCAATTGTCTCTAAGTTGTTCTGGTATTTTGTTTATGTGAGATCAATAAAGATTCCTTTTATCTCATTCTTTTTTCTGGTGGATTTAGCACACTGTAACATCTCTGCTGGCGTCACTGCATGGCCTCCCATCCCCCGCACACCAACTTACTTTCTGCTTCAAGCCATGCTGTGAAATCTGTCTGTTGCCAGTCCTGTGCTCCATGCTTCTGCTCTCCATGTTTCCTGACTGTGTGTATAGGGGGCGGCGTCTGAACTCTCTGGTTCTTATGCAGTCAGGGTGCACCTGTGTAATATGTCCCTTACCAATCACCAAGAGGCCTTGACTATTTAGTTTCGCCACACCCACTGACCTTTGCCTGTGCAATGTCTAAACTCAGTTAGCTCCTTGCTGCTGAGCCAGCCAGGCTCTGTCCTATGTCTTGCCTTCTCTGAAGGCTCTTACTGCGTATTCCTGTGTCTTGGTACCTTGCCTAGCATTTCTCTGTCTGCCTGCAAGGAGGCAGAATATCCTGGCTCTTGAGTCTTGTTCCCAGTGCCTTGTCTGTTCTCTGTCCGCCTGCCAGGAGGCAGAATATCCTGGTCCTTGTGTCTCTGTCTGAACTCAGTCTTTCCTCTGTCTGTCAGTCTCCTTGTCTGTGGTCCCTTCTCTGCTGTGTCTTTCCTTGTGTCCTCCGTATCTGAGGCTCTGCTCTCTTGCAGCTCTGCCTGCACGGCTCCCCTGCCGCTCTGCCTGCACGGCTCTCCTGTCGCTCTGCCTGCACGGCTTCCCTGCCGCTCTGCCTGCACGGCTCCCTAGCCGCTCTGCCTGCACGGCTCCCTAGCCGCTCTGCCTGCACGGCTCCCTAGCCGCTCTGCCTGCACGGCTCCCTAGCCGCTCTGCCTGCACGGCTCCCTAGCTTCTCTGCCTGCATGGCTCTGCCTACTCCACACTCCAGCCTATATCCGTACCTGCACCTCCTGTGTGAACAGGTCCAAATCCTGTTCCAACATACACCACTTCTTCCTGCCTACACCTGCTGTGTGAATAGGTCCTTACCTGTCCCTTCTCATACCACGCCCGCCTGTCCTGTGTCTCCAAGCCGTGTCCGCCTGTCCTGTGTCTCCAAGCCGTGCCCGCCTGTCCTGTGTCTCCAAGCCGTGTCCGCCTGTCCTGTGTCTCCAAGCCGTGCCCGCCTGTCCTGTGTCTCCAAGCCGTGCCCGCCTGTCCTGTGTCTCCAAGCCGTGCCTGCCTGCCAGTGTATCAAGCCGTGCCCAGTGTCTCCAAGCCGTGCCCGCTTGCCCAGTGTCTCCAAGCTGTGCCCGCTTGCCCAGTGTCTCCAAGCTTTGCCCGCTTGCCCAGTGTCTCCAAGCCGTGCCCGCTTGCCCAGTGTCTTCAAGCCGTGCCCGCTTGCCCAGTGTCTCCAAGCCACGCCTGCTTGCCCAGTGTCTCAGCCGTGCCTGTCGTGTCTACCTGCCTGCCTGTCTATAGCACCTGTCCAAGTGACTTGTCCCCGAGTGGGATCAGCAGCCACAGCCAGACACCACCCTGGAGTGGCACCCGACAGCTACCTGCCGCACAAGCCTGACCTCACCATCAGAGGCTCCAGTGAAGACCAAGGTAGCTGTTGTAGTCACGCCCCTTCCAGGGTAGTCTGGTTTGTGGCACAGTGGGGCCACAAACCCCCGGCTCGCGCCATTCAGCCAAGGCGCGAGCGTGACACACTCCAATTCTCTTTTTGTATCCACTGTTATAGGGAGTTAGTCTATGGCTAATGCATGCGGTGGTATGGGCACTATGGCCTAAGGCCGTGTTGTAATATGTACAGTTGTGGCCAAAAGTATTGACACCCCTGCAATTCTGTCAGATAATACTCAGTTTCTTCCTGAAAATGATTGCAGGCACAAATTCTTTGGCATTATTATCTTCATTTAATTTGTCTTAAATGAAAAAGCACAAAAGAGAATGACGCAAAAAGCAAAACATTGATCATTTCACACAAAACTCCAAAAATGGGCCAGTCAAAAGTATTGGCACCCTCAGCCTAATACTTGGTTGCACAACCTTTAGCCAAAATAACTGCGATCAACCGCTTCCAGTAACCATCAATGAGTTTCTTACAATGCTCTGCTGGAATTTTAGACCATTCTTCTTTGGCAAACTGCTCCAGGTCCCTGATATTTGAAGGGTGCCTTCTCCAAACTGCCATTTTTAGATAACTTCACAGGTGTTCTATGGGACTCAGGTCTGGACTCATTGCTGGCCACCTTAGAAGTCTCCAGTGCTTTCTCTCAAACCATTTTCTAGTGCTTTTTGAAGTGTTTTGGGTCATTGTCCTGCTGGAAGACCCATGACCTCTGAGGGAGACCCAGCTTTCTCACACTGGGCCCTACATTATGCTGCAAAATTTGTTGGTAGTCTTCAGACTTCATAATGCCATGCACACGGTCAAGCAGTCCAGTGCCAGAGGCAGCAAAGCAACCCCAAAACATCAGGGAACCTCTGCCATGTTTGACTGTAGTGAGAAAAGTAAGTTAATGCGTATGCACAATGTAAGTGCATATTAACACATGACCATTAACCAGAGAAAACAAAAAGCAAAAAACACAAATATAACTAAAAAGTAAAAAATATACTGCAAATAATGCATAAAGGTAATGATAATAATAAGGGTATTTAGTAAACATAATTTTGATCAAAATAATGTACAAGCCATCCCGCCACGTCACGGCAACCCTTGTGGGACAGTCCCTACTCTAGTATTTAAAACCTTTTCACTTGCCAAGTGGCGTGAATGTGAATAAGGGTCGAGCGACTGAACCACTAGTAACAGCTTAGGCCAGACTGGATGGCTTTCCCAGCTCAGAAAAAGGGCGGTCACACCCATATATGCACTGAATGCACAATGAAATGAATAAAAAACAAATCTGAACTGAGAAAAGTAAGTTAATGCGTATGCACAATGTAAGTGCATATTAACACATGACCATTAACCAGAGAAAACAAAAAGCAAAAAACACAAATATAACTAAAAAGTAAAAAATATACTGCAAATAATGCATAAAGGTAATGATAATAATAAGGGTATTTAGTAAACATAATTTTGATCAAAATAATGTACAAGCCATCCCGCCACGTCACGGCAACCCTTGTGGGACAGTCCCTACTCTAGTATTTAAAACCTTTTCACTTGCCAAGTGGCGTGAATGTGAATAAGGGTCGAGCGACTGAACCACTAGTAACAGCTTAGGCCAGACTGGATGGCTTTCCCAGCTCAGAAAAAGGGCGGTCACACCCATATATGCACTGAATGCACAATGAAATGAATAAAAAACAAATCTGAACTGAGAAAAGTAAGTTAATGCGTATGCACAATGTAAGTGCATATTAACACATGACCATTAACCAGAGAAAACAAAAAGCAAAAAACACAAATATAACTAAAAAGTAAAAAATATACTGCAAATAATGCATAAAGGTAATGATAATAATAAGGGTATTTAGTAAACATAATTTTGATCAAAATAATGTACAAGCCATCCCGCCACGTCACGGCAACCCTTGTGGGACAGTCCCTACTCTAGTATTTAAAACCTTTTCACTTGCCAAGTGGCGTGAATGTGAATAAGGGTCGAGCGACTGAACCACTAGTAACAGCTTAGGCCAGACTGGATGGCTTTCCCAGCTCAGAAAAAGGGCGGTCACACCCATATATGCACTGAATGCACAATGAAATGAATAAAAAACAAATCTGAACTGAGAAAAGTAAGTTAATGCGTATGCACAATGTAAGTGCATATTAACACATGACCATTAACCAGAGAAAACAAAAAGCAAAAAACACAAATATAACTAAAAAGTAAAAAATATACTGCAAATAATGCATAAAGGTAATGATAATAATAAGGGTATTTAGTAAACATAATTTTGATCAAAATAATGTACAAGCCATCCCGCCACGTCACGGCAACCCTTGTGGGACAGTCCCTACTCTAGTATTTAAAACCTTTTCACTTGCCAAGTGGCGTGAATGTGAATAAGGGTCGAGCGACTGAACCACTAGTAACAGCTTAGGCCAGACTGGATGGCTTTCCCAGCTCAGAAAAAGGGCGGTCACACCCATATATGCACTGAATGCACAATGAAATGAATAAAAAACAAATCTGAACTGAGAAAAGTAAGTTAATGCGTATGCACAATGTAAGTGCATATTAACACATGACCATTAACCAGAGAAAACAAAAAGCAAAAAACACAAATATAACTAAAAAGTAAAAAATATACTGCAAATAATGCATAAAGGTAATGATAATAATAAGGGTATTTAGTAAACATAATTTTGATCAAAATAATGTACAAGCCATCCCGCCACGTCACGGCAACCCTTGTGGGACAGTCCCTACTCTAGTATTTAAAACCTTTTCACTTGCCAAGTGGCGTGAATGTGAATAAGGGTCGAGCGACTGAACCACTAGTAACAGCTTAGGCCAGACTGGATGGCTTTCCCAGCTCAGAAAAAGGGCGGTCACACCCATATATGCACTGAATGCACAATGAAATGAATAAAAAACAAATCTGAACTGAGAAAAGTAAGTTAATGCGTATGCACAATGTAAGTGCATATTAACACATGACCATTAACCAGAGAAAACAAAAAGCAAAAAACACAAATATAACTAAAAAGTAAAAAATATACTGCAAATAATGCATAAAGGTAATGATAATAATAAGGGTATTTAGTAAACATAATTTTGATCAAAATAATGTACAAGCCATCCCGCCACGTCACGGCAACCCTTGTGGGACAGTCCCTACTCTAGTATTTAAAACCTTTTCACTTGCCAAGTGGCGTGAATGTGAATAAGGGTCGAGCGACTGAACCACTAGTAACAGCTTAGGCCAGACTGGATGGCTTTCCCAGCTCAGAAAAAGGGCGGTCACACCCATATATGCACTGAATGCACAATGAAATGAATAAAAAACAAATCTGAACTGAGAAAAGTAAGTTAATGCGTATGCACAATGTAAGTGCATATTAACACATGACCATTAACCAGAGAAAACAAAAAGCAAAAAACACAAATATAACTAAAAAGTAAAAAATATACTGCAAATAATGCATAAAGGTAATGATAATAATAAGGGTATTTAGTAAACATAATTTTGATCAAAATAATGTACAAGCCATCCCGCCACGTCACGGCAACCCTTGTGGGACAGTCCCTACTCTAGTATTTAAAACCTTTTCACTTGCCAAGTGGCGTGAATGTGAATAAGGGTCGAGCGACTGAACCACTAGTAACAGCTTAGGCCAGGCTTTCATTGTGCATTCAGTGCATATATGGGTGTGACCGCCCTTTTTCTGAGCTGGGAAAGCCATCCAGTCTGGCCTAAGCTGTTACTAGTGGTTCAGTCGCTCGACCCTTATTCACATTCACGCCACTTGGCAAGTGAAAAGGTTTTAAATACTAGAGTAGGGACTGTCCCACAAGGGTTGCCGTGACGTGGCGGGATGGCTTGTACATTATTTTGATCAAAATTATGTTTACTAAATACCCTTATTATTATCATTACCTTTATGCATTATTTGCAGTATATTTTTTACTTTTTAGTTATATTTGTGTTTTTTGCTTTTTGTTTTCTCATGTTTGACTGTAGGGACAGTGTTCTTTTCTTTGAATGCCTCTTTTTTTCTCCTGTAAACTCTATGTTGATGGCTTTGCCCAAGAAGCTCTACTTTTGTCTCATCTGACCAGAGAACTTTCTTCCAAAATGTTTTAGGCTTTTTCAGGTAAGTTTTGGCAAACTCCAGCCTGGCTTTTTTATGTCTCGGGGTAAGAAGTGGGGTCTTCCTGGGTCTCCTATCCATACAGTCCCTTTTAATTCAGGCGCCGACAGGTAGTACGGGTTGACACTGTTGTACCCTTGGACTGCAGGGCAGCTTGAACTTGTTTGGATGTTAGTCGAGGTTCTTTATGCAACATCTGCACAATCATGCTTTGAAATCTCTTGTCAATTTTTCTTTTCCGTCCCCATCTAGGGAGGTTAGCCACAGTGCCATGGGCTTTAAACTTCTTGATGACACTGCGCACAGTGGACACAGGAACATTCAGGTCTTTGGAGATGGACTTGTAGCCTTGAGATTGCTCATGCTTCCTCACAATTTGGTTTCTCAAGTCCTCAGACAGTTCTTTGGTCTTCTTTCTTTTCTCCATGCTCAATGTGGTACACACAAGGACACAGGACAGAGGTTGAGTCAACTTTAATCCATGTCAACTGGCTGCAAGTGATTTAGTTATTGCCATCACCTGTTAGGTGCCACAGGTAAGTTACAGGTGCTGTTAATTACACAAATTAGAGAAGCATCACATGATTTTTCGAACAGTGCTAATACTTTTGTCCACCCTCTTTTTATGTTTGGTGTGGAACTATATCCAATTTGGCTTTAGGACAATTCTTTTTGTGTTTTTTCATTTAAGACAAATTAAATGAAGATAATAATACCAAAGAATTTGTGTTTGCAATCATTTTCAGGAAGAAACTGAGCATTATCTGACAGAATTGCAGGGGTGTCAATACTTTTGGCCACAACTGTATAGTGTTCCAAAGATTTTGCTTGCTCCTCTCATCCTCTCATCTGACCACATGCACTACCGACCCCATTCCCTCACATCTCCTCCAGTCTCTCTCTCCAGCTGTCACAACTCACCTAACTACAATCTTTAATCTCTCCCTCACCTCGGGAATTTTCCCATCCTCCTTCAAACACGCCATTGTTACTCCATTACTAAAGAAACCCGCTCTTGACCCATCCTGCACAAACAACTACAGACTAGTCTCCAATCTCCCCTTCATCTCTAAACTTTTGGAGCGCCTAGTCTACTCCCACCTTACCCATTACCTCTCCACTCACTCCCTCCTAGACCCTTCACAGTCCGGCTTCTGCCCCCTACATTCGACTGAAACTGCACTCATCAAAGTGACCAATGACATTCTGACAGCAAAACATAATGGTGACCACTCTCTGCTCATCCTTCTTGACCTATCTGCAGCTTTCAAAACTGTTGACCACCATCTTCTACTCTCTAGGCACTGCTCTCTCCTGGTTCACTTCCTATCTTTCTGACCGCTCCTTCAGTGTTTTGTTCTCTGGCTCCACGTCATCTCCTCTTCCTCTCGCTGTCGGGGTACCTCAGGGCTCAGTCCTTGGCCCCCTTCTCTTCTGTCTCTACGCAGCCCCAATTGGACATACCATCAGCAGATTTGGCTTTCAGTACCATCTTTATGCTGATGACACAAAACTATATAAGTCATTCCCCGACCTTACCCCCGCTGTACTAAAGAATGCCAGTGACTGTCTGTCTGCTGTCTCCAACATCAAGGCCGCTCTCTATCTGAAACTCAACCTCTCCAAAACTGAAGTTCTTCTGCTCCCGCCATCTACTAACCTCCCTAAATCTGACATTTCCCTCTCCGTGGGTGGCACCACAATAAAACCCTGGCAGCATTCGCTCTGTCTGGGTGTTATGTTTGACACCAATCTCTCCTTCACATCCCATATACAATCTCTTGCCCGCTCTTGCCGCTTACACCTAAAGAACATTTCTAGAATCCGCCCTTTTCTCACCATGGAAACAACAAAAACCCTCACTGTAGCATTGATCCACACCCGCCTGGATTACTGCAACCCTCTATTAATTGGCCTCCCCGTTACTCGACTATCCCCTCTCCAGTCCATACTTAATGCAGCGGCCAGGATCGTCCATCTGGCTAATCGGTACTCTGACACGTCCGCTCTTCGTCAGTCCTCACATTGGCTGCCCATTCATTATAGGATCCAATTCAAAGTACTTGCTCTCACCCACAAAGCTCTCCACAGTACAGCACCCCCCTACATCTCCTCCCTCATTTCTGTCTATTGGCCTAACTGACCGCTGCGCTCTGCAAACGACTTTCGACTAACCTCTGCACTAATCCATACCTCCCGACTCCAAGACTTGTCCCGTGCTGCGCCAATCCTCTGGAATGCTCTACACCAAGAAATTAGGACTATCCACAATTTGCATAGTTTCAGGCGCTCCCTCAAAACACATTTGTTCAGAGAGGCCTATCACGTTCACTACTCACAGTCATTCTATGTGTAAGTGTGCATGTGTAGCCCATTCACTATCTCCATCCATCCCTCACTCCCTCAAGATGGCTGGACCATCATTGTAAATACACCATTGTAAATACACACCTGTACTTTGTATCTCCCCCACCTCATTGTAGATTGTAAGCTCTCATGAGCAGGGTCGTCTTATTTTGCTTTAATTATTGTATTGTTAATGTTGTTACTTATGGCTTATGTTTGGAACTGTTAAACTGTAAAGCACTGCGGAATATGTTGGTGCTATATAAATAAAGGTTATTATTATTATTATTATTTGAAGAATGATAGTATGAGATACTTTATCAAATGCTTTGCTGAAGTCAAGATATACTATATCTACCGCATTTCCCTGATCCACACAGTCAGTGATTCCATCACAGAGGGAAATTAGATTAGTCTAGTATGACTTGTTTGCTACAAAGCCATTCAACCCCATTCACTTGCACTATGCTGCAATTTGGCATTAACATTCTGCAATCTTTTCTGTTGTGGGCACAATCGCAGTGTGGTTCCAGTCTAAATAACAGATAGGCTTTGAAGAAAATATTTTGATAAATAATAAACTCCATTTATGGGGGAAAAAAGATTTTGCTTATGTTTCTGTTGTAAGCCCACAGCACCTAAAGTGTTGAAGCGAGTATATTAGATTTTGGCTAGATTCAGTAAGCAAACCTGTTTATACTCTGATACATAAGCTGGGTGAAAAAAAAATGTAAAGGAAATCTGGTTTTGCTCATAAAATCTAGTCCACTGAGCCACTGTACTACCTATTTTCTGGACCTGGCATTTTTATGGAGCATTGGGTAGGTTGGTAATAGCACTTGCCATTGGCTGCTGTTAGGTAGTACTGATATTCATGAGTTCTGGATATACTCTTCGCCCCGCCGCCAACCATAAATGTGTACAGTGTAAGAAGAAAGCTGTCTATCAATGGCATGGGTGAGGTTAGAAAGATCTCATCATTGAGAAGTCTAGCAAATAAAACTAAGGTACTTCAAGGAGCCTAATGAGTGACATGTGTTTGGAATCTGGGTCTCTGTCTCTACATTATCATGCCCTCAGACTGGGAAGTATGGCAGTAACCTGGTGAGAGAGTCCCTTTAAGAGGTGATTTGAGAAGCTCCTCTCCTTTGCTATGAGGACAGTGTGGATGCCTTGAGCTTCTCCCTTATAATACATAAAGTGTGTTGGTGAGTTATAAGGGTTTGGAGCCTGTAAATGACAGTATGCGGTCTGTTAAATAAAACATTCATGTAATGATCCCAAGGACTTCCGTCTAACTAGGATATTGATTATCTTTATATAATTGCTGATTTATGTTGCTGGTTGACATAATTGCATAGGAAGATGGTAAATCTCAAAACGGCAATTTATATTGTCATGTTGTTCTTATGTGGAAAATTCATAATAAATGGACATTTAAAAAAAATGTAAAGCAAAAGGGGATAGTACATAATTTATTAAACGCTAGGATATGACAATTATATGTTTATTTGTCAGTTCAGAGAAAGCATTTATGTTCAAGGGTAGCAGAGGCCAAAAATTATTGCTCCCCTGGGGATGTTAATAAATAGGCTGACAGCACAGTAATAGGTTTTTTTCTGAATTGCTTAAGCAGACTGGAAAATAAAGAGGAGTATAGGTAGTGTTTTTCAGCCTAAAATTTAATACATATTCTAAAGACCTTGGAAGAACATTTCAATACAAGAGATACCTAGATGTTCAGTGCCAATCATCTTTTTAATGAATATAATTTTTAACCCATTTTTAGGATAAAGCCTTAACAATATGATGATGCAGACTGATATACTAATGTACTTCAGAAGTCCTTGACATCAAATAAATATATATATATTTTAGTGAAACTCTAGATTTGATTATGCAAGCCACCCCCGCTAAGACCAAGTATCAAAATGTGAATCTGCCATAAAAGATCCAGTATAAGGCTGGAGTCACACTAACCTGCGTAAAATACGGTCAGTATTTTACATGCGTAATACGGATGACAGACCCCTAAACAGTGCTCCGTATGTCATCCGTAATCAAGGTGTGGTCGCGTATTTTGCGCATGTCAGCATCCGTATGTAATCCCTATGGCATCCGTATGGTGAGATTTTCTCGCAGGCTTGCAAAATGGACATATAATGGAGCCCTATGACAGTTTTAATAAAGAAATGAAAGAATAGATATAGACACATAGAATGCATATATATATATATATATATATATATATATATATGTATTCTATGTGTCTATATCTATTCTTTCATTTCTTTATTAAACCTGTCAGTGTGAGTTTACTGTAAAGCGCACTGAATTGCCGGCTTTGCTAAAAGACACCGGGTGCGTATTTCTCGCAGGTCACACGTGTGTTCCGTGTGTAATCCGTATTTTTTGCGCACCCATAGACTTGCATTGGCGTATTACGGGCGTAGTACGCTGACAATCGCAGCATGCTGCGAGTGGCACGGAGCGTAGGATACGGATGAGAAATATACGGCTGGTGCGAGTGACCCCATAGAGAATCATTGGTCCGTGTGTAATGCGTGCTTTTTGCGCCTCTCACGCACCCGTATTCCTCGCCAGTGTGACTCCGGCCTAACAGAAAAAATAATGATGCATTCATTCATTCGAAGCAGATGCAGTGAGAGGGAACCACACAGCGATCGGAAGGCACATTAAATTCCAACAGTGAGCAAATAAAGCATGATAATATAAATGGCGCGCAGATTGGTGAACGTACAGATTCATTTATCACCTTATCATTTCTGCTAAACATTAAACTAAAACAAAGTAAATAAAAAGCAAAATAAATCTGCAAAATAAATAAAAACTGAGATAAATCTGCATGTTGAATTTTTCCCCTCAATTAAACACAACTTTACTATAAGGCTCCATACCAGTAGATGATCCATCTGCGAACAGCCAACACGTGGAGTTCATACAGGACCATATTACACATAAAGTCACCTAGAACAAAAGTATCTAGACCGGAATATCTTTGAATTATTGTTTTATGCTGTTGGATTCTCACAATTTAAAATTAGACATGAATATTATAGTAGACCCCTTAGACCGCTAACCATGCCGTTTTATGCCCCCATATAACTTGTGGAGCTGTAATATTCTTGCCCTTACGATTTACCATATTTTTTCCGTATCTAAGGCTGGTTTCACATTAGCGCTTTTTAAGCGCACGCACGGCCGGGGGTAGCTCTGCCCCCGAGCCGGCTCTCTGCCCGGCGTGCCCGCCCCTTGCTTGTAGCGCCGCCTCCTAGCGCACAGCGGCGCCTGCGATCGGCGCACCCTATCTTTAGCATAGGGTGCACAGATCGTGCGCAGGCCGTGCACTAGTTGCGCTTTGACCTGCGCTGCACACTTTTGACGGTGCGCCGTGCGCGCCAAAATCAAACTTTTCGGATTTTGGCGCACACGGCGCACCGTCAAAAGTGCGCAGCGCAGGTCAAAGCGCAACTAGCGCACGGCCTGCGCACGATCTGCGCACCCTATGCTAAAGATAGGGTGCGCCGATCGCAGGCGCCGCTGTGCGCTAGGAGGCGGCGCTACAAGCAAGGGGCGGGCACGCCGGGCAGAGAGTCGGCTCGGGGGCGGAGCTACCCCCGGCCGTGCGTGCGCTTAAAAAGCGCTAATGTGAAACCAGCCTTATAATTAGTGGCAATTTCTATAACAATATGGGGGCACGTATGGGTTTATCTAAGGCAGTAAATATTTCAAGTACATTGCAAAGTCTGGACTTCTATGCGTGACCCAATTGCTTATAAAACATTTCATTGTACTGTGCTTTTTCACAGTATATATTTATATAAATAATTGCTGATATTTTATGATAAATAAAAACAATTGATTCATTTTGATACATTTTAGCATGGGAATGAATGAAACATAAAATGTAAATGAAATAAAATTGAAATAAAGACCTGACAATTATTCAGTTTCCTTTTGGCATTTTTTTCTTTCTTCTATTGCTTTATTCAATAGCAGCGGTACTAAATATGTTTAAAATAATAATAAAAAAGATGTTTTTATACATTTTTTATTTGGGGTGCACTTTTTTCAACTGTTTTTTTTCTCGTGGCTCACTAGACAGACTTACAGTGGGTACAGAAAGTATTCATTCCAGCCATTTGGTAAATTCACAAAAGTTCATTTTTTTTCTCATTAATGTACAGTCTGCACCCTATCTTGACTGAAAAAAAGCAGAAAAAAGAAAAACTGAAATATCACTTGGTCATAAGTATTCAGACCCTTTGCTCAGTATTGAGTAGACGCACCCTTTTGTGCTAGTGCAGCCATGAGTCTACTTGGGAATGATGCAAGTTTTTCACACCTGGATTTGGGGATCCTCCGCTATTCTTCCTTGCTGATCCTTTCTAGTTCCATCAGGTTGGATGGTGAACATTGCTGGACAGCCATTTTCAGGTCTCTCCAGAGATGCTCAATTAGGTTTAGGTCAGGACTCTGGCTGGGCCAGTCAAGAATAGTCACAGAGTTGTTCTGAAGCTACTCCTTTAATTTAGCTGTGTGCTTAGGGTCATTGTCTTGTTGGAAGGTGAACCTTCGGCCAAGTCTGAGTACAAGAACACTCTGATAGAGGTTTTCATGCAAGATATCTCTGTACTTAGCCGCATTCATGTTTGCTTCAATTGCAACCAGTCATCCTGTCCCTGCAGCTGAAAAACACCCCCATAGCATGATGCTGTCACCACCATGTTTCACTGTTGGGATTGTATTGGGCAGGTGCCTGGCTTTCTCCACACTTACCACTTAGAATTATCACCAAAAAGTTCTATCTTCATCTCATCAGACCAGAGAATATTAGTTCTCATAGTATGGGAGTCCTTCATATGCTTTTTAGCAAACTCTATGCGGGCTTTTATATGTCTTGCACTGAGGAGAGACTTCCGTTGGGCCACTGTACCATAAAGGCCCGACTGGTGGGAGGACTGCAGTGATAGTTGACTTTGACTTTGTGGAACTTTATCCCATCTCCCTACTGCATCTGTGGAGCTCAGCCACAGTGATCATGGCGTTCTTCTTTACCTCTCTCACCATGGCTCTTCTCCCACAATTGCTCAGTTTGGCTGAACGGCCAGCTCTAGGAAGACTACTGGTGTTCCCAAACTTCTTCCATTTAAGGATTATGGAGGCAACTGTGCTCTTAGGAACCTTGAGTACTGAAGAAATTCTTTTGCAACCTTGGTCAGTTCCTTTTGACCTCATGATTCTCATTTGGTCTGACATGCTCTGTGAGCTGTGAGGTCTTATATAGGCAGATTTGTTATGAATGGGCATCGAGGAGGATAGCAGGCCCAAGCTAAGCCACAGAAAACCAGAGAGGTTGGTGTTGTGAGTTCATTTTCCCCTTCACCGTTGATGTCTGATGAACTCCCTCTGCTGGTGAAGAGAGGTAGTGAAATTGATTGGGTTGGGAAGAACCTGTCATCTGAACAGGTGGAGCCTGATTGGACACCCAAAATCGCTGAGTGGATATAAGGCAGCCGACGCCCTACAGGGGTGCTGGTGATCCTTTCTGCTCTGAGCTCTTGCAAACCAGTTCAGTACCTGTCTTCTGAAAGCTAAGTATTTGCTCTCTTATTTTTCCATGAGATATTGTCTGTTTACTTAGTGTTTGTGTTCTGCCTGCCCTTGTTGGTACAGGCTGAGCTCCATTTTTGTCTCTGGTCAAGTTGATCTTTTGCTCAGTCTTCAGAATATACCTGAGTGCTGATTTAGTATTTTTGAAGTCTAGTGACTTCAGGGCCTTTTTTCTATCAGATGTGTTGGACATTATTTTGGCAGTATTTTTGCGGATTGCAGCCAGCATCTTTTCTGTCCTTTCCTGTTTAGTTAGTTGGCCCCCATCGTTTGCTCAGCCTGTCTTTCTGTCTGTGTTTGTGTTTTCATCTGCTTTTCACCGACAATACATGTTGGGGGCTGTCTATTGCTTTGGGGTCTGCTCTGGGGCAGTTTGGATTTCCCCTTTCTTTAGGCTTATTTAGTTCTCCGGCTGTGAATGAGGGGTCTAGGGCACCATAGGAACCCCCCACGGCTACTGTTAGTTGTGTGAATAGGATCAGGGGTCTGCAATCCAACAGCTACCAACCTCTCGGTTTTCTGGACTTAGCTTGTATTTTTGTTTTTTCCTCCTTCGGTGACTCATTCATAACGGGTTGGTAACTAAGCGGATGCAGACCCCTGATGCTGTCCACACAACTAGCAGTAGTCGTGGAGCGTGCCTGTGATGATCCTAGATGCCTCGGCACAGCCGGAGAGCTAACTAAGCCTAAAGCAAGAAAGGGGAAATCTAAACTGCCCCGGAGCAGACCTCAAAGGAATAGCTAGCCCCCAAACATATATTGTCGGTGATTCAAGATGAAAACACAAACGCAGGCAGAAAAATAGACTGAGCAAACAATGGGGCCCACACTGACTAGACAGGACAGGAAAGGAAAGACACTGTCTGTAATCATGCAAAAAACCCTGCAAAAAGTCCAACACGTCTGATGCACAAAAACTCTAAAGTCGCACAACTTCGCCCCCACTATATCCACACCCTGGTATATTCTGAAAGCAAAGCAAAAAGAGACCAATATAACAGGGGACAAAATAAACTGGCACATGCAGTAACATATGGGCAGTGATTCAGCACAGCCCCAGCTGGAGCTGGCTGACCGCATAAAGCAGAGATAAACAAAACCAGATCAAATGCAAACAGAATAACAAATGAACCACTTAGCTGAACATGCAGGGAAAGAGCAGGAGACATCAGACCTCAGAAGGATCAGGAAGAAAATCACCAGCAGGGATAGAGGGAGTCAGCTGTCTTAAATCCCAATCAGAAACCCCAGATCTCCAATCGTCTTCCTCATTATCAGATGGCAAGTCTCTGTCAATCAGATCAGCTCCGCTACCTCCAGTAACCACCAGAGGGAGTCCAGAAAGAGAACTCGCAACCCCTCTGTCAATCTGACCAGCTCCACTACCTTCAGTAATCACCAGAGGGAAGCCAGAGAGAGAATTCACAACACAGGCTTGTGCCTTTACAAATCAAGTCCTATCAGTTTAATTAAATACAGCTGGACTCCAATGAAGGAGTAGAACCATCTAAAGGAGGATCACAAGGAAATGGACAGCATGTGACTTAAATATGAGTGTCTGAGCAAAGGGTCTGAATACTTATGACCATTTGATATTTCAATTTTTCTTTTTTAATAAATTTGCAAAAAAATGCACATTTGTTTTTTTTTCAGTCAACATGGGTTGCAGGGTGTACATTAATGAGAAAAAAATGAACTTTTTTGAATTTAACAAATGGCTGCAATGAATCAAAAAGTGAAAAATTTGAAGGGGTCTGAATACTTTCCGTACCCACTGTAGTGGCTTTCCGATGAGAGAAGGTGAGTTATGACTATCATGTACTTAGGATGCTGTGTTACCTAAATATTGGCGTTACCTTAATGCTAAGTTCACACAAGTGTATTTTTTGGTGCGAGGGCTGTCCATGAAAAAACGGACAGTTCACAGTAAAATGGAGCAATGCAGATGAGCAAATTTTGTTGGATGAGATTCGCCCATTCAAGTCTATGGATACATTGCAATTCTGTAACATAGGAAACTGTAAATAATTAATAGATGCTGCTGTAAAAAATGGTTTGCACATGAATGAATGATTGAATGAATGAAGTGAGAAAAAAAATGGTTGACGTTTTCCGGATGATTTTTATATGCTGGTGTGCCCTGAGCCTGATTGTAATGAAACGACTGATGAATGTGATCTCTTCAGAAAAGCGTTAATTATGTTAGATTTCTGGTATATGGTTTATTTTTCCATACCGACAGCGAAAATTATGAAAGCAATAAAAATGTAAAAAAAGTCCAAATATGAAAGACGAATCTCAAAATGTTAGTTGTCTTTTTATCAAAGTAAAAAGAAAACATACTTATAAATGTTAAATATAATAAAATATGTTCAATAGTAAAAGTGAGTCTACCAGGTAATATTTTCAAACAGAGCATTCTAATAATGACGACTAGTAAACACTAAGCGGAAAAGTACATCAAGCTTTATTTACTCATCGCATTGACAAAATCAATCACCTAAAACTGAGGCGGACACCAGGGAAGCTCGCTACAAAGTGATATATGCTCTAGGTATAACCCTTATGATGTGATTCGATCAGTGCAATTGGAAGCTATGTTTTCATCTGCTGGCCCTTTCATACCTCCTTTTATTGCCAAACATAAATCCCAGTGAAAGCCATGCCCTTGGGTATAAATTTCACATGGTTTTACTTTTAAAACAAAAATGAAGCAAAATAAATAAATAAAATACTGCAAAACATTTACAGCACATTTATTTCTAGACAAAGTTAAAAATTGATTATAACTAAACAACTACTACGTTGTTTAATATTTAGTTATAATTTATGCTCATTTTATTGGCAAAATTATTTTATTTACCTTAGTTATCCCACATTAACCCCTTAACCCCCAATGATGGATATATCTATGCCAAACAAATGTGAGTTGCTACTCCGTGACAAATTTCTCAGTACTGCCCAGTGTATCAACAATATCATGCATGTTTGACTCTGAAATGCTGCCACATTTTGGTGAAAAACATACTTTAAAAGCTGCTGGGGACTAAGCCGTATGGGTATAACGCTGGTGTCCATGCACGCTTCCCCTTTTTTTTTTTTTTTTACCCCGGCAAGGACACTGACATGATCACCACCACAGCTGCTCGGTGGCATCTCCTGCTCCGGATCTGGCTCCCGACAACACACTTTATGAGCATGTGCTCCCCACTTCTTAAAGGGCCACCATGCGCACTTCAGATATGTCCCCAGCCTATAGCTGGGAGGCATTAGGTATTTAAGGCACCCTCTCCTGTAGGGAGGTGCCTGAGCAACATAAGTATCTAGTGTTTCTCTAAGCTACTAGTCCGTTGTTATGTCATGTTACTGTATCCATTCTGCGATCCTGCACCAGTACCTGTCCAGTGATCCTGAGCTGGTCCTTTCTGAACTAGCCATCCTGTAAAAACCTGAAACTATTCTTTCTAAACCAGCAACAGTATCCATACCGCATGCCTGAAACACACTCCTAGTCCATACCTGCGTCCCTGACCCCTGAGGTCAGTTCCTGCAGTGCCAGGGATTGCCCTGGAGTGGTACCTGGTGACTACCTGCAGCACAAACCTAACCTCACCATCAAGAGGCCCTGGTGAAGAACCAGATAGCTGCCTAGTTATGCTCCTCCAGGGTAAACCCTGCCCATAGTGCAGTGGGTCCACACCCACCAGCGTGACAGTTTGCTTAGGTCATGAACCCTACTGACCCCAATACCCCCCCCATTCATGGAGTGTTTTGGGAGGTGACCCACCAACTAAATCAGCAGGATTAAATCCTGTCCTACTTATGGTCTGTGAACATCCAATTATTAGCTGTGACGCCGGCTGCTTCACTCGTACCAGTCTAAGATGCAGCAACCTCAATAGTTACTACCCAAAATGCAACTCACGCACCAGGAACTGGTCCTTGTCTGTCTGCTCCGCAACTGTTTGATAGAGGTCCCAAGCAGTGCTTTGGATTTATGAACCAGTTTCCCTCTGATCAGGCTAAAGAGGCATGTTTCATGTGCCACCTTGGAGCGGAGTCACTTGCATGGCTCAACCCCTCACAGGGCTCAGAGGGGATCCTGTGACCTTGGATCTTTTGGTCTTCTTGAGGGAGTTTATTTTTTTTAAATACAACTAAGGCTCTGTTCTCAATAGTGTTTGCAAGTGTTATTTATAAAGCTACTAGCTGAAGAGCCAGGCGCTGTCTGGGCATAGTAACTAACTACGATTAGTTATAACAAATTATAATGATTATATATATATATAGTTAAGTGTATAGCCCCTCCCACTCCACATAGCCACATTCACTATAATATCCCACATCATCCTGTCAGTCAGAGCTACAGGATTACTACCCCTAATATCTCACATCATCCCGTCAGCCAGAGCCACCGGACTTTTAATATCCCACATTATCCCATCAGCCAGAGCTACCAGACTACTACCCCTAATATCCCACATTGTCTCATCAGCCAGAGCCACCGGACTACTTATATACCACATCATCCCGTCAAAGCCACTGGACTACTACCTCTAATATCCCACATAATCCCATCAGCCAGAGCCACCGGACAACTACCACTAATATCCCACATCATCCCATCACAGTCACCGGACTACTAACCCTAATATCCCACATCATCCCGTCAGCCAGAGCCACCGGACTACTCCCCTAATATCACACATGTTCCCGTCAGCCATAGCCATCGGACAACTACCACTAATGTCCCACATCATCCCGTCACAGCCGCTGAACTACTACCCCTAATATCCCACATCATCCCGTCAGCCAGAGCCACCGGACTACTCCCCCTAATATCCCACATCATCCCATCAGCCAGAGCCACCAGACTACTACCCCTAATATCCCACATCATCCCATCAGCCTGAGGTTAGAACCAGAGTGCTGAGTGGAATGGCCCTAACTTCCAATACCGGGGATCCCTTTAAGAGAGGTCTGGCATCAGAACCAGAGCGCTGAGTGAAGTTGCCTGACTTCCATACCAATGATCCCATTAATAGAAGCCTGGGGTGGTGAGAATCAGAGCACTAAGGGATTTACCTTAACTTACATACCGGAGATCTCTTTAAGAGGGGCCTGGGGTCAGAATCATAGTGCAGAGTGGATTTGCCATCACTTCCATACCGGGGACCCCTTTAAGAGGGGTCTGGGGTCAGAACCAGAGCGCTGAGTGGAATTGCCCTAACTTCCATACCAATGATCCCTTTAAGAGGCTCTGGGGTCAGAACCACAGCACTGAGTGGAACGGTCCTAACTTCCATACTGGGAATCCCTTTAAGAGAGGTCTGGGGTCAGAACCAAAGTGCTAGATGGATTTGCCCTGACTTCCATACCAATGATCCCTTTAAGGGAGCCTGGGGTCAGTACGAGAGCATTTGAAGGCAATTATCCTGACTTCCATACCGGGGATCCCTTTAAGAGAGGCCTGGCATCAGAGCCAAAGTGCTGGATTTGCCCTGACTTCCATACCAATGATCCCTTTAAGAAAGGCCTGGGGTCTGAATCAGAGTGCTGAGGGATTTGCCCTCACTTCCATACCGGGGATCCTTTTAAGAGGGGCCTGGGGTCAGAACCAGAGTGCTGAGAGGAATTGCCCTAAATTCCATACCAATGATCCCTTTAAGAGGCCCTGGGGTCAGAACCACAGCGCAGAGCGGAACGGTCCTAACTTCCATACCGGGGATCCCCTTAAGAGAGGCCTGGCGTCAGAAGCAAAGCGCTGGATTTGCCCTGACTTCCAAATCAATGATCCCTTTAAGAGAGGCCTGGGGTCAGAATCAGAGTGCTGAGGAATTTGCCCTCATTTCCATACCAGAGATCCCTTTAAGAGAGACTGGGGTCAGAATCAGAGCTCAGAGTGGATTTGCACTTACTTTCATACCGGGGATCCCTTTAAGAGGGGCTTCGGGTCAGAACCAGAGCGCTGAGTGGAATTGCCCTAAATTCCATACCAATGATCCCTTTAATAGAAGCCTGTGGTCAGAATCAGAGCGCAGAGTGGAACGGTCCTATCTTCCATACCGGGGATCCCTTTAAGAGAGGCCTGGGATAAATACCAAAATGCTGGATGGATTTGTCCTGACTTTCATACCAATGACCCCTTTAAGAGAGCCTGTGGTCAATACCAGAGCATTTGAAGGCAATTGCCCTAACTTTCATACCGGAGATCCCTTTAAGAGAGGCTGGGGTCAGAACCAGAATGCTGAGTGGAATTGCCTTAACTTCCATTCCGGGGATCCCTTTAGGAGAGGCCTGGCGTCAGAACCAAAGCGCTGGATTTGCCCTGATTTCCACACCAATGATCCCTTTAAGAGAGGCCTTGGGTCAGAATCAGAGCGCTGAGGGATTTGCCCTAACTTCCATACCGGAGATCCCTTTAAGAGAGGCCAGGGGTCAGTACCAAAGCACAGAGTGGATTTGCCCTCACTTCCGTACCAGGGATCCCTTTAAGAGGGGCCTGTGGTCAGAACCATAGTGCTTAATGGAAGAGCCCTAACTTTCATACCAATGATCCCTTTAAGAGAGGCTAGTGTTAGAACCAGAACGCTGAGTGGAATTGCCTTAACTTCCATACCGGGGATCCCTTTAAGAGAGGCCTGGGGTCAGTACCAAAGCACACAGTGGATTTGCCCTAACTTCCATATCAGGGATCCCTTTAAGAGAGGCCAGGGGTCAGAATCAGAGCGCTGAGGGATTTGCCCTCACTTCAATACCAGAGATCCCTTTAAGAGAAACTGGGGTCAGAATCAGAGTGCAGAGTGGATTTGCCATCACTTCCATACAGGGGATCCCTTTAAGAGGGGCCTGGGGTCAGAATCAGAGCGCTGAGTGGAATTGCACTAACTTCCATGCCAATGATCCCTTTAATAGAAGCCTATGGTTAGAATCAGAGCGTAGAGTGGACCGGTCCTAACTTCCATACCAATGATCCCTTTAAGAGGCCTTGGGGTCAGAACCAAAGCGCGGAGTGGAACGGTCCTAACTTCCATACCGGGGATCCCTTTAAGAGAGGCCTGGAGTCAATACCAGAGCATTTGAAGGCAATTGCCCTGACTTCCATACCGGGGATCCCTTTAATACAGCCTGGGGTCAGAACCAGAATGCTGAGTGGAATTGTCTTAACTTCCATACCGCGGATGCCTTTAAGAGAGGTCTGGCATCAGAACCAAAGAGCTGGATTTGCCCTGACTTCCATACCAATGATCCCTTTAAGAGAGGCTTGGGGTCAGAATTAGAGCGCTGAGGGATTTGCCCTCACTTCCATACTGGGGATCCCTTTAAGAGGGGCCTGGCGTCAGAACCAAAGCGCTGGATTTGCCCTGACTTCCATACCAATGAACCCTCTAAGATCGGCCTGAGGTCAGAATCAGAGCACTGAGGGATTTTCCCTAACTTCCATACCAGAGATTCCTTTAAGAGGGGCCTGGGGTCAGTACCAAAGCACAGAGTGGACTTGCCCTCACTTCCGTACCGGGGATCTCTTTAAGAGGCCCTGGGGTCAGAACCACAGAGCTGAGTAGAACGGTCCTAATTTCCATACCGGGGATCCCTTTAAGAGAGGTTTGGGGTCAGAGCCACAGCGCTTGGTGGAATTTCCCTAACTTCCATACCAATGATCCCTTTAAGAGACCCTGAGGTCAGAACCACAGCGCTGAGTGGAACGGTCCTAACTTCCATGACAGGGATCCCTTTAAGAGAGGCCTGGGGTCAAACCAAAGCGCTGGATGGATTTGCCCTGACTTCCATACCAATGATTCCTTTAATAGAATCCTGGGGTCATTATCAGAGCGCTGAGGGATCTGTCTTCACTTCCATACCGGGGATCCCTTTAAGAGGGAAGATGTGCCTATGGGATGGAGGATGTGTGATGTGTATATGGGAACGGGAGGGGGGATTCATTTCTGTCATGTGCTCTCTGCTGCTTTCTGGGGGACAGGCAATGGCTGGGAGCTTATATTCCCAGGGATACTAGATTTCTCCCACCATGTCAGTGTCTGCTGAGGTGTTGTCGTGGAGTGAGAAAACTGTTGCTCATAGCAACCAATCACAGCTCTGCTTCTTTTAAACATCTCTGGTGAAGTGAAAGATGCTTAGTGATTGGTTGCAAAGAAAACTGTTGCTCATAGCACTCAATCACAGCTCAGCTTCTTTTAAGCAGCGCTGGTGAAATGAAAGATACTTCGTGATTGGTTGGTGACACACACACATACAATTTTATATATAGAGAATCCAGTTCTGCCTTTAACCCCTTAGCAACCGCAAATATGCCTTTTAAAGGCGACCGTTAAGGGGCATTATTCCTCAGTGCCGCATTTTAATGGTACTGAGAAATAAATGTATTTCGCCCCCAAACATCGGAAAATCTCTGGGGTCTCAGCTACTGAGGGTAACCATGACCCCGGAGAGCATGATTCAGGTCAGTTTTTATGGTCCCCAGTTATCTGATAGCCGTTATTCACCAAATAATGGCAATCACAAAAAAGTCCACTTTTCCATTCATTTCTTTCTCCTCTGATATGATCTCCAGGATGATTTCCGCGCTTGCTGATCAATGATGAGACGTATATCCCAGATTGTCAAATGGATAGTGGTTTATTCTACGTGTTTCGAAGTACAAGAGACTTCTTCATCAGGAAAGACCACCAATAACTGCCATACTCTTCAGATAAGACCCTATGTTGCCCTGATCTCTCCTACAGCTATGCGACTATCTCCACGATGATATGCTCTAGAATACCAGAGGAGAGAGAAATGGGGTCCTCCGGTACCTTCGTCATCCCAGGACCCTCCTGCTCTGTCCCCTGGCCTTCCGCCTCATCTTCCTGGAAGAAAATGGCGCTAGGGTTGGGGTTAGGGTTGTGTTGGGGTTAGGGTTGTGTTGGGGTTAGAGGTTAATGTTGGGCTTACAGTTAGGGTATTGAGGTTAGTGTTGTGTTATGGCTAGGGTTGGGGATAGGGTTGGGATTAGGGCTAGGAATGTGTTTGGGTGTTGGGGATAGGGCTGTGTTAGGGTTCGAGTTAGAATTGGGGGGTTTCCACTGTTTGGGCACATCAGGGGGTCTCCAAACATGACATGGCACCCACCATCGATTCCAGCCAATTTTGCGTTCAAAAAGTGAAACGGTGCTCCCACCCTTCTGGGCCCTGCCACGCACCCAAACAGGGGCTTTCCTCCACATATGGGGTATCAGTGTACTCAGGAGAAATTGCACAATAAATTTTGTGGCCCATTTTCTCCTGTTACCCTTGTGAAAACAAAGTTTGGGTCTGAAGTATACTTTTTGTGAAAAAAAAATAGATGTTAATTTTTTCATTCCACATTGCTTTAGTTCTCGTGAAGTACCCTAAGGGTTAATAAACTTTTTGAATGTGGTTTTGAGCACCTTGAGGGGTGCATTTTTTAAAATGGTGTCACCTTTGGGTATTTTCTGTCATATTGACCCCTCCAAACTCACTTCAATTGTGATGTGGTCCCTAAAAAAATGGTTTTGTAAATTTTATTGGAAAAATAAGAAATCGCTGGTCAACTTTTAACCCTTATAACATCCTAACAAAATAAAATATGTTTCCAAAATGGTGCTGCTGTAAAGTAGACATGTGGCAAATGTTATTCATTATTTTGTGTGACACCACTCTCTGATTTAAGGGCACAAAAATTAAAAGTTTGAAAATTGCTAAATTTTCAAATGCCAAATTTACCCTTTTTTCATAAATAAACGCAAGTCAAATCTAAGAAATTTTGGCGCTATCATGAAATACAATACGTCACGAGAAAACATTCTCAGAATCACCAGGATTCGTTGAAGCATTTCAGAGTTATGACCTCATAAAGGGACAGTGGTCTATGGTTTTAAATATCACTTACAAATTAGGGCATAATAATAAATATGGTCATTAAAGGAATCATTGACCATGTTTTTTCCCAGCTAATCTGAGAGCATTATGATGGGGAGACAGAAACTCAGCGATTTGTCACTTACTGAGCTGCTTGCTATAGTTTGGCCACACTCCAATTCATGCCCATTTACCATTCATTTCTCCCCCAGGCAGGAGGAGACGTCAGAGGAGCAGTGGCAGTGAGGGAAATTCAGCAGACGCCCAAGACTGCAGGGCGTAGACCCAAATCCAGGACTGTCCGCTGTATTCGGAACAGTTGGGAATAGAGATGAGCGGATCAGTTCACAGGTCTCCGGTCTAGTGTGCAAGTCTGAGCTACCTGTCAGCTTGACTGGAGGCCGCAAGTCTCTAACCTTCTGGTGTCCCTGGAGCGGCATTTGATTAATCTGGGCAGTGTGACATCATCCGTGCGTCCTGCTCATCTCTAGTTGGGACTTGTGGATGATTTTTCGTTCATTCATTCAAAGTCAGAGTCGTCAGAACTTTCATCCTTATGTGGCTTCAGTATGTGACATCTGGCTTTTTGTGCCTGTAAGACTGTGTTCCCACATTGCAGAAATGCTGTGTTTTTTATTTTCTGCAGGTGTCCGCACTAAACTATACTATAACTTCTCCCTCTTATTTGATGCAGATGTGAAGCTGCGTTTTTAATGTGATTTTTATAGTACAGAAAAGCTTTGAGTCTGCACTTAAAAAAGTAACTGCAGTTTTTTTACATGCATGTTTTTAGGCTCCACATAGAAGACGAGAGAAAAAAAGCACCAAAACTGCACTGTTTAGCAGCGTCTTTTAACCGCACAGTGGTCACAGTTTTCGTTAAATCACATCCACTTTGCTTAGGCTAGTTTCACACTAGCGTTTATTTCCTGCAGCGCACGGCGCCGCTAAGCCCCGCCCCCTGCCGGCTCCCTGCCCGCCCCATCCGGTAATCGCCGCCTACTAGCGCACATGGGCGCTTGCGATCTGCGCACCCTATCTTTAGCATAGGGTGCGCAGATCGTGCGCTGGCCGTGCGCTAGCAGGATTTTGCCGTGCGCTGCGCACTTTTGAAGGTGCGCCCGTGTGCGCCGAACACAGCGTGTTGCATTTCGGCGCGCACGGCGCACCTTCAAAAGTGCGCTGCCCACGGCAAAATCCTGATAGCGCACGGCCAGCGCACGATCTGCGCACCCTATGCTAAAGATAGGGTGCGCAGATCGCAAGCGCCCATGTGCGCTAGTAGGCGACGATGACCGGATGGGGCAGGCAGGGAGCCGGCAGGGGGCGGGGCTTAGCGGCGCCGTGCGCTGCAGGAAATAAATGCTAGGGTGAAACTAGCCTTAGACAGTCAAACACAGCAGAAATTTTGTGCAAAAAAGCAGCAGTAAATATGCAGCATTTACGCTACATGTGAACAAGGTCTAAATGTCCAAGCAAAGTGGATGTGATTCCATGAAATCTTCACCCCCTGTGGTTTAAAGACGCTACTGAACTCCTCAGTTTTGGTGTATTTTTTCTCGAAAGGCTCATTCTGGAAAAAAAAACGCATGAAAAAAATACACAGCTGCATATTTAAGCGCAGAATTGAAGCTTTTCTGTACTATTAAAAAAGCGTTAAAAGCTCTGCTTTATATCTGCCCCCAAAATCGCATCTAATAAGAGGGAAAATACATAAAAGAACACAGCAAACACGTATTAATCAGAAACGATTGTTATTGTGTTGCATGGTGTGGACACCTGCAGAAAAAAGCAGCAGAAAGCTTTTCTATGGATTTATTTTTTATGGGTTTAATAGAGAAAAAATATCAATCACGCAATTTTTTACATCATTTACCGATCCCTGTAAATAATCTGATTGCTGTGTTTTGTGGGTTGTTACGATTACGCATTAAAAATGACATTATTTTTTTTCATCATCAAGTGTGTGTATTATGATGTATTCACACTGCGGGGCAGGATCTGGGCCTCCACAACACTCAGGCGTGATCGCCTGATGTCAGTTCACAGGCAGCGCGCACTGCGCAGCTTTCTGCCTATGCACAGCATTTAGAGAGCTGATTATTTTATCGAAAAATACAACACACATCCTAATAAGAGACACACCATTGAAATCAGGGTGTCTGCACCTGCATTATACTGCTTTTAGATGGGGTAGCAAAACCCGGTGACAGATTCCCTTTAAAGACCATATTTTTATGTCCCGATATATAAAATAATAAAATAGAAAGATGGTTGCACTTAGTTTTTCTTATAATGGTAACTGCCATGGATAGTGGCTATTGCTGGTGATTTCAATCTACACAATGTTAATGGCAAGTTGACCATAACCAGAGAACAGACAAGAATGATTTTATAGGGATAATTAAGCCAGAAGGCCAGCAAATGTCAGACTTACATCAAAACAGCAGGGGATTTAAAAAAATTCAGATTTGATAATGGTTCCTATAGCAGTTCTTTAGGATTTTATGTAAAACATGTAAAAGTACTCATACATAGAAAGCTTCAGAGAGCTGTATCATCTTGCTTCATGTTGTCCATTGGAAATAATAAGATGCCAACAGTACATTTTCCACAGCAGACTTGCATTTTCTCCTTGAAACATATGGTAAGGAGCAGGGATATTCCTAGAGACATCTAATATATCTTTAGACATGTCCATATGAGATGTCTCATGTAGGCAATCAACTCCAGCAGTAAAGCTGAAAACAGATCTGTGATCAGGATGCATAAAGAAATTATATTGAAAGGCACATTAGATGATAATGTGAAAGAGAAAAACCACCGTGGCACAACATTTTTGCATAAAGAAGCACAATACAAGTGATCTTCGCTGCAGGTACTAGAACAGGTAACTCCTGAACACTTGAGCTCACAAAGCTCTTCATTACAATGCTGCCAAGGTCGGATCATGTGCATTTTCCCCTCCCGGCGCTTAGCAGAATGGCACCGGTGGCGGTGCATGCACAGATTGAGATTGCAGCTTGTCATTGAGTCGAGATCTAAATCTGCACAAGCCACAGCCGGCCCTCCACTGCCTAATTGGGGGAAGCTGGCTGTCAGTCAGCATGGCAGTTGTCCCACCCTGTGAACAGTAAGGCAGGGGTCACACTAACCGACGCAAAATACGGTCAGTATTTTACATGCGTAATACGGATGAATGGCCCCTAAACAGTGCTCCGTATGTCATCCGTAATCAAGGTGTGGTCGCGTATTTTGCGTATGTAATCCGTATAGCATCCGTATGCCGAGATTTTCTCGTAGGCTTGCAAAATGGACATATATTGGAACCCTATGAAGGGTTTTATAACAGAAACCAAAGAATAGATATAGACACACAGAATGCATATATATATATATATATATTTATATATATATGTATTCTATGTGTATATATCTATTCTTTCGTTTCTTTATTAAAACTGTCAGTGTGAGTTTACTGTATAGCGCACTGAATTGCCGGCTTTGCTAAAAGACACCTGGTGCGTATTTCTCGCAAGTCACATGTGTGGTCCGTGTGTAATCCGTATTTTTTGCGCACCCATAGACTTGCATTGGCGTACTACGGCCGTAGTACGCTGACAATCGCAGCATGCTGCGATTGGCACGGACCGTAGAATACGGATGAGAAAAATACGGCTGGCGCGAGGTACCCCATAGAGAATCATTTGTCCGTGTCTAATGCGTGCTTTTAGCGCCTCTCACTCGGCCGTATTCCTCGCCAGTGTGACCCCGGCCTTAGAGAAACTGATGCTCTGATGGAGAGTAGCTGACTCTCTGGCAGAAGCGGTCAATGACAAGCGCCAGGTACAACAGGCAAGTAGTTTAGTTGCCTGTTAGTAAATACATGCCTTTTTTTTAAGTCTCGGATATCCCCTTTAAACAAATTGTAAATATTCTCACCAACAACCTGAATTCTTTAACTCAGCATTACTACTAACATATTATAAGTCACTGGTAAAGTGCTAGAGGGTAGATATGTTTCACTACGCCTAATGGCGTCAATAATATAAAACCCTGAGTTTTTCCTCCAGCACACTAAGTGAAGTGAGGGGTTAATTTAGTTTACATAATGTGCTGGTGTCACGTGCCCCATCCTGTGTGATACGGCCCGCAGGCCGGTAACTAAAACAACAGGACACGGCACGTTTAATTGTCCTGTGTGACACAGCCCGCAGGCCGGTAACTAAAACAACAAGACACGGGGAAGGGGAAACAGTTACAACGGTGGGCCCTGCGATAGGGAACGGGGACATGGAGACCTCCTGCACTCCCCTGTGTCAGTGTCCCTCACACTCCTAACATTTCCTATGCTGGTTTCTCACCAGACGCCGATCAAGATACCTGTCAATATAGCACACCCTACACCTATCCCTTGCTAGGGAGCTGGGTGGTGCAGGCACTGGCCCCACCGCTGTACTAATACACACCAGGGAAAAATACAAACAGGGGAAACACCAAAACACTTATCTTGCTCGGCTGCAGCACCAGGCAGCAGAGTGCATCACCGGATTAACTTTTTGCAGTGGCTCGACACCTCAGAGCCAGCTGCCACCTTCACCATCTCACTCTGCTGCGGACACCGGGCAGACAGAGTTCACACCAGTTCCAGCAGTGGCTCCAACCTTCCAGCCAGCTGCTCCCTTCACCGTGGTTGGAATCCCAAAAAGACGCTATCACCAACACCTGCTCATAGCCCATGTGACCCTATATAGGAAAAGGGAATGGTCAAATGATCAGGGGCAAAAGCTGCTATTACTCCAGTGACCACTGGGGGCAAAAGGCAAAGCAAAGAAAACATCACGTGCAATGACACTTGTGGCCACCTGGGGCAAAACCAAACCTGAGCAAACAGCTCAAAGAAAAAAAGGTTACTTATGCATTTATCTGTCATGATCCAACCTAGATCATGACAGCTGGCTTATATGTGGGTCGCCCCCGTCCCAGGGCTGTGTGGTACTCGGTACCGGGCCGGTGTCAGGGGAAAGTATCACGGCAGCTGTGACCCAGTCCATGGCCCTGGGCGCCCAATGTCAATGGTGATGTATGGTTAATGGAATTGAATAGTTCGTGACGCCACCTGTGATGTTCAAGAAAGGGAGATGTTAAGCCGACGCTGCAAACAGATCCTCTAGGACAGATGGTGGGATGCAGCAATGGTGGTATAGCTCTCCACAGGCAGGGCTGTTGTCCCAGGGCAATGTAGATGTGGGGACACCTTGATGGTGTAGTGTCCGGCGCAGGGAATGTAGCAGTGCGGGCGGACGCAAGAAGGAATGGAGGACACCAGGGCTTGCAGTTTCAACGCTTTACTCACAGTTCTTGGTAACCACTGGTGCCCGCTTCCATGCCGTGTCCTCCGGGGCAGAGACTCAATCAACCTCCCGGGCAAGTTAGGCTTCTCCTCTCCAACACTCCGCCAACATGTACCTTTCCTGAACGACTCCGCTATTGCGCTTTTTAGTGTGAAGAGCTCCAGTACCGTGGTTACTCTGAAGTTCCTCCTGTCAGATGTTCCTAACAACTCTACTTGTATGACAGACAGCTGTAGCCTGATCAGGGACCTCCTGGATCCCGGCTCTCTATCCGTGTTGCTGTTGTGTCCCAAGTCTTGGATGGGAGTAGTGCATTTACAGCCAACTACTCCACCGGTGTCTGCTGCAGAACCATAAGTGTCCATACAACCTCAGGGACCGGGCCCCGGCCTTGCGCTGAGAACCTAAAGGCAGGGTTCCTCTTCCAACCCACAACTCCTCTCTGTTCTCCTACTCCTTCGTTCCGCGCTGTTCCTTCTCTCTCTTATGGAAGCTTAGGTTGCAGTTCTACGTCTTTCTCCTTCTGTTCTTTTCCTAGGGAGCTCGTTCCACTAAGACTAGTCCTCAGCCTCTCCTGACTGACTGCCTTCCTCCGCCTTGAGCTCCCCTCAGGCTGACCTCCTGTAAGCCTGCTCTCTGACTCCGACTCATCTCCAGACTGGACTGAACCCCCAAACTTTCCCACTCTTTTATATCTAACTCCACCCACCTCCTAGCACACCTCGTGTTACGAAGCAAGGACCCACGAAAGGTGCTCTGCTATCCTCTAAGCATGGAGTCGCAATCTGGTCCATTGCTGAACTATCCTTTGTGTGGGTGCAGGTGTTGGAGTGTGGAAAGGAGTTCCCAACTTACCTAGTTGGTGGGGCACTACACCTTAGGAGAAGGTGCAGTACCTCTGTGGCGACTGAGCCTCAGGGGCGCCACATATGTGGACATCCATAAAGCAGGTGGGAGGATGTCCACCTTTTCTTCACCCCAGGGGGTGTTCTGGGGCTTAAGAAGCCAGCCTCAAAATGCAGCAGTGTTCACCGTCTGAAGAAGAACACTCCAGAGAAGTTGTTGTGCTGGAGCCAACCTGAACCATGTGTGTGTTCTGCTAGCGGTGAGGAAGAGGAACATCCCACTCTGAGAAGGACTGTGCTTTCTGCTACCATTTTGTTTTGTTTATCTGTTTTGCCCAAAGGGCTGTATTTTGTTTTACTACACCTTGGTTTATGCTGTTGATAATAAACCTGTTCCTGGGTCTACCCCCGTGTACAGCCGAATGAACTGATCTACCACAGGTGGTGTTAAAAGTGTGGGCGGCATTCCTAGTAAACACGTGAGATGACTACAAGAGGTACTGCATGTCCTGGATAAAGGCAGCCATAAGCCAGCATACAATGTCAAGCAAAATGGAGGACCTTCTTAAACATCTGTTACAAGCACAGAAACCGCACCAGCATCACCAGCATCAATTACAGCAGGAACAGATGCCTCAAAAAGAGACCAGTAAGCTGCTTATACAGCAGGTGCAACAGATGAATAGATTTTTCAGCTGCAGACAGAAACCACAGGACACTGTTAGAGACTATGCCTTAAACCTGCAGGAGTCGCTGCAGGCCATTAAACAAAGTGATCCAGACAGTGTAAGAGATGAGAACAAAATGCTGAAAGAACAGTTCATTGAAGGTCTTTTGTCTGATTCCAGTAAGGCACAACTGCGCTTGATGTCATTACAGAACCCTTTGTTCAGTTTAAAGACAGATCCATACATATCTTAAGACACTCTACTTATGTCTGCACTGAGCCAGTTAAAGATCCAGCAGTTACGTACCTCCAGGGGACAGTATCCTCACCCCAAGTGCCTGCAGTACGGCATGTGCAGACTCCAGCTGAAGATTCTATTGTAGATTTATGGCTGCAAGTACAGGAACTGACTAAAAATATGTCTGTTCTATGTAAAACTGTTCAGACTCTCCAGACTTGTCCCCCCACAGAGAGGATCCAGCTAGCATCAAGCCCGGTTGATCTCCCCTGGCGATCACCAAAGAGGATGCCGCAACATCAGTGGCAACTGACTCGCACCGGCAGGAGAACAGACCGATTTGACTCTTCTGGGAGCGTGGTAGTGGATGGTATCCCCTTCACCACCCTCGTGGACAGTGGATCACAGGTTGATAGGGAGAGAGTTAAATTAACCCTTCATAGTTGAGCCAGTGATGTCCAAATTATTCCACAGAGTGTTGCTAGCAACTCAATTGACCAAACAGAGACGTGTCTCTGTATGGGCCGATCCAAAGAGATCGGTAACCCGTTTATTGTAGTCACTTCTTTTATAATATTTTGCTTAATTATGCAAAGTTCTCAACTACCAATAACATCATTTCACTTTATAAGCCAGTAATTTTGCAAGAAAACCGGAAACTACATATATGTCCGTCATTGAAAGTAGTATAGTGGCATATTCTTCAGAGTAGTGCACCCCCGGTTCCCTTATCTTGCACCTGATGGGAATAGTCAGGTTTCATGACAGCCCATGACAATTACAAAAAATTATCTTACAGCAACAAAAATGGAGAAATGAAACATTCAGAGAATGGATAAAACGAAACTTCAGCTTTGACTTTAGTTTTAACCCTTCACAATCCCCCTAGATACTTTTTTTTAACACATATGCAGCATCAGAGGTGCTATCCCAAACTAACAGCTTGAGGGGTACTGGTCCTCACATGACTGATGCCACGTTACCAGTCATGGCTGTCGCGACGCACCCATCCCCCCTGTATGCTGCAATTCACGAATAACAATTTTTGATGACGGTGGTGGAGATCTTTTGTAGGTAGCCATGTGCTTGGCTTCAACATCTTCATCAAGTAGCCTTTTGAGATCGGTGCAGAGAAGAGCAGGGACAACGACACCTTTGGTATCATCATTAGCTGTCTTGGTGCAGAATTTCCTTATACATACAGAAGTACACCAAAAAACAAGATTTAGTATCACATATACAAAAAGGATACAGGCAGCAATGTGTAACAAGCTTTGTAAGATCCCAGCTATCCAGCCCCCAATTCCCTTAAACCAATTGGCTGGATTGAGAAAGGAGAAGGTGTCTGACCACCAACTGTCCTTAGTACGATCATTGTCTTTATTGTATTGATCTCTGCGTCTTCGAATGTCTTCTAACTTTAACTTTGACTTCATAGTACTGTTAGGATCTATATAATGACAGCAATCGGGTCCAATGACCTGACACATACCACCTTGTGCTGCTGTTAAGTAGTCCAGCACTATAGTATGTTGATTAGTGACTATAATAAGTTGATTTTGGACAGCAACAGTAGTATTAAGTATGTCCAGTATATTCCAAATTTGATCATCTAGATAGTCTGTGGCCCTAACCAATTTATCCCACATTTGTGTAATCATAGGGTAAATGAAAATGGAACTGACAATTTTATTGGCCACACTCATCTGCACGATATGTGGTCTCCCTAAAGGGCGGAGTGAATTGTCTGCAGCTCTTTTGTATAATGTATGTTTGGGTATAGCCTGTGTATCCAACTGTTTGTTTGGAATAACAAAGGTGGCCAGGGTCAAGCGACCCAGAGTACAAGTACCTCATACCCCTACTGGCAACCATTTATAAGCATTGTCCCCACATACCTAGAACATATCATCAGGTAAATCCCATAGGGCTGAATGTTGCAGCACCAATCTATGAACTAAGTCTATGAATGCAGATGCATTCTGAAGCATACACCAAGCTGGAGATTGTCCTAAAGGACTACAATAGCCTACATCGGGATTTCCACAAGTGGGGGTTCCAAGTACATATTCAGAGGACTCATTACAAGATATATTGCCAGGAATACTGGCACAGGTTTCGTTAGAACCCTGGGGAAACAAATTAGAAAATTTCCGTGACGTATTATGCAACCTTCTTTCTAGCAACATTGGTTTGAAGGCATCAGTAGAGTGTGAAGTTACATTGAAACTGACTTGTAAACCATATGTTGGAATTTGCCCTAGATTGGTTAGACTAGTCTTATTCTTAGGGACCCAAGCCCCCCCTTTGTAGGCCAAATATTGAAGTTGGGTATTGCTTCCTGAAAGGTTACCTTGTCACCAGGGGTATCCTACCCATCCCACAATAGGTATACCAACAGTTAAATTCCATAATTTAGCATTATCTGTGGCATTATTAGCGAGTGTGTCAGAACAGTTAGTCCAAGCAAATAACTCCTCAGGTGGAACAGGGATAGCCAAAAAGGGGATGCTCATGGCTGACATTGGTGAATACATGCAGATCCAACAGTCTGCCAGAGACTGGGAATTGCCCAACAAATCTCTCAGTCATTTTTCATGATGTTGTATAAACTTATTCAAGGACATTGAGGAATTTAGGCTGTCCCATGCGGTTACCAATAATAATATGGAAAATGCGAAAGACCAGAACATTATGCCCCCTTATTTGCTATTGGCTTGTTTAACCAGCTTGCAGTGCGATGCGTGAATCCAAGTCGGTCTTCCTTCTAGTTTCACTGATGTAGGGGTGATGAGGAGGACTTGATAGGGACCGTCATACAAGGGTTCTAGTCCATGCTTCCTGACATGTCTTTTCACGACTAACAAATCACCAGGCTTCAGGTTATGACAGGTGTCGGTTTCTGCTGAATCTGGAAGAGAAGAAGAAACTAGAGCATGGGTGTTAGCAAGATTTTTACTAACCTGAAAAACATATTGAACAGCACGGTCAGTCTCTTCTGATAACTGCTGAGGTTGGAAATTTGCAACTGGGGGCCTAGTACCAAACAATATCTCATATGGGGACAGGCCATGTTTTGCAATAGGGGTAGTACGAATGTGGTATAGTACAATGGGTAGGAGCTCTGGCCATGGAGCCGTAGTCTCCTGCATCATTTTGGTCAATTGTCCCTTCAGTGTGCCATTCAACCTCTCAACTTTCCCACTGGATTGTGGGTGGTACGGAGTATGGAGGGCTACAGTGGATCCAAGCATTGTAAGTACTTCTTGGTACACATGAGAAGAAAAGGCTGGGCCTTGGTCACTTTCAACAACTTCTGGAACCCCATATCTGCATATGACTTCCATCACTGGTTTCTTCGCTGTGGTTTTTGCAGTCATGTTGGTAACAGGGAATGCTTACGGCCAACTGGAGAACATGTCAACAACAACCAAACAGTATTCATACCTTCCAGACTTAGGTAACGTGATATGGTCCACCTGGAGCCTTTGGAAAGGATAGTCGGGCTTAGCAAGATGCTTCGGGGGTACACGTTGAAGTTGACCGGGATTACAAGTCTGACAGATATTACAGGCACAGTTGAGCACTGTCAAAACTGTGGAAATTCAAAGGGCCCAGTAGTCCATGTGCCCATGTGGCAATAGCAGGGTACATCCGCTTAGGGAGACACACAAGTTGGTCCTTTTTCCAGAGACCATTATCCATTCGTGCCCCATCAGTCTTCCATTGCTTCAACTCTTCCTTTGGAGACATTCTCTGCATCGTCATTAAGCGGTCTCGCGGGGTCCGACAGAAAACTTCAGTCTGTTGTAGATCATCAGGTTCTCGTAGGGTCAATGCTTCTTGTAACTGTTTACGCTGAGAGCGTGTGGTCACCATAGTTGGTATGGTTGGTTCAACGTGTAAAAGAGCGGCGGCTTTTGCTTGCATATCTGCAAATGCGTTGCCAACAGTCTGTGGACTGTTCCTAGGACTGTGCGCCTTAACTTTGATAATAGCCACCTGAGTAGGTAATTTGATCGAGTCCATGAGGTTTTTAACAGCTTCAGCAGCATTTTTAACTGGGGTTCCGGCAGTAGTAATAAATCCTCGATTGGCCCATAAAGCCCCAAAATCGTGAGCAATACCAAATGCATACTGTGAGTCCGTATATTTATTAGCCCATCTGTTCTTGGCCAAAGTACATGCAGTAGACAGAGCCTGGAGCTCTGCTTCTTGTGCTGACTGTGAAGGCGGGAGTGCAGCTGCATGCACTACAGTGTCCTCTGTGGTAACAGCGTATCCCGTGTGGAATATATCAAACTCGTCAGCATATCTTGAACCATCCGTGTACAACACCAGATCGGGATTTGTCAGTGGATTCTCACTGACATTTGCTGGAGTAGCTGTTTCTTCAGTCAAAAGTTGGGAACTATCATGTTGGAGAAAATCCTCATCACTGCCATCTTTCTTGGGGACCGGCAGTAAAGTAGCGGGGTTGATTGTAGTACAGCGATGCAACTTGACATAATCAGGCAAAAGGAGTGAACACTGCAGCCGTAAGTGTCATTGCACAGTCAAATGCCTTGGTTGCTGAAGGCTCAGTATTGCTGCAATATCATGCGGGTCAAAAATGTGCGTTTCATGTCCAACAATTATGTCTGCAGTCTTGTCAAGCAACGAGTGAGTGGCGTGAACTGCCCTCATGCAACTTGGTGATGCTCGGGCCACTGGGTCGAGGCGGGCCGAATAATAGCCCACTGGTCGTTGCCTGCTGCCATGTGATTGTGTAAGTTCCCCTGCTGCGTTTCCTTCATTCTCAGACACATACAAATGGAACGGTGGAGTATAGTCCGGGATACCCAAGGCAGGGGCGGAAGCAATAAGCCGCTTCAACTCAGAGAATGCATGATGAAGGCTTTCCATGCAAACCGGTGATCTTTCCTTGTAGTTCATTATGCCGTCTTTCAAGGCATTGTAAAGGGGTTGCATTATGTGGGATGCATCCGGTATCCACTGACGACAATAAGTGCACAGTCCAAGAAAACGCTGGAGTTCAGTTTCATCTTTTGGGAAAGGAAGGGAGCTGACAGCTATTTTTCTTTCTTCTGTGAGGTGTCTGACACCCTGAAGGAGACAGTGACCCAAGAATATCACTTGACCAAGGCAGAACTGAAGTTTCGAGGCTGAAACCCGACAGTTCAGTGCTGCCAGATGCTTGAGGAGGCTAACAGTGGCATCAATGGCTTCCTGCTCCGTCCGTGCACACAACAAAAGATCATCCACATACTGAAGCAGCGTAACTTGAGGGTGATCTAGCTGCCAGGGCAAGAGACACTCGCTCATGTTTTTTGCAAACTGGTTGGGACTGTTTTGGGCCCCTTGTGGCATAACTGTCCATGCTAACTGTCGTCCCTGAAAAGTGAATGCAAACAGAAACTAGCAATCTGGGTTTAACGGAATGCTAAAGAAGGCATTGGCAAGGTCAATGACTGTAAACCAAGCAGCATCCTGGGGTATTTGGGACAAAAGAGTATGTGGATTAGGCACCACTGGAGTTTCCAGAATAGTAGCTGCATTAACTGTCCGTAGATCTTGTACCAGCCGGTACACAGGGGGCTGGCCAGGTGGGGTCTTTTTCTTAACGGGAAACAAGGGCATATTACATGGAGAAAAACAGGGTACCAGAGAACCGTTTTCAAGTAACGTTTGTATTTGTTCCTGAAGGCCCCGCTCCTGATCATGTTTCAAAGGATATTGATGGACTTTGGGAAAAGGGTCACCAGGTTTGAGAAATACTTTTACTGGTTCTACGGGCATTTTCCCTATATCATTTGGACCTTTTGACCAAAGTTTAGATGGTATCTCTGAGAGGTATGGGGTGAGTCATTGATCCTCAGGCAATATTGGGGGTGGATCTGGGCCTATCAGGGCCATCATAACTGTGGGAAGGGCATGCAAAATACAGATTTCCTCACTGTCTTCATCTGCATAGGGGTTATGTAACGTAAGAACCATCTGACCATCATCTTGGAATTGTATTCTGGAGCGGAACTGTGATAATAAATCTACCCCCAGTAAATTTACTGGACATGTGGGAGAGATCACGAACTGAGCAGTAACCTTGGGGAAGGGTCCCACAGGGATGGATTTTGTAAGAGTATGTTTATTGGGTCTGCCATCTACTCCAATTAAAACAAAATCTTGATCTGAGAATTGAATAGGGATATCCGTAGGTACATCTGATGATTTGATTATAGAACTGGCCGCCCCAGTGTCTATCATGAACTTAACAAGGGTGTCCCCTACAGGGAGCGTGACGGATGAGCATGCCCCAGGTTTGGTGGAGGACATTGTGATGGAAGACCCTGGTTGGCCAACCGTTCAGTATGGACAATTATCAGGATTTTGGGGCTGTCCGTAACCAGGGTATCCTCTAGGGTTCCCAGTATTTAGATTACGATTGGAAGAGAGAACTTGAGGGTAGCATCTATCAGCGGGAGTGTGACAGTCCCTCTGAAAGTGACCGAGTCGGCTGCAGCGCCAGCATTGTAGACGAGAATTGGCACGGCTGATCTGGGGAGGAAGGTTCCTATTCATAGGATTAGGAGAGATATTGGAGTAGGGAGCTGAAGTCTGAGGGGGGCCAGAGTTTGCTGTGTGCTCCAGTGATAAGGAACCAGCTGTGTACTCGCAACTGCGCTGGGCACAATGGTGGGGGCTGCTGTTATTGGAGGAACTGGAGCTGCTACAGCTGCAGCAGCAGGCTTATTTTTGTTTCCCTGCCGCTGCAGAATCGGTTAAATTCTTCTGAAAACTTTTTACTACTTTCAAAGCATCATCCGGAGTGGAATTCTCAACATCAGGTCTAACTGACATTATCGCCTCTTGCAATTCGGGTTTAAGGCCGGACATCAAAGCTGCCACAAAAAGATGTGTATGGGCTTTATTATACAGTGAGAATCCCAGATCTCTAAATACTACCTTAAGACGCCCATAGAACTTCTCGGCAGTCTCCCCCTTGTCCTGTGTGACATCTGTGAGAGAGGTAGCTTGGTCCGCCAATCTATCTTGTGCCCAGATCTTTAAAGCATTGCAGAAATCAACACCATTCTCATAGGTTCCCCCATCCAGATCCACATTATACATTATGCCACCCTCAATAATTGGAAAATACCCCTCCCCAGCTTTTACTCGAAGTATGTGCAATAGATCTCTTCGGGGAGTAGAATAAATCTCTCGATTTGATGCCATTTGCCTGTAGAAAGCCATGGGGGAAGTCTCTGGAATGGGTATTTGATTGCAAAGAGTGTCTATTTGTGTTGGGGTGAAGGGAGTATACTTTGACCTGGCAGGAGTCGTTTCCACATTTTCTTCTTCAAATTCGTATATTACTGACAACTCGGAGGGAGGAGGTAGCGGCAGTACGGGCACAAGAGGCATCTGCTGTGGGAGCGGAGCAGGAGGCTCTGTTACAGTTAGAGATTGTATTGCCTGATGGGCCGTTAGGCGACTGTCGAGGACAAATTGGACCTCCTCCAATTTTATGGGGTTTCCCTGTATGCACCGCTCTATTGCTGATACTATGACCATGGCAGCATCCTTCCTGGGATATTGAAAAATACCGGCAGAGATTAATGGTATAGCCACTGTACATTGAGGCATCGTATCGGGGGGAGAGAGGAGGCATACAGGATTGCATTCTGGACAGCCTCAGTAAGCAATTGTTGGGACCTAGGAATATTGATAGGGTCATATCAATGTCCCACTGCATCTATTACATATTGACACGGCAGCTGTCCTGCTCTGGTTGCTGTGCCCTGTCCTGTTTCTACCTGGCCATACACTTGTATATACGAATCAGATTCTTCCTGTATCATGGGTCCGCCTTTCTGTGAAATTTTTGCGGCCAGTCCTCCAGCATGGCGGAGTTGATTGAGGAACGGAGTCTGACCAGTGGAATCAGCCACTGCATCATTCAGGGCAAATTCTGCCCACTATAGTAAGGATGCCCAGTCATCCTGCCTGGCTGAGACAAAATGTCGCAGGTATGTGACCAGAGTTTGGTTAGCTTTCTCAACCAACCCATTCGTCTTGGGATGATAAGCGGAGGACAAATTTAGCTCATTACTGAGTAGACTGCAGAGCTCCCTCTGAAACTGAGACGCAAATTGGGGACCTCGGTCACTAACTATCTTGTCCGGCATACCGTACAAACGAAATACGTGCTTTATGAACAGCGCAGTGAGACCACGGGCAGAAGGCAGCCGCACGAGTGGCACCAGATGCACCATTTTAGAAAAATGATCGGTGACCACCCAGATGACCGTGCTGCCACTAGATTTGGGGAGGCCGACCACAAAATCCATGCCAACCATCTCCCAGGGTCTGTCTGCCACCGGCAAAGGGTAACAATAACCCAGCCAGCCTCTGCCTAGAGGACCTGTTCCGAGCACAAAAGACTCATGCCTGAATGTATTCTCTCATGTCCCGAGCCATATGCGGCCACCAATAAGTCCTTGCCAGAAGTTCCGTGGTCCGCTTATCACCAAAGTGACCACCCACCCTGGACGCGTTTGCCCATGCGAGAATCTCTGGCTGCAGGCGGGGAGGAACAAAGGTCTTGCCCGGCGGCACTGACTCGAGGGCGACCCGAGCCACGGTCCTCAGGCTTTCAGAGGGGACGATTAGCCGAAGCTCAGCCTCCTCCACTGACACTACCGAGCGAGAGAAAGAGAGCATCAGCCCGGACGTTCTTCTCACCGGACAGATAGTGCAAGGTGAAATGGAAGCGGGAGAAGAAGAGCGACCACCTAGCTTGTCGAGAGTTCAAGCGCTGGGCTGTTTGTAAATAGACCAGGTTCTTATGGTCAGTGTACACCTGAAAGGGGAACCGGGCTCCCTCCAGGAGATGTCTCCACTCGGAAAAGGCCAACTTCATTGCCAGCAGCTCCCTGTCCCCAATGGAGTAGTTTCTCTCCGCCGGTGAGAAGGTCTTTGAGAAGAAGCAGAGATGCTTCCGACCTTGAAAAGGACTGCTCCTGCACCGACAGACGAGGCATCCACCTCTAGGATAAAGGGTTTATCCACATCGGGATGGTGGAGGATAGGAGCGCCAGCAAAATGGGTCTTAAGAGACGAGAAGGCCGCGGAGACCTGTTCTAACCAAACCTTGGGATTGGCTCCCTTTTTGGTGAGGGTGACCAAAGGAGCTACCAGTGTGGAGAAGTGGGGAATGAACTGACGGTAGTAATTAACGAACCTCAAAAAGCGCTGCACCGCTTTAAGGGAATGGGGTTCCTGCCATTCCATTACCGCCTGCAATTTGGCAGGATCCATAGCCAACCCCTGGGCCGAGATGATATAGCCCAGGAAAGGTAAAGACTCCTGCTCAAACTGACACTTCTCCAACTTGGCGAAGAGAGAATTCGCCTGCAAGCGGTCGAAGACCTTTCAGAGGTCTCTCCGGTGAGAGGCCAAATCTGGAGAGAAGATGAGGATGTCATCCAGATAGAGCACCACTGAGGTGGAGAGCATATCGCAAAAGACATCATTTACGAAGTCCTGGAAGACAGCTGGGGCGTTACAGAGGCTGAAGGGCATGACCAGATACTCATAATGGCCATCCCTGGTATTAAAGGCTGTCTTCTGCTCGTCCCCTTCGCGTATGCGGATCAGGTTGTAAGCCCCTCGTAGGTCTAGCTTAGTGAAGACCCGGGCCCCACGCAACCTGTCGAACAACTCAGAGATCAGGGGAAGAGGATATTTGTTTTTGACGGTTATGGCATTGAGACCTCTGTAATCAATGCACGGGCGCAGCGCTCCACTCTTCTTCTGTACGAAGAAGAATCCCACCCCCGCTGGTGACACCGACTTCCTAATAAACCCCCTTGCCAGGTTCTCACTGATGTACTGGGACATTGCCTCCATCTCCAGAAGGGACAGAGGATATACGCGACCTCGAGGTTTCTGCGCCTGGCAAGAGGTCTATAGGACAGTCGTAGGGGCGGAAGGGTCTCAGCGGACTTTTTCAAGAACATGTCCGCGTATTGCTGGTAGTGACTTGGGAGTGCGGAGAGATCCATGAGGACATCAGTGGAGGCTATCTGAACGCGGTCCTTCACACACCTATCCTCACAGGACTTGCTCCAACCCAGTATTCTCCCCAAGGACCACTCTATATGGGGAGAGTGGCAACGCAACCAGGGAACTCCTAGGAGTACCTGGTTAATGCCCTCGGGAATAATAAGGAGCGACACTGTCTCGTGATGGGACAGAGGCAGTGAGAGTTTTAATGGAGTAATTGATGGGTAATTTGCGAGGGTAATGTCGAAACGTTCACCACCCTGATGGTGACCGGCTGAGGTAGCATAACCAAGGGGACTGCGTGCTGGAGCGCAAAGGCTGAGGACATAAAATTACCCTCTGCTCCAGAATCTACGCAAACCTCCACCGCCAGAGTTGAGGAGCCGAACTCCAACACGCCCTTAAAGGTTAGCTTGGAGGAAAACGGTGTGGTGTCTCGTAACCCTCTTGCTGTTGCCACTAGACGCGGACATCTCTGAACGCTGTGGGCACCTATTGGCAAGGTGATCAGACTGTCGGCAGTGAGCGTGGGCTATGGAGGTTCGATCTGGGTAGAACTTAGAGCCCGTGTGAGGCACCTCCCTAACTGCCGACAACTCGAACGCTCGATCGGGAGACTCCAGAGGTTTGGAGAAAGTTGGAGCCAACCTAAACCTCTGTCTGGACTGGGAGCGCTCCAACCCTCGCTCTAAGAAGCGGAGATTAATATGGTTGGACATGGTAATGAGCTCCTCCAGAGTGCCGGGAACCTCCCGAGTGGCCACAGCATCCTTAACGTGGTCAGCCAAACCCCTCCAAAAAATTGGGGTACTGTCTGACCATTCCAGCTCGGAAGCCAGTGTCCGAAACCGAATGGCATACTTATTGACCAGGAATGAACCCTGTGTCAAGGCCAACAGTTGGAGCGCGGTATCGTGTGTGTTAGGAGTCGGATTTCTGCATTTACTCAGCAGGGATCCAAATCCTCACATTCTGCACTCTCCTGTTTTTCCACTGCAGAAGAGATTGCAGAGGAGATTGCCTTGCAGCAAATCTCTCCTGAGGCTGTCCGTCTGTCCTCTTACTGGGCATGCTCATGGGATGATCTCCCATTGGAGAGCGGGAGTCATGTGCTCAGGTCCCGCTCCAGTTCTCATTGGTCCATCTCAGAGATCTGGAAGAGTGCAGAAGGTCCCGGCTGCTATAAAAGGCACGCATGTGTGGCGCCCCCAGGAGTATGGTCGCCACAGTGGCATTACCTTCCTCCTAGGGAGTGTGATGTCATGCATGGAAGCCATAAAGGATCTCTCTGGCAGTTAATCACAACACACAACACAGTTCTCATTCCAGGCCAGCAGAGGGAGCTCTGAACCCAAAACTGGGGGAAGAGCTGCTCTCTGAGGGCCAGGAAGGGGAAATTAGGAGTTCGTGTGAGGAGAGCAACGTGTGTGGACGTGAGGAGAGGAGCTGGGGGATTGAGCAGAGAGTTCAGGCTCATTCCCAGCTGTAGTGCATGATTTGGAGCCCGGTATCCAAGGCTGTACGGACACTGGTGGTCCTGCAACAGAAATTGGAGGAATAGGAAGCTGTAAATGCTCCATTCGCACATAAGACTCAGAGGCACAATAGCGATGTGTGAGCCAGAAGAGAAATGCTACAGCTGTCTGCCATACGAGGGAGTTCTAAAGAGAATAAGCAAGTGGAACTTCAGTGTAACACAGTACTGCAAGTACCTAAAACTAAGCGCTAGGAAGGAGACTACACAACCCATCTGCCTAGAGAGATTCCTAAGTTGCTTACAGGCTAAACAGCTCCTGTGCCATCTGTAATCTGGACCCTGGACTGCATTTGCCAAGCAAAGTAAAGGTAAAGAAACTGCACCCTGTTGTGTCCTTGCCTTCTTCCTTCAAACTCTCCAGCACTGCTACATCTCTGTGCCAAACACTACACCCTCTTCCTCAACACCTACCCTCTTCATCTACTCTGCCTTGGGACTACAGCACTTCCTGTGGAGGGCCACCCCATCATTGCTGCACCCCACCATCTGTCCCAGAGGATCTGTCTGCAACGTCGGCTTAACACCTTCATTGCCGAACACCACAGGTGGCGTGACAAATCATTCACTCATAAACTTTATTCCATCACTTCATCCCTTTTACATGGGTGCCCAGGGCCACAGACCAGGTCACCGCTGCTGTGACATTCCCCTCTGAGAGATCGGCCCGGTACCGAGTACCCCACAGCCCTGAGAGGGCGACCCATTTTGGCATCATGAACAGGATTTATGGAGCCCGGTGTCCCCGGGTCCTGTGTGCCAGAGACTGTGTTTTGTGCCATAGACTATTTGTGCAATTGCCGCCATTACCCCGCTTCTTGGCGTGCGCAGGAAGCAAACGGGGCGGGCCATCGTGGGCGGAGCCAGCCGAAAAGCGCAAAACAGTGAAGTGCCGCGCGGGAAGAAGCCAGCGCGAGAAGTGAGAAGCCGAGGCCTACAGTCCCGGCGTCCCCCGATCCTCCAGCCTGCAGAATGGCAGCCGGTAAGCCAGCGAAACCCAGGGCCTGGCAAACATTAACTAGGGGGAAAGAGAATGTCTGAAGCGAGAGCAGGCGCAGCGGCGGACGCCACTGCAAACCCCACAGTGCCACAAGCTGCACGGCCCAGCGCAGCTGCGACTCCCATAGCGCCGCTGCATCCAGCAGCCAGCGCTGCCTCCACAGCGCCACAAGAATCAGCGCCCACCACAGCGGTCCCCATAATGCCGCTGTCCTTGTCCTATATACCAGGAGCAGCCTGGCTACCGCAGTACTCAGGGGAGTCACATACCCTGATTGAATTTAGAGAGACTGTGCAGTTTGTATGAAAGCCAGAAAGTGAACATCCTTATTGGGCAGCTAACTGGTGCAGCGCAAAGGGAAGTAAAAGCCTGGCAGGACACTGATAAAGAGACTGTTAAAAAGATCCTTGCTAAGCTGAGAAGCACCATTGACACCCACCCTGCAGCTGAAATAAAAATGAGATTCTTTGGGTGGAAGCAGAGAGTGCAGGACAGTATACGGGACTATGCCCTTAACCTGCAGGAGGCACTGCGAGCCATCAAGCAGATTGATCCAGACAGTGTGAAAGATGGAGACAGACTGCTAAAGGAGCAATTTATTGAGGGCCTCCTATCCAGTACCCACAGAGCACAGCTGCGCATTATAGCCCTACAAAACCCTGACCTAGACTTTGCAGACTTCAAGGACAAGGCTATCCGGGTGCTGCATGAACCAATTGTCAGCCTTCCAGTGCCCCCTAGGTGCCCAGCGATCACATACCACCAAGAAGCAGCATCTTTCCCTCCCAGCTCTGTGGAGGCTGATGCACAGACTCTGGACAAAGACCCATCTGCCGAACTGCGTCTTCAGGTCCAGGAGCTGACCAAAAGTATGGCTGCACTTGCCAAAACTGTGCAGTCCCTGCAGGTGTCATCCAAGGAGAAGATCCAGCTGGCCTCCAGTCCAGAGGATGTCCCGTGGCTACGGAAGAAGAGGATCCCACCACGCCGAGGTAGAGACAATGATCGCTATGACCTGGACGGATATCCCATCTGTCGTCGCCGCTGCAAGGCAGGCCACATCGCAAGATTCTGCTACCCTGGGGCAGAGGGCCAACCCCCAGGAGTAGGACCACAAGGCCCAAAGAACTAGCGAGCCAAGTATGTTGGAGGGCGACCGGTTCTCCCAGTGGTGATTGACGGCATCCCCATGAACGCTTTGCTGGACACTGGCTCTCAGGTGACAACTATGCCATATATCCTTTACAAGCGATATTGGGCTGACTCTGAACTTACTCGCGGCCCAAGTGATGAACTGACAGTAGTTGCCAGTAGAGTTGAGCGAAACGGGTCGAAAAATTTCAAAAGTCGCCGACTTTTAGCAAAGTCGGGTTTCATGAAACGAAACTCGACCCTAGGATGAGGTCGGCCACGAGGTCGGCGACTTACGCGCCAAAGTCGCGTTTCAAAAGTTTGTTTTGCGCTCTTTTTCAGCCAATCAGGATCCACGGACACTGTGGGCAATGTGATGACATAGGCAGGGGTCACCACCATCTTTCAGAAGGGCATGCAAGTGATTGGCTTGCTTTGGTGGGCGTCACAGGGGTATAAAAGGGCGTGCACGCCGACCTCCATCTTACTTCTGCCGATCTCAGTATAGGGAGAGGTTGCTGCTGATTCTGTAGGGAGAGCGTTAGGCAGGGAAGAAGACAAAAAAACTGCTTCTGCTGCTAGCGATTTGGCCTGCACAACACACCAGTCACTGTGTGTGCAGTGCAAGGGGAGGCTATATAGTGGTGTATCAGTGGTGTTGGTTGTTGGGCTGCCTTCTAAGGCTTCCTGACAGGCTGGCATTGCTGTTTACCCACTGCTCCGCAAACTGCTTTTTTAAAAGCAATCCAATCTCCCTTATCCTCTAGTCACTTTGGTCACAGCTGTGCCATCGAGCCTGTCACATAGCGCTCAGATATTCATTGGGCCTCAAACTGCTTTTTTAAAAGCAATCCCAATTTTTTTTTTTTGTCCTGCTGAGAAGAAAAAAAAACTGCTTCTGCTGCTGATAGCAATTTGGCCTGCACAACACACCAGTCACTGTGTGTGCAGTGCAAGGGGAGGCTATATTGTGGTGTATCAGTGGTGTTGGTTGTTGGGCTGCCTTTTAAGGCTTCCTGACAGGCTGGCATTGCTGTTTACCCACTGCTCCGCAAAGTGCTTTTTTTAAAGCAATCCAATCTCCCTTATCCTCTAGTCACTTTGGTCACAGCTGTGCCATCGAGCCTGTCACATAGCGCTCAGATATTCATTGGGCCTCACACAATCCAAAAGTTTCCAGTGTCCAAAAGTGTGTGCAGAGATTCAAAATCTCCCTTATCCTCTAGTCACTTTGGTCACAGCTGTGCCATCGAGCCTGTCACATAGCGCTCAGATATTCATTGGGCCTCACACAATCCAAAAGTGTCCAGTGTCCAAAAGTGTGTGCAGAGATTCAAAATCTCCCTTATCCTCTAGTCACTTTGGTCACAGCTGTGCCATCGAGCCTGTCACATAGCGCTCAGATATTCATTGGGCCTCACACAATCCAAAAGTGTCCAGTGTCCAAAAGTGTGTGCAGAGATTCAAAATCTCCCTTATCCTCTAGTCACTTTGGTCACAGCTATGCCATCGAGCCTGTCACATAGCGCTCAGATATCAGTGGGCCTCACACAATCCAAAAGTGTCCAGTGTCCAAAAGTGTGTGCAGAGATTCAAAATCTCCCTTATCCTCTAGTCACTTTGGTCACAGCTGTGCCATCAAGCCTATCACATAGCGCTCAGATATTCATTGGGCCTCACACAATCCAAAAGTGTCCAGTGTCCAAAAGTGTGTGCAGAGATTCAAAATCTCCCTTATCCTCTAGTCACTTTGGTCACAGCTGTGCCATCGAGCCTGTCACATAGCGCTCAGATATTCATTGGGCCTCACACAATCCAAAAGTGTCCAGTGTCCAAAAGTGTGTGCAGAGATTCAAAATCTCCCTTATCCTCTAGTCACTTTGGTCACAGCTGTGCCATCGAGCCTGTCACATAGCGCTCAGATATCAGTGGGCCTCACACAATCCAAAAGTGTCCAGTGTCCAAAAGTGTGTGCAGAGATTCAAAATCTCCCTTATCCTCTAGTCACTTTGGTCACAGCTGTGCCATCGAGCCTGTAACATAGCGCTCAGATATTCATTGGGCCTCACACAATCCAAAAGTGTCCAGTGTCCAAAAGTGTGTGCAGAGATTCAAAATCTCCCTTATCCTCTAGTCACTTTGGTCACAGCTGTGCCATCGAGCCTGTCACATAGCGCTCAGATATTCATTGGGCCTCACACAATCCAAAAGTGTCCAGTGCCCACAAGTGTCTGCAGAAATTCAAAATCTCCCCTGTCCTATAGACACCTTGTACCTTGTTTTACATACTATATAGTTTGTTGGATTTTGTCTACATTTCTACCAAAAATGAGGAAGGCTGGTGGAAGAGGCCGTGAAATTGGGCGGGGGTTGGCAGCTGGTAATGATGGTGTTGGTGGTGGATCTGATGGTAGTGGCAAGAGCAAAATAGGACCGAATGCAGGAGGTGTTGAGCCTGCGTCATCGTCTGGCTACATAAGGCCTCGAACGCTTAGTTTTCTAGGAGTTGGCAAACCGCTTTTAAAGCCAGAGCATCAGGAAAAAGTTTTGTCTTACATTGCTGACTCAGCCTCCAGCTCTATCGCCTCCTCTTCTTCAGTTGTAAAAAGTAAAAGCACTGAGTCGTCATTGGAGGCTCATGTTCATGAACCACACCTTTCCTTGTGTCCTTCACCCCAACCAAGATTGAAGGATGACGCAGGCCATACTACTGATTACTCCATGGAGCTGTTTTCACATACCATGCCTGGATTGTCAAGTCAAATGGTGAATTACCCAGGCCAAGATGAATCTGACATGGAGTGCACTGATGCACAGCCGCTGATGGATGATTCTGCTGGTACATTCACTCAGAGCACTACATTGTCCTCGCAGTGTACAGAGCCAGATTCTGACCCTGATGAGACTCAGGTGCCCCTTCCCGCACACTATACCACCATACACGGTGACACAGAGGAAGGTGTACATGACATAGAAGAGGAGGTGATGGATGACCCAGTTGTTGACCCAGATTGGCATCCATTGGGGGAAGAGGGTGCTGCTTCCAATAGCTCAGATGAGGAGCATCCACAGCAGACATCGACATCGCAACAGCTGTTATCTGGCAGGCCCGGAGCACTCCAAAGACAGGTTCCAAACATCAAAAGAGTTGCTGGACAGCATGTCCAGAGGGTCAAAAGATCACAGCGTGCTAGGCCGCAAAATGTCTGCCAAAGTAGGAAGAGTGCAGTGTGGCACTTTTTTGAACAAAATCCTCATGATCAGGCCAAGGTTATCTGTAAGAAGTGCGCAAAGACCTTTAGCCGAGGGAAAAATCTGAAAAATTTGAATGCCAGTTGCATGCTTAGACATTTAACCAGCATGCACTTGCAAGCGTGGACACAACACCAAACCTCAAGTGCCACATGTGCAACTGATCACAACGAAGGTAGTCAGCAACGCTACATTGTTTCCCCCACTGTAAGCCCACCGGTTAGCACAGCAGCAAATGTTGAGGTGTCTTTGCAAGGCCACAGCAGTCAGGGAATCCCACGGTTATATCAACGAAAGACTGATTCTAGGCCATCAGAAAGAACACCAACTCCATCACCATCATCAACTCTCTCAGTCCGCCCTGTCCACCGCTACTTCCACCATATGCAGCTCTCAAGTCCAGCTCACGCTCCCAGACACTATGAGTAGGTCAAGAAAGTACTCAGTCTCTCATCCGCGTACACTGGGTTTGAACGCCCACATTGTCAAACTAATCTCGTTTGAGATGATGCCCTTTCGGTTGGTGGAAAGCACAGCTTTCCGCGAACTCATGGCCTATGCAGTACCACACTATGACCTACCCAGTCGCCACTTCTCTCGCAAAGCCATCCCAGCCCTCCACCATCATGTGAAAGACCGCATTGTCCATGCACTCAAGCAGTCAGTGAGCGGAAAGGTGCACCTCACAACTGATGCATGGTCCAGTCGGCATGGCCAGGGCCGTTACGTGTCCATCACTGCGCACTGGGTTAATGTGGTGGATGCAGGGTCCACAGGGGACAGCGGTGGTGGGACAGTGCTGCCTAGCCCACGGTATAGGAAACAGTTGGCTGTAGGCGTTCCACCCTCCTCCTCCTCCTCCTCCTCCTCCAGAAGCGAAAGCTTGTCCACAGAGCGCAGTCGTACGAGCACTCCATCTGCAGCTGCCACTGTTGCACACGAGGTGTCCCCCTATCGAGTAGCTAGTGGAAAGCGTCAGCAGGCTGTGTTGCAGATGATGTGTTTGGGCGACAGACACACCGCCGAGGTGCTGGCCGAGTACTTGAAGCGACAAACTGAGTCATGGCTGGGCAGTGTACATCTTGAGGCAGGCAAGGTAGTTAGTGATAACGGCCGTAATTTTGTGGCAGCCATAGCCCTTTCAAAACTCAGCCATATACCTTGCTTGGCTCACACCTTGAACCTGGTGGTGCAGTGCTTCCTCAAAAATTATCCGGAGTTAACAGCCCTGCTCCAGAAGGTGCGAAGACTGTGCAAGCACATCCGCCGGTCGCCTGTACACTCCGTTCGTATGCAGAAGCTGCAGCGATTGCTACACCTTCCCAACCACCGCCTCATTATCGACATTGCAACAAGGTGGAACTCCACCCTGCACATGGTGGAGCGGCTGTGCGAGCAGAGGCAGGCCATAATGCATTTGTGGGAGGATACACGGCCAGGCACTTTGAGAGCAGACATGGAGTTGACAGGTGTGCAGTGGTCAAAGCTGAAAGACCTCTGTAAAGTCCTTCAGTGTTTTGAGGAATGCACACGGCTGGTAAGCGCAGACGACGCCATCCTAAGCATGAGCATCCCACTTATGCGTCTGCTCATGCAAACTTTGACGCAGCTTAAGGAGCAGGCGTCTGCAGCCAATGATGATGAGGAGGAAGAGGAGGAGGGAATCCTTGATGACATTCAGCCATTGTCTGCTCAGGGACCTTTCCTGGACGAGGTGGAGGAAGAAGAGGAGGAGGAGGATGATGATGGGGATGATTACTTAGGGGAGGAGGATGCATCTCGTGGGGCAAGTGAAAATGTTGGCGTGGCAAGGTCTGGTACAGGGTTTGTGCGTGACTGGAGGGATGTGGATTTGCCAGAAAGTGCTCCTCCAACCAGCACTCGCAGTGCATCATTGACACCGGGAACATTGGCCCACATGTCAGATTATGCCTTGCGGATCCTAAAAAGGGACCCCCGCATTGCCAAAATGATGAACGATGACGACTACTGGTTGGCCAGCATCCTGGATCCACGCTATAAAGGCAAATTACAAAACATCATGCCACAGGAGAACCTTGACCTAATATTGGCTAATAAACAAGCAACTCTGGTAAATCGGTTGCTTGAGGCATTCCTAGCACACAGCAGCGGTGATGGTTCTCACACGAGCCGTACGGGCCGGGGGCAGCTTGGCAGAGGTGTTCGTGGTGCACACAGCAGAAGTGGCGTTGGAGACAGGGGTTTCATGACAATGTTGTGGACTGATTTTTCAAATACCGCTCACACAACTGGTAATACTGCATCGATGGAAAGTGACAGGAGACAGCAGTTGTCAACTATGGTTACAAACTACTTTTCCTCCCATATCGATGTTCTCCCACACAGGTCATTCCCCTTTGACTATTGGGCCGCTAAACTGGACACCTGGCCTGAATTGGCCCAATATGCCTTACAGGAGCTCGCTTGCCCAGCTGCAAGTGTGCTATCGGAAAGAGTCTTCAGTGCAGCTGGATCAATCCTGACAGAAAAAAGGACCCGTCTGTCAACCCAAAATGTGGATGATCTAACCTTCATTAAAATGAACCATGCATGGGTTTCCAAGGATTTTGTCCCACCTTCCCCTGATGACACATAGGGTGACAGAAAAATGGCTTGCTTTGGTCCACCGCTTTCTGGGACTTCACCTATTTCGCCTTTTGCATCAGCTGAATGTCCAACATCAACATATGCCACTTTCTAAAACTCCCTAACTGTGCTGCCTCCCCCCCCATGGCCGGGGTCACCACCTAGCGCACGACACCGTGCGAGTGCCGTTGCCCTGGACAGGTGGGTAGGCCGACTCTTGGGCGCGGGCACTGGCACAGGGTCCCTCATAGTGCAATCAAGTGTCTCTGACGGTGGTGGTGCACACCCGCCGTCAGACACACCGCTGTACTATGAGGGGCCCAGTGCCAGTACCGACTCCCACGAGTGGGCCCCCCTTGCTTGGGCAGGGCCCCATCATTTGCAATCTTTACCTCTCCCTGCTCCTCCACTGTGTAATCTGGGCCGTCAAATCCATACTGTGCCTGACACCGTCTGAGCCTGCCTCCTGATGTATAGACATATATTTTGAATGTGTACGCTATCCATACATGTTATGTGGGGATACGGTACCCTTTCTAACCTTTGTGCAATCACGTGCAATCCATACTGGGCCTAACACCGTCTGAGCCTGCCTCCTGAGACATATATTTTGAATGTATACGCTATCCATACATGTTATCCGGGGATACGGTACCCTTTCTAACCTTTGTGCAATCACGTGCAATCCATACTGGGCCTAACACCGTCTGAGCCTGCCTCCTGATGTATAGACATATATTTTGAATGTGTACGCTATCCATACATGTTATCCGGGGATAAGGTACCCTTTCTAACCTTTGTGCAATCACGTGCAATCCATACTGGGCCTAATACCGTCTGAGCCTGCCTCCTGAGACATATATTTTGAATGTGTACGCTATCCATACATGTTATCCGGGGAAACGGTACCCTTTCTTACCTTTGTGCAATCACGTGCAATCCATACTGGGCCTAACACCGTCTGAGCCTGCCTCCTGAGACATATATTTTGAATGTGTACGCTATCCATACATGTTATCCGGGGATACGGTACCCTTTCTAACCTTTGTGCAATCACGTGCAATCCATGCTGGGCCTAACACCGTCTGAGCCTGCCTCCTGAGACATATATTTTGAATGTGTACGCTATCCATACATGTTATCCGGGGATACGGTACCCTTTCTAACCTTTGTGCAATCACGTGCAATCCATACTGGGCCTAACACCGTCTGAGCCTGCCTCCTGATGTATAGACATATATTTTGAATGTGTACGCTATCCAAACATGTTATCCGGGGATACGGTACCCTTTCTAACCTTTGTGCAATCACGTGCAATCCATACTGGGCCTAACACCGTCTGAGCCTGCCTCCTGAGACATATATTTTGAATGTGTATGCTATCCATACATGTTATCCGGGGATACAGTACCCTTTCTAACCTTTGTGCAATCACGTGCAATCCATACTGGGCCTAACACCGTCTGAGCTTGCCTCCTGATGTATAGACATATATTTTGAATGTGTACGCTATCCATACATGTTATCCGGGGATACGGTACCCTTTCTAACCTTTGTGCAATCACGTGCAATCCATACTGGGCCTAACACCGTCTGAGCCTGCCTCCTAAGACATATATTTTGAATGTGTACGCTATCCATACATGTTATCCGGGGATACGGTACCCTTTCTAACCTTTGTGCAATCACGTGCAATCCATACTGGGCCTAACACCGTCTGAGCCTGCCTCCTGATGTATAGACATATATTTTGAATGTGTACGCTATCCATACATGTTATCCGGGGATACGGTACCCTTTCTAACCTTTGTGCAATCACGTGCAATCCATACTGGGCCTAACACCGTCTGAGCCTGCCTCCTGAGACATATATTTTGAATGTGTACGCTATCCATACATGTTATCCGGGGATACGGTACCCTTTCTAACCTTTGTGCAATCACGTGCAATCCATACTGGGCCTAACACCGTCTGAGCCTGTCTCCTGATGTATAGACATATATTTTGAATGTGTACGCTATCCATACATGTTATCTGGGGATACGGTACCCTTTCTAACCTTTGTGCAATCACGTGCAATCCATACTGGGCCTAACACCGTCTGAGCCTGCCTCCTGAGACATATATATTAAATGTGTACGCTATCCATACATGTTATCCGGGGATACGGTACCCTTTCTAACCTTTGTGCAATCACGTGCAATCCATACTGGGCCTAACACCGTCTGAGCCTGCCTCCTGATGTATAGACATATATTTTGAATGTGTACGCTATCCATACATGTTATCCGGGGATACGGTACCCTTTCTAACCTTTGTGCAATCACGTGCAATCCATACTGGGCCTAACACCGTCTGAGCCTGCCTCCTGAGACATATATTTTGAATGTGTACGCTATCCATACATGTTATCTGGGGAAACGGTACCCTTTCTAACCTTTGTGCAATCACGTGCAATACATACTGGGCCTTACACCGTCTGAGCCTGCCTCCTGATGTATAGACATATATTTTGAATGTGTACGCTATCCATACATGTTATCTGGGGATACGGTACCCTTTCTAACCTTTGTGCAATCACGTGCAATCCATACTGGGCCTAACACCATCTGAGCCTGCCTTCTGATGTATAGACATATATTTTGAATGTGTACGCTATCCATACATGTTATCCGGGGATACGGTACCCTTTCTAACCTTTGTGCAATCACGTGCAATCCATACTGGGCCTAACACCGTCTGAGCCTGCCTCCTGAGACATATATTTTGAATGTGTACGCTATCCATACATGTTATCCGGGGATACGGTACCCTTTCTAACCTTTGTGCAATCACGTGCAATCCATACTGGGCCTAACACCGTCTGAGCCTGCCTCCTGATGTATAGACATATATTTTGAATGTGTACGCTATCCATACATGTTATCCGGGGATACGGTACCCTTTCTATCCTTTGTGCAATCACGTGCAATCCATACTGGGCCTAACACCGTCTGAGCCTGCCTCCTGATGTATAGACATATATTTTGAATGTGTACGCTATCCATACATGTTATCCGGGGATACTTTACCCTTTCTAACCTTTGTGCAATCACGTGCAATCCATACTGGGCCTAACACCGTCTGAGCCTGCCTCCTGAGACATATATTTTGAATGTGTATGCTATCCTTACATGTTATCCGGGGATACGGTACCCTTTCTAACCTTTGTGCAATCACGTGCAATCCATACTGGGCCTAACACCGTCTGAGCCTGCCTCCTGATGTATAGACATATATTTTGAATGTGTACGCTATCCATACATGTTATCTGGGGATACGGTACCCTTTCTAACCTTTGTGCAATCACGTGCAATCCATACTAGGCCTAATAACGTCTGAGCCTGCCTCCTGAGACATATATTTTGAATGTGTACGCTATCCATACATGTTATCAGGGGATACGGTACCCTTTCTAACCTTTGTGCAATCACGTGCAATCCATACTGGGCCTAACACCATCTGAGCCTGCCTCCTGATGTATACACATATATTTTGAATGTGTACGCTATCCATACATGTTATCCGGGGATACGGTACCCTTTCTAACCTTTGTGCAATCACGTGCAATCCATACTGGGCCTAACACCGTCTGAGCCTGCCTCCTGAGACATATATTTTGAATGTGTACGCTATCCATACATGTTATCCGGGGATACGGTACCCTTTCTAACCTTTGTGCAATCACGTGCAATCCATACTGGGCCTAACACCGTCTGAGCCTGCCTCCTGATGTATAGACATATATTTTGAATGTGTACGCTATCCATACATGTTATCCGGGGATACGGTACCCTTTCTATCCTTTGTGCAATCACGTGCAATCCATACTGGGCCTAACACCGTCTGAGCCTGCCTCCTGATGTATAGACATATATTTTGAATGTGTACGCTATCCATACATGTTATCTGGGGATACGGTACCCTTTCTAACCTTTGTGCAATCACGTGCAATCCATACTAGGCCTAACAACGTCTGAGCCTGCCTCCTGAGACATATATTTTGAATGTGTACGCTATCCATACATGTTATCCGGGGATACGGTACCCTTTCTAACCTTTGTGCAATCACGTGCAATCCATACTGGGCCTAACACCATCTGAGCCTGCCTCCTGATGTATACACATATATTTTGAATGTGTACGCTATCCATACATGTTATCCGGGGATACGGTACCCTTTCTAACCTTTGTGCAATCACGTGCAATCCATACTGGGCCTAACACCGTCTGAGCCTGCCTCCTGAGACATATATTTTGAATGTGTACGCTATCCATACATGTTATCCGGGGATACGGTACCCTTTCTAACCTTTGTGCAATCACGTGCAATCCATACTGGGCCTAACACCGTCTGAGCCTGCCTCCTGATGTATAGACATATATTTTGAATGTGTACGCTATCCATACATGTTATCCGGGGATACGGTACCCTTTCTATCCTTTGTGCAATCACGTGCAATCCATACTGGGCCTAACACCGTCTGAGCCTGCCTCCTGATGTATAGACATATATTTTGAATGTGTACGCTATCCATACATGTTATCTGGGGATACGGTACCCTTTCTAACCTTTGTGCAATCACGTGCAATCCATACTAGGCCTAACACCGTCTGAGCCTGCCTCCTGAGACATATATTTTGAATGTGTACGCTATCCATACATGTTATCCGGGGATACGGTACCCTTTATAACCTTTGTGCAATCACGTGCAATCCATACTGGGCCTAACACCATCTGAGCCTGCCTCCTGATGTATACACATATATTTTGAATGTGTACGCTATCCATACACGTTATCCAGGGATACGGTACCCTTTCTAACCTTTGTGCAATCACGTGCAATCCATACTGGGCCTAACACCGTCTGAGCCTGCCTCCTGATGTATAGACATATATTTTGAATGTGTATGCTATCCATACATGTTATCCGGGAATACGGTACCCTTTCTAACCTTTGTGCAATCACGTGCAATCCATACTGGGCCTAACACCGTCTGAGCCTGCCTCCTGAGACATATATTTTGAATATGTACGCTATCCATACATGTTATCCGGGGATACGGTACCCTTTCTAACCTTTGTGCAATCACGTGCAATCCATACTGGGCCTAACATCGTCTGAGCCTGCCTCCTGAGACATATATTTTGAATGTGTACGCTATCCATACATGTTATCCGGGGATACGGTACACTTTCTAACCTTTGTGCAATCACGTGCAATCCATACTGGGCCTAACACCGTCTGAGCCTGCCTCCTGAGACATATATTTTGAATGTGTACGCTATCCATACATGTTATCCGGGGAAACGGTACCCTTTCTAACCTTTGTGCAAGCACATGCAATCCTTACTGGGCCTAACACCGTCTGAGCCTGCTTCCTGATGTATAGACATATATTTTGAATGTGTACGCTATCCATACATGTTATCCGGGGATACGGTACCCTTTCTAACCTTTGTGCAATCACGTGCAATCCATACTGGGCCTAACACCGTCTGAGCCTGCCTCCTGATGAATAGACATATATTTTGAATGTGTACGCTATCCATACATGTTATCCGGGGATACGGTACCCTTTCTAACCTTTGTGCAATCACGTGCAATCCATACTGGGCCTAACACCGTCTGAGCCTGCCTCCTGAGACATATATTTTGAATGTGTACGCTATCCATACATGTTATCTGGGGAAACGGTACCCTTTCTAACCTTTGTGCAATCACGTGCAATCCATACTGGGCCTAACACCGTCTGAGCCTGCCTCCTGATGTATAGACATATATTTTGAATGTGTACGCTATCCATACATGTTATCCGGGGATACGGTACCCTTTCTAACCTTTGTGCAATCACGTGCAATCCATACTGGGCCTAACACCGTCTGAGCCTGACTCCTGAGACATATATTTTGAATGTGTACGCTATCCATACATGTTATCCGGGGATACGGTACCCTTTCTAACCTTTGTGCAATCACTTGCAATCCATACTGGGCCTAACACCGTCTAAGCCTGCCTCCTGAGACATATATTTTGAATGTGTACGCTATCCATACATGTTATCCGGGGATACGGTACCCTTTCTAACCTTTGTGCAATCACGTGCAATCCATACTGGGCTTAACACCGTATGAGCCTCCCTCCTGAGACATATATTTTGAATGTGTATGCTATACATACATGTTATCTGGGGATACGGTACCCTTTCTAACCTTTGTGCAATCACGTGCAATCCATACTGGGCCTAACACCATCTGAGCCTGCCTCCTGAGACATATATTTTGAATGTGTACGCTATCCATACATGTTATCTGGGGATACGGTACCCTTTCTAACCTTTGTGCAATCACGTGCAATCCATACTGGTCCTAACACCGTCTGAGCCTGCCTCCTGATGTATAGACATATATTTTGAATGTGTACGCTATCCATACATGTTATCCGGGGATAAGGTACCCTTTCTAACCTTTGTGCAATCACGTGCAATCCATACTGGGCTTAACACCGTATGAGCCTCCCTCCTGAGACATATATTTTGAATGTGTACGCTATACATACATGTTATCTGGGGATACGGTACCCTTTCTAACCTTTGTGCAATCACGTGCAATCCATACTGGGCCTAACACCATCTGAGCCTGCCTCCTGAGACATATATTTTGAATGTGTACGCTATCCATACATGTTATCTGGGGATACGGTACCCTTTCTAACCTTTGTGCAATCACGTGCAATCCATACTGGTCCTAACACCGTCTGAGCCTGCCTCCTGATGTATAGACATATATTTTGAATGTGTACGCTATCCATACATGTTATCCGGGGATACGGTACCCTTTCTAACCTTTGTGCAATCACGTGCAATCCATACTGGGCCTAACACCGTCTGAGCCTGCCTCCTGAGACATATATTTTAAATGTGTACGCTATCCATACATGTTATCCGGGGATACGGTACCCTTTCTAACCTTTGTGCAATCACGTGCAATCCATACTGGGCCTAACACCGTCTAAGCCTGCCTCCTGAGACATATATTTTGAATGTGTACGCTATCCATACATGTTATCTGGGGATACGGTACCCTTTCTAACCTTTGTGCAATCACGTGCAATCCATACTGGGCCTAACACCGTATGAGCCTCCCTCCTGAGACATATATTTTGAATGTGTACGCTATCCATACATGTTATCTGGGGATACGGTACCCTTTCTAACCTTTGTGCAATCACGTTCAATCCATACTGGGCCTAACACCGTCTGAGCCTGCCTCCTGATGTATAGACATATATTTTGAATGTGTACGCTATCCATACATGTTATCTGGGGATACGGTACCCTTTCTAACCTTTGTGCAATCACGTGCAAACCATACTGGGCCTAACACCATCTGAGCCTGCCTCCTGAGACATATATTTCGAATGTGTACGCTATCCATACATGTTATCCGGGGATACGGTACCCTTTCTAACCTTTGTGCAATCACGTGCAATCCATACTGGGCATAACACCGTCTGAGCCTGCCTCCTGAGACATATATTTTGAATGTGTACGCTATCCATACATGTTATCCGGGGATACGGTTCCCTTTCTAACCTTTGTGCAATCACGTGCAATCCATACTGGGCCTAACACCGTCTAAGCCTGCCTCCTGATGTATAGACATATATTTTGAATGTGTACGCTATCCATACATGTTATCCGGGGATACGGTACCCTTTCTAACCTTTGTGCAATCACGTGCAATCCATACTGGGCCTAACACCGTCTGAGCCTGCCTCCTGAGACATATATTTTGAATATGTACGCTATCCATACATGTTATCCGGGGATACGGTACCCTTTCTAACCTTTGTGCAATCACGTGCAATCCATACTGGGCCTAACACCGTCTGAGCCTGCCTCCTGAGACATATATTTTGAATGTGTACGCTATCCATACATGTTATCCGGGGATACGGTACACTTTCTAACCTTTGTGCAATCACGTGCAATCCATACTGGGCCTAACACCGTCTGAGCCTGCCTCCTGAGACATATATTTTGAATGTGTACGCTATCCATACATGTTATCCGGGGAAACGGTACCCTTTCTAACCTTTGTGCAATCACATGCAATCCTTACTGGGCCTAACACCGTCTGAGCCTGCTTCCTGATGTATAGACATATATTTTGAATGTGTACGCTATCCATACATGTTATCCGGGGATACGGTACCCTTTCTAACCTTTGTGCAATCACGTGCAATCCATACTGGGCCTAACACCGTCTGAGCCTGCCTCCTGATGAATAGACATATATTTTGAATGTGTACGCTATCCATACATGTTATCCGGGGATACGGTACCCTTTCTAACCTTTGTGCAATCACGTGCAATCCATACTGGGCCTAACACTGTCTGAGCCTGCCTCCTGAGACATATATTTTGAATGTGTACGCTATCCATACATGTTATCTGGGGATACGGTACCCTTTCTAACCTTTGTGCAATCACGTGCAATCCATACTGGGCCTAACACCGTCTGAGCCTGCCTCCTGATGTATAGACATATATTTTGAATGTGTACGCTATCCATACATGTTATCCGGGGATACGGTACCCTTTCTAACCTTTGTGCAATCACGTGCAATCCATACTGGGCCTAACACCGTCTGAGCCTGACTCCTGAGACATATATTTTGAATGTGTACGCTATCCATACATGTTATCCGGGGATACGGTACCCTTTCTAACCTTTGTGCAATCACTTGCAATCCATACTGGGCCTAACACCGTCTAAGCCTGCCTCCTGAGACATATATTTTGAATGTGTACGCTATCCATACATGTTATCCGGGGATACGGTACCCTTTCTAACCTTTGTGCAATCACGTGCAATCCATACTGGGCTTAACACCGTATGAGCCTCCCTCCTGAGACATATATTTTGAATGTGTATGCTATACATACATGTTATCTGGGGATACGGTACCCTTTCTAACCTTTGTGCAATCACGTGCAATCCATACTGGGCCTAACACCATCTGAGCCTGCCTCCTGAGACATATATTTTGAATGTGTACGCTATCCATACATGTTATCTGGGGATACGGTACCCTTTCTAACCTTTGTGCAATCACGTGCAATCCATACTGGTCCTAACACCGTCTGAGCCTGCCTCCTGATGTATAGACATATATTTTGAATGTGTACGCTATCCATACATGTTATCCGGGGATAAGGTACCCTTTCTAACCTTTGTGCAATCACGTGCAATCCATACTGGGCTTAACACCGTATGAGCCTCCCTCCTGAGACATATATTTTGAATGTGTACGCTATACATACATGTTATCTGGGGATACGGTACCCTTTCTAACCTTTGTGCAATCACGTGCAATCCATACTGGGCCTAACACCATCTGAGCCTGCCTCCTGAGACATATATTTTGAATGTGTACGCTATCCATACATGTTATCTGGGGATACGGTACCCTTTCTAACCTTTGTGCAATCACGTGCAATCCATACTGGTCCTAACACCGTCTGAGCCTGCCTCCTGATGTATAGACATATATTTTGAATGTGTACGCTATCCATACATGTTATCCGGGGATACGGTACCCTTTCTAACCTTTGTGCAATCACGTGCAATCCATACTGGGCCTAACACCGTCTGAGCCTGCCTCCTGAGACATATATTTTAAATGTGTACGCTATCCATACATGTTATCCGGGGATACGGTACCCTTTCTAACCTTTGTGCAATCACGTGCAATCCATACTGGGCCTAACACCGTCTAAGCCTGCCTCCTGAGACATATATTTTGAATGTGTACGCTATCCATACATGTTATCTGGGGATACGGTACCCTTTCTAACCTTTGTGCAATCACGTGCAATCCATACTGGGCCTAACACCGTATGAGCCTCCCTCCTGAGACATATATTTTGAATGTGTACGCTATCCATACATGTTATCTGGGGATACGGTACCCTTTCTAACCTTTGTGCAATCACGTTCAATCCATACTGGGCCTAACACCGTCTGAGCCTGCCTCCTGATGTATAGACATATATTTTGAATGTGTACGCTATCCATACATGTTATCTGGGGATACGGTACCCTTTCTAACCTTTGTGCAATCACGTGCAAACCATACTGGGCCTAACACCATCTGAGCCTGCCTCCTGAGACATATATTTCGAATGTGTACGCTATCCATACATGTTATCCGGGGATACGGTACCCTTTCTAACCTTTGTGCAATCACGTGCAATCCATACTGGGCCTAACACCGTCTGAGCCTGCCTCCTGAGACATATATTTTGAATGTGTACGCTATCCATACATGTTATCCGGGGATACGGTTCCCTTTCTAACCTTTGTGCAATCACGTGCAATCCATACTGGGCCTAACACCGTCTAAGCCTGCCTCCTGATGTATAGACATATATTTTGAATGTGTACGCTATCCATACATGTTATCCGGGGATACGGTACCCTTTCTAACCTTTGTGCAATCACGTGTAATCCATACTGGGCATAACACCGTCTGAGCCTGCCTCGTGATGTATAGACATATATTTTGAATGTGTACGCTATCCATACATGTTATCCGGGGATACGGTACCCTTTCTAACCTTTGTGCAATCACGTGCAATCCATACTGGGCCTAACACCGTCTGAGCCTGCCTCCTGAAACATATAATTTGAATGTGTACGCTATCCATACATGTTATCCGAGGATACGGTACCCTTTCTAACTTTTGTGCAATCACGTGCAATCCATACTGGGCCTAACACCATCTGAGCCTGCCTCCTGATGTATAGACATATATTTTGAATGTGTACGCTATCCATACATGTTATCTGGGGATACGGTACCCTTTCTAACCTTTGTGCAATCACGTGCAATCCATACTAGGCCTAACACCGTCTGAGCCTGCCTCCTGAGACATATATTTTGAATGTGTACGCTATCCATACATGTTATCCAGGGATATGGTACCCTTTCTAACCTTTGTGCAATCACGTGCAATCCATACTGGGCCTAACACCATCTGAGCCTGCCTCCTGATGTATACACATATATTTTTAATGTGTACGCTATCCATACATGTTATCCGGGGATACGGTACCCTTTCTAACCTTTGTGCAATCACGTGCAATCCATACTGGGCCTAACACCATCTGAGCCTGCATCCTGAGACATATATTTTGAATGTGTACGCTATCCATACATGTTATCCGGGGATACGGTACCCTTTCTAACCTTTGTGCAATCACGTGCAATCCATACTGGGCCTAACACCGTCTGAGCCTGCCTCCTGATGTATAGACATATATTTTGAATGTGTACGCTATCCATACATGTTATCCGGGGATACGGTACCCTTTCTATCCTTTGTGCAATCACGTGCAATCCATACTGGGCCTAACACCGTCTGAGCCTGCCTCCTGATGTATAGTCATATATTTTGAATGTGTATGCTATCCATACATGTTATCTGGGGATACGGTACCCTTTCTAACCTTTGTGCAATCACGTGCAATCCATACTAGGCCTAACACCATCTGAGCCTGCCTCTGAGACATATATTTTGAATGTGTACGCTATCCATACATGTTATCCGGGGATACGGTACCCTTTCTAACCTTTGTGCAATCACGTGCAATCCATACTGGGCCTAACACCATCTGAGCCTGCCTCCTGATGTATACACATATATTTTGAATGTGTACGCTATCCATACATGTTATCCGGGGATACGGTACCCTTTCTAACCTTTGTGCATTCACGTGCAATCCATACTGGGCCTAACACCGTCTGAGCCTGCCTCCTGAGACATAAATTTGAATGTGTACGCTATCCATACATGTTATCCGGGGATACGGTACCCTTTCTAAGCTTTGTGCAATCACGTGCAATCCATACTGGTTCTAACACCGTCTGAGCCTGCCTCCTGATGTATAGACATATATTTTGAATGTGTATGCTATCCATACATGTTATCCGGGGATACGGTACCCTTTCTAACCTTTGTGCAATCACGTGCAATCCATACTGGGCCTAACACCGTCTGAGCCTGCCTCCTGAGACATATATTTTGAATATGTACTCTATCCATACATGTTATCCGGGGATACAGTACCCTTTCTAACCTTTGTGCAATCACGTGCAATCCATACTGGGCCTAACACCGTCTGAGCCTGCCTCCTGAGACATATATTTTGAATGTGTACGCTATCCATACATGTTATCCGGGGATACGGTACCCTTTCTAACCTTTGTGCAATCACGTGCAATCCATACTGGGCCTAACACCGTCTGAGCCTGCCTCCTGATGTATAGACATATATTTTGAATGTGTACGCTATCCATACATGTTATCCGGGGATACGGTACCCTTTCTAACCTTTGTGCAAACACGTGCAATCCATACTGGGCCTAACACCGTCTGAGCCTGCCTCCTGATGAATAGACATATATTTTGAATGTGTACGCTATCCATACATGTTATCCGGGGATACGGTACCCTTTCTAACCTTTGTGCAATCACGTGCAATCCATACTGGGCCTAACACCGTCTGAGCCTGCCTCCTGAGACATATATTTTGAATGTGTACGCTATCCATACATGTTATCTGGGGATACGGTACCCTTTCTAACCTTTGTGCAATCACGTGCAATCCATACTGGGCCTAACACCGTCTGAGCCTGCCTCCTGATGTATAGACATATATTTTGAATGTCTACGCTATCCATACATGTTATCCGGGGATACGGTACCCTTTCTAACCTTTGTGCAATCACGTGCAATCCATACTGGGCCTAACACCGTCTGAGCCTTCCTCCTGAGACATATATTTTGAATGTGTACGCTATCCATACATGTTATCCGGGGATACGGTACCCTTTCTAACCTTTGTGCAATCACGTGCAATCCATACTGGGCCTAACACCGTCTAAGCCTGCCTCCTGAGACATATATTTTGAATGTGTACGCTATCCATACATGTTATCCGGGGATACGGTACCCTTTCTAACCTTTGTGCAATCACTTGCAATCCATACTGGGCCTAACACCGTATGAGCCTCCCTCCTGAGACATATATTTTGAATGTGTACGCTATCCATACATGTTATCTGGGGATACGGTACCCTTTCTAACCTTTGTGCAATCACGTTCTATCCATACTGGGCCTATCACCGTCTGAGCCTGCCTCCTGATGTATAGACATATATTTTGAATGTGTACGCTATCCATACATGTTATCTGAGGATACGGTACCCTTTCTAACCTTTGTGCAATCACGTGCAATCCATACTGGGCCTAACACCATCTGAGCCTGCCTCCTGAGACATATATTTTGAATGTGTACGCTATCCATACATGTTATCCGGGGAAACGGTTCCCTTTCTAACCTTTGTGCAATCACGTGCAATCCATACTGGGCCTAACACCGTCTGAGCCTGCCTCCTGATGTATAGACATATATTTTGAATGTGTACGCTATCCATACATGTTATCCGGGGATACGGTACCCTTTCTAACCTTTGTGCAATCACGTGTAATCCATACTGGGCATAACACCGTCTGAGCCTGCCTCGTGATGTATAGACATATATTTTGAATGTGTACGCTATCCATACATGTTATCCGGGGATACGGTACCCTTTCTAACCTTTGTGCAATCACGTGCAATCCATACTGGGCCTAACACCATCTGAGCCTGCATCCTGAGACATATATTTTGAATGTGTACGCTATCCATACATGTTATCCGGGGATACGGTACCCTTTCTAACCTTTGTGCAATCACGTGCAATCCATACTGGGCCTAACACCGTCTGAGCCTGCCTCCTGATGTATAGACATATATTTTGAATGTGTACGCTATCCATACATGTTATCCGGGGATACGGTACCCTTTCTATCCTTTGTGCAATCACGTGCAATCCATACTGGGCCTAACACCGTCTGAGCCTGCCTCCTGATGTATAGTCATATATTTTGAATGTGTATGCTATCCATACATGTTATCTCGGGATACGGTACCCTTTCTAACCTTTGTGCAATCACGTGCAATCCATACTAGGCCTAACACCGTCTGAGCCTGCCTCTGAGACATATATTTTGAATGTGTACGCTATCCATACATGTTATCCGGGGATACGGTACCCTTTCTAACCTTTGTGCAATCACGTGCAATCCATACTGGGCCTAACACCATCTGAGCCTGCCTCCTGATGTATACACATATATTTTGAATGTGTACGCTATCCATACATGTTATCCGGGGATACGGTACCCTTTCTAACCTTTGTGCATTCACGTGCAATCCATACTGGGCCTAACACCGTCTGAGCCTGCCTCCTGAGACATAAATTTGAATGTGTACGCTATCCATACATGTTATCCGGGGATACGGTACCCTTTCTAAGCTTTGTGCAATCACGTGCAATCCATACTGGTTCTAACACCGTCTGAGCCTGCCTCCTGATGTATAGACATATATTTTGAATGTGTATGCTATCCATACATGTTATCCGGGGATACGGTACCCTTTCTAACCTTTGTGCAATCACATGCAATCCATACTGGGCCTAACACCATCTGAGCCTGCCTCCTGATGTATAGACATATATTTTGAATGTGTATGCTATCCATACATGTTATCCGGGGATACGGTACCCTTTCTAACCTTTGTGCAATCACGTGCAATCCATACTGGGCCTAACACCGTCTGAGCCTGCCTCCTGAGACATATATTTTGAATATGTACTCTATCCATACATGTTATCCGGGGATACAGTACCCTTTCTAACCTTTGTGCAATCACGTGCAATCCATACTGGGCCTAACACCGTCTGAGCCTGCCTCCTGAGACATATATTTTGAATGTGTACGCTATCCATACATGTTATCCGGGGATACGGTACCCTTTCTAACCTTTGTGCAATCACGTGCAATCCATACTGGGCCTAACACCGTCTGAGCCTGCCTCCTGATGTATAGACATATATTTTGAATGTGTACGCTATCCATACATGTTATCCGGGGATACGGTACCCTTTCTAACCTTTGTGCAAACACGTGCAATCCATACTGGGCCTAACACCGTCTGAGCCTGCCTCCTGATGAATAGACATATATTTTGAATGTGTACGCTATCCATACATGTTATCCGGGGATACGGTACCCTTTCTAACCTTTGTGCAATCACGTGCAATCCATACTGGGCCTAACACCGTCTGAGCCTGCCTCCTGAGACATATATTTTGAATGTGTACGCTATCCATACATGTTATCTGGGGATACGGTACCCTTTCTAACCTTTGTGCAATCACGTGCAATCCATACTGGGCCTAACACCGTCTGAGCCTGCCTCCTGATGTATAGACATATATTTTGAATGTCTACGCTATCCATACATGTTATCCGGGGATACGGTACCCTTTCTAACCTTTGTGCAATCACGTGCAATCCATACTGGGCCTAACACCGTCTGAGCCTTCCTCCTGAGACATATATTTTGAATGTGTACGCTATCCATACATGTTATCCGGGGATACGGTACCCTTTCTAACCTTTGTGCAATCACGTGCAATCCATACTGGGCCTAACACCGTCTAAGCCTGCCTCCTGAGACATATATTTTGAATGTGTACGCTATCCATACATGTTATCCGGGGATACGGTACCCTTTCTAACCTTTGTGCAATCACGTGCAATCCATACTGGGCCTAACACCGTATGAGCCTCCCTCCTGAGACATATATTTTGAATGTGTACGCTATCCATACATGTTATCTGGGGATACGGTACCCTTTCTAACCTTTGTGCAATCACGTTCTATCCATACTGGGCCTATCACCGTCTGAGCCTGCCTCCTGATGTATAGACATATATTTTGAATGTGTACGCTATCCATACATGTTATCTGAGGATACGGTACCCTTTCTAACCTTTGTGCAATCACGTGCAATCCATACTGGGCCTAACACCATCTGAGCCTGCCTCCTGAGACATATATTTTGAATGTGTACGCTATCCATACATGTTATCCGGGGAAACGGTTCCCTTTCTAACCTTTGTGCAATCACGTGCAATCCATACTGGGCCTAACACCGTCTGAGCCTGCCTCCTGATGTATAGACATATATTTTGAATGTGTACGCTATCCATACATGTTATCCGGGGATACGGTACCCTTTCTAACCTTTGTGCAATCACGTGTAATCCATACTGGGCATAACACCGTCTGAGCCTGCCTCGTGATGTATAGACATATATTTTGATTGTGTACGCTATCCATACATGTTATCCGGGGATACGGTACCCTTTCTAACCTTTGTGCAATCACGTGCAATCCATACTGGGCCTAACACCGTCTGAGCCTGCCTCCTGAAACATATATTTTGAATGTGCACGCTATCCATACATGTTATCCGGGGATACGGTACCCTTTCTAACTTTTGTGCAATCACGTGCAATCCATACTGGGCCTAACACCATCTGAGCCTGCCTCCTGATGTATAGACATATATTTTGAATGTGTACGCTATCCATACATGTTAACTGTGGATACGGTACCCTTTCTAACCTTTGTGCAATCACGTGCAATCCATACTGGGCCTAACACCGTCTGAGCCTGCCTCGTGAGACATATATTTTGAATATGTACGCTATCCATACATGTTATCTGGGGAAATGGTACCCTTTCTAACCTTTGTGCAATCACGTGCAATCCATACTGGGCCTAACACCATCTGAGCCTGCCTCCTGATGTATAGACATATATTTTGAATGTGTACGCTATCCATACATGTTATCCGGGGATACGGTACCCTTTCTAACCTTTGTGCAATCACGTGCAATCCATACTGGGCCTAACACCGTCTGAGCCTGCCTCCTGATGTATAGACATATATTTTGAATGTGTACGCTATCCATACATGTTATCCGGGGATACGGTACCCTTTCTAACCTTTGTGCAATCACGTGCAATCCATACTGGGCCTAACACCGTCTGAGCATGCCTCCTGAGACATATATTTTGAATGTGTACGCTATCCATACATGTTATCCGGGGATACGGTACCCTTTCTAACCTTTGTGCAACCACGTGCAATCCATACTGGGCCTAACACCGTCTGAGCCTGCCTCCTGAGACATATATTTTGAATGTGTACGCTATCCATACATGTTATCCGGGGAAACGGTACCCTTTCTAACCTTTGTGCAATCACGTGCAATCCATACTGGGCCTAACACCGTCTGAGCCTGCCTCCTGATGTATAGACATATATTTTGAATGTGTACGCTATCCATACATGTTATCCGGGGATACGGTACCCTTTCTAACCTTTGTGCAATCACGTGCAATCCATACTGGGCCTAACATCGTCTGAGCCTGCCTCCTGAGACATATATTTTGAATGTGTACGCTATCCATACATGTTATCCGGGGATACGGTACCCTTTCTAACCTTTGTGCAATCACATGCAATCCATACTGGGCCTAACACCGTCTGAGCCTGCCTCCTGAGACATATATTTTGAATGTGTACGCTATCCATACATGTTATCCGGGGAAACGGTACCCTTTCTAACCTTTGTGCAATCACGTGCAATCCATACTGGGCCTAACACCGTCTGAGCCTGCCTCCTGATGTATAGACATATATTTTGAATGTGTACGCTATCCATACATGTTATCCGGGGATACGGTACCCTTTCTAACCTTTGTGCAATCACGTGCAATCCATACTGGGCCTAACACCGTCTGAGCCTGCCTCCTGATGTATAGACATATATTTTGAATGTGTGCGCTATCCATTCATGTTATCCGGGGATATGGTACCCTTTCTAACCTTTGTGCAATCACGTGCAATCCATACTGGGCCTAACACCGTCTGAGCCTGCCTCCTGAGACATATATTTTGAATGTGTACGCTATCCATACATGTTATCCGGGGATACGGTACCCTTTCTAACCTTTGTGCAATCACGTGCAATCCATACTGGGCCTAACACTGTCTGAGCCTGCCTCCTGATGTATAGACATATATTTTGAATGTGTACGCTATCCATACATGTTATCCGGGGATACGGTACCCTTTCTAACCTTTGTGCAATCACGTGCAATCCATACTGGGCCTAACACCGTCTGAGCCTGCCTCCTGATGTATAGACATATATTTTGAATGTGTACGCTATCCATACATGTTATCTGGGGATACGGTACGCTTTCTAACCTTTGTGCAATCACGTGCAATCCATACTGGGCCTAACACCGTCTGAGCCTGCCTCCTGCTGTATAGACATATATTTTGAATGTGTTCGCTATCCATACATGTTATCTGGGGATACGGTACCCTTTCTAACCTTTGTGCAATCACGTGCAATCCATACTGGGCCTAACACCGTCTGAGCCTGCCTCCTGATGTATAGACATATATTTTGAATGTGTACGCTATCCATACATGTTATCTGGGGATACGGTACCCTTTCTAACCTTTGTGCAATCACGTGCAATCCATACTGGGCCTAACACCGTCTGAGCCTGCCTCCTGATGTATAGACATATATTTTGAATGTGTACGCTATCCATACATGTTATCCGGGGATACGGTACCCTTTCTAACCTTTGTGCAATCACGTGCAATCCATACTGGGCCTAAAACCGTCTGAGCCTGCCTCCTGAGACATATATTTTGAATGTGTACGCTATCCATACATGTTATCCGGGGAAACGGTACCCTTTCTAACCTTTGTGCAATCACGTGCAATCCATACTGGGCCTAACACCGTCTGAGCCTGCCTCCTGAGACATATATTTTGAATGTGTACGCTATCCATACATGTTATCCGGGGATACGGTACCCTTTCTAACCTTTGTGCAATCACGTGCAATCCATACTGGGCCTAACACCGTCTGAGCCTGCCTCCTGATGTATAGACATATATTTTGAATGTGTACGCTATCCATACATGTTATCCGGGGATACGGTACCCTTTCTATCCTTTGTGCAATCACGTGCAATCCATACTGGGCCTAACACCGTCTGAGCCTGCCTCCTGATGTATAGACATATATTTTGAATGTGTACGCTATCCATACATGTTATCCGGGGATACGTTACCCTTTCTAACCTTTGTGCAATCACGTGCAATCCATACTGGGCCTAACACCGTCTGAGCCTGCCTCCTGAGACATATATTTTGAATGTGTATGCTATCCATACATGTTATCCGGGGATACGGTACCCTTTCTAACCTTTGTGCAATCACGTGCAATCCATACTGGGCCTAACACCGTCTGAGCCTGCCTCCTGATGTATAGACATATATTTTGAATGTGTACGCTATCCATACATGTTATCCGGGGATACGGTACCCTTTCTATCCTTTGTGCAATCACGTGCAATCCATACTGGGCCTTACACCGTCTGAGCCTGCCTCCTGATGTATAGACATATATTTTGAATGTGTACGCTATCCATACATGTTATCTGGGGATACGGTACCCTTTCTAACCTTTGTGCAATCACGTGCAATCCATACTAGGCCTAATAACGTCTGAGCCTGCCTCCTGAGACATATATTTTGAATGTGTACGCTATCCATACATGTTATCAGGGGATACGGTACCCTTTCTAACCTTTGTGCAATCACGTGCAATCCATACTGGGCCTAACACCATCTGAGCCTGCCTCCTGATGTATACACATATATTTTGAATGTGTACGCTATCCATACATGTTATCCGGGGATACGGTACCCTTTCTAACCTTTGTGCAATCACGTGCAATCCATACTGGGCCTAACACCATCTGAGCCTGCCTCCTGAGACATATATTTTGAATGTGTACGCTATCCATACATGTTATCCGGGGATACGGTACCCTTTCTAACCTTTGTGCAATCACGTGCAATCCATACTGGGCCTAACACCGTCTGAGCCTGCCTCCTGATGTATAGACATATATTTTGAATGTGTACGCTATCCATACATGTTATCCGGGGATACGGTACCCTTTCTATCCTTTGTGCAATCACGTGCAATCCATACTGGGCCTAACACCGTCTGAGCCTGCCTCCTGATGTATAGACATATATTTTGAATGTGTACGCTATCCATACATGTTATCTGGGGATACGGTACCCTTTCTAACCTTTGTGCAATCACGTGCAATCCATACTAGGCCTAACAACGTCTGAGCCTGCCTCCTGAGACATATATTTTGAATGTGTACGCTATCCATACATGTTATCCGGGGATACGGTACCCTTTCTAACCTTTGTGCAATCACGTGCAATCCATACTGGGCCTAACACCATCTGAGCCTGCCTCCTGATGTATACACATATATTTTGAATGTGTACGCTATCCATACATGTTATCCGGGGATACGGTACCCTTTCTAACCTTTGTGCAATCACGTGCAATCCATACTGGGCCTAACACCGTCTGAGCCTGCCTCCTGAGACATATATTTTGAATGTGTACGCTATCCATACATGTTATCCGGGGATACGGTACCCTTTCTAACCTTTGTGCAATCACGTGCAATCCATACTGGGCCTAACACCGTCTGAGCCTGCCTCCTGATGTATAGACATATATTTTGAATGTGTACGCTATCCATACATGTTATCCGGGGATACGGTACCCTTTCTATCCTTTGTGCAATCACGTGCAATCCATACTGGGCCTAACACCGTCTGAGCCTGCCTCCTGATGTATAGACATATATTTTGAATGTGTACGCTATCCATACATGTTATCTGGGGATACGGTACCCTTTCTAACCTTTGTGCAATCACGTGCAATCCATACTAGGCCTAACACCGTCTGAGCCTGCCTCCTGAGACATATATTTTGAATGTGTACGCTATCCATACATGTTATCCGGGGATACGGTACCCTTTCTAACCTTTGTGCAATCACGTGCAATCCATACTGGGCCTAACACCATCTGAGCCTGCCTCCTGATGTATACACATATATTTTGAATGTGTACGCTATCCATACACGTTATCCAGGGATACGGTACCCTTTCTAACCTTTGTGCAATCACGTGCAATCCATACTGGGCCTAACACCGTCTGAGCCTGCCTCCTGATGTATAGACATATATTTTGAATGTGTATGCTATCCATACATGTTATCCGGGAATACGGTACCCTTTCTAACCTTTGTGCAATCACGTGCAATCCATACTGGGCCTAACACCGTCTGAGCCTGCCTCCTGAGACATATATTTTGAATATGTACGCTATCCATACATGTTATCCGGGGATACGGTACCCTTTCTAACCTTTGTGCAATCACGTGCAATCCATACTGGGCCTAACACCGTCTGAGCCTGCCTCCTGAAACATATATTTTGAATGTGTACGCTATCCATACATGTTATCCGGGGATACGGTACACTTTCTAACCTTTGTGCAATCACGTGCAATCCATACTGGGCCTAACACCGTCTGAGCCTGCCTCCTGAGACATATATTTTGAATGTGTACGCTATCCATACATGTTATCCGGGGAAACGGTACCCTTTCTAACCTTTGTGCAATCACATGCAATCCTTACTGGGCCTAACACCGTCTGAGCCTGCTTCCTGATGTATAGACATATATTTTGAATGTGTACGCTATCCATACATGTTATCCGGGGATACGGTACCCTTTCTAACCTTTGTGCAATCACGTGCAATCCATACTGGGCCTAACACCGTCTGAGCCTGCCTCCTGATGAATAGACATATATTTTGAATGTGTACGCTATCCATACATGTTATCCGGGGATACGGTACCCTTTCTAACCTTTGTGCAATCACGTGCAATCCATACTGGGCCTAACACCGTCTGAGCCTGCCTCCTGAGACATATATTTTGAATGTGTACGCTATCCATACATGTTATCTGGGGATACGGTACCCTTTCTAACCTTTGTGCAATCACGTGCAATCCATACTGGGCCTAACACCGTCTGAGCCTGCCTCCTGATGTATAGACATATATTTTGAATGTGTACGCTATCCATACATGTTATCCGGGGATACGGTACCCTTTCTAACCTTTGTGCAATCACGTGCAATCCATACTGGGCCTAACACCGTCTGAGCCTGACTCCTGAGACATATATTTTGAATGTGTACGCTATCCATACATGTTATCCAGGGATACGGTACCCTTTCTAACCTTTGTGCAATCACTTGCAATCCATACTGGGCCTAACACCGTCTAAGCCTGCCTCCTGAGACATATATTTTGAATGTGTACGCTATCCATACATGTTATCCGGGGATACGGTACCCTTTCTAACCTTTGTGCAATCACGTGCAATCCATACTGGGCTTAACACCGTATGAGCCTCCCTCCTGAGACATATATTTTGAATGTGTACGCTATACATACATGTTATCTGGGGATACGGTACCCTTTCTAACCTTTGTGCAATCACGTGCAATCCATACTGGTCCTAACACCGTCTGAGCCTGCCTCCTGATGTATAGACATATATTTTGAATGTGTACGCTATCCATACATGTTATCCGGGGATAAGGTATCCTTTCTAACCTTTGTGCAATCACGTGCAATCCATACTGGGCTTAACACCGTATGAGCCTCCCTCCTGAGACATATATTTTGAATGTGTACGCTATACATACATGTTATCTGGGGATACGGTACCCTTTCTAACCTTTGTGCAATCACGTGCAATCCATACTGGGCCTAACACCATCTGAGCCTGCCTCCTGAGACATATATTTTGAATGTGTACGCTATCCATACATGTTATCTGGGGATACGGTACCCTTTCTAACCTTTGTGCAATCACGTGCAATCCATACTGGTCCTAACACCGTCTGAGCCTGCCTCCTGATGTATAGACATATATTTTGAATGTGTACGCTATCCATACATGTTATCCGGGGATACGGTACCCTTTCTAACCTTTGTGCAATCACGTGCAATCCATACTGGGCCTAACACCGTCTGAGCCTGCCTCCTGAGACATATATTTTGAATGTGTACGCTATCCATACATGTTATCCGGGGATACGGTACCCTTTCTAACCTTTGTGCAATCACGTGCAATCCATACTGGGCCTAACACCGTCTAAGCCTGCCTCCTGAGACATATATTTTGAATGTGTACGCTATCCATACATGTTATCTGGGGATACGGTACCCTTTCTAACCTTTGTGCAATCACGTGCAATCCATACTGGGCCTAACACCGTATGAGCCTCCCTCCTGAGACATATATTTTGAATGTGTACGCTATCCATACATGTTATCTGGGGATACGGTACCCTTTCTAACCTTTGTGCAATCACGTTCAATCCATACTGGGCCTAACACCGTCTGAGCCTGCCTCCTGATGTATAGACATATATTTTGAATGTGTACGCTATCCATACATGTTATCTGGGGATACGGTACCCTTTCTAACCTTTGTGCAATCACGTGCAAACCATACTGGGCCTAACACCATCTGAGCCTGCCTCCTGAGACATATATTTCGAATGTGTACGCTATCCATACATGTTATCCGGGGATACGGTACCCTTTCTAACCTTTGTGCAATCACGTGCAATCCATACTGGGCCTAACACCGTCTGAGCCTGCCTCCTGAGACATATATTTTGAATGTGTACGCTATCCATACATGTTATCCGGGGATACGGTTCCCTTTCTAACCTTTGTGCAATCAAGTGCAATCCATACTGGGCCTAACACCGTCTAAGCCTGCCTCCTGATGTATAGACATATATTTTGAATGTGTACGCTATCCATACATGTTATCCGGGGATACGGTACCCTTTCTAACCTTTGTGCAATCACGTGTAATCCATACTGGGCATAACACCGTCTGAGCCTGCCTCGTGATGTATAGACATATATTTTGAATGTGTACGCTATCCATACATGTTATCCGGGGATACGGTACCCTTTCTAACCTTTGTGCAATCACGTGCAATCCATACTGGGCCTAACACCGTCTGAGCCTGCCTCCTGAAACATATATTTTGAATGTGTACGCTATCCATACATGTTATCCGAGGATACGGTACCCTTTCTAACTTTTGTGCAATCACGTGCAATCCATACTGGGCCTAACACCATCTGAGCCTGCCTCCTGATGTATAGACATATATTTTGAATGTGTACGCTATCCATACATGTTATCTGGGGATACGGTACCCTTTCTAACCTTTGTGCAATCACGTGCAATCCATACTAGGCATAACACCGTCTGAGCCTGCCTCCTGAGACATATATTTTGAATGTGTACGCTATCCATACATGTTATCCAGGGATATGGTACCCTTTCTAACCTTTGTGCAATCACGTGCAATCCATACTGGGCCTAACACCATCTGAGCCTGCCTCCTGATGTATACACATATATTTTGAATGTGTACGCTATCCATACATGTTATCCGGGGATACGGTACCCTTTCTAACCTTTGTGCAATCACGTGCAATCCATACTGGGCCTAACACCGTCTGAGCCTGCATCCTGAGACATATATTTTGAATGTGTACGCTATCCATACATGTTATCCGGGGATACGGTACCCTTTCTAACCTTTGTGCAATCACGTGCAATCCATACTGGGCCTAACACCGTCTGAGCCTGCCTCCTGATGTATAGACATATATTTTGAATGTGTACGCTATCCATACATGTTATCCGGGGATACGGTACCCTTTCTATCCTTTGTGCAATCACGTGCAATCCATACTGGGCCTAACACCGTCTGAGCCTGCCTCCTGATGTATAGTCATATATTTTGAATGTGTATGCTATCCATACATGTTATCTGGGGATACGGTACCCTTTCTAACCTTTGTGCAATCACGTGCAATCCATACTAGGCCTAACACCGTCTGAGCCTGCCTCTGAGACATATATTTTGAATGTGTACGCTATCCATACATGTTATCCGGGGATACGGTACCCTTTCTAACCTTTGTGCAATCACGTGCAATCCATACTGGGCCTAACACCATCTGAGCCTGCCTCCTGATGTATACACATATATTTTGAATGTGTACGCTATCCATACATGTTATCCGGGGATACGGTACCCTTTCTAACCTTTGTGCAATCACGTGCAATCCATACTGGGCCTAACACCGTCTGAGCCTGCCTCCTGAGACATAAATTTGAATGTGTACGATATCCATACATGTTATCCGGGGATACGGTACCCTTTCTAAGCTTTGTGCAATCACGTGCAATCCATACTGGTTCTAACACCGTCTGAGCCTGCCTCCTGATGTATAGACATATATTTTGAATGTGTATGCTATCCATACATGTTATCCGGGGATACGGTACCCTTTCTAACCTTTGTGCAATCACATGCAATCCATACTGGGCCTAACACCATCTGAGCCTGCCTCCTGATGTATAGACATATATTTTGAATGTGTATGCTATCCATACATGTTATCCGGGGATACGGTACCCTTTCTAACCTTTGTGCAATCACGTGCAATCCATACTGGGCCTAACACCGTCTGAGCCTGCCTCCTGAGACATATATTTTGAATATGTACGCTATCCATACATGTTATCCGGGGATACAGTACCCTTTCTAACCTTTGTGCAATCACGTGCAATCCATACTGGGCCTAACACCGTCTGAGCCTGCCTCCTGAGACATATATTTTGAATGTGTACGCTATCCATACATGTTATCCGGGGATACGGTACCCTTTCTAACCTTTGTGCAATCACGTGCAATCCATACTGGGCCTAACACCGTCTGAGCCTGCCTCCTGATGTATAGACATATATTTTGAATGTGTACGCTATCCATACATGTTATCTGGGGATACGGTACCCTTTCTAACCTTTGTGCAAACACGTGCAATCCATACTGGGCCTAACACCGTCTGAGCCTGCCTCCTGATGAATAGACATATATTTTGAATGTGTACGCTATCCATACATGTTATCCGGGGATACGGTACCCTTTCTAACCTTTGTGCAATCACGTGCAATCCATACTGGGCCTAACACCGTCTGAGCCTGCCTCCTGAGACATATATTTTGAATGTGTACGCTATCCATACATGTTATCTGGGGATACGGTACCCTTTCTAACCTTTGTGCAATCACGTGCAATCCATACTGGGCCTAACACCGTCTGTGCCTGCCTCCTGATGTATAGACATATATTTTGAATGTCTACGCTATCCATACATGTTATCCGGGGATACGGTACCCTTTCTAACCTTTGTGCAATCACGTGCAATCCATACTGGGCCTAACACCGTCTGAGCCTTCCTCCTGAGACATATATTTTGAATGTGTACGCTATCCATACATGTTATCCGGGGATACGGTACCCTTTCTAACCTTTGTGCAATCACGTGCAATCCATACTGGGCCTAACACCGTCTAAGCCTGCCTCCTGAGACATATATTTTGAATGTGTACGCTATCCATACATGTTATCCGGGGATACGGTACCCTTTCTAACCTTTGTGCAATCACGTGCAATCCATACTGGGCCTAACACCGTATGAGCCTCCCTCCTGAGACATATATTTTGAATGTGTACGCTATCCATACATGTTATCTGGGGATACGGTACCCTTTCTAACCTTTGTGCAATCACGTTCTATCCATACTGGGCCTATCACCGTCTGAGCCTGCCTCCTGATGTATAGACATATATTTTGAATGTGTACGCTATCCATACATGTTATCTGGGGATACGGTACCCTTTCTAACCTTTGTGCAATCACGTGCAATCCATACTGGGCCTAACACCATCTGAGCCTGCCTCCTGAGACATATATTTTGAATGTGTACGCTATCCATACATGTTATCCGGGGAAACGGTTCCCTTTCTAACCTTTGTGCAATCACGTGCAATCCATACTGGGCCTAACACCGTCTGAGCCTGCCTCCTGATGTATAGACATATATTTTGAATGTGTACGCTATCCATACATGTTATCCGGGGATACGGTACCCTTTCTAACCTTTGTGCAATCACGTGTAATCCATACTGGGCATAACACCGTCTGAGCCTGCCTCGTGATGTATAGACATATATTTTGAATGTGTACGCTATCCATACATGTTATCCGGGGATACGGTACCCTTTCTAACCTTTGTGCAATCACGTGCAATCCATACTGGGCCTAACACCGTCTGAGCATGCCTCCTGAGACATATATTTTGAATGTGTACGCTATCCATACATGTTATCCGGGGATACGGTACCCTTTCTAACCTTTGTGCAATCACGTGCAATCCATACTGGGCCTAACACCGTCTGAGCCTGCCTCCTGAGACATATATTTTGAATGTGTACGCTATCCATACATGTTATCCGGGGAAACGGTACCCTTTCTAACCTTTGTGCAATCACGTGCAATCCATACTGGGCCTAACACCGTCTGAGCCTGCCTCCTGATGTATAGACATATATTTTGAATGTGTACGCTATCCATACATGTTATCCGGGGATACGGTACCCTTTCTAACCTTTGTGCAATCACGTGCAATCCATACTGGGCCTAACACCGTCTGAGCCTGCCTCCTGAGACATATATTTTGAATGTGTACGCTATCCATACATGTTATCCGGGGATACGGTACCCTTTCTAACCTTTGTGCAATCACATGCAATCCATACTGGGCCTAACACCGTCTGAGCCTGCCTCCTGAGACATATATTTTGAATGTGTACGCTATCCATACATGTTATCCGGGGAAACGGTACCCTTTCTAACCTTTGTGCAATCACGTGCAATCCATACTGGGCCTAACACCGTCTGAGCCTGCCTCCTGATGTATAGACATATATTTTGAATGTGTACGCTATCCATACATGTTATCCGGGGATACGGTACCCTTTCTAACCTTTGTGCAATCACGTGCAATCCATACTGGGCCTAACACCGTCTGAGCCTGCCTCCTGATGTATAAACATATATTTTGAATGTGTACGCTATCCATACATGTTATCCGGGGATACGGTACCCTTTCTAACCTTTGTGCAATCACGTGGAATCCATACTGGGCCTAACACCGTCTGAGCCTGCCTCCTGAGACATATATTTTGAATATGTACGCTATCCATACATGTTATCTGGGGAAATGGTACCCTTTCTAACCTTTGTGCAATCACGTGCAATCCATACTGGGCCTAACACCATCTGAGCCTGCCTCCTGATGTATAGACATATATTTTGAATGTGTACGCTATCCATACATGTTATCCGGGGATACGGTACCCTTTCTAACCTTTGTGCAATCACGTGCAATCCATACTGGGCCTAACACCGTCTGAGCCTGCCTCCTGAGACATATATTTTGAATATGTACGCTATCCATACATGTTATCTGGGGAAATGGTACCCTTTCTAACCTTTGTGCAATCACGTGCAATCCATACTGGGCCTAACACCATCTGAGCCTGCCTCCTGATGTATAGACATATATTTTGAATGTGTACGCTATCCATACATGTTATCCGGGGATACGGTACCCTTTCTAACCTTTGTGCAATCACGTGCAATCCATACTGGGCCTAACACCGTCTGAGCCTGCCTCCTGATGTATAGACATATATTTTGAATGTGTACGCTATCCATACATGTTATCCGGGGATACGGTACCCTTTCTAACCTTTGTGCAATCACGTGCAATCCATACTGGGCCTAACACCGTCTGAGCATGCCTCCTGAGACATATATTTTGAATGTGTACGCTATCCATACATGTTATCCGGGGATACGGTACCCTTTCTAACCTTTGTGCAATCACGTGCAATCCATACTGGGCCTAACACCGTCTGAGCCTGCCTCCTGAGACATATATTTTGAATGTGTACGCTATCCATACATGTTATCCGGGGAAACGGTACCCTTTCTAACCTTTGTGCAATCACGTGCAATCCATACTGGGCCTAACACCGTCTGAGCCTGCCTCCTGATGTATAGACATATATTTTGAATGTGTACGCTATCCATACATGTTATCCGGGGATACGGTACCCTTTCTAACCTTTGTGCAATCACGTGCAATCCATACTGGGCCTAACACCGTCTGAGCCTGCCTCCTGAGACATATATTTTGAATGTGTACGCTATCCATACATGTTATCCGGGGATACGGTACCCTTTCTAACCTTTGTGCAATCACATGCAATCCATACTGGGCCTAACACCGTCTGAGCCTGCCTCCTGAGACATATATTTTGAATGTGTACGCTATCCATACATGTTATCCGGGGAAACGGTACCCTTTCTAACCTTTGTGCAATCACGTGCAATCCATACTGGGCCTAACACCGTCTGAGCCTGCCTCCTGATGTATAGACATATATTTTGAATGTGTACGCTATCCATACATGTTATCCGGGGATACGGTACCCTTTCTAACCTTTGTGCAATCACGTGCAATCCATACTGGGCCTAACACCGTCTGAGCCTGCCTCCTGATGTATAAACATATATTTTGAATGTGTACGCTATCCATACATGTTATCCGGGGATACGGTACCCTTTCTAACCTTTGTGCAATCACGTGGAATCCATACTGGGCCTAACACCGTCTGAGCCTGCCTCCTGAGACATATATTTTGAATGTGTACGCTATCCATACATGTTATCTGGGGATACGGTACCCTTTCTAACCTTTGTGCAATCACGTGCAATCCATACTGGGCCTAACACCGTCTGAGCCTGCCTCCTGATGTATAGACAAATATTTTGAATGTGTGCGCTATCCATTCATGTTATCCGGGGATATGGTACCCTTTCTAACCTTTGTGCAATCACGTGCAATCCATACTGTGCCTAACACCGTCTGAGCCTGCCTCCTGAGACATATATTTTGAATGTGTACGCTATCCATACATGTTATCCGGGGATACGGTACCCTTTCTAACCTTTGTGCAATCACGTGCAATCCATACTGGGCCTAACACTGTCTGAGCCTGCCTCCTGATGTATAGACATATATTTTGAATGTGTACGCTATCCATACATGTTATCCGGGGATACGGTACCCTTTCTAACCTTTGTGCAATCACGTGCAATCCATACTGGGCCTAACACCGTCTGAGCCTGCCTCCTGATGTATAGACATATATTTTGAATGTGTACGCTATCCATACATGTTATCTGGGGATACGGTACGCTTTCTAACCTTTGTGCAATCACGTGCAATCCATACTGGGCCTAACACCGTCTGAGCCTGCCTCCTGCTGTATAGACATATATTTTGAATGTGTTCGCTATCCATACATGTTATCTGGGGATACGGTACCCTTTCTAACCTTTGTGCAATCACGTGCAATCCATACTGGGCCTAACACCGTCTGAGCCTGCCTCCTGATGTATAGACATATATTTTGAATGTGTACGCTATCCATACATGTTATCTGGGGATACGGTACCCTTTCTAACCTTTGTGCAATCACGTGCAATCCATACTGGGCCTAACACCGTCTGAGCCTGCCTCCTGGTGTATAGACATATATTTTGAATGTGTACGCTATCCATACATGTTATCCGGGGATACGGTACCCTTTCTAACCTTTGTGCAATCACGTGCAATCCATACTGGGCCTAACACCGTCTGAGCCTGCCTCCTGAGACATATATTTTGAATGTGTACGCTATCCATACATGTTATCCGGGGAAACGGTACCCTTTCTAACCTTTGTGCAATCACGTGCAATCCATACTGGGCCTAACACCGTCTGAGCCTGCCTCCTGAGACATATATTTTGAATGTGTACGCTATCCATACATGTTATCCGGGGATACGGTACCCTTTCTAACCTTTGTGCAATCACGTGCAATCCATACTGGGCGTGAGAACAGCTGGCGAGCTGTTAAGCAAGCTACAGCACCTGTGGTTTGCACACGTAAGTTTTTCATTTTTTCAGGAATGACGGATAGGCCTAATTCCGGAACTGCAGTTGACCTGCACTTACTGGGAAATCATTGTTCGCGGGTTATAATTGTAATCAGTGATCCCCATCACTAACGTTGTTCAGCAGGTTATCTGCACCTGTAAGCGACAAACGCTGGCCTTTTCAGTGTAGCGCACATGCAGCCACGGACATGTAAGGGCATGACTCAACAGTTATTGGCCAATCTCATGTTCCAGAGCCTCACGTGTCCCTCTATTAAGCCGGACTCGGACCGCGGGGCATGACGGAGTCTCGTTCGTTAACGGAATTAAGCTTGCAATGTGTGCATCTGTTCTGTAGCTGGCATGTTTGAGGTTTCCCAGGTGGAGTCGAATTTAACCGTAGGCTCCACTCCTGGTGGTGCCCTTCTGGTCATTCCTTTAAGGTTCAGCTTTGCAACCATACTGCCCACGTAAAACAAACACTTTGCCTTCATGAACGCTGTTTGGAGGGTCATGACTCGTGGGAATAACGCCGCCCAATCAGTTAACCTGCTAGAGAGATCGTTCGTTGCTCCCAAGCATGACATCACACTCCCTAGGAGGAAGGTAATGCCACTGTGGCGACCGTACTCCTGGGGGCGACACAAGTGCACTGATGCCCAGCCACTGCTCGATGAATCTGCTGGTACATTGACCCAGACCACCACATTCCCCTCGCACGCTACACGGCCTGAATCTGACCCTGATGAAACTCAGGTTACCCTTCCCATATACAGTTCCATCTTACACGGTGACAAAGAGGAAGCTGCAGATGAAAGTGCAGGTTCGGCCCACCCGCCATCAGACACACCACCGTACTATCAGGGGCCCTGTGCCAGTGCCGTCGCCAACGAGTGGGCCCCCCCTGCTTGCTCAGGATCACAGCACTTGCAAAGTTGAAATACTGTGCAGTGAGATGGAAGATGGGGACGACGAGGAGTCCAGACAAGTACAGGGATTCCCTAGCGAGGAGACTTATTTGATTGTTTTCAATGTTGGGACAGCAATTTTTGGGGAGCACTATACTCTGGAGAATGATAGATGGAGCCCTGTTAAATATTAATAACTCGTTAAATATTTCTTATTACACCCAGTTCTGTAGAATGCTTTAGCTTACATGACATAGGCTATTTTTAAGCTTGGCTCATGGTAGAAATGTCAGCTCACTACATATTTAAGTTTAGCCTTGAGGTAAATGTCAAACTCTAAATATATACCGAGATCACGTGTTTCAAGAGACGTATATAATTCATGGCTAACTGTAGAGGGTGCTGTCTTCTTCCCTCACCATCATGAGACACAGACGCAAGATGACATAACTCAACAGCTGGTATGTTACTTTAGTACGAAGAAGCCGAACTGAGAGACAGACGCCTTTTGCCATGTGAGATCCCGGAGAGAAAGAAGAATACATGCTGCTTTGCTATGAACAATGGACAATATCTCTTTCACTTATTTTTATTCACCTGTTTTTCTGTAATAACCTTTCTTTGATGGAAGAATCCAAATAAACCACTATATTTTTATCTGGTAACTAGTCCTGAGTATTTTACAGGATATGCATTATTTTACATTGGAGAGCCAGCCAGATCTGAATTTTTGTACTTTTTTGCGGATTTCCCTCAACTTGCCCACACGGGGGATTGGACTTTGCTAACGTCAAATCATATGTGCAAGTTATCGGGAATTCCACTACTTACAAGAATCACACAGAACCTAGAAGTAAGAATTGCCAGATAGATTGAGAAGTACTACAAGTGCCAAAGTGCTAGACGTGCTGAAACCAAGACAAGAGCCCAGCGTTGTCTATCAAAGGAACAAGCTGAGAAATTTCAAGGTAAGAGAAATGGATGTCATTAATTGTCTTGCTAAGCAGAGTAAATTGAAATTTAAGTCTGTAGACAATTCTAATTCAGAAGTTTTATGGTTAAGTTTATATGCCGAGTGTGAACTCGAGAATCAGAGGTTAGATTCTAAGTTTTTCAATAGAGAAAGAGAGAGATTAAAAAATATTCTACAGATGGTAGATATATTTCATAGATCTGTGTCAGAGAAATCCAAAAATGATTGTTGTGATGTTCTCGAGATTGGCTGTAAAGTTAGGGAGATTGACTGTAATCAAGTGTCTGTAGCAGTCATTGAAGGTGACCTTGCAGACGTGGAACAAGATGGAGAAGTAGGAGGAGACTTCAGAACTGACATAGAGGACGTACAAGGGAAAGACGTACCACTAAAAATAGAAGACTCACAGGCCCAAATCCGAAGTAGCGTGAGGAAGAATTTGATAAAAATATGCCAAATAATTCCTGCTTATGACAACAAAATAGATGTTTGTAGAAACTCTGAGATTTTTGAAAGTTGTGTTGATAAATTTGATTTATCTAACGAGGAGAAGAATCAGTTGTTCAAAATGTGGATCCCTGTAAACTTTGCTAGGAGATTGACTTTAAAGTTATCTGGTGAGACACATGAGAATTTAACTGATAAGGACAGATTAAAAATTCTCATTTTTTGTTCATCAAATGAAAATCATCCAGATATTGATATTCTTCAAAAATTAAGGATTGGTCGGAAGGAATGTATTTTTACGTTCATGTCCATATATGAACGTTTGTATAGAATGCTGAGTGAGAATGTCAAAACACCGTCCCTCATAAGGAGTTTTGTAAGCAAATTTTGGTTTCTAAATCCTGCATCTCGTGTTATTGCGTCACAAAAAGATTCATTGTTTGAATGTGCGCAATCCCTTGATTTTGCCAGAAAACACGAGAATCGTGAAAGGAAAGTAAATTGTGCTAATTTTGGAAAGACAGGCAGAGTAAAATCTTATCAGAAGCCTGTATTAGCAAAACCTTCTAAAATGAGTTTTCCCCAAATTTATGAAGTACAAAGAAAATCACATGTTTGTTATAAGCCATATGGAATGATGCAAAAGAACACCGAAAAGACACAAATTGAATTAAGAAAAATGATGAGTTCTGATTTTCTTTCTGTAACCAAGATGGCCGAATTTAACAGACAGAAACAGGTGGTGAGTGACATCATGGCCTGTAAACTGAATACTCTGCTCCAAGAATCTATCAGCTTTAAAATGGCAAGAACCTTTCAGGATATTTTTTGCAGAGAAATAAGTATGGGTGTAGGAATTGGCTAGAAAAAGTAATATATTTTGTGTAACAGTGTTATACAATTAGTGAGTTATATGTAATTATTTTATAGAGTATAATCCTGTAGTTTTATGGTTTGTGGATATATACATAGTCATACAGTATATATAGAGTGTTTGTAGAAGTAGAAATAGTAGAACTGTATTTTTTAATGAAAATTAAAATCTACATCAGTAATAATATTTAGAATATGAATATGATATTAACCTTATTTTTTATGTTTCCTTAGAATTTTCATTTCAAAGCAGGACTTAATCGGGAAAAATTCTCTTCCAAGGATTTATGCCTTTATTTACACAGGAAGTTGCAATAATTGCATGATTTTATATATCTAACCCTTAAAAGGAAATAACTAATTGCATTTCAAAATGTGTTCTGGGTGTATGCTTTTCTGCATGGTTCGAATGACAACCACAGCAGGGAAATTTGAACCTTGTTCTAATAATACAAGTATACCAGTATACTATGTCCCTGTTCCTTAGGGAAAGAATTTTTAAGGGGGTCTCAACTTTTGCAAACCAATGGAATTTTTTTCTAGGCCTAAATGTCAAGTATAGCTATACATACAACATATATTTATGTCATGTGGAGGAATATTCAAAGAAATATTAAGAGACTAAATTGAAATAGTTTACAATGCATTGATGATTAGGATAATTTGGGTTAAAACACGTGTATTCATCACACCTTCGTATGTGAGGTATTTGGTTTAAACTTAAATATGTGACACAGTCTGAGTGACAGTGACTGAGTGTATGAGCAGCTGCTGAGCGAGTGATGTGATGTGATATGTTTGTGAGGCCTCAGGATCCTGAATGCATGAGAAAAAAAAAAAAACCCCAAAGCTTTTATCTTTAGGAGAAATATGCAGATCAGATAAATTATTAGAATATTAAGATACATAATGAAATATTATCTACACAACATATATTTCTGTATTTCTATAGTAATTATTTCTTGATTTAGTTAATAGTGGATAAGTGCAAAGTGCAATCGCACATCAAAATGGTTTATGCAAATTAATTTTTCCAAAGGATAATTTTATGATATTCAAATTAATTTTGATGGTTACACATCTTCAGACAAATATTGGTATAAGCAAGTATAAATTCACATAATTTATACATTAATTATTTTTAATTTTGGTTTTGATAAATGAATTATTTCATGAAACAATATTTTTTGGTATTAAGGGGGAAAATATGTTTTTTATCCTGACTACATAATCACATTTGATAAATACCTCTTCTTCACACATTTTAATAGGAAAAAATATTAATAAGGTACAATGGTATAAGTATTGGGTATAATAACAAGTATTATAAAGAGTCATTTCTTTACACTAAGAGGAATTACATGCAAAGTTGCATGATTTGAATATTTTGATAACACAAGTTTATGACAATTATGAAATAATCTAGATCATGGAAATATTAAGGGTGTATGTTACTGAAGACATAACTACTCTGCATCAACATAAAGGCCTTATTCTTATTTTTATTTTTATTCTTATTTTTCATTATTTTTAATTCTTTCACCAATATTTAGTAAAGTAATATCTACTGAGAATATTGCTTCATTAAATATAGTAATTATATGGTTCTATTACTAAGGAAAATGTTTCACTTCTGAGTTATATGCAACAATTCTTTTATTCATTCATTCGCTCACTCATATTCTTATTTTGGTTCATGGCTATACATTCCTACATATTATTAGTATAATAAATAAATTCCTTATAAATAAAGATGAAAACACTGGTTACATAAAACACAGTGACACCTATGGGTTGAAAAAGGTAATTACACCTAAGACATAAAAAAATGTTCTATCACATGAAGAATATGGATAATAATGTATTATCACTTATTATTGGTTTATTATTTCAAACATTGAAATCCATATACAGTACAAATTCTGATAATAATTATATGGATATTACTGATTGCTATGGTACGCTGTGATATTATAGGATAGGAAAATTACCAGATTTGGTATAGACTAGGGAATGAAGACTTCAAGCAAGATACTGAAATTACGTTAATAAAGACTTTTCATATTAAAATTGATTCTTATCAGTTGCAAGAAGAAGAATGCCGCGATCCAGAAGTCCCAGAAGGTAACAAAGCTATGACTTCTCAGTAAGACTGTGTTAATTACAAGTGCAGTATCCACCACTGACAGCCACAAGTGCAGTATCCACCACTGACAGTCACAATTAAAGTGTCTAACCTGACAACCAGAGGACGATGATCCTATGATGCTGATGTGAACTGTGTTATCTCGTTCTTATCAAGTTCCAGAAGTTTTCAATCACCTGTAAAGCTTCGATGTAAAGCTGGTGAACAATAAGGTAATTGTCAGGAAGCTACAACCCTGACATATGTCCTGTGCATTAGGACAAGGACTGGTTATGGTGCTATGTTTAGCAAGGAAGAGTCATTTTAACCCTTGCTTTGCTGACCAAAGACGTCACACCTGTTCAAAGACCAGTGCCGATGGAGGATTCCAGAATATCCAAGGCGAGCCAATGTAAGCCCAGGTTTTTAAAATGTGACACTGCACAGATATTAAAGCTGCATAGACTTTGTTTTCGCATTAACATTTGAATTTATGAACTTTGATTTTATACACAACACGATTTCTACAACATCTATATGCTATAAGAAAAACTGTGTTTTTAAAAGAACCAAGAAGAAGACAGAAGACATCAAAATGAAGACCAGATGACACCAGATGATGATGACTGAACCTGAGATGCTTCAATTTAGACTTAGGGAAGTATAATTATACATATTTTATATGAATATTGTTCACGGCTTACCATAACATGAATTCAATTATGTTATTGAGTACTTATAACGGTAATCTGATATTATTACTATTATTGATATTAAATTATTTTGTCAAAGAAGAAGAAAAGAAGAAAAAAAGATCTTGTTATATTTGAGGGTTCCAATTAATGTCTGTCTCCCTCAAAAGGGGGAATTGTTAAATATTAATAACTCGTTAAATATTTCTTATTACACCCAGTTCTGTAGAATGCTTTAGCTTACATGACATAGGCTATTTTTAAGCTTGGCTCATGGTAGAAATGTCAGCTCACTACATATTTAAGTTTAGCCTTGAGGTAAATGTCAAACTCCATATATACCGAGATCACGTGTTTCAAGAGACGTATATAATTCATGGCTAACTGTAGAGGGTGCTGTCTTCTTCCCTCACCATCATGAGACACAGACGCAAGATGACATAACTCAACAGCTGGTATGTTACTTTAGTACGAAGAAGCCGAACTGAGAGACAGACGCCTTTTGCCATGTGAGATCCCGGAGAGAAAGAAGAATACATGCTGCTTTGCTATGAACAATGGACAATATCTCTTTCACTTATTTTTATTCACCTGTTTTTCTGTAATAACCTTTCTTTGATGGAAGAATCCAAATAAACCACTATATTTTTATCTGGTAACTAGTCCTGAGTATTTTACAGGATATGCATTATTTTACAGGCCCACCATACACTGGAACATTCCAAAGGTGGACATCAGACACTGGAGCAGCATTTACAGGGCCCATTATACACTAGAGCATTAGAAATGGGGCCCATTATGTTTGGAGCATTATTTGGGCCCATAAGACAGTGGAGCTTCATCCATGGGGACCAACATATACTGTAGCATTATGTGGAGCTCATCATATACTGTTTCAAACCAATGATTCTGTATGGAGAAATAGATGGGCCTCATCATGAGATGTAAAAAGTGAAGTATTTTTCATTGTACTATACCGCTATTTCTCTGCCGTATCGGAGCATGATGAGTTGTGGTATGTGTTAAAGGGGCGCTCTTTCGCCCAGGGCACATGAAAACCTGGAGCCAGCCCTCCCCCCCCACAACTGTAGCCAAATAACCCCCATTTTTCAGTGCGTAACTTGTATTATGAAGTTAATTAAGGTTGACAAGCTTAAGTAAGAAGAATTGATGCTTTTGGCATTCAAATGGGCACTGTAGGTGTGTTTCCTGTCCTCCTCTCACTGCCGACTTTTATTCCCCATTGACTTACATTGGGTTTCGTGTTTCGGGACGACCCCGACTTTTCCCTATAATCGGACGATCTTGCTCGACCCGACTTTTGGAAAAGTCGGGTTTCACGAAACGAAACGCGACCCTAAAAAACCAAAAGTCGCTCAACTCTAGTTGCCAGCAATGGTAAGTCTTTGCTGCAAGTAGGATGTAAAGAGATTACCATTAAAGTGGGGCGAGTAGAGTTAAAATCTCAAGGTCTGATAGTTGTAGACATTGATCGACAAGAAAGTAACCTAATGATGACCTTAGGTACTAATGTGATTGAAAATTGTCTTGCCGAGGTTATTGTTTTGTTGCAAAAGGTGGCTGAGACTGCTGGTTCCAGTGAACAACAAGTCCTGCAGAAGGAGATCAAGGCCCTGATGCAAAGACAGCAGGTAGAACTCTCTGGCGGAGAAATTGGCAGCGTCAGAGTGAGTGATTCTTTCCCCATTGCGATACCCCCCAGATGTGAAATGTTAATTTGGTGTCGGGCAGCCATAGGCCTCAGAGGAAAAGATTACCAAGCATTGGTAGAGCCAGTGTAATTTGATAGCCGGCCCACTGTCCTGACAGGCAGAGGTGTAGTTGATGTCCGCAAAGGGAGAGTACCTGTACGCCTCTTGAATTGTGGGGAGGAAGAGGCCACAATACCTCGGTATGCCAGTTGCTAAGCTGCTTACTGTCTGTAACAACGCAATACAGGCAGCAGAGCCCTTGGTCTCATCCGACCAGGTGGAGGACAATGGCTCTGTAAAGCAGCTAGAGGAGTGGTGTCAGCAGCTGCATGTGGGAACTGACTCCATCCCTTCTTACCAAAAGTGTGGGGTTTACCGAGTGACTCAGGAGTATGAGCGGGTATTCAGTAAACACCCACTAGATTTTGGGTAGGCAAAAGGGGTTCGACATCATATCCCCACTGGAGATCATCCACCCATTAAAGAAAGGTACCGGCCTATACCCCTAACACAATATCAATGTGCCAAAAGTATGTTGTGGGAAATGAAGGAGGCTGGGGTGATCAGAGACAGTTGTAGCCCCTGGGCAGCCCCAATAGTCTTTGTGAAAAAGAAAGATGGTACCATGAGAATGTGTGTTGATTACTGAAAAATTAACAGCATTACACATAAGGATGCCTACCCATTACCCAGAATTGAGGAGTCATTAGCTGCACTTAAAACTGCTAACTATTTTTCCACCATAGATCTCACTAGTGGATATTGGCAGGTTCCCGTGGCAGAGGCAGACAAGGAGAAAACAGCATTTACTACACCAATGGGTCTCTGCGAGTTCAACTACATGCCGTTCGGGCTCTGCACCGCCCCAGGGACATTTCAACGGCTAATGGAATGCTGTCTTGGACACAAGAACTTCGAGACAGTTCTGTTATACCTTGATGATGTCATTGTTTTCTCCAAGACTTATGAAGACCATCTGAAGCACCTGGCTGAGGTGTTTGAAGCCTTGTCCAACTTTGGTCTGAAAGTGAAGCCTTCCAAATGCCACCTCCTGAAGCCCAAGGTACAGTACCTCAGACATGTTGTGAGTGCAGAAGGTGTGGCACCAGATCCTGACAAAGTCACAGTCATCCGGGACTGGCTGAAGCCCAGCAACCTCCATGAAGTACGTCAATTCCTCGGGTTGGTAGGCTACTACCGAAGGTTCATCAAAGGCTTCACTGAAATAGCCAAGCCTATGCAAAATCTTCTGGTGGGCCAGCCCAAGAAGGCCAGGAAGAAGAGTCCTACATTTGAATGGAATGAGGAACTGGAGAGGTCTTTCACTCGACTGAAGATGGCTCTCACAGGAGATGAAGTTCTTGCCTACCCAGATTATAACCAACCATTTGTTCTGTATACTGATGCCAGCAGCGTGGGACTGGGAGCAGTACTGTCACAAGTACAGAATGGCAAAGAAAGAGTGATCTCCTACGCCAGCAGGAAGCTTCGTCCCACTGAAAGGAACCCTGACAACTACAGTTCCTTCAAACTGGAGTTCCTCGCCATAGTCTGGGTTGTGACTGAATAATTCAAGCATTACCTAACTTCAGCCAAGTTTACCATCTTCACGGACAACAACCCATTGACTCACTTGGAAACTGCCAAGCTAGGTGCACTGGAGCAGCGATGGATGGCCCGGCTGTCTAACTATGAATTTACCATCAAGTACCAAGCGGGGCACAAGAATGCCAATGCTGATGCGCTGTCCAGAATGCCCAATCTGCCAGATGCAGGAGAAGACCCTAAGGCACTCGAAGAAATAGAGGTACTTGCCTTCCACCGGCCAATTGCGGCCCAATGTGCCCAAAGATTGAGAAACAGACGGTCTATCATGAAAGAGGCCACCCTAAATCCATTGCCTCATCATGACTGGGCAGAGACGCAGGATAGTGACCCCGCAGTCCACCTGGTAAAGGAGCTACTGTCACAAGCTGACTCACGCCCAGGTCCAGATGCTCCTGAAGAAACGCAGCAGTTGTGGAAGGAAAGAGGCAGGCTGTTCATCTATGAAGGGAAGCTGTGCCTTGCTCCGGAAGAGATTCTACTGGGCTGGTATGAGGAAAGCCATTGAAAATTGGTGCCGGGAGTGTGGACAATGCAACCTGCGCAGGAAGGACCGTAACAGCCAGCGAGCTCCTTTGCAGCCAATAATAACCAAACAGCCACTCGAGTTGGTCGCCCTGGACCATGTGAAGCTGGTTCCAAGCCGTTCAGGCTACATTTATGCTCTTACCATCGTTGACCACTACTTGAGATTCCTGGTAGTCGTGCCTGTCAAGGATCAAACAGCCAGTACAGCAGCCAGAGCATTCCAACAGCACTTTTGTCGACCACACTGATATCCCGAGCGAGTGCTTACAGATCAAGGTCCAGCCTTTGAGGCAGAAGTGTTCCAGGAATTCTGTAATTTGTACGGTTGCAAGAAGATCAGGACAACACTGTACCATCCACAGACCAATGGCATGTGTGAAAAGATGAATCAGGTGGTGATCGATCTACTGAAGACCTTGCCTTTGGAGGAGAGGAATCTGTGGCCAGAGAAGTTGCCAGATCTGGTCGACCTCTACAATCACATTTCTGTGAATTCCACCAACTGCACTCCAGCCTACCTAATGAGAGCGAGGCCTGGCAAGCTGTCTATTGATTTGGATATGGGAGTCCTGATACCCGAGGTAACATCACCAGATGCTGACTGGGATACGGAGCGGCAGACAGTACCGTAGAGTACAAGAGTGTGTAGAAAAGAGTAGCTCAGGCGAGACAAAAACAGAAAAGAACTACAATCAACATGCACCCGCAGTTCCCTTGTCACCAGGAGAACAAGTCTTAAAGAGGGAAAGAAGGATGCATAAATTGGATGACCAATGGGAAGCTGAACCCTACACCGTCTAACCATCAAATTTCAACAACACTAAAGTGTGCCTTATCAGTAAGGATGGAGGAGAAACCTCATCAGCAGTATCGAGGGATCATCTGAAACTGTGCCCTGACCAACTAAAGGACCGAATGGAAGAACAAAACAACCTTCAGCCCATAGAGGAAGAAAAAAAGGTCAGCACTGTCAGCACTGCAAATTGGACTAGAGCAAATAATGCCATACTGGTGCCAGTTTTGGCCTTTCCCCAACTGGTAGTGCAAGAAGAAGTGACTCAAGACCCCCCTGAAAACCAGCATGTACAAGCAGCGGATGCTACACCAGCAGTGGAACAAGAGAATTCTCACCCTGCCAGTGGTGAATTTGTCATGCCCACAGTGTGTAGAAGTGGTCCTAGGAAATCTAGTATTCCTGTGCTACGCAGATGCACCAGTATTGTAGCCAGTACAGCACACACTACACCAGTAGTTAACAAAAGGCATCCAGTAAGTTCCCCAACAACACCAGTGCTACGTAGGTCTGTCCGTAGTACCCAAGGTATTCCACCCTTAAGGTTCCGCAAATAGATAAGTTTTGTAATTGTTAAAATGTAAATATGCAACTGTTTAAGTTTATGTGCCTACAGAGACTCTGCAAGAAACTTTTTGAAGATCTTATTTTGTTTTGATGGATGACTGGACCACAGGACTATGTGTGGTCAGAACTCTACTTGTAAATAGTTCACCAACTTGCTCAGGAATTGCACCATGGACATTGACGCATGGACTAATCGTCATTAGGACTATTTTTGAGCTTTGGTTTTTGTAATTTTTCATTTTTTTAAAAATCTTGTTATATCTATAATTGTTTATATGTTTACATGTTTTCCCTTCAGTCCGGGAGTACTGAATTGCACTAGGCGGGAATGTGGCATCCCCAGGAGTATGGTCGCCACAGTGGCATTACCTTCCTCCTAGGGAGTGTGATGTCATGCTTGGAAGCAATAAAGGATCTCTCTGGCAGTTAATCACAACACACAACACAGTTCTCATTCCAGCCCAGCAGAGGGAGCTCTGAGCCCAAAACTGGGGGAAGAGCTGCTCTCTGAGGTCCAGGAAGGGGAAATTTTGAGTTCGTATGAGGAGGGCAATGTGTATGGACATGAGGAGAAGAGCTGGGGGATTAAGCAGAGAGTTCAGGCTCATTCCCAGTTATAGCGCATGATATGGAGTCCGGTATCCAAGGCTGTATGGACACTGATGGTCCTGCAACAGAAACCGGAGGAATAGTAAGCTGTAAATGCTCTATTCCACATAAGACTCAGAGGCACAACAGCGACGTGTGAGCCAGAAGAGAAAGGCTACAGCTGTCTGTCATACGAGGGAGTTCTAAAGAGAATAAGCAAGTGGAACTTCAGTGTAACACAGTACTGCAAGTACCTAAAACTAAGCGCTAGGAAGGAGACTACACAACCCATCTGCCTAGAGAGATTCCTAAGTTGCTTCCTCTGTCATACGAGGGAGTTCTAAAGAGAATAAGCAAGTGGAACTTCAGTGTAACACAGTACTGCAAGTACCTAAAACTAAGCGCTAGGAAGGATACTACACAACCCATCTGCCTAGAGAGATTCCTAAGTTGCTTCCTCTGTCATACGAGGGAGTTCTAAAGAGAATAAGCAAGTGGAATTTCAGTGTAACACAGTACTGCAAGTACCTAAAACTAAGCGCTAGGAAGGAGACTACACAACCCATCTGCCTAGAGAGATTCCTAAGTTGCTTCCAGGCTAGCCAGCTCCTGTGCCATCTGTAATCTGGAACCTGGACTGCATTTGCCAAGCAAAGTAAAGGTAAAGAAACTGTACCCTGTTGTGTCCTTGCCTTCTTCCTGCAAACTCTCCAGCACTGCTACATCTCTGTGCCAAACACTACACCCTCTTCCTCAACACCTACCCTCTTCATCTGCTCTGCCATGGCACTACAGCCCTGCCTGTGGAGGGCAACCCCATCTTTGCTGCACCCCACCATCTGTCCCAAAGGATCTGTCTGCAGCATCGGCTTAACACCTTCATTGCCGAACACCACAAGTGGCGTCACAAATCATTCACTCATAAACTTTATTCCATCACTTCATCCCTTTTACCTGGGTGCCCAGGGCCATGGACCGGTTCACCGCTGCTGTGACATTCCCCTCTGAGAGACCAGCCCGGTACCGAGTACCCCACAGCCTTGGGAGGGCAACCCACATGGCTGTTCCGCCATGCGCTAGCATAGGCTATACTTGCTATGTGTGAATGGTGATGGATGTATGATTCTGGTGACTGACTCATTTGAAACTCCTTCCCTCTGATATTACGCATGGTGATAGGGTATTAGTTTAGCAGTCAGCGCCAATCAGAGGCAAGCCTTAAGCCACTGTGCACACCGCACCGCTACGCTAGCGTCCGACATCGCGCTTGCTATCTGGCTTTGTCGTCGAGCAGCAGTGTCCTACGCCGCGCTGCAGTTGTAGCCCTTCTTGGCGTTCGCAGCAGCGACGCCGCACACACGATAGGTCTAGAGGGACGCAGCTTCTATGTCTTGGGTCCTGCTCCTGTGACCAGATACCGAGTGTGCATTTACCTGAATCCTGTGTCACTAACAGGTTCAGCATTTTGTATGCTATCTGAAGCCTGTGTCACTAACAGGTTCAGTGTTTTGTATGTTTTTGTTGCGGCACCTCTGTGTGTGAACAGAGCCCGCTCTGCGCACTCCGGGTGACATTGAACCCATGTGCATCATACCGCCATATTGCTCCTCTGTCATCACTTAGGTTGTTACACCTACTGCGCGGTGGACCCCGAGTAGCGAACGCACTTTATTATTTATTTTTATTTAGTGTGTTCCACCGTTCCTAACATTATACTAGCGCCAGGGTCTGGCTAGTGATGGCAGAACAGCAGCAGCTCTTACAGTGTATTCGGCAGCTTGAGGGCCGGCTGGCCACTCTTGAGAGGGCTCTCTCAGCTGCACAATCCACCGAAGCTGCTGTAAAGGCAATCACAGACGCGGTTTCCCGTATGTCCACGTCCTCCCCCGCGCTGACAGTTACCCGCCTCCCGTTGCCCGATAAATTTTATGGCAATGGTGCCTCCTGTAGGGGTTTCATCAGCCAGTGCTCCATTCAGCTGGAGGTACTGGCTGCGCGATTCCCTACGCAACGGGCCAAGGTGGGGTTTATTGTTTCCCTGCTGTCGGGAAAAGCATTGGAGTGGGCTACGCCACTATGGAAGCGTGGTGACCCAGAAGTCCGGACCGCTGCTCACTTTCTAACAGCTATTAAGCAGGTCTTCCTCAGTCCACAGGTCACACACGATACCTCTCTTCAGCTTCTTGCTTTGACTCAGGGTGCTCTCTCGGTTAGTCAGTATGCCGTCCGTTTTCGGACACTTGCTTCCGAGTTGGAGTGGTCCGATAAAGCCCTCATCTCTGTGTTTTGGAGAGGTTTGGTGGAGCACGTTAAAGATGCTCTTTCCACTAGAGACGTTCCTGCCAGTTTGGAAGAACTGATTGCCATTTCCACCCGCATTGACCTCTGTTTTTCGGAGCGCGGTATGGAGCGTGCTCAATCCAAACGGAAGGTTACTCCGGCTCCCAATTTTTTTGAGGCTCTGGAACTACCCAAGCCAGAGGTTCCACCCCCAGAGCCCATGGAGGTGTCTCGCACCGTTCTCCAGGCGTGTCTGGCACAAGACTCCAGTCGTGGTCTTATTTGTCAACACGCGGTGTCTCAGAACAACAGTGCCCCGCAAAGGCCAAATTCTGTACCGCCGGGTAAGGCCCTTGTTCCTGCCCACCTTCGGCCAAAGGTTCTTGCCTGGGCACACTCATCCAGGAGAGGTGGTCACTGTGACTATCTGCAGACCACAAAACTCCTGGCAGGGTCTTACTGGTGGCCGCACAGGGCTCAGGATGTTAAAAAATATATTCGGGCCTGCGCCTTTTGTGCGCGGAATAGCTTCCTTAAGCGAAGATCGGAGACGCCTGCCGACACACGGTGGCATTCCACTTTAACTTCTGCTCCCGCTGTCTTCCACGGGTCCCTTTTCAGACCTGGCGATCTTGCCACCCCTGAGGCCTTCCACATGTCCCGGGCCTCTCTGTCATCTACCGGGACATCAGACTTGCCTGCGGACGAGTCTGAGGCCTTATACCTCTTACGGGCACAAGTAGGTGGATCGTAAGGCTTAGGGAGGGGGTGCCCTAGGAGGTGGGTAATGTTAGGAGTCGGATTTCTGCGTTTACTCAGCAGGGATACAGATCCTCACATTCTGCACTCTCCTCCTATTTTTCCACTGCAGAGGAGATTGCCTTGCAGCAAATCTCTCCTGAGGCTAAGTCCTTCTGTCCTCTTACTGGGCATGCTCATGGAACGCATGGCTGTTCCGCCATGCACTAGTATAGGCTATACTTGCTATGTGTGAATGGTGATGGATGTATGATTCTGGTGACTGACTCATTTGAAACCCCATCCCTCTGATATTACGCATGGTGATAGGGTATTAGTTTAGCAGTCAGCGCCAGTCAGTGGCAAGCCTTAAGCTACTGTGCACACCGCACCGCTACGCTAGCGTACGACATCGCGCTTGCTATCTGGCTTTGTCATCGAGCGGCAGTGTCCTATGCCGCGCTGCAGTTGCAGCCCTTCTTGGCATTCGCAGCAGCGACTCCGCACACAGGTCTAGAGGGACGCAGGTTCTCTGTCTTGGGTCCTGCTCCTGTGACCAGATACCGTGTGTGCATTTTCCTGAAGCCTGTGTCACTAACAGGTTCAACGTTTTGTATGCTATCTGAAGCCCGCTCTGCGCACTCCAGGTGAAGTTGAACCCGTGTGCATCATACCGCCATATTGCTCCTCTGTCATCACTCAGCAGCGGTTGTTACACCTACTGCACGGTGGACCCCGAGCGGCAAACACACTTTATTATTTATTTTTATTTAGTGCACTCCACCGTTCCTAACAGTGTCTGACCCGTGGTCCCAGAAAGACCTGCTTCAGAGAGGCTAGGAACTGCGAGTCTCCCTGAACCACGGGGTCACCACGCTCCCACAGTGGGGTGGCCCACTGCAGAGCCCTGCCAGCCAGAAGGGACACGATGAATCCGACATTAGTCCGCTCAGAGGGAAATCACGTGGCCAGCAGCTCAAGCTGAATAGTATACTGGCTCACGAATCCCCTGCAGGAGGCACTATCGCCTGAGAACTTCTCGGGCAGCGGGAGGTGGGATAACATCGGTGCAGGGATGGACATAGGAACATGGGAGACAGCCTCAGCGGCTGCCTGTGCAGCAGCCGCAGTAACATTCGCAGCTGAGGTTGAACGCTCGAGAGCCGCCAACCTGCTTACCCAATGTGCTGCAGTAGCTGCTGCTTATCCGCCATTACTAGCCAGACCCTGGCGCTAGTATAATGTTATTATAAAATAATAGTAGGCGCGTTCGCCGCCCGGGGTCCACTGTGCAGAGTTGGTATGCTGCTGCTAAGTAATGGCGGATGCTCAATATGGCAGTATAACACACGCGGGTTAAACATCACCCCGTGTGTGCTGGGCGAACTCTGTTACCTCACATAGCCGCACTAACGCTAATACACAAATGCCGAGCCTGTTCACACTCACAGCGCTCGGGGAGAAGACCGCTTGGTATATTGTTATGAATGAGTCACCGAAGGAGGAAAAAACAAAAATACAAGCTAAGTCCAGAAAACCGGAGAGGTTGGTAGCTATCGAATTGCAGACCCCTGATCCTATTCACAACAACTAACAGTAGCCATGGGGGGTTCCTACGATGCCCTAGACCCCTCGATCACAGCCGGAGAACTAAATAGGCCTAAAGAAAGAAAGGGGAAATCTAAACTGCCCCAGAGCAGACCCCAAAGCAATAGGCAGCCCCCAACATATAATGACGGTGAAGCAAGATGAAAACACTAACACAGATAGAAAGATAGGCTGAGCAAACGATGGGGCCCAAGCTAACTAAAAAGGACAGGATAGAAAAGCTGCTGTCTGCAATCCGCAAAGAACCCTACCAAAAAATGTCCCAACCATCTGATAGGAAAAACAGGCCCTGAAGTCGCTAGGACTTCAAAAAGACTATATCAGGACTCAGGTAAATTCTGAAGACAGAGCAAAGAGACAAACTGATCAGAGACAAAAATGGAACTCAGCACACCCCCGACCGGGGATGGCTGAACTCCAAAAAACAAGGTAAACAAAACTAATAAGTTCAATAGCAGAGCAAAAACTTATCTTTGGGAAGCAAGAATCAGACTGGTCTCCAAGAATCCAGCAGAGAAATCAACAGCGACTCAGAAGGGCGTCGGCTGCCTTATATCCAGTCAGAATTTCCTGTTACCCAGTCATCATCTACCATATCAGGTGTTTGGTAATCAGCCTCACTACCTTCCTTCACCAGACGAGGGAGTTCATCAGACATCGACGGTGAAGGGGAAAATGAACTCACAACAGTACCTCCCCCTTGAGGAGGGGTCACCGAACCCTCATCCACGCCACCAGGGCGATCAGGATGGGCCCGATGAAAGGCACGAACCAATCTTTCGGCATGAATATCAGATGCAGGGACCCAAGAATTATCCTCCTGGCCATAACCCTTCCATTTAACCAAATACTGCAGTCTCCGTCTAGCCAGGCGAGAATCCAGTATCTTCTCAACCTCATATTCCACATTACCTTCAACCAATACCGGGTCAGGAGGTGTCACCACAGGAACTACTGGCTCAACAAACCTCTTTAACAGAGACTTATGAAACACGTTATGGATCTTAAATGTAACAGGAAGAGCCAATCGAAAAGAGACTGGATTAAGAATCTCCAAAATCTTGTAAGGTCCAATAAATCTAGGCTTAAACTTTTGGAGAAGCCACCTTCATAGCGATATTCTTTGATGACAACCAAACCATATCACCCACCTTAAACTGGGGACCAATGGTCCTATGCCGGTTGGAAAACCGCTGGGCCTTTTCCTGGGAGAGAGACAACTTATCCACCACTTGGTCCCAGATCTGGTGCATTCTCTCCACCACAGTGTCAACACCTGTGCAGGCAGAAGGCTCCACCTGCCCTGAAGAGAATCGAGGATAAAACCCAAAGTTACAAAAAAAAGGTGACATCAAAATGGCAGAACTAGCTCTATTATTTAAAGCAAATTCTGCCAAGGGCAAAAATGAAACCCAATCATCCTGATCGGCAGAAATAAAACATCTCAAACACGACTCAAAAGTCTGGTTTGTTCTCTCCGTCTGCCCATTGGTCTGAGGGTGAAATGCAGAGGAGAAGGACAACTGAATTCCCAGCTTGGAACAGAAAGTCCTCCAAAATCTAGACACAAACTGAACTCCTCTGTCAGATGCAATGTTCTCAGGAATCCCGTGCAAGCGAACCACCTGTTGCAAAAACAAGGGCACCAACTCTGAGGAAGATGGCAACTTAGGGAGTGGTACAAGATGGACCATCTTAGAGAATCTATCACAAATCACCCAAATAAGAGTCATTCTCTGAGAGACAGGCATATCAGAGATAAAATCCATTGAAATATGGGTCCATGGCCTCCTGGGCACCAGCAAAGGCATCAACAACCCACTAGAGCGAGAACAAGGTTTAGACCGAGAGCAAGTCTCACAGGACTGCACAAAATTCATGACATCACGAGACAAGGCGGGCCACCAAAAAGACCGACTCACCAAATCTCTAGTACCAAAAATACCTGGATGACCAGCCAATGCAGAGCAATGAACTTCAGACATCACTCTCTTCCTCCACTGGTCAGGAACATACAATTTTCCAATGGGACAATGCTCAGGTTTGTCCTCCTGAAACTCTTCCAGAGCACCTCTCAAATCGGGCGAGATGGCAGAAAGAACTACCCCCTCACCTATGATGGTAGCAGACTTGGTCACAACAGGAGAATCAGCAAAGAAACTCCTAGAGAGGGCGTCTGCCTTGACATTCTTAGTGCCCGGAAGAAAAGAGACCACAAAATCAAAACGTGTGAAAAACAAGGCCCACCTAGCCTGTCTAGGATTCAAGCGTTTGGCCGACTCCAGGTAAATCAAATTCTTGTGGTCAGTAAGGACCACGACTTGATGTTTAGCTCCCTCCAACCAATGTCTCCACTCCTCAAATGCCCATTTCATGGCTAACAGTTCCCGATTCCCCACATCATAGTTACGTTCAGATGGGAAGAACTTTCGGGAAACGAAAGCACAGGGATTCATTTTAGATGTTACATAATCTTTTTGGGACAAAACAGCTCCTGCACCAATCTCAGAAGCGTCCACCTCTACCTGAAACGGGAGTGAGACATCAGGTTGCTGCAAAACCGGAGCAGAAGTGAACCTTCGCTTCAGCTCCTGAAAGGAAGAAACAGCCTCCGGAGACCAATTCAGCACATCAGCACCCTTCTTAGTCAAATCAGTCAATGGTTTGGCAATACCAGAAAAATTAGCTATAAATTCACAATAAAAATTAGCAAAACCCAAAAACTTCTGGAGGGCCTTCAAAGAAGTGGGCTGAACCCAATCATAAATGGCCTGTACCTTGGCCGGGTCCATTTCAATAGTTGACGGAGACAAAATAAATCCCAAAAATGAAATCCTCTGTACACCAAAAAGGCATTTCGATCTCTTGACATACAGGGAATTCTCCCTCAAAATCCGGAACACAGTCCGAACATGTTCCACAGGAGAGTCACAATCCTTGGAAAAGATCAAAATATCATCCAGATAGATGATCAAAAATTTATCCACCAAGTCTCGGAAAATATCATTCATGAAGCACTGGAAGACAGAAGGGGCATTAGTGAGCCCAAAAGGCATCACCAGGTACTCAAAATGTCCCTCCGGAGTATTAAACGCCGTCTTCCATTCATCCCCATGCTTAATGCGAATAAGATTATACGCCCCCCTGAGGTCAAGCTTTGTAAACCAGCAAGCACCTTTAACTCTGGAGAATTGATCAGAAATCAGGGGTAACGGATACTGATATTTAACAGTAATTTTGTTGAGGTAACGATAGTAAATACAAGGCCTTAATGACCCATCTTTCTTAGCCACGAAAAAAAACTCAGCACCTAAGGGTGAGAGGATGGTCTAATATGACCCTTCTCCAACGACTCCTTAATATAGGATCGCATAGCCTCGTGCTCGGGTACAGATAAATTGAAAAGTCGACCCTTGGGAAATTTACACCCAGGGCTCAGCTCAATTGCACAGTCATAACTCCTATGAGGAGGCAAAGACGCAGACTCATTCTCACTAAATACATCATAATAATCAGCCAAATAGTCAGGAACATCATGCGACTGGGGAGAGGTGGAGAAAACAGGAGCATCACTAAGGACACACCGACAACCCCAACTCACCACAGACACAGATTTCCAAAACTGGATTATGGATTTGCAGCCAAGGAAACCCCAGAACAATGGTATCATGCAAATTATGCAAAACCAAAAATCTGCAATTCTCTTGATGGTCTGGGGCGACCCGCATTACCACCTGGGTCCAAAACTGAGGTTTATTCTTCGCCAAAGGAGTAGCATCAATACCCCTCAAAGGGATAGGCGTCCGCAGAGGTGTCATAGGAAATCCACAACGTTTAGCAAAATCCAAGTCCATCATGTTCAGAGCTGCTCCCGAATCCACAAAAGCCTTAGCGGAAAATGTGGACAGGGAGCAGATCAGAGTAATTGCCAGAAGAAACTTAGGTTGAACACCACCCACAGCAAATGTGTGTGCAAAACGTTTCTCTCGTTTAGGGCAGACAGAAATAATATGAGAGGCATCTCCACAGAAAAAACACAGCTTATTACGCCTTCTGAACTCCTGACGTTGCGCCCTAGACAAAACTCTATCACATTGCATAGGTTCAGACATTTGTTCAACAGGTGGCAACACCTCTCGTGCAGTTTTGCGTTCACGCAAACGCCGATCAACCTGAATTGCTAATGACATAGAATCGTCAAGACCAGAGGGAACAGGAAATCCCACCACAGTATCTTTTACGGTTTCTGACAAACCCTTCCGAAAGAGAGCTGCCAAGGCACCATCATTCCAGGTAGTAAGGACCGCCCACTTTCGGAATTTTTGACTGTACAACTCTGCAGAATCCTGACCCTGGATCAATGCCAACAGGGTCTTTTCAGCCTGATCAATAGCATTAGGTTCATCATACAACAACCCCAAGGCCTGAAAAAATGCATTCACATCAGTCAGAATCGGATCATCAGGTTTCAAAGAAAACGCCCAATCCTGGGGATCGCCGCGCAGCAAAGAGATGACAATTTTAACCTGCTGCGCGGAGCTCCCCGACGAGTTAGGCTTCAAGGCAAAAAATAATTTACAATTATTCCTAAAATTCAAAAATTCAGACCGATCCCCAAAAAACACATCAGGAGTAGGAATCTTTGGTTCAGCAGCATGTGAATGAGCAAGATAGGTGGAAATTCCCCACACTTCAGCAGTGAGCTGCTCCACACGATCAGACAATTGCTTCATCTCCATTGAGAAAGAAAAAAAATTCCCCCTACGGCCTCAGAGACATATAGGAAAAAATATACACACAAAAAAAAAATTCTGACAAACTCTTTTTTTTTTTTTTTTTACAATTCTTTCCTGCTATTGAGTACCCTAGGATCTGCGGTATGGCTGGTGATTCTGTTATGAATGAGTCACCGAAGGAGGAAAAAAAAAAATACAAGCTAAGTCCAGAAAACCGGAGAGGTTGGTAGCTATCGGATTGCAGACCCCTGATCCTATCCACAACAACTAACAGTAGCCATGGGGGGTTCCTAGGATGCCCTAGACCCCTCGATCACAGCCGCCGAATTAAATAGGCCTAAAGAAAGAAAGGGGAAATCTAAACTGCCCCAGAGCAGACCCCAAAGCAATAGGCAGCCCCCAACATATAATGACGGTGAAGCAAGATGAAAACACTAACACAGATAGAAAGATAGGCTGAGCAAACGATGGGGCCCAAGCTAACTAAAAAGGACAGGATAGAATAGCTGCTGTCTGCAATCCGCAGAAAACCCTACCAAAAAATGTCCCAACCGTCTGATAGGAAAAACAGGCCCTGAAGTCGCTAGGACTTCAAAAAGACTATATCAGGACTCAGGTAAATTCTGAAGACAGAGCAAAGAGACAAACTGATCAGAGACAAAAATCGAACTCAGCACACCCCCAACCGGGGATGGCTGAACTCCAAAAAACAAGGTAAACAAAACAAAACTAATATGTTCAATAGCAGAGCAAAAACTTATCTTTGGGAAGCAAGAATCAGACTGGTCTCCAAGAATCCAGCAGAGAAATCACCAGCGACTCAGAAGGGTGTCGGCTGCCTTATATCTAGTCAGAATTTCCTGTTATCCAGTCATCATCTACCAGATCAGGTGTTTGGTAATCAGCCTCACTACCTTCCTTCACCAGAAGAGGGAGTTCATCAGACATCGACGGTGAAGGGGAAAATGAACTCACAACAGTATGTGGTCACAGGACTCTGGCCCCAGGACATAGGACCAGCATCCCTCTAGACCTACCGAGCATGTGGCGTCGCAGCTGTGAACGCCGCTAACAGAAACCGACTGCCGCGAAGCGACAGTGCCTGCCGTGGTACGATGTGCCCTATGGCAGGCGACACCATCGGACGCGAGTGCTGGGAATTGACGAGCACATGTGTCCTATGGCTAGCCACTGGCTGACACTGACTCTGCAACTAATTCCCTAACCACATACGTAATATCAAAGGGAGGGGAATTTTAATGAGTCATTCACCACGTGCATGCATCCGTCATCATCCACACATATAGCAACTAGAGTCTATACTAGCGCATGGCTGAGCGGCCATGTGGACCTTTTATAGCCATTCGCTTCTGGGACCTTCCTGATGCTCAAGATAGACCAATCGGAACAGGAGAAGGACCTGAGCATGTGACTCCCGATCCCCAATGGGAGATCGTCTCATGAGCATGCTCAGTGGGCCGAAGGAAGGACTTAGCCTCTGGAGGCTTTTGCTGCTGGCCAGGCTGCATTGCCATAACTGAACCAGAGGTGGCAGTAGCAACTGAACCCACAATGTTGGTGTGGGCTTAACACCGGTATTGTGAAGTCTGCTGAGCAGACTCCACTGCGGCCGGAGAGGAATGGGAGACCGAAGGTGGCAAGGCTTGGGATTCCTGCTGTGCAGTGCCCGAAACCCGACGCCTAACAGTCAGTGACACCACAGCAGTGTTTAGATCTAGTTTTGCGTGTTGTAGATTTTTACTAGTAGCATCTGTTCTTTGCAGGATATCATTCCAGAAGGTGGTGTTAATACCAATTTCAAGCTGATGCATTTGTCTTAACAGTCCCTCTGCTTAACACCGTACACAGCTTTTTTCTTCAAAGTCATCAGCAATCTGATTAAGTACATCTTTAATCTGCTGATAGTCATGCTTAAGTGCTTTAAGGCCCCGTCACACACAGCGATCTCGCCAGCGACGCCACAGCTATCTTGCCAGCGAGATCGCGTGTACGCCAGTTTCCAATGTAAACAGCGGGTATCCAGGAGCCACGGGATTAGAAACCAGCATCCAGCATCGCTGGTCCTGGTCGCTGGAGGGGCTGTCTTGTGACAGCTCACCAGCAATCAGCCTAATGATGTCTCAGCGATCCCATCATGTCGGATCGGATCATTGGTGGGATCGCTGGGACATCGTTATGTGTAACGGTGCCATTAGTAGCGCCAGCTCTGCAGGAACAACGCTTTGTTGTGACACATTTGAGAGTCAATGGTGTTGCTGAGTCAATATTTTTCAAAGCCTCAGTCAGGAGCTGATGCCGATGCGTTGAAACTGTGAAGAAGAGGAACAGCTTTTCAAGGAAGTAAATATAATGTACAGTACTTGAGCAGCTTTCTACAGCATTTTTAGCAACAAGATTTAAAGAGTGTGCCATACAAGGAGGCAAGATTGTTCTTCTCTCTTACTTTGGCTTGCAGGCCGTTGTATTTGCCACTCATTGCAGATGCATTGTCATAACTTTGACTGTGGCAATTTCCCAGGTCTAGGTCATGTCTCTTCAAAAATTCCAACAAGGCATTGAACATTTCTTGAGTACCATAGCCTTTGTTTGCCATGAATGTTACAAAGCATTCCACAGGGCCATCTTTCTCCATATACCTCAATACAAAGGTTAGTTGGTCAACATGAGCTGCATCGGGCGTGGAGTCCAAAGAGATGGAGTAGTATTTTGATTGGTTAACTCGAGAAATAATTTCTCTGAGGACTTGTTTACCCATTACATTGATCATTTCTTCCATAATTGTAGATGATAGGTAGTTTGTATGACCCTTGCCGCGATTGGCTTGAGTTTTGATATGCTGTGGAAGAAAGTCATCGTACTGGGCGATGAGCTCAAGAATGCCCAGAAAGTTTCCATTTCTAGGTGATCCAACCTAAACTGATCAACTGAATAACATTTACTACTCGTTTCAACACTGACCTCCAATAATGCTCCCGAGCCTCGACCTGTTGTGTTAGCTCCGTATCAATTCGCCCAATCGCTTTTAACCTCATATTGAAAGCAATTGTAGAGTTCAGATGTTCCGCTGACTGCTCATGACTTTATATACATTCTTGGGAATGTTCCACATTAGACGAAAGCTGAGAAGACTCAGATGCTGTAATAAAGCACATCATCAACCTGCATGTGAAGCAATAAATGCGTCCTTTAGAGGGGGAGAAGCATAACCAATTCCTCATTATGACTTCTCCGTTATGATTTTGACAACGGAAAAGCCCAAGTGTACACATTCTTGAAATATTGAGGTCCTTTCTAGGTTGCTGAACCGAGTGCGCAATGAACAAACTTTCATCACAGTGCTGGATTGTTGATACACCCCTTTTCAGCCAGTAATCTCCCATCTGTTCCGAAATAATGGATGGTCAAAGTTCAATGTCATCGCCCCCTGGTGGTCCCTCAACTTCACCTTCTTCATAAGATGTGCCACTATCAATCTCCTTTCCTTTGTGTTCTTCAGTTGTACATGTTACTACTTCAGCCTTTTCTTTGCCAGGATCAACAACCATTTCCACTGAAGCATTGTCAGGTTGATCAGATTCTACAAAGTCATTACTCCTTTCCGACACTTGCCTTGAACAGTGAAGAACTTGTACAATTTTCTTGTCTTCGCTATCTCTTCTGTTGATTTCATTGTTACTTCTTTTGCCTTACGTCTTTTAGAAGCCCCAGACTCTCAAATTCTTGTGTGATGTCTGTGCCTATCTCCTTCACGATTGTCCATCATGGTAATCCAAAAGTAACAAAATGACCTTGTCAACCCTTGAAGTCCTGAAAGGGAATTAAAGATTAAAATATGCACATATGTATGTATGCATATTGTAGTCTAACGGGTAAGGTTTCTCCTTGTGGAGAGTGACATAAAGAAGCAATTTGCATATGTATATTGTAGAAATTTGGGCTGTCTATATCAAACACTGCTGCTGGGCTCTATATGTCAGAGGCTGCTGCTGGGCTGTATATGTATGAAAGGCTTCTGGACCTGTATATACAGTATGGTACTGTGTAGGACAGAAGCTGCAAGAAAGATACACAGACAAACACACAGACAGACAGACACACACACAGACATACAGAAATCATACTCATCCACTGCGACACTGTGAAGACTGAACCACTTCACCTCTGGATCTTCAGTGACTGAAGTTCCATTCCAGAGTGAAGTCCTGCCGCACTCCGCGGTGGAGCATCCTCTTCTCGTGCCGACATTGTGGCTCCACCTCCTTCCTCAAAGGTAGCTGAACAAACTCCCATCTGATCTAATCCAAGGGAGCGATCATATAGCTGAATAGGTAGCACCTAGAATCTTCTGTTGGGATCGGAGAAGGCTGCGACATGCCATAAGCTAAGCACTAGGTACAGGGTACTAAGGAAGTCTGGCTAGCCAGGTCAGTGGATGCTGACGCAGGTCAGGTGCCATGACTCTGCCGCTCTGTGCCAGCCACTGAGATGTAGGACCGTAGCCAGGTCCCTACACTTTCAATAGTTTCTCTTTTGTTAACCGTTCCTTATCATTAGAAACGGTTCACAGCAAAGAGACGTGTATTTTACATGTTTTGAGATATTTATCCCTATATTGGTGGGAGGCCTCCGCTTGGTGGGTGGCCCAGGGCCCGGGCCCATTGGGTCCCCCCTAATCCGGGCCTGGGACAGGCACAACTTAGCGACATGACGGTGGAAACAATACCAGAAAGTATGACCGGAAAGTATGACCAGAAAGTAGAAGGGGGGCATCTCCAGGAGAGGGGTCCAACACCTGTTTAAGTGGGGACTGCTGGTTCCAGGATGAAAGATTGAGAAGGGGTGACTCCCATTCAGACGGTGACACAAGGGGAAAAGAGTGCAATAAAGTTGACCCGGGTACAAATGGCAAGTCTTCCTCCTGTCGCCAGAGACGTAAAGGGCGCAAAGAGACTGAACAAGTTGCACGCTTTGAGGATATAAATAAAGGAAAAGTAGGGACTTGTGCTTTTACTCAAGATGTGAGTACTCTTCTAGACACTGAAAAGGCTGGGAAGGAAGATGACGTGTCATTGCCAGTAGTAACCGCTAGGGCTGAGTATGATGTTGTGCTGTAAGAAGCACTGACACAGTGGAATGACAGTGCTCCACAAGGTGAAGTCAGGACAAAGGAGCCAGCCAAGAAGATAGTATGGCTGACCTCTTCGGTGTCGGGACAAACAGCTAATGGTCGGTCAGTTGGTGGAACTGAAGGAGAAGAGAACCTGGAGAGTGCTGGTTAAGCGAGAATCTACGAAGGTCACGGAGACCTGTAGTAGACCCACGTCTGTGGTGACAAAGGGGTGAGATGGCTGAGTATGGTGAAGCCTCCAAAGAACCTGATGCTGAAGAGCTGAAGAGTGTGGAGTTCTCTTAAGTTCTAGAGAGTAGAAAGGTACCTAAGGGTGACCGGGCAGAGCCTCAAGAGAGGTTGAAGGTGTCGAGTATGAAAGCTGCCAACTCCACGCAGCTGGATCAGGTGCGCACCTGGAGTCCGAGCTCTCGGTAGTCAAGGCTCAGCTCAGAGAGAAGGATGCGCAGGAGCAGAAGCTGCTCCATATCCACTCCACCGAGGAGAAGCTGTGCTCTGCTTGGCAGGAGAATGCAGAAAACGTGTCTCAGCTGGAAATGACCTGCTGGAACAAAGTGCAGGAGTTCCAGGACCTCGCCAAAGAGTTGTCTCGGGAGTAGGAAAAAGTGACAGATTTACAAGCCGAAGTAAAGCATTTGAAGGAACAAAAATCTGACAAAAACTCAGCTTTGGAGTCTGGGAGCAAGAACAGTGATTCTTCAGAGAGCCCAGCAGAGACCCTAGAGGCAGTCGAAGGTAATGGATGGAAGACCCAAGAAAAAGCTAAACTTGGTGATGAAGAAACAGATAGAGCTCTCAAGCAGCAGAGTGTGGGTGGGCAAGCTGGCCCATCTGAAAATATAATTAAAGAAGTTATGGTGCGACACATGATGGCCAAAAGAGAACAGGATCATGAAATAAAGATGCTTAAAGAGACAGTAAAAGAGCATGTCGAACGAGAAAGGGTCCTGAGCACAGAGTGGATGAGCTGGAGAAGGAAGTCTCTGAGCTCAGAGGTCACCTGTCAAAGTGTCAAACCGTGAACAAGGCCACATTGGAAGATATGGAGGTGCTCAGATAAGCATTAGGAGGACTTCTACAAGAGAATGAGTTGGTGGTCGCAGACTTACAGCGGCAGTGCCAGAGTGGTAATGAGGCAAAGCTGTTAAGCCCATCTTGGCAAAGGGTCTTGAAGAGGGTAAAGCTCAGGGAGAGTTTGCGCTAAGAGCTGGACAAGACAATCAGCCAGTCATGGCAGATGTGTTGATGGAAATGTCCTAGGCAAAACAGGAGCCGTCCGTCCATGAAGAGAATAGGACTTCAAAATTCAAGTGAGTTGTTGAGGTACCCGTGGACCTGAGAGAGGCATGTGCCAGGCAGTCTGTGCATGAAGAATTCAAGAAGGCTGTGGGGGCATGTAAGGTGTAATGGACCCCAGAAGCTAAACAGTTAGTGGTACTGTCCACTAGAGTTAAGCGACTTTTGGTTTTTTAGGGTCGTGTTTCGTTTCGTGAAACCCGACTTTTCCAAAAATTCGGGTCGAGCAAGATCGTCCGATTATAGGGAAAAGTCGGGGTCGTCCCGAAACACGAAACCCAATGTAAGTCAATGGGGAATAAAAGTCGGCAGTGAGAGGAGGACAGGAAACACACCTACAGTGCCCATTTGAATGCCAAAAGCATCAATTCTTCTTACTTAAGCTTGTCAACCTTAATTAACTTCATAATATAAGTTACGCACTGAAAAATGGGGGTTATTTGGCTAAAGTTGTGGGGGGGGAGGGCTGGCTGCAGGTTTTCATGTGCCCTGGGCGAAAGAGCGCCCCTTTAACACATACCACAACTCATCATGCTCCGATACGGCAGAGAAATAGCGGTATAGTACAATGAAAAATACCTCACTTTTTAGATCTCATGACGAGGCCCATCTATTTCTCCATACAGAATCATTGGTCCCATATAATGTTTGAAACAGTATATGATGAGCTCCACATAATGCTACAGTATATGTTGGTCCCCATGGATGAAGCTCCACTGTCTTATGGGCCCAAATAATGCTCCAAACATAATGGGCCCCATTTCTAATGCTCTAGTGTATAATGGGCCCTGTAAATGCTGCTCCAGTGTCTGATGTCCACCTTTGGAATGTTCCAGTGTATGGTGGGCCCCATCTATCATTCTCCAGAGTATAGTGCTCCCCAAAAATTGCTGTCCCAACATTGAAAACAATCAAATAAGTTTCCTCGCTAGGGAATCCCTGTACTTGTCTGGACAGGTGCTATAGCTTGCTTAACAGCTCGCCAGCCGTTCTCACGCCCAGTATGGATTGCACGTGATTGCACAAAGGTTAGAAAGGGTACCGTATCCCTGGATAACATGTATGGATAGGGTACACATTCAAAATATATGTCTATACAGCATGAGGCAGGCTCAGACGGTGTTAGGCCCAGTATGGATTGCACGTCATTGCACAAAGGTTAGAAAGGGTACCGTATCCCCGGATAACATGTATGGATAGCGTACACATTCAAAATATATGTCTATACAGCATGAGGCAGGCTCAGACGGTGTTAGGCCCAGTATGGATTGCACGTCATTGCACAAAGGTTAGAAAGGGTACCGTATCCCTGGATAACATGTATGGATAGCGTACACATTCAAAATATATGTCTATACAGCATGAGGCAGGCTCAGACGGTGTTAGGCCCAGTATGGATTGCACGTCATTGCACAAAGGTTAGAAAGGGTACCGTATCCCCGGATAACATGTATGGATAGCGTACACATTCAAAATATATGTCTATACAGCATGAGGCAGGCTCAGACGGTGTTAGGCCCAGTATGGATTGCACGTCATTGCACAAAGGTTAGAAAGGGTACCGTATCCCTGGATAACATGTATGGATAGCGTACACATTCAAAATATATGTCTATACAGCATGAGGCAGGCTCAGACGGTGTTAGGCCCAGTATGGATTGCACGTCATTGCACAAAGGTTAGAAAGGGTACCATATCCCCGGATAACATGTATGGATAGCGTACACATTCAAAATATATGTCTATACAGCATGAGGCAGGCTCAGACGGTGTTAGGCCCAGTATGGATTGCACGTCATTGCACAAAGGTTAGAAAGGGTACCGTATCCCCGGATAACATGTATGGATAGCGTACACATTCAAAATATATGTCTATACAGCATGAGGCAGGCTCAGACGGTGTTAGGCCCAGTATGGATTGCACGTCATTGCACAAAGGTTAGAAAGGGTACCGTATCCCTGGATAACATGTATGGATAGCGTACACATTCAAAATATATGTCTATACAGCATGAGGCAGGCTCAGACGGTGTTAGGCCCAGTATGGATTGCACGTCATTGCACAAAGGTTAGAAAGGGTACCATATCCCCGGATAACATGTATGGATAGCGTACACATTCAAAATATATGTCTATACAGCATGAGGCAGGCTCAGACGGTGTTAGGCCTAGTATGGATTGCACGTCATTGCACAAAGGTTAGAAAGGGTACCGTATCCCCGGATAACATGTATGGATAGCGTACACATTCAAAATATATGTCTCAGGAGGCAGGCTCAGACGGTGTCAGGCACAGTATGGATTTGACGGCCCAGATTACACAGCGGACGAGCAGGGAGAGGTAAAGATTGCAAATGCTGGGGCCCTGCCCAAGCAAGGGGGGCCCACTCGTGGGCGTCGGTACTGGCACTGGGCCCCTCATAGTACAGCGGTGTGTCTGACGGCGGGTGTGCACCACCACCGTCAGAGACACTTGATTGCACTATGAGGGACCCTGTGCCAGTGCCTGCGCCCAAGAGTCGGCCTACCCACCTGTCCAGGGCAACGGCACTCGCACGGTGTCGTGCGCTAGGTGGTTACCCCGGCCATGGGGGGAGGCAGCACAGTTAGGGAGTTTTAGAAAGTGGCATATGTTGATGTTGGACATTCAGCTGATGCAAAAGGCGAAATAGGTGAAGTACCAGGAAGAGGTGGACCAAAGCAAGCCATTTTTCTGTCACCCTATGTGTCATCAGGGGAAGGTGGGACAAAATCCTTCGAAACCCATGCGTGGTTCATTTTAATGAAGGTTAGATCATCCACATTTTGGGTTGACAGACGGGTCCTTTTTTCTGTCAGGATTGATCCAGCTGCACTGAAGACTCTTTCCGATAGCACACTTGCAGCTGGGCAAGCGAGCTCCTGTAAGGCATATTGGGCCAATTCAGGCCAGGTGTCCAGTTTAGCGGCCCAATAGTCAAAGGGGAATGACCTGTGTGGGAGAACATCGATATGGGAGGAAAAGTAGTTTGTAACCATAGTTGACAACTGCTGTCTCCTGTCACTTTCCATCGATGCAGTATTACCAGTTGTGTGAGCGGTATTTGAAAAATCAGTCCACAACATTGTCATGAAACCCCTGTCTCCAACGCCACTTCTGCTGTGTGCACCACGAACACCTCTGCCAAACTGCCCCCGGCCCGTACGGCTCGTGTGAGAACCATCACCGCTGCTGTGTGCTGGGAATGCCTCAAGCAACCGATTTACCAGAGTTGCTTGTTTATTAGCCAATATTAGGTCAAGGTTCTCCTGTGGCATGATGTTTTGTAATTTGCCTTTATAGCGTGGATCCAGGATGCTGGCCAACCAGTAGTCGTCATCGTTCATCATTTTGGCAATGCAGGGGTCCCTTTTTAGGATCCGCAAGGCATAATCTGACATGTGGGCCAATGTTCCCGGTGTCAATGATGCACTGCGAGTGCTGGGTGGAGGAGCACTTTCTGGCAAATCCACATCCCTCCAGTCACGCACAAACCCTGTACCAGACCTTGCCACGCCAACATTTTCACTTGCCCCACGAGATGCATCCTCCTCCCCTAAGTAATCATCCCCATCATCCTCCTCCTCCTCCTCTTCTTCCTCCACCTCGTCCAGGAGAGGTCCCTGAGCAGACAATGGCTGAATGTCATCAAGGATTCCCTCCTCCTCTTCCTCCTCATCAACATTGGCTGCAGACGCCTGCTCCTTAAGGTGCGTCAAAGTTTGCATGAGCAGACGCATAAGTGGGATGCTCATGCTTAGGATGGCGTCGTCTGCGCTTACCAGCCGTGTGCATTCCTCAAAACACTGAAGGACTTTACAAAGGTCTTTCAGCTTCGACCACTGCACGCCTGTCAACTCCATGTCTGCTCTCAAAGTGCCTGGCCGTGTATCCTCCCACAAATGCATTATGGCCTGCCTCTGCTCGCACAGCCGCTCCACCATGTGCAGGGTGGAGTTCCACCTTGTTGCAATGTCGATAATGAGGCGGTGGTTGGGAAGGTGGAGCAATCGCTGCAGCTTCTGCATACGAACGGAGTGTACAGGCGACCGGCGGATGTGCGCGCACAGTCTTCGCACCTTCTGGAGCAGGGCTGTTAACTCCGGATAATTTTTGAGGAAGCACTGCACCACCAGGTTCAAGGTGTGAGCCAAGCAAGGTATGTGGCTGAGTTTTGAAAGGGCTATGGCTGCCACAAAATTACGGCCGTTATCACTAACTACCTTGCCTGTCTCTAGATGTACACTGCCCAGCCATGACTCAGTTTGTCGCTTCAAGTACTCGGCCAGCACCTCGGCGGTGTGTCTGTCGCCCAAACACATCATCTGCAACACAGCCTGCTGACGTTTTCCACTAGCTGCTCGATAGGGGGACACATCGTGTGCAACAGTGGCAGCTGCAGATGGAGTGCTCGTACGACTGCGCTCTGTGGACGAGCTTTCGCTTCTGGAGGAGGAGGAGGAGGAGGAGGAGGGTCGAACGCCTACAGCCAACTGTTTCCTATACCGTGGGCTAGGCAGCACTGTCCCACCACCGCTGTCCCCTGTGGATCCTGCATCCACCACATTAACCAAGTGCGCAGTGATGGACATGTAACGGCCCTGGCCATGCCGACTGGACCATGCATCAGTTGTGAGGTGCACCTTTCCGCTCACTGACTGCTTGAGTGCATGGACAATGCGGTCTTTCACATGATGGTGGAGGGCTGGGATGGCTTTGCGAGAGAAGAAGTGGCGACTGGGTAGGTCATAGCGTGGTACTGCATAGGCCATGAGTTCGCGGAAAGCTGTGCTTTCCACCAACCGAAAGGGCATCATCTCAAACGAGATTAGTTTGGCAATGTGGGCGTTCAAACCCAGTGTACGCGGATGAGAGACTGAGTACTTTCTTGACCTACTCATAGTGTCTGGGAGGGTGAGCTGGACTTGAGAGCTGCATATGGTGGAAGTAGCGGTGGACAGGGCGGACTGAGAGAGGGTTGATGATGGTGATGGAGTTGGTGTTCTTTCTGATGGCCTAGAATCAGTCTTTCGTTGATATAACCGTGGGATTCCCTGACTGCTGTGGCCTTGCAACGACACCTCAACATTTGCTGCTGTGCTAACCGGTGGGCTTACAGTGGGGGAAACAATGTAGCGTTGCTGACTACCTTCGTTGTGATCAGTTGCACATGTGGCACTTGAGGTTTGGTGTTGTGTCCACCCTTGCAAGTGCATGCTGGTTAAATGTCTAAGCATGCAACTGGTATTCAAATTTTTCAGATTTTTCCCTCGGCTAAAGGTCTTTGCGCACTTCTTACAGATAACCTTGGCCTGATCATGAGGATTTTGTTCAAAAAAGTGCCACACTGCACTCTTCCTACTTTGGCAGACATTTTGCGGCCTAGCACGCTGTGATCTTTAGACCCTCTGGACAAGCTGTCCAGCAACTCTTTTGATGTTTGGAACCTGTCTTTGGAGTGCTCCGGGCCTGCCAGATAACAGCTGTTGCGATGTCGATGTCTGCTGTGGATGCTCCTCATCTGAGCTATTGGAAGCAGCACCCTCTTCCCCCAATGGATGCCAATCTGGGTCAACAACTGGGTCATCCATCACCTCCTCTTCTATGTCATGTGCACCTTTCTCTGTGTCACCGTGTATGGTGGTATAGTGTGCGGGAAGGGGCACCTGAGTCTCATCAGGGTCAAAATCTGGCTCTGTACACTGCGAGGACAATGTAGTGCTCTGAGTGAAAGTACCAGCAGAATCATCCATCAGCGGCTGTGCATCAGTGCACTCCATGTCAGATTCATCTTGGCCTGGGTAATTCACCATTTGACTTGATAATCCAGGCATGGTATGTGAAAACAGCTCCATGGAGTAATCAGTAGTATGGCCTGCGTCATCCTTCAATCTTGGTTGGGGTGACGGACACAAGGAAAGGTGTGGTTCATGAACATGAGCCTCCAATGACGACTCAGTGCTTTTACTTTTTACAACTGAAGAAGAGGAGGCGATAGAGCTGGAGGCTGAGTCAGCTATGTAAGACAAAACTTTTTCCTGATGCTCTGCCTTTAAAAGCGGTTTGCCAACTCGTAGAAAACTAAGCGTTCGAGGCCTTATGTAGCCAGACGATGACGCAGGGTCAGCACCTCCTGCATTCGGTCCTATTTTGCTCTTGCCACTACCATCAGATCCACCACCAACACCATCATTACCAGCTGCCAACCCCCGCCCAATTCCACGGCCTCTTCCACCAGCCTTCCTCATTTTTGGTAGAAATGTAGACAAAATCCAACAAACTATATAGTAATGTAAAACAAGGTACAAGGTGTCTATAGGACAGGGGAGATTTAGAATTTCTGCACACACTTGTGGACAGTGGACACCTTTGGATTGTGTGAGGCCCACTGATATCTGAGCGCTATGTGACACGCTCGATGGCACAGCTGCCTGTGACCAAAGTAACGAGAGGATAATGGAGATTTTGAATCTCTGCGTACACTTTTGGACACTGGACACTTGAGGATTGTGTGAGGCCCACTGATATCTGAGCACTATGTGACACGCTCGATGGCACAGCTGCCTGTGACCAAAGTGACGAGAGGATAATGGAGATTTTGAATCTCTGCGTACACTTTTGGACACTGGACACTTGAGGATTGTGTGAGGCCCACTGATATCTGAGCGCTATGTGACACGCTCGATGGCACAGCTGCCTGTGACCAAAGTGACGAGAGGATAATGGAGATTTTGAATCTCTGCGCACACTTTTGGACACTGGACACTTGTGGATTGTGTGAGGCACACTGATATCTGAGCGCTATGTGACACGCTCGATGGCACAGCTGCCTGTGACCAAAGTGATGAGAGGATAATGGAGATTTTGAATCTCTGCGCACACTTTTGGACACTGGACACTTGTGGATTGTGTGAGGCCCACTGATATCTGAGCGCTATGTGACACGCTCGATGGCACAGCTGCCTGTGACCAAAGTGACGAGAGGATAATGGAGATTTTGAATCTCTGCGCACACTTTTGGACACTGGACACTTGTGGATTGTGTGAGGCACACTGATATCTGAGCGCTATGTGACACGCTCGATTGCACAGCTGCCTGTGACCAAAGTGACGAGAGGATAATGGAGATTTTGAATCTCTGCGCACACTTTTGGACACTGGACACTTGTGGATTGTGTGAGGCACACTGATATCTGAGCGCTATGTGACACGCTCGATGGCACAGCTGCCTGTGACCAAAGTGACGAGAGGATAATGTAGATTTTGAATCTCTGCGCACACTTTTGGACACTGGACACTTGTGGATTGTGTGAGGCACACTGATATCTGAGCGCTATGTGACACGCTCGATGGCACAGCTGCCTGTGACCAAAGTGACGAGAGGATAATAGAGATTTTGAATCTCTGCGCACACTTTTGGACACTGGACACTTGTGGATTGTGTGAGGCACACTGATATCTGAGCGCTATGTGACACGCTCGATGGCACAGCTGCCTGTGACCAAAGTGACGAGAGGATAATGGAGATTTTGAATCTCCGCGCACACTTTTGGACACTGCACACTTGTGGATTGTGTGAGGCACACTGATATCTGAGCGCTATGTGACACGCTCGATGGCACAGCTGCCTGTGACCAAAGTGACGAGAGGATAATGGAGATTTTGAATCTCTGCGCACACTTTTGGACACTGGACACTTGTGGATTGTGTGAGGCACACTGATATCTGAGCGCTATGTGACACGCTCGATGGCACAGCTGCCTGTGACCAAAGTGACGAGAGGATAATGGAGATTTTGAATCTCTGCGCACACTTTTGGACACTGCACCCTTGTGGATTGTGTGAGGCACACTGATATCTGAGCGCTATGTGACACGCTCGATGGCACAGCTGCCTGTGACCAAAGTGACGAGAGGATAATGGAGATTTTGAATCTCTGCGCACACTTTTGGACACTGGACACTTGTGGATTGTGTGAGGCACACTGATATCTGAGCGCTATGTGACACGCTCGATGGCACAGCTGCCTGTGACCAAAGTGACGAGAGGATAATGGAGATTTTGAATCTCTGCGCACACTTTTGGACACTGGACACTTGTGGATTGTGTGAGGCACACTGATATCTGAGCGTTATGTGACACGCTCGATGGCACAGCTGCCTGTGACCAAAGTGACGAGAGGATAATGGAGATTTTGAATCTCTGCGCACACTTTTGGACACTGCACACTTGTGGATTGTGTGAGGCACACTGATATCTGAGCGCTATGTGACACGCTCGATGGCACAGCTGCCTGTGACCAAAGTGACGAGAGGATAATGGAGATTTTGAATCTCTGCGCACACTTTTGGACACTGGACACTTGTGGATTGTGTGAGGCACACTGATATCTGAGCGCTATGTGACACGCTCGATGGCACAGCTGCCAGTGACCAAAGTGACGAGAGGATAATGGAGATTTTGAATCTCTGCGCACACTTTTGGACACTGGACACTTGTGGATTGTGTGAGGCACACTGATTTCTGAGCGCTATGTGACACGCTCGATGGCACAGCTGCCTGTGACCAAAGTGACGAGAGGATAATGGAGATTTTGAATCTCTGCGCACACTTTTGGACACTGCACACTTGTGGATTGTGTGAGGCACACTGATATCTGAGCGCTATGTGACACGCTCAATGGCACAGCTGCCTGTGACCAAAGTGACGAGAGGATAATGGAGATTTTGAATCTCTGCGCACACTTTTGGACACTGCACACTTGTGGATTGTGTGAGGCCCACTGATATCTGAGCGCTATGTGACACGCTCGATGGCACAGCTGTGACAAAAGTGACTAGAGGATAAGGGAGATTGGATTGCTTTTAAAAAAGCAGTTTGCGGAGCAGTGGGTAAACAGCAATGCCAGCATGTCAGGAAGCCTTAAAAGGCAGCCCAACAACCAACACCACTGATACACCACAATATAGCCTCCCCTTGCACTGCACACACAGTGACTTGTGTGTTGTGCAGGCCAAATCGTTAGCAGCAGAAGCAGTTTTTTTGTCTTCTTCCCTGCCTAACGCTCTCCCTACAGAATCAGCAGCAACCTCTCCCTATACTAAGATCGGCAGAAGTAAGATGGCGGTCGACCTGCACGCCCTTTTATACCCCCTGTGACGCCCACCAAAGCAAGCCAATCACTTACATGCCCTTCTGAAAGATGGTGGTGACCCGTGCCTATGTCATCACGTTGCCCACAGTGTCCGTGGATCCTGATTGGCTGAAAAAGAGCGCAAAACAAACTTTTGAAACGCGACTTTGGCACGTAAGTCGCCGACCTCGTGGCCGACCTCATCCTAGGGTCGGGTTTCGTTTCATGAAACCCGACTTTGCCAAAAGTCGGCGACTTTTGAATTTTTTTGACCCGTTTCGCTCAACTCTACTGTCCACAAATGATGTCACAGTGAGGAGAGTAGCTATCCTGAGTGCAGATGTGTGCGTGCAATGTGGATGTTTCGATTGAGGAATGAAGACGCTGCTAGGCGGCTGGAGCATATGAGGAAAGCTCAGAGTCTTCTGCCTATTCCTATGGTGGAAAAAGTCATTGGAAGAAATGGTCGAGCCATGCAAGAGATGGTGGATAAGTCTGGAGTGGTGAGATTAAGAATTCCAGGTGACCATGAAGACCAGAAACCCAGAGAAAAGGGTATGATTCGATTCTTCGTCTTGGGTGCGATGGAGAGTCTCGGAGCTATACTCTGTTGTAGTATCGAATGGTGTATCTAATGGAGATAGAGCAGTTAAGGCTCGAAAGATTGCTCCTTACAGGACAGCTTTGCCACATTGGTGGATGATGGCTGCCGCCTTCAACCCAAGGTAATGGGAACTGAAGGGGCCCTCCAAATAATGGAATTGCTGACAGCCAAAGACATCTAGAAAGAAGAAGCCTTGGAAGTCCAGGAAAACAAGGATGCCAAGACTCTGAAAATGGCAGATCTACTCTCAGGGCAAAGCTGATGGACCTGGACAATAGCCCCTGTAACATACTAGATGGGTCAGACTAAGACAGTAGGTTCGACTGTAAGTGAGTCTCGTGACTGCACCAACCGTTGGAAGCGGTCATGGAGAGAAAGGTCGGGTGAAGGTCATACTTGAGAAATGTGGTGACTAAAAAGGGTCTGGTGACACAGACAGGCTGTGACTCAAGGGCTCAAGGGCTGAAGCTCAAAGCCTACATACGGACCTCTGGGGGCAGGGGAGGCCTAACAAATTGATGACTATGAAACGTAAGGCGACAAAGTCCGACAGTGCATTGTTCACAGACAAGAATTTAGTGACTGATGGACTATGTTTCGGGACTGAGAAGGCCCTCTCGACAGGTAGGGCATGGTGACATGCGTGACCTGTCTCGAGGCCCCTGGTTTATGGCAAGTGTTCAGCCCCACAAGTTTGAACAGAGGGGGGGTATGTGAGACAGTGACTGGTGTTGTGGTGAATGGACGGTATGTGTTGCAGAGGAGAAGGTCCTCTGGGCTCTTAGCCTGTTGCTCTGGGACCTGTACTTCCATGAGACTTATTTAGCTTATAAGGCGTTGGGCTTACAGGGTTAGCCAGAGAGCTGGGCGGATCTGGCTAGTCACACACCTCCAATCAAGGGGTGGGTCTCATACGTTATAATGAGACTGTGGTTTAGTCACATGGTCTCTGTGTTGGAAGGTCCTGCAAGAGGACTGAATTCCTGAATAGCACATGGTGAGGCCATGTACCTGCAGTCTGTGATGGCTAACTGCATTGGGGAAGCTACCGACCTTCGCCCTTCTGAGGGTCTGGAACTGTCGGGTTTGACCTGTTGAGCCAGTCATCGCCCGGGACAGGGATTCCAGTTAGGCAGCTTCCCTGGAAGCCAGGACTGACAAAAAGACAGCATGTGGAGCTGAGCTCCTGGAAGCTAACCTCAGACAAGGGGGTTGTAAGAATGGCAGGGAGGTATATCTGCTACATGAGGAGACTGGTGTCTTGTTATGTTCATGGATGTAACTAAATGGTCTGTAGTCTATCCGGTTTATGCCGTGTCTAAATAAACCGGATGGTCTGTTTAAGTGAGAAACCGTTCCTGTGTGCCTTAATCCTGTTGACAAGTGAGTGACCCCAAACCATACAGGGAGCATTATCTTATGCCCCCACACAAAATACCCCCCCACACATAGTAACACCCACCCACACTAAATACTCCTCACTCACACTGTAATACCACCCCCCACACACAGTAAATACCACACACACACACACAGTAATCTCACCTACCCCCCCAATTATTATTTATTTATATAGCACCATTGATTCCATGGTGCTGTTCATGAGAAGGAGTTACGTCAAAACACAAATATCACTTATGCTGGGTTCACACGTAGCGGAACTCTCGCGGAAATTACCGTGAGAATTCCGGAATTCCATTCCGCGGGAAAATCGCATTTTAAATTCCCGCGATTTTCCTGCAGAAAAACTAGCATTTTGCAAGCGTATGTAGCTTGCAGAATTGCTAACGTTTTCCAAGCGATCTGTAGCATCGCTTGGAGAACTGATTGACAGGTTGGTCACACTCGTCAAACATAGTGTTTGACGAGTGTGACCAACTTTTTACTATTGAGGCTGCCTATGCGGCATCAATAGTAAAAGACAGAATGTAAAAAATAATAATAAAAAAAAAATATTGTTATTCTCACCTTCCGATGTCCCGCGCAGCCTTCCCGCCTCTCTCCACGCTCCTGGTCCCAGTAATCATTTGCGACAATTACCGCGATGACATCCGTTCTCGCGGGATCACGACGTCTCGCGGTCATTCGCGATGACGTTGTGCGAATGACCGCGAGAACGGACGTCATCGCTCGCAAAGGCTTACTGGGACCGGGAGCGTGGAGAGAGGCGGGAAGGCTGTGCGGGATGTTGGAAGGTGAGAATAACAATATTTTTTATTTTAAATTCTATTTTTTACAGGGATATGGTACCCAAAGCCCGGAGGACAGTCTCCTCTCCTCCGGACTGTGGGTACCATCCGCAAATGTTCTGCTTACTTTTCGCATGGTGTGCACAGCCACATGCGGAAAGTAAGCAACAAAATGCATTCCTATGGGTGTGGGATCACCGCGATTCTGCGAAATTAATGAGCATGCTGCGTTTTTTACCACGAAGCGATTCCGCAGCGGTAAAAACCGCAGCATTAGCACAGCATTGCGGAATCTCATAGGAATGCATGGGATGCTTATTTTTCACATTTTCGGGGCAAAAATGCGCGGAAAATACCGCCGCGGAAACGCGAAAAAACGGTACGTGTGAACGAGGCCTCACAGTAGACAAAGAAACAATGACAGACTGGTACAGAGGGAAGAGGTCCATGCCTCTTGCCTGATTACATTGTACAGGATTATGGGGAAGGAGACAGAAGGTTGGGGGTTGCAGTAGCTCCGATGGTGTTGATGTGGCAGCGTGGTCATTACAGGTTGTACGCTTTCTTGAAGAGATGGGTTTTCAAGTTCCGCTTGAATGATCCAATTGTGGTGGCTAATCAGATGTGTTGGGGCACATAGTTCCAGAAGATGGGGGATATTCAGGAGAAGTCTTGGAAGCGATTGGGTGAGGAGTGAGTAAGCATGGAGGAGAGAAGGAGGTCTTGGGAGGACCGGAGATTACGTGAGGGAAGATATTGGGAGATTAGTTCGGAACAATACAGAGGAGAAAGGTTATGGATGGCTTTGTAGGTCAGTGTTAGTAGTTTGAACAGGATGTGCTGGGAAATTGGGAGCCAGTGAAGGGATTTGCAAAGGGGGGAAGCAGGGAAGTAGAGAGGACAGAGATGAATTAGTCTGGCAGCACTTTTAAGGACAGAATGGAGAGGTGCAAGAGGGTTAGAATATAGGCCACAGAGAAGAATGTTGCAGTAGTCAAGGTGGGAGATGATTAGGGCATGCACAAGCATTTTAGTAGATTGAGGGTTGAGGAAAGAATGGAGTCTGGAAATATTTTTTAGCTAGAGGTGACAGGAGGTGGCGAGAGCTTGGATGTGCAGTTTGAAGGACAGGGCGGAGTCAGGGGTTACTCCGAGGCAGCAGACTCCTGGTACAGGGGAAAGTGTGATGTCACTTATTGTGATAGATAGATCCAATCTTAGGTGTCTTCAGCTCCACTAGCGTGAAGCACTTACCACCATTGTGCCTCAGGAAGTGACATCAGCAGCGTGATCACATGACCTGATCACGCTGCTAGAGTCGCTCTGAAAGATGCGAGTGCAATTGAATACTGGGAGCCGGCATGCTGCAGCCTCTCTGTGCCATCTGTCAACTTGAGGTGCGGGCGCAGAGCTTCACGGAGGAAGCCAGCAGCCCTCCGCACTTCAGCCATACACTAGTGTGAAACTAGCCTTAAACAAATACTTTTTTATATACCCTTTGAATTTATGACAGCATTAAGTGTTGTTGGGTAGGAGTATTTCAGCATGGCACAACTAGAATTTGCAATCTTTGTTCACTCTGCCTTGCATAGCGCTCCAAATTTGTCAGATTGCAAGGGAATCACTTGTGTACAGCTCTCTTTAGGTCAACCCACAAATTTTCAATTCTATACAGGTCTGGGCTCTAACTGGGCTATTTTCAAAACTTTGGTCTTCTTAAGATCGCTGTCGTGCTACAAAGTGAAATTCCTCTTCATTTTCAACTAACAGGTTTTGATGAAAAATTGACTGATATTTAGAGCTCTCCATAATTCTCTCCAACTCCAGCTGCAAGAAAATAGTCACAAATGCTGCCTCCACCATGCTTCAATGCTGCCTCCACCATGCTTCCCTGTGAGTATAGTGTTCTTTTGGTGATACACATTGTTAACGATATGGTTGGTGCAAAGTTACATCTTGGTCTCATCACACAACACATTTTCCCTCATGATTTTGGCAGACTTGATGTAGGTTTTGGCAATAGATAGCCACGTTTGTGTTTTTTCTTTGTAAGAAAAGGCTTGCGACTTGCCACCCTACCCCACAGGCCATACTTATGAAGAATACATGAGATTGTTGTCACTTGCAGTACACAACAGTACTTGCCAGAAATTTTTGCAGCTCCTTAAATGCTGCTGTAGACCTCTGGTAGTATAGCTCAAAAAACAAAATGCGCATAATATGGCATTACCCAGGCAATTAACATTGTAGATTGTATAGTATTGCTCACTTGGCTACAGGATTACCTGTGGGCACATGGTACAAATTTGTATAGTCTGCTGTTATATCTATATGTTTTGTATTACATCATATATCCATGGTATATATGATTATCATTTTTTCGTTAGTCTGATGGATTTTAATTATTTCCTAATAAAGGTTTATTTTGAAAGGGTTACAGTTTCTTGTAAGCTGCTAGTCTCTTCTCTTTGATACTATTGTGAGCACTCAGCTCACATACAGTTGAAACCAGAAGTTTACATACAGTTGTGCTCAAAAGTTTTTATATCCCGGCAGAATTTTTACTTTCTTGGCCTTTTTTCAGAGAATATGAATGATAACACCAAAACTTTTTCTTCACTCATGGTTAGTGGTTGTGTGAAGCCATTTATTGTCAAACCAATGTGTTTTCACTTTTTAAATCATAATGACAACCCAAAACATTCAATTGACCCTGATCAAAAGTTTACATACCCCATTTCTTAATACCGTGTGATGAGGGAGCTATTGAGGGAGGGCTAAATTAACCCCTCACGGTTGACCAAGTGATTTCCAAATTAATCCACAGGGCGTTGCTAGCAACTGGGAATGACCAGACGGTGACGTATGCCTCTGTATGGGAGGATCAAGGCAGATCACTAACCCCGTTTATTATGTCACCTTTTTATAGTATTTTGCTTAAATATGCAAAGTACTCAGCTACCAATAGCATCGTCGTGACACATTTACTTTATAAGCCAATAGTATTGCAAGAAAATCGGAATATGTCCCTAGCTACGTGACGTAGAGAATAGAACAATAGCACATTCATCAGGGTCTCATATATCATATCTTGTTCGGACTGGGACACTCTGGTTTCATAACAACCGCGAACTTTCACCTAACTACAAAATTTAACTCATAAGCAACAAAATGGCGTCACAAGCACTAAAATGGAGGTCTGGAGAACAAGATGTCCCATACAACTGAATACTGTACTTCACAATCCCCCCTAGATAAATTTTGTTAACTAATATGCAGCATCAGAGGTGCTATCCCAAGCCATAAGCTCAAGGGGTACTGGTCTTCACATGGCTGATGCCATGTTATCAGTCATGGCTGTTGCAGCATACCCATCTCCCCGTATGCTACAATTTACAAATAACAATTTTTTATGATGGTGGTGGAGATCTTTTGAAGGTAGCCATGCGCTTGGCTTCAACATCTTCATCAAGTAGCTTTTTGAGATCGGTATAGAGAAAAGCAGGGGCAACGATGCCTTTGGTATCATCGCTAGCTTTCCTAGTGCAGAATTTCCTAATACATACAGAAATACACCAAAGAACAAGTTTTAGTATCACATATACAACAAGGATACAGGCAGCAATATACATCAAGCTTTGTAAAATCCCAGTTATCCAGCCCCCAATTCCCTTAAATCAGTTGGCTGGATTGAGAAAGGAGAAGGTGTCAGACCACCAACTGTCCTTATTATGATCATTGTATTTATCATATTGATCTCTGACCCTTTGAATATCTTCTATCTTTAACTTTAATTTCTACCAATAATAATACAGAAAATGCGGAAAACCAAAACTTTTTTCCCCCTTTATTTGCTATTGGCTTGTTGGGTGATGAGGAGGACTTGATAGGGACCGTCATACAAGGGTTCTTGTCCATTCTTTCTGACATGAATTTTCACAACTACCAAATCACCAGGCTTCAGATTATGACAGGTGTCGGTTTCTGATGAATCTGGAAGAGAAAAAGAAACTAGAGCATGGGTGTTAGCAAGATTTTTACTAAGCTGAAAAACATACAGTATAATACTGCAAAAATAAGATTTTTCCGATTTAAAGTTAAAGTGTAATGCGTGCTTTCAATCTATTGTTGTCACTCTTGCACCATCTATTTGCACATTTATGTCTATCTGTGTGTTACTGGAACCTAGTATGATCTGAAGTCACCTTAAATCCCCTGGGCACAATGTTCAGACATTAAATTTTCTTGTCTTTGAGACAAACATTGTGCATGTAGGCGGTTCACAATGCCACCCAAATGTTGTATAAAAAAGGGGGAGACAGAAGCGCACAATAGGGTCTTATCCAGTGATATAAACGTTTCACAGATATGGATCCACTCACCTGGTTCAGTTGTGTGAAACACAACAACCATAAGCACAAATGGGTAGGATCCGATGAACTGCAGCAATCAGCCGGTCACTAGAATTGCATATATAAGAAGGAGAGAAATCCGGCTTTCAGGATCGCGCTGTTCCAGGCTGAAAAGCCGGATTTCTCTCCTTCTTATATACCCAAATGTTGTAAGTACTTTAAATTGGTAGAAGAACAAGATTCCTTTACATATTTGTATGCCAGCTTTTTATAAGTATTCTTCCATTCCTAAATAACGGCGCATTGAATTTAATATTACATGTATAGATATGACTGTTAATATCTTTTATAAAATATACATAAAATGGTCATACATTAGCAGTTTATAGCAGAAGATGTTGTGAATTCTCTTGATCGGAATTCTGAGCCGAAGCTCCCTCTGCTCCCTCTGGTGGTTACTGAGAGTAGTGGAGCTGGCAAGGTGGATGGAAGATCCCCACCTGACGACGATAATTGAAAACCTGGGATTACTAGCTGGATGCATATAATTGAGCTGGCTGCTCTTTGAGGTTGCTGGTGATTTCCTCCCTGTGCATTTGGAGTTCTTTTGTCCCCTGCCAGATCTGCATTGTTCAGCTAAGTGATTCTTTTGCTAATCCTTTGCATCTAATCTGGTTTTGCCTTTTTTTTGCTTTCTGCTTTGTTGCTAGGATTCAGCGTGCTCCCTGCTGAGGGCAGCGCTGGGCCCTGCTTCATATGTTGCAGCTTGTTCAGTCCCCTGTCATGTTAGTATCTTTTTGCTTTGCTTCCAGTTCATACCAGAGTGCTGATCTAGTGGGGGTGAGGTCATGTGACCTCAGGTTTTTTGTATATCAGAAGTGTTGGACTTTTTTAGGGTTTTGTGTGTGATTGCAGACAGTTTCTTTTCTGTCCTGTCTAGACAGCTTGCCCCCCCCCCGTTTGCTCAGTCTGTTCTCTGCCTGTGTTTGTGTCTCATCTTGCCTCACCGACAATATATGTTTGGGGGCTGTCTATTCCTTTGGGGATCTGCTCCAGGGCAGTTTAGATTTCACCTTTCTGTCTTTAGGCTTAGACAGTTCTCCGGCTGTGACGAAGCGTCTAGGGCATCGTAGGAACGCTCCATGGCTACTGCTAGTTATGTGGATAGGATCAGGGGTCTGCAATCCGCTTAGCTACCAACCTCTCTGGTCCTCTGGTGGTTTAGCCTGTTCCTGCCATCCTCCTCAGTGACCCATTCATAACAGAATCACCAGCCTAACCGCAGACTCTAGGGTACTCAAAAGAAGGAAAGAATTGTAAAAAAAATTTTTAATATAGAGATGAGCGACTTTTGCCTTTTTTAGGGTCAAGTCGGGTTTCATGAAACCCGACTTTCGCAAAAGTCGGGTTGAACGAAATCGGCCGACTATAGTGAAAAGTCGGAGGTCCAACTGAAACACGAAACCCAATGCAAGTCAATGGGGAAGCAAAGTCGGCAGGGAGTGGGAGTGGCTTTAGGACAATTCTTTTTGTGTTTATTCATTTAAGACAAATTAAATGAAGATAATAATACCAAAGAATTTGTGTTTGCAATCATTTTCAGGAAGCAACTGAGTATTATCTGACAGAATTGCAGGGGCGGCAATACTTTTGGCCACAACTGTGTATATATAGGGGAACTGGGTCAACCATACCATATATATGGGAGAACTGGGGCTATCATACTATATATATATATATATATATATCGGAGAACTGGGCCTATCATATTATATATATGGGGTATACTGGGGCCATCATACTATATGTATGGGGTGAACTGGGGCCATCATTCTATATGTGTGGGGGGAACTGGGGTCATCATACTATATATATGGGGAACTGGGGCCATCATACTTTATATATGGGGGAATTGGGGCCATCTTACTATATTTAGGGGAACTGGGGCATCATACTATATATGGGGGGAACTGGGGCCATCATACTATATATATGGGAGAATTGGGGCCCTCTTACTATATATATGGTAACTGGGGCCATCCTACTATATATATGGGGGGAACTGTGACCAACATACTAAGCCACAAAAGGTCATTGCTAAAGAAGGTGGCTTTTCACAGGGTGCTGTATCCAAGCATATTAATGGAAAGTTGAATGGACGGAAAAAGTGTGGTAGAAAAAGGTGCACAAGCAACTGAGATAACCACAGCCTTGAAAGGATTGTTAAGAAAAGGCCATTTAAAAGTTTGGGGGGAGATTCACAAGGAGTGGACTGCTGTGGACACACAGACGTATCCAGGATATGGGCTACAAGTGTCTCATTCCTTGTGTCAAGCCACTCATGAACAATAGACAAGACGAGAAGCGCCTTCCCTGGGCCAAGGAGAAAAAGAACTGGACTGTTGCTCAGTGGTCCAAGGTGTTGATTTCACATGAAAGTAAATTTTGCATTTCATTTGAAAATCAAGGTCCCAGAGTCTGGAGGAAGAGTGGAGAGGCACACAATCCAAGCTGCTTGAGGTCCAGTGTGAAGTTTCCACAATCAGTGATGTTTTGGGGAGCCATGCCGCCAGCTGGTGTAGGTCCACTTCATGCTTCCCTGTGCCGACAAGGTTTTGGAGATGGAAATTTCATTCTCCAGCATAACTTGGCACCTGTCTACACTGCCAAAAGTACCAATACCTGGTTTAAAAACAACAGTATCACTGTGCTTGAATGGCCAGCAAACTGGCCTGACCTTAAACTCATAGAGAATCTAAAGGGTATTGTCAAGTGAAAGATGAGAGACACCAGACCCAACAATGCAGATGCAAAAGGAGCCCTGACCAAGTATTGAGTGCATTTCGTGAACACACATTTTAGTAGGCCAACATTTTGGATTTTAAGATAATTTTTCAAGCTGGTGTTATAAAGTATTCTAATTTACTGAGATAATGACTTTTGGGTTTTAATTGGCTGTAAGCCATAATCATCAACATTAACAGAAGCAAACACTTGAAATAGATTACTCTGTTTGTAATGACTCTATATAATATGTGTTTCACTGAAATTAATTAACCTTTTGATGATATTCTAATTTTGTGAGAAGCAACTGTATATAGGGGGAACTGGGGCGATCATAATTTATATATGGGGAGAACTGGGGCTATGATACTATATATATGGGGAGAACTGGGGCCATCCTACTAGATATACGGAGGAACTGGGGCCATCCTACTATATATATGGGGAACTGGGGCCATCCTACTATATATATGGGGGAACTGGGGCCATCATACTATACATATGGTGGGAACAGGGACTCTATCAATGTAGTAATCTAGATTCTGAAACCATATCTATGCTGTAAACTTGGTTCTGTTCCCGTATCTATATACCAGACCTAGTTGGTTCTGGTCTGATATCTCTGTAGCAAGCTTGATTCTGCTCCCTTATCTCTGTAGTAAGCTCAGTTCTGCTCCCATATCTCTCTAGTAAGCTTGGTTCTGCTCCCATTATCTCTCTAGAAAGCTTGGTTCTCGTACTCTATTGATGTAGTAATCTAGATTCAGGCACCATATATATGCTGTATGCTTGGTTCTGTTCCCGTATCTGTGTAGTAGACGTAGTAAGCTCCGTTCTGCTCCCTTATCTCTGCAGTAAGCTTGGCTCTGCTCCCTTATCTCTGTTGTAAGTGTGGCACCACAGAAGTCCGGTTGCCACAAGGGCATTGCCTTCCTCACAGGGGATAATGTCAGGCCTGAAGCAAGGAGGGATCCCTTGGCCAGGTATACACAGCATGCAACACAGATCCTGCTCTAGGCCAGCAGGGGGAACTCTGAACCTGACTTGAGGGGAGCTGCTCTCTCTGGTCAGGAGGAGGAAGTTAGTTAGAGTTTCAGTCAGTCAGTGCTGGGAACTGGACGAGTGAGAAGCTTGTCCCCAGACTAGAGTGCATTCTGATTCAGAGAGGAAGATAAAAGTATAGGGAAGCTTGGGAAGAGGAGTTGTGACCACGCTCATCCCCGAGCTCAGTGCTAGAACTGGACACCAGAGTCTGTGGCTGCAGAGCACTACAGTCTCATCAGCTAAATCCGGAGGACAGATTGCTGGTCTTCTGGCCCCTATCACACACCTGAAGGCACAGCAGCAGGATAGAGCCCGGAGATGCCACGAGGAGCGACTCCTGTGAAAAGCTCAAGCTGCCTGTCATGAGGGTAACGTTTTCTAAAAGACAGTGAGAGGAACAGAGGACTGAGCAGAGCTTTAGGCAGCAAGGACCCCAAATAGAGCAGTGCAGTAAGGAGGCCTCCAAGCCACCTGGCTGAGTGGATCCTAAGTTGCTTCGGGCTGCCTGAACCTTCATTGACACCTGTAACCAGTGCTTCCATCGGCACCTCTATAAATTCAGTAAAGGTAAAGGAAATACAACCCTGATGTGTCCTCAGATTTGTTTGCTATACCATCTGCCCTGCACTACAACCACCATCATCTCATCACTTACACATACAATTACCCTGGGGCCTAGCTCTACCTGTGGAGAGCTGTAACAACTCTGCTGCATCACCATCAGCCCCAGCGGACTCTGAAGCAGGGTCGGCTAACACCTTATTTGCTGAATACCACAGGTAGCATCATGAACTAATTTCCTTTTAAATCATCCACTATAAACTTTATTGAACATTTTCATTGGATGCCCAGGGCCACGGACCGGGTCACCGCTATCGTGACACTTCCCCTTTAAGAACTGCCTGGTACCGAGTTCCCCACGGCCCTGGTGGGCGCTCCATAAGCTCAGTTCTGGACTGATATCTCTGTAGTAAGCTGGGTTCTGGTCTGATATCACTGTAGCAAGCTTGGTTCTGCTCCCTTATCTCTGTAGTAAGCTCGGTTCTTCCCCCATATCTCTCTAGTAAGCTTGGTTCTGCTCCCATATCTCAGTAATAAGCTCGGGTCTGCTTCCATATGTCTGTAGTAAGCTCGGTTCTGCTCCCATATCTCTGCAGTAAGTTGGTTCTGCTCCCATAGCTCTGTAGTAAGCTCGGCTCTGCTCCCAAACCTCTGTAGTAAGCTTGTTTCTGCTCCCACAGATCCTTAGTAAGGTTGGTTATGTTCACATATCACTCTAGTAAGCTTGGTTCTGCTCCCATATCTCTCTATTAAGCTCGGTTCTGCTTCCATATCTCAGTAGTAAGCTCAGTTCTGCTTCCATAGCTCTTTTGTAAACTTGGTTCTGTTCTCATAGCTCTGTAGTAATCTCGGTTCTGCTCCCATAGCTCTGTTGCAAGCTGGGTTCTGCTCCCTTATTTTTGTAGTAAGCTTGATTCTGCTCCCATAGAGCTGTAGTAAGCTTGGTGCTGTTCCCATATCACTCTAGTAAGCTCGGTTCTGCTCCCATATCTCTCTAGTAAGCTCTGTTCTGCGCCCAAAGCTCTGTAGTAAGCTCGGTCCCGCTCCTATATCTCTGTAGTAAGCTCGGTTCTGCTCCCATAGCTCTGTAGTAAGTTCGGTACTGCTCCCATAGCTCTGTAGTAAGCTCGGTTCTGCTCCCATATCTCTCTATTAAGCTTGGTCCTGCTCCCATAGCTCTGTAATAAGCTCAGTTCTGCTCCTGTGGCGCCCCTGAGGCTCAGTCACCACAGAGGTACTGCACCTTCTCTAAGGTGTGGTGCCCCACCATCCAGGTAAGTTGGAGGCTCTTGACCACGCTCCAACACTCGCACCCCACACAATAGAGTAGTTCAGCACAACCACATTGCGGCTCTTTGCTTAGAGAGAGGCAGAGCACCTTTGGTGGTTCCCTGCTTGGAACACTAGACGTGCTGGGAGGTGGGTGGAGTTCAAAATATATATATGAGTGGGAAGGTTTAGAATGACAAGTCAGTCTGACAGGAGGTCAGTGAGGAAGGAAGCCACTCGGGAGGAGTGGGGATCCCTGGAAGAAGGGATGGAGGAAGAAGTTCTGCAGCTGCCTCAGTGACCTGAGCCAGCTGGCACGGGAAAGGAAAGGAAAGAAGGAGAAGGACGTTGACCTGAAGCCTGAGCTTCCATAGAAGGGAAAGGACAAGCACGGAATGTAGGAGTAAAAGGGAACACAGAGGACGTGGGTTAGATAAAGAATCCTGCCTAGAAGTTCTAAGCGCAAGGCCGGGGCCCGGTCACCGAGGTTGTACGAACGCTAATGGTTCTGCAGCAGACACCGGTGGTGTAGTGGGCTGTAAATGCACTACTCCCATCTAAGACTTGAGGGCACAACAGCAATATGGATAGAGAGCCGGGACTTACGAATAGAGAGTCCCCGAAGCAGGCTACAGCTGTCTGCCATGCAAGTAGAGTTCTTGGGAACATCTGTCAGGAGGAACTCCAGTGTAACACGGTACTGGAGATCTTCACACTTAAAGGCGCTATAGAGGAGACGTTCAGGAAAGGCACATAAGTTGGCAGAGTGTGGAAGGGAGCTTTCCATCTTGCCTGGAGGTTGACTGAGTCCCTGACCTGGAGGACACGGCACAGAAGCGGGCACTACAGACTGTGAGTAAAGCTTTGGAACTACATGCCCTGGTGTCCTCTATTCCTTCCTGCGTCCATCTGCCTGACACTGCTACATCCTCTGTGCCAGACACTACATCACCTAAGTGTCTCCACATCTACACTGCTCTGGAACAACAGCCCTGCCTGTGGAGGGCTATACCATCATTGCTGCACCACACCATCTGTCCTGGAGGATCTGCATGCAGCGTCGGCTTAACACCTCCCTTGCCGAACATCACAGGTGGCGTCACAAACTATTCATCTAACTACATTTCATTATTCACATCTTCCTATTACTTGGGCGCCCAGGGCCACGGTCCGGGTTACCGCTGCTGTGACACGTCCCACTGACACCGGCCCGGTACCGAGTACCCCACAGCCCTGGGAGGGCAACCCTACTTGGCGTCACCAACAGGATGACAAGACCCGATGCAATCGGGTTCTGTGCGGCCGGAATTTGTTGGACTTAAATCTTGTGACAATGTGCAGAAGACCCAGTTTGGTAGACTGTGAAATGAACATTAAAAATGGCCGTTGGCGTGGAGAAGAAGGGCGTGAAGAGATGGGAGGTCCTAGGAAAAGTCCGCGAAATTTCTTGGGCCTCCCCTGCCTGAATTACTATGTAGCAGCAACATGGCCCCCCCTGAGGGGTTCGTATACTGGCTTGGTATGGAGGCGCTGGAAGAAGACACTGCCCCCGGAAGGAGGGGCTGAAGCCAGTGGCAGGAAAGGGGCCGAGAGAGGAGGGAGAAGAACGCCAGAACGCCATGATGAAAAGAGAAGAGAAGACAGAAAAACGGGGGGAGGAGGAGTCACTCACCCCCAGGCCGCCCCTGCGAAGGCTGCGACCGCTGATACATCCTCTGCAGCGGCTGCCACCACCTTACAACCGATATTGCCATTGGGTGAGTCCCGTCCAGAGGAGATATATGAGGGCTCTGGAGCAGAACGGAGGGCCGGGACCGCGTTTCCGTCTGGACCGGGCGCTGTTGCACCGGCCTCCACCGATGACCCCGGCCGAGGCCGACCTTGCCCCTGCCCGGATTCAACTGCGGCCCATCCCATCATCAACTCCGAGAGTTGCGGCTGCCACTGTCCACTACCCTTTGCCGGGACCGGAACCTCGCCTGGAGGCACAAGGTATGATCACCGCCCCCTACCTGACCTTAGTCTTGGGAACGGAACCCACAGATAGGAATGGCCCAATTGACCTCCGCCGGCAGCCTCAGGCTGCAGTGCTGCCAGCCGAAGTCCCGATGGACACCGAAGAGTCGGACCCCGAGGAACCAGTGACAACGCCGGCTGAGTCTCCAACGGCAGCAGAAGAGCCATCGGAGGTGGCGGATATGCCGTCCCCGCAGGCAGTAGACGTTTCTATGGCCCTTTCAATTACCCCGACCAGTCCCTATCTCTCCCTGTGGGAGGCAGAGTATATACGACTAGCAAGTAACCAGCAGGATGAAGACACCCAAAGTATTTCATCTGGTAGCAGTACCCCAGCAACAGCTTCCAGAACCCCAGGAGGGGACCAGCACTAAAATTTGCACTAACTCTCGTGACCCAGGAGGGTTTATTTGCACCGTTGTGCCTCTTGTTTTATTTTTGACCATCATGGTTAGTTTTTGCTTTCCCAGTGTTGCCCTGTGTTGTTGGCAGCCTTCATATTGAACTAGCGATCATGAACTTGGAGTGATCCAAAAACTTTTATTTGTAAATAGTTGCACCTCTTTAGGTGCCCTCTCTTGGTTTTACATATGGACACTTTGCGAAGATTAAGTCTACCTCATTGGAGCATCCAATCACTGCAAGAGATCCCGGCTGGGAGCGGTGTTCAGCACTTACAAGAATTATTGTTGAAAGTTTTAACGTGAAGTATTTCATAATGTGTCTTATGATAGCTTTTATATAGAATTAGGAATGTTTTGATACAGAGATGATGAATCCAAAGGGAGTTTGTAGCTATATTCCGCGCTGCCGCTTTAGACAAATTCCAGGAGAATGCTGTATGATTGCAGTGGTTTTATTCTACGCGTTTCAGGGGTCTCATGCCCCCTTCATCAGGAAATACCACCTGATACCACCCAGGTGGTATTTCCTGATGAAGGGGGCATGAGACCCCTGAAACGCGTAGAATAAAACCACTGCAATCATACAGCATTCTCCTGGAATTTGTCTAAAGCGGCAGCGCGGAATATAGCTACAAACTCCCTTTGGATTCATCATTTCTTTGGTCACTGAAGACCTGTGGATCTGCAGCAGCCGCTACCTACACGCTCTTATCTCATCCTAACCAGGTGAGCATATTTCATGATATACTGTCTTTTGTAACGTGGATAAGACCCTATTGCGCTTTTTTGTCTCCCCCTTTTTTGCAATTGATACAGAGATGAGAGATTTGAATAAAGAATTGAAAAAGTATATGATGAACCAGGCATCACGGTTGTCACTTGAGAGAAGGTAGAAAATGTGCACTAGAGAGAGAAAAGAAATGTGTACTAGAGATGGAAAGATGAAGAATATTGAAGTGATAGTGAGTAACAGATAATAGCACTTTGAATTAAGTATGGTATGGAAAAATTGCACTTTTTGACTTAAATCCAAAGTGGAAAAAAGAGCCGGGCTGAATAAACCGCGCTGACCAGAAAAAAACGCACCTTCGGCAGTCCATATAATAAAAAACTTCTTTAATAAGCCTACGCGTTTCGTGGCAAAACCAGCCACTTCATCAGGGCATAAAAAACAATCACAAATTCAGGATATAAATGCAATCACAAACTGTTTCAATACACCTTTCTTTGACATCATTTGCTGTGGAAACACCCATATATCATATAAAACCATGTATATAAATAAAAACTGCTTAAATATTGTGATTAAAATCCAATAACATATCTATCAATATCATGGAAATTTTATACACCAAAATAACAAAAAGTATATATGATAAAATAAAATGCAAAAAAAATGAACTCAAACCCACCACTTCAGAACAACTCAAAAATGTAATTTACGTGTCTTAGCCCACTGGACCACACTAAATCGACATATCCCTTGAGATCCCCACATGTAACAAATACCCCACTCATTTAATTATTTCACCAAAATATGTCTAAAAAAGGTCACTAATTTCATTTAAACCCATTGGTTGGAGTGTATTTAATTTATATATCCAATAAGTTTCCTTTTTTTTAAAATTTTGTATTCTATTCGGGGTATGTTCGGATACATGATCTATGGGAAGCACCGTCAGAGACACAGAACCCTGATGGAACACTGCGCAGTGACGGGACAAACCATGTTTCATATATCCCTTCCGAATGTTAAACCTATGGGAATTAATCCTCTTATGTAAAGGTTGAGATGTCCTACCTACATATTGCTTCCCACATTTGCATTGAATCAGATAGATGACAAAACTGATCATACATGTCATCCTATATCTGATCCTAAATTCCCCACTCGGATAACTAAAGGAGTGAAATTTATCAGTAGAATCAATTACAGATCTACAACACTGACAGCCTTTCCTGTTACATTGAAAAGCGCCTTTTTTATCATGTAGTATACTACTGTTTAGTGAAATATCCCTTGAGGAGATAACACTTGGGGCTAAAATATTCTTAATGGTAGGAGCCCTCCTAAAAATCAACCCCGGCATCTGATCCACCACCTTATTCAGAACTGGATTATTTAAAACAATTTTCCAGTGCTTTTCCAATATGCTACGAATCTGAGAATTCTGTGCAGAAAAAGTGGTTATAAAATTCGCATCATAATTATCCACACCTCTATCAATCTTACGGGAATAAATTAAATCCTTTTGAGTCAAGTTTTTTGCTGATTTGTATGCTCTTTTTATCAGTCTGGAAGGATAATTTTTTTCTTGAAATCTATTTAATAAAACTTTGCTCCCCTCCTCAAAGGTTATATTTGAGGAGCAATTTTTTCTAATCCTAGTATATTGATTGCGGGGAATATTATTAAGCCAAGGTTTATAATGGCCACTATTATAGTGAACATAGCCATTGGCATCAACCTTTTTAAAATAATTCCTAGTAAAAACCTTCCCAGAATTGTCTACATAAATAATGAGATCCCAAAAAATAATACTCTGCTTATCAATCAGTGGAATCAATTCTATACCCCAACAATTATTAGTCACCCCATCTAGAAATTCTTTGACATCATTCCCTTTGTTATTATAAATGACAATAATGTCATCAATGAAGCATTTATATAACACTAAATTTGCCCCATAACATAACTTTTTGACTTAGAATTTTAGGTAGTTAATCAATAACTGTTTGCAACGTTCAAGAACGAGTGCCTCTCATATTGGAAAATTTAGTATATGAAAAGTTTATTCAGCATTGCAAAAATTTGTATGTTCCTGTGCTGTCAACTTTGCTTACCTTGAAGCCCGCGGATGTGCTGTGTTTAACGGGGGGGTACGTGGTGCCCCTGAAGCTCAGTCGCCACAGAGGTACTGCACCTTCTCCTAAGGACGATCCAGGTAAGTTGGAGGCTCCTGACCACACTCCAACACTCGCATCCCACACAATAGAGTAGTTCAGCACAACCACATTGTGGCTCTTTGCTTAGAGAGAGGCAGAGCACCTTTGGTGGTTCCCTGCTTGGAACACTAGACGTGCTGGGAGGTGGGTGGAGTTCAGAATATATATATGAGTGGGATGGTTTAGGATGACAAGTCAGTATGACAGGAGGTCAGTGAGGAAGGAAGCCACTCGGGAGGAGTGGGGATCCCTGGAAGAAGGGATGGAGGAAGAAGTGCTGCAGCTGCCTCAGTGACCTGAGCCAGCTGGCATGGGAAAGGAAAGGAAAGAAGGAGAAGGACGTTGACCTGAAGCCTGAGCTTCCATAGAAGGGAAAGGACAAGCACGGAACGTTGGAGTAAAAGGGAACACAGAGGACGTGGGTTAGAGAAAGAACCCTGCCTAGAAGTTCTAAGTGCAAGGCCGGCTCCTGGTCCCCGAAGTTGTACGAATGCTAATGGTTCTGCAGCAGACACCAGTGGAGTAGTGGGCTTTAAATGCACTACTCCCATCTAAGACTTGAGGGTGTGGCGCCCCTCAGGCTTCAGTCGCCACAGAGGTACTGCACCTTCTCCTAAGGTGTAGTGCCCCACCATCCAGGTAAGGTGGGAACTCCTGACCACACTCCACACCTGCATTCCACACACAGGATAGTTCAGTGGGGCCACCTAACAGCTTCAGGCTGGGGGTTAGCAGAGCACCGCTCGTGGAACCCTGCTTCATAACACGAGATGTGCTGGGAGTCGGGTGGAGTGAGATGATATAAAAGAGTTGGAAGAGTGAGAGTTAGGGAGGAGTTGGTTGGTTAGTTGGAGAGAGAAGAGAGAAGATGGGTGTCTGAAGGACGTGCTGCAGCAGGTCCCAGTGATCTGGGCTGCTGGCATGAGAAAGACAGAGAAAGAGACTGATAAGATTGATAACCTAAACTTCCATAAGAGAGATAGAACAGATCGGAATGAAGGAGAATAGAAGGACGGTGGGAAGCTGGTTGAAGAAAGATAGAGAACCCTTCCAGTCCAGAGAGCGCAAAGGCCAGGGCCCGGTCCCCGAGGTTGATTGGATCTTTATGTCCGGCAACAGACACCGGAGGAGTAGTGATCCGCTAACGCCTTGCTCCCAACATAGACTTGGGACACAACAGCAACTGAATAGAGAGCCGGGACGCAGTGAGGAGTCCCCGAAGCAGGCTACAGCTGTCTGTCATACAAGTAAAGACTAGGAACACCTAGAGAGAGGCATTCCAGGGTAACTAAGTACTGGAGTGCTTCGCACCTAAAGGCGCATTGGAGGAGTCGTTCAGTAAGGTACATGTTGGCGGAGTGTGGAAGGGAGAATCCTATCCTGCCTGGAGGTTGGCTGGAGCCCTGACCTGGAGAACACAGTACAGAGGCAGGCAGTGGAGTGAACTGCAAACAGTGAGTAAAGCTTTGGAACCGCATACTCGGGTGTCCTCCAGTTATTCCCGCACCACTACACCTGGGTACCAGCCTCCATACCATTCTGCGCCTCTCCTCATCCATTGAACCTACACTGCCCTGGGACTACAGCTCCACCTGTGGGGAGCTACACCATCTTTGCTGCACCACACCATCAGTCCCGGCAGATCTGCATGCAGCGTTGGCTCAACATCTTACTTGCCAAACACCATGGGTGGCGTCTAGAGTTGAGCGATACCGTCCGATACTTCAAAGTATCGGATCGGAATGGATCGGCCGATCTTTAAAAAAAGTATCGGTATCGCCGATTCCGATACCGGAAGTCCCATTCAAGTCTATGGGACTTCCGGTATCGGAATAAGAAAAACCCTGTTTTTGCCTTGTACAGCCTCTCTGGGGTCTGTACGGGCCTTTCGGGGGGCTGTGCCGGCCTGCCAGGGGGTCTGTGCAGGCTCCGGTGGTCTGTGCCGGCCTGCCGGGGGGCTGTGCCGGCCTGCCGGTGGTCTGTGCAGGCTCCGGTGGGCTGTGCCGGCCTGCCGGGGGGCTGTGCCGGCCTGCCGGGGGGCTGTGCCGGCCTGCCGGTGGTCTGTGCAGGCTCCGGGGGGCTGTGCAGGCATCGTCCGATGGGACTACAAGTCCCATCGGGCGATGCCTGCTACCATGGCAGTGATTGACACATTAGCCAATGATGGGACAGTAGTAGTCCCATCATCCGGCTAATGTGTTGAATGTAAAAAAAAAAAAAAAATTACATGCTACATACATGCTACATACATACAACATGCATACTACATACATGCTACATTCATACTACATAAATACTACATGCAACATACATACTACATATATACTACATACATACTACATGCATGCTACATACATACTGCATGCTACATACATACTACATGCTACATACATACCACATATATACTACATACATACTACATGCATGCTACATACATACCACATACATACTACATACATACTACATACATACTACATGCATGCTACATGCATGCTACATGCTACATACATACTACATACATACTACATGCATGCTACATGCATGCTACATGCTACATACATAACACATATATACTACATGCATGCTACATGCATGCTACATGCTACATACATAACACATATATACTACATGCATGCTACATACATACTACATGCTACATACATACCACATACATACTACATGCATTTTACATACATACTACATGCATGCTACATACATACTACATGCTACATACTACATATATACTACATGCATGCTACATACATACTACATACATACTACATATATACTACATGCATGCTACATACATACTACATGCTACATACATACTACATATATACTACATGCATGCTACATACATACTACATGCTACATACATACGACATATATACTACATGCTACATACATACTACATGCTACATACATACTACATATATACTACATGCATGCTACATACTACATGCTACATACATACTACATATATACTACATGCATGCTACATACTACATGCTACATACATACTACATATATACTACATGCATGCTACATACATACTACATACATACTACATGCATGCTACATACATACTACATGCTACATACATACCACATACATACTACATATATACTACATGCATGCTACATACATACTGCATGCTACATGCATGCTACATACATACTACATACATACTACATGCTACATACATACCACATATATACTACATACATACAATACATTCATACAATACATACATAGACATACAGTACATATAACATAGACTAACATACTTACCAATACTTGTCACATTGTTCCCCGAAGCCATTGTCTTTTCCGGAATAAATATTAACATAACAAACCACAAAAATACTCACCCACGATCCGAAGCAGTCCACGAGTGTGTCCCACGATGATCTTGGGTAGAGAACTGCTGCATCAGCTGATGCTGCCGTTCTCTACGGGCTGTAGGAATCCAATGACGGAAGGTAGGTATCCTTCCGCACTGTATTCCTCCGCCACTTAAAAAAAAAAAAGTCCCTAGTCTCACTTTATGCCATTGCTGTGTGGGAATTTCCCACGCAGCAATGGCATAAAGTGAGACTAGGGATTTTTTTTTTTTTTAAGTGGCGGAGGAATACAGTGCGGAAGGATACCTACCTTCCGTCATTGGATTCCTGCAGCCCGTAGAGAACGGCAGCATCATCTGATGCTGCAGTTCTCTACCCAAGATCGTCGTGGGACACACTCGTGGACTGCTTCGGATCGTGGGTGAGTATTTTTGTGGTTTGTTATGTTAATATTTATTCCGGAAAAGACAATGGCTTCGGGGAACAATGTGACAAGTATTGGTAAGTATGTTACTCTATGTTATATGTACTGTATGTCTATGTATGTATTGTATGAATGTATTGTATGTATGTAGTATATATGTGGTATGTATGTAGCATGTAGTATGTATGTAGTATGTATGTAGCATGCATGTAGCATGCAGTATGTATGTAGCATGCATGTTATATATATGTAGTATGTATGTAGCATGCATGTAGTATATATGTAGTATGTATGTAGCATGTATGTAGTATGTATGTAGTATGTATTTAGCATGTAGCATGTATGTAGTATATATGTGGTATGTATGTAGCATGTATGTAGCATGTATGTAGTATGTATGTAGCATGTATGTAGTATGTATGTAGTATATATGTAGTATGTATGTAGCATGTAGTATGTATGTAGCATGTAGTATGTATGTAGCATGCATGTAGTATATATGTAGTATGTATGTAGCATGTAGTATGTATGTAGCATGCATGTAGTATATATGTAGTATGTATGTAGCATGTAGTATGTATGTAGCATGCATGTAGTATGTATGTAGTATGTATGTAGTATTTTTTTTTTTTTTTTTTTTTTTTTTTTTTAACATTTAACACATTAGCCGGATGATGGGACTACTACTGTCCCATCATTGGCTAATGTGTCAATCACTGTCATGGTAGCAGGCATCGCCAGATGGGACTTGTAGTCCCATCGGACTATGCTTGCACAGACCCCCGGACATCAGCACAGCCCCCCGGCAGGCCGGCACAGCCCCCCGGCAGGCCGGTACAGACCCCCACAGGGTGCACAGACCACCGGCAGGCCGGCACAGCCCCCCGGCAGGCCGGTACAGACCCCCACAGGGTGCACAGACCACCGGCAGGCCGGCACAGCCCCCCGGCAGGCCGGTACAGACCCCCACAGGGTGCACAGACCACCGGCAGGCCGGCACAGCCCCCCGGCAGGCCGGTACAGACCCCGGGCAGTCCACACAGCCCCCCGGCAGGCCGGCAGAGACCCCCGGAAGGCCTGAAATGACGGCGCATCATGATGCGCACACACCGCGCATCATGATGACGTCAGGCTGTCAATCAACTTTGAACTTCCGATTCCGATGCCGAATTCCGATACTGAAAAAATATCGGAAGTCGGTATCGGAATTCCGATACAGCAAGTATCGGCCGATACCCGATACTTGCGGTATCGGAATGCTCAACACTAGTGGCGTCACAAACTATTCTAATAAACTTTAACACCATTAACATCACCACCATTGATATTGGGCGCCCAGGGCCACGGACCGGGTCACCGCTGCTGTGACACATTCCCACCTTGACACCGGCCCGGTACCGAGTACCCCACTGCCCTGGGTATGCGAGGGTGACCCAATTTTGGCGTCACGAACAGGATGATGAAACCCGATGCCATCGGGTTCTGTGTGCCTTGGATTTACAACTTTTGAAAATGTGCAGAAGACCAAATTAAATAGACTGTAAAATGGACATTAGAAATGGCCGCTGGCGCGGAGAAGAAGGGCGTGAAGAGATGGGAGGTCCTAAGAAAAGACCGCGAAGAGTCTTGGGCCACCCCTGCCTGAATTACTATGTGACCGATGCATGGCCCAACCCCCCGAGCGGTTCGTATACTGGCTTGGTATGGAGGCGCTGGAAGAAGACGCTGCCCCCAGAAGGAGGGGCAGAGGAAGCCTGTGGCGAGCAGAAGGGCGGAGCAAGGAAAACGCCAGAACGCCATCATGAAAGCAGATGAGAAGACAGAAGAACAGGGAGGGGAGAAGTCACTCGCCCCTAGGCCGCCTATGCGGAGGTTGCGACCGCTGATTCATCCTCAGCTGCGTCCGCCACCGCCTCACAACAGATATTGTCATTGGGGGAGCCCCGTCCGGAGGAGATACATGAGGGCTCTGGAACAGAATGGAGGACCGGGACCGTGTCTCTGCCTGGATTGGGCGCGGTGGCACCGGTCTCCACCGTCAACCCCAGCTGAGACCGGCCTGGTCCCGGCACGGATCCAACTGCGGCCTACTCCACCAGTCACTCCGGGAGTTGCGGCTGCTGCCATCTACCACCAGGAACCGGAGCCGGAACCGCGACTGGAAACGCCAGGTATGATCGCTACCCCCGGTCTGACCCTGGTTTTGGGAGCGGAACCCACAGATAGGAACGGGCCCACTGACCTTCGCCGACGATCCCCGGCTGCAGTGCCTATGGGGGAGATGATCAAGTTGTTCCTGGCTGGTGGCCTCGGGCTGCGGCACCATCTCCTGAACTTCCTATGGAACTGGAGGGACCCATATCCCCGCAGACAGTAGAAATCTCCATGGCCCTTTCCCTGGGCCCAACCAGTCCCTATCCCTCTGTATGGGAGATTGAGTATATGCGGCTAGCAAGTAGTCAACGGGACGAAGATACCACCTCTGAGAACAGTTCCAGTTCAGCTACCAGAACCCCAGGAGGGGACCACAATTGAAATAATTTACTAAATCTTGTTACCCAGGAGGGTTTGTTGCACCAGTTGTGCCTTTGCCTTTTTGTTCATCATGTTGCCCAGTTTAGATTGACAGCGTTGTTTTTGAAATGGAACTGTGGAGATCATAGACGCTGATTAATCCAAAAACTTTAATTGTAAATAGTTGCACCTCTTTAGGTGCCCTTTCTTGGTTTTACATATAAAGACTTTGCGAAGATAATGTTTTTGCATGGACACTTTTTGAAGAATGATGTCTAACTCAAGGGAAAGCCCGGCTGGGAGCAATGTTCAGCACTTTGTGTCACGCTGCTGCCGCCGCAGCCCCCGCCGATACCTTCTCTTCTGCCGCAGTCTGCCCACTCTCTGGCGGCCTCCACGCCGTGGTCCCGGCTGCCTCGGCCTTCTCCGTGCTCCTCCTTTCCCCGTCTCTCGTTCCCGGCGCCCGCTCCTGCCCGGTCTCCTGTGTCCCGTCGGGCGCGCGTCCCGGTCCAGCTTCCTCTTCCTCGGCGGGCGCGCGCGCACACTGTGGTCAGGAGCACGCACGCTCTCTACCCCTCCTGAGGCCGCACGCTCTCCTCATCTTGCGCTGGGAGGGGTCATGACCTGGAAGTCCTTGCCACAACTCCCTATATCAGGCCGCCTCTTCCTGCTGGCGGTGCCTGATTATCACTTGTGCCCTGCTAAGTGATTCTGGCCCTTGTCTCTGTGTGCACCCCCGTTGCCTCCCTGCCTGTAGCTTACCCGTCTTCTCCACTGTCCTCTCTCCTAGGATCTGGAAGTCTGAGCTCGTGCTCCGATCTGTCCTGGTCCCCTGGCTGAGTTCTCCAGTTCGTGCCTGCTTCCCTCCATCTCGCCTGTGTTCCTGACCTGTCCGCTATCTGTATTCCTGTTTCTGGGGAGGTCCACCGCCAGCATCTCCGGCCCCTTGCCAGCTCTCCTGTATTCTCTCTGGGTACCAGCTGCCGTGGTGATAGTTACCCGCGGGGCCTGCCCCAAACACTCCCTGTATAGGGGGTGGTCGACCTGGCCAGCTCGCCCGTGGGAGGTTCGTTGCCACGGTCCAGCGGGTCCACTCCAGGAGATCTACCTAAGTCTCAAATTACAGAATAATCAGGCCATGGATCCCGCTGGTACCCCGACCCCGACCCAGAAGGAACTTTTGTTCCTCCGAGAAAATCAGGCGAGGATCATGTCATTCCTCAAATCTATGGAGTCCCGTCTTTCCTCTTTGCAAACCTCCGATCCAGGGACTGCCTCTCAGATCTCCAGCCTCCAGCAGGAGCTTGCCCAGCAGCGCGACACCCAGGCCCACATTCTGAATTACATGGCCTCGGTGGATAAACGCCTACTAGCTCTCCAGACCGCTGCTGCTGCCCCTGTTCAGGAGGCAGTTCATTAACCAATGCCAGCTGCATTTTGAGTTGACGCCCCTGCAGTATCCTACTGACCGGGCCAAGGTGGCCTTTGTGGTATCCCATTTGGAGGGTGAGACGCTGGCTTGGGTAAATCCCTTGTGGGAACGTGACGACCCGTTAGTCTCCCAGCTTGCGACCTTCTTAGAGACCTTTTGTAGAGTCTTCGATGAGCCCGGTCGCCTGGTCTCGGCCACCGAGTTCTTATTTAACCTCCGCCAGGGTGCTCTCTCTGTGGGGCAGTACGCCATCCAGTTCCATACAGTGTCCTACAAGCTTGGATGGAACAATAAGGCCCTAGTGGGGGCTTTTTGGCGCGGCTTGTCGGCTCGAATCAAAGACGAGTTGGCTGGGAGAGACACACCCACGTCTTTGGAGGACCTCATCTCTCTGGCGACGCGAATTGATCTGCGTTTCCAGGAGCGCTCCCGCGAAGCCACCAGGGAGAGAAGGCCTTCTCGTTTTTCCCCTTCTCCACGCAGTCCTCCTCGCCCGCGACCTACCACCGTGGCGTCAGCTTCGGAGCCCATGCAAGTGGACTGACTCAAACCAGCGGAGCTGCGTCGCCAGGAGAGACTTACACATGGTCTTTGTCTCTATTGTGGCAGCGCCTCCCATCTTCTGCGTTCCTGTCCAGTGAGGCCGGGAAACGCCTCCGCCTAGGACAGGTAAGAGATGCCTCCCTAGGTGTCTGTGATACCTCTCTACCCTTGACCCTCTCTGTTTTGTTTGTCCTGGGATCCAAAAGTTTTTCTGAGGTGGCCTATATTGACTCAAGGGCTGCAGGGAACTTCATCCAACTCGAGGCGGTAAAAAGATTGCGGATACCTGTCAGGTCCTTGGAGGTTCCCCAGCAGTTAGCTTCTGTCGACCATGTTCCCCTGCACGAGACCGTCACTTTGGTCACCAAAGAGGTGGAGTTACAGATCGGGGTCCTGCACCGTGAGAAGATAGCCTTCTTCGTGCTGCCGTCACTGTCCCACACCTTGCTTCTGGGTCTTCCTTGGTTGAGGATACACGAACCTGTCTTGGATTGGCGCTCTGGAGACATTCTTCGTTGGGTTCGTTTCTGCCAGACTAAATGTCTTCTTGCGGTACAACCTCTCAAGACTTCGCTACCTGCCATGGGTTCAGCGGATCTGCCCCCGGCCTACTGGGCCTTTGCTGACGTCTTTGACAAAAAGGAGGCAGAGACTCTTCCACCACACTGGCCATATGATTGCCCAATCGAGCTTGCTCCAGGTTCAACTCCGCCCCGAGGGCGAATCTATCCTTTGAGTCCGCTCGAATCCCAAGCCATGACTGAGTACGTTCAGGAGAATTTGGCCAGGGGCTTTATCCGGAAGTCATCTTCACCCGCCGGAGCAGGTTTCTTTTTTGTCAAGAAGAAGGATGGGTCCCTTCGCCCGTGTATTGACTATCGGGGTCTTAATGAAATCACTATCAAGAACAAATACCCCCTACCTCTCATCCCCGAATTATTTGACCGGCTGCGAGGGGCGCAAATCTTTACCAAACTGGATCTCCGTGGAGCCTACAATCTCATCCGTATTCGCTCCGGAAATGAATGGAAGACCGCTTTCAACACCAGGGATGGGCACTACGAGTATCTCGCCATGCCATTCGGTTTGTGCAACGCCCACGCAGTCTTTCAGGAATTTGTAAATGACATTTTCCGAGACCTTCTGTACTCCTGTGTGGTCTTATATCTTCACGATATCCTCGTCTTCTCTCCCGATCTGCCCGCCCACAGGAGAGATGTCCGTCGAGTACTGTTACGCCTAAGGGAGAATCGCCTATATGCTAAGTTGGAGAAATGCGCCTTTGAACAGTCCTCCCTTCCATTCCTGGGATACGTCATCTCCGACTCAGGCTTATGCATGGACCCAGAGAAAGTATCTGCCGTGCTTAACTGGCCAGGTCCCCATGGGGTAAAAGCCATTCAGCGATTTTTTGGCTTCGCAAATTACTACCGGCAGTTCATTCCTCATTTTTCCTCTTTGACTGGTCCTATCTCCTCTTTGATCCGTAAGGGAGCTAATCCGCACGCCTGGTCCCCTGAATCTGAGAATGCCTTCTTGTCTCTGAAACACGCATTCACCACGGCACCCGTGCTCCATCGCCCAGAAGTCAATAAACCTTTCATCCTCAAGGTGGATGCTTCCGCAATCAGGGCCGGAGCAGTTCTGTCTCAAAAATCTCCCTCTGGTAGACTTGTTACGTGCGGTTTCTTTTCCAAGTCCTTCTCCACTTCTGAGCTAAACTATTCCATTCGAGACCGGGAACTGCTTGCCATCAAATTAGCTCTGAAGGAATGGAGGTACTTATTAGAGGGAGCCGTACATCCGTTTACAATCTACACGGACCCTAAAAATCTGGCTTACCTTCGATCGGCACAGAGACTCAATCCTCGGCAGGCCAGGTGGTCCCTGTTCTTCGGCCGATTCGATTTTGATCTGCACTTTCGTCCCGGCAACAAGAACCTCAAGGCAGACGCTTTGTCCAGGTCCTTGCTTTCTGCAGATTTGGAGGAGGAACCCATACATATCTTGGATCCCTCCAGGCTCATCATGGTGGCACCTCTCTCTCTCATCTCGCTGCCACGTGGTAAGACTTTCGTGCCAGAGAAGGACCGAAGACGGATCCTACACTGGGGGCATGCTTCCAAACTTGCTGGTCATGTCGGCCTTAAAAAAACACTTGTCCTTGTCTCCCACTACTACTGGTGGCCGACTCTTCCCCTGGATGTCCGAGATTTCGTCGCTTCCTGTCGTCCTGTGCTAAAACCAAGGTGCCTAGGCAGTTGCCTTCCGGTCTTCTACATCTGCTTCCAGTTCCATTGTCCCCTTGGCAACACATTGCCATGGATTTTGTTACCGATCTACCCAGGTCTGCAGATTGTACCGTTGTCCTTGTGGTGGTAGACAGATTCTCTAAGATGGCACATTTCATCTCTCTCCCCGGGTTACCTTCAGCACCAGACTTGGCAAAAGTTTTCGTTCACCACATCTTCCGTCTCCATGGACTACCCCAACATATTGTTTCTGACAGAGGAGTCCAATTCACCTCTCGATTTTGGGGAGCCCTATGCAAGTCGATGGATGTCACACTTGACTTCTCCTCATCTTACCATCCACAGTCCAATGGTCAAGCGGAGCGGACTAACCAGAATTTGGTGAACTATCTCCGGCACTTTTCGAATGCCGACCAGGACGACTGGTCAGACTTACTCCCGTGGGCAGAGTTCGCCTATAATAACCACGTCAGCGAGTCTTCTGGCAAATCTCCTTTTTTTGTTGTCTACGGGCAGCATCCGGGTGTACCTCTACCGGTTCCCTCTGCCTCGGGTGTACCGGCGGCTGATCTGTCCGGGGATTTCTCCAGGATCTGGCAGGAGACCAAGGCCACTCTCGAGTTAGCACGCGACAAGGTAAAGAGACACGCAGACAAAAGGCGCCTGGATTCCCTGCCATATCACCCTGGTGATAAAGTTTGGCTGTCCTCCAAGTTCATTCGTCTCAAGATCCCTTCACATAAACTGGGTCCCCGCTATATTGGACCCTTTGAGGTATTGGCTCATATTAACGACGTCTCCTACAAACTGCGACTTCCCGCCTCACTCCGCATCCCCAGTGCTTTTCAAGTCTCCCTTCTAAAACCGGTCATCTTCAATCGCTTCCAAACCTCTGCCACTCAGTCGCCGCCGCCTGTCTCCGCTGACAATGAGTTTGAGGTTAAAGACATTTTGGCCATGAAGAAGCGAAGGGGGAGGACCTTTTTTCTGGTTGATTGGAAGGGCTTTGGTCCTGAGGACAGTTCCTGGGAGCCTCGGGAGAAAATTCGGGCTCCTCGAATTTTGGCCAAGTTTTTTTCCACTCTGCGGAGGGGGGCGCGTAGGGAGGGGGTACTGTCACGCTGCTGCCGCCGCAGCCACCGCCGATACCTTCTCTTCTGCCGCAGTCTACTCACTCTTTGGCGGCCTCCACGCCGCGGTCCTGGCTGCCTCGGCCTTCTCCGCGCTCCTCCTTTCCCCGTCTCTTGTTCCCGGCACTCGCTCCTGCCCGGTCTCCTGTGTCCCGTCGGGCGCGCGCCCCGGTTCAGCTTCCTGTTCCTCGGCGGGCACGCGCGCACACTGTGGTCAGGAGCACACACGCTCTCTACCCCTCCTGAGGCCGTGCGCTCTCCTCACCTTGCGCTGGGAGGGGTCATGACCCGGAAGTCCCTGCCATGACTCCCTATATCAGGCGGCCTCTTCCTGCTGGCGGTGATTCTGGCCCTTGTCTCTGTTGTGCACCCCCGTTGCCTCCCTGCCTGTAGCTTACCCGTCTTCTCCACTGTCCTCTCTCCTAGGATCTGGAAGTCTGAGCTCGTGCTCCGGTCTGTCTTGGTCCCCTGGCTGAGTTCTCCAGTTCGTGTCTGCTTCCCTCCATCTTGCCTGTGTTCCTGACCTGTCCGCCATCTGTATTCTTGTTTCTGGGGATGTCCTCCGCCAGCATCTCCGGCCCCTTGCCAGCTCTCCTGCATTCTCTCTGGGTACCAGCTGCCGTGGTGATAGTTACCCACGGGCTTGCCCCAAACACTCCCTGTATAGGGAGTGGTCCACCTGGCCAGCTCGCCCGTGGGAGGTTCGTTGCCACGGTCCAGCGGGTCCACTCCAGGAGATCTACTTAAGTCTCACATCACACTTTGCAAGAATCTTTGAATGTTTTATGATAACCTATTTGATAATGTTGTGTCTTGTGGAAAGTAAATGTCTTTTATAGAATATTTGATACAGGGAATTAGAAAAGTTTTGAGATAGAATGTGAGAATTGAATAAAGACTGAAGAATTGAAAGTGACAGGTGACAGGCCAAGTACATATGGTCAGTGTCTTGCGTCCAGTAGAAAGAGAGAGAAAGAATAATTGCACTTTGAACTATGAATTGCACTTAAGTAAATTTTTGATACTAAGATAGGAAGTTAAGCTGTTTGTAATGTTTAAGTAATGTGCCTCCTACATTAGGAAGATTAGATAAATATTGTTGAATAGCATTTAAAATTTTTTGTGTGTTCCTGTATTGTACCTTTTGTTGTCTTACAACCCGCTGACGTGCTGTGTTTAACGGGGGGTATGTGGCGCCCCTCAGGCTTCAGTCACCACAGAGGTACTGCACCTTCTCCTAAGGTGTAGTGCCCCACCATCCAGGTAAGGTGGGAACTCCTGACCTCCACACCTGCATTCCACACACAGGATAGCTCAGTGGGGACACCATACAGCTTCAGGCTGGGGGTTAGCAGAGCACCCCTCGTGGAACCCTGCTTCGTAACACGAGATGTGTTGGGAGGCGGGTGGAGTGAGATGATATAAAAGAGTGGGAAGAGTGAGAGTTAGGGAGGAGTTGGTTGGTTATTTGGAGAGAGAAGAGAGAAGATGGGTGTCTGAAGGACGTGCTGCAGCAGGTCCCAGTGATCTGGGCTGCTGGCACGAGAAAGACAGAGAAAGAGATTGATAAGATTGATAACCTAACCTTCCATAAGAGAGACAGAACAGATCGGAATGAAGGAGAATAGAAGGACAGTGGGAAGCTGGTTGAAGAAAGAGAACCCTTCCAGTCCAGAGAGCGCAAAGGCCGGGGCCCGGTCCCCGAGGTTGATTGGATCTTTATGTCCGGCAACAGACACCGGAGGAGTAGTGATCCGCTAACGCCTTGCTCCCATCATAGACTTGGGACACAACAGCAGCTGAATAGAGAGCCGGGACGCACTGAGGAGTCCCTGAAGCAGGCTACAGCTGTCTGTCATACAAGTAAAGACTAGGAACACCTAGAGAGAGGCATTCCAGGGTAACTAAGTAGTGGAGTGCTTCGCACCTAAAGGCGCATTGGAGGAGTCGTTCAGTAAGGTACGTGTTGGCGGAGTGTGGAAGGGAGAATCCTATCCTGCCTGGAGGTTGGCTGGAGCCCTGACCTGGAGAACACAGTACGGAGGCAGGCAATTGAGTGAACTGCAAACAGTGAGTAAAGCTTTGGAACCACATAATCGGGTGTCCTCCAGTTATTCCCGCACCACTACACCTGGGTACCAGCCTCCATACCATTCTGCGCCTCTCCTCATCCATTGCACCTACACTGCCCTGGGACTACAGCTCCACCTGTGGGGAGCTACACCATCTTTGCTGCACCACACCATCAGTCCCAGCGGATCTGCATGCAGCGTTGGCTCAGCATCTTACTTGCCAAACACCACGGGTGGCGTCACAAACTATTCTAATAAACTTTAACACCATTAACATCACCGCCATTGATATTGGGCACCCAGGGCCACGGACCAGGCACCGCTGCTGTGACACATTCCCACCTTGACACCGGCCCGGTACCGAGTACCCCGCTGCCCTGGGTGTGCGAGGGTGACCAAAGGGCACAACAGCAATACGGATAGAGAGCCGGGACTTAGGAGTAGAGAGTCCCCGAAGCAGGCTACAGCTGTCTGCCATGCAAGTAGAGTTCTTGGGAACATCTGTCAGGAGGAACTCCAGTGTAACACGGTACTGGAGATCTTCACACTTAAAGGCGCTTTAGAGGAGACCTTCAGGAAAGGCACATATGTTGGCAGAGTGTGGAAGGGAGCTTTCCATCTTGCCTGGAGGTTGACTGAGTCCCTGACCCGAAGGACACGGCACAGAAGCGGGCACTACAGACTGTGAGTAAAGCTTTGGAACTACATGCCCTGGTGTCCTCCATTCCTTCCTGCATCCGTCTGCCTGACACTGCTACATCCCCTGCACCAGACACTACATCACCTAAGTGTCTCCACATCTACACCGCCCTGGGACAACAGCCCTGCCTGTGGAGGGCTATACCATCATTGCTGCACCACACCATCTGTCCTGGAGGATCTGCATGCAGCGTCGGCTTAACACCTCCCTTGCCGAACACCACAGGTGGCGTCACGAACTATTCATCTAACTACATTTCACTATTCACATCTTCCTATTACTTGGGCGACCAGGACCACGGTCTGGGTCACCGCTGCTGTGACACGTCCCACTGACACCGGCCCGGTACCGAGTACCCCACGGCCCTGGGAGGGCGACCCACTCCCATATCTCTCTAGTAAGCTTGATTCTGCTCCCATAGCTCTGTAGTAGTCTCGGTTCTGCTCCTATAGCTCTGTATTAAGCTTGGTTTTGCTCCCTTATCTTTGTAGTAAGATCGGTTCTGCTCCCATAACTCAGTTCCCTTATCTACGTAGTAATAACATAGTAACATAGTTTTGAAGGCTGAAGGAAGAACTTATGTCCTTCCAGTTCAGCCTATTTTTAGTGCAGCTGTTCTGCATTGTTGATCCTGGGGAAGGCAAAAAACCCACAGAGTAGAAGCCAATTTTCTCCATAGGGAAAAAATTCCTTCCCCTAAGCTGGGTCAATCTAACTATAATATTATGTTATTCATAACCTTCTATACTGTTACTCACAAGAAAAGCATCCATTCCTTTCTTAAATTCATTCAGTGAGTTGGCCATCACCACTTCCTCAGGAAGAGAATTCCAGAGCCTCACTGCTCTTACCATGAAGAACCCTCTTCTATGCTGGTGCAGAAATTGTCTTTCCTCCAAGCGAAGAGAATGCCCCCTTGTTCTTGTCACAGTCCTTGGTACAAACAGTTCATTGGAGAGATCTCTGTATTGCCCTCTGATATACTTGTACATATATATTAGGTCTTCCCTAAGTCTTCTCTTTTCTAGAGTAAATAGACCTAATTTTGATAACCTTTCTTTGTATTGTAGTGAACCAACTCCATTTATCATTTTAGTAGCCCGCCTTTGAACCCTTTCAAGTTCAGTAATGTCTTTCTTGAGCACAGGCGTCCAAAATTGCACACAATAATTGATATAGAAGAGTTAGTGGTTTGCTTTTATATCCCTTTAAATGCCTTTAAGACTTCAATTGCTTTTTGCCTTATTATTGCTAGAATTATTCTTATGTAGACTAGTAGTCTCTGTCTTCAAGGAAACTATACTTGTTATCATATTTGTTCTCAACACCGTGTTCTGGGTATATTGTAAACAAGGTACAACCCTGAGGTGATGGTGGGGGCCAAATGAGCTCCATAGAGGCACATATTGCTGTAAATGGTATAAAAACATGTCTTATATTTCATTACGTCAGATAAAGTGATTTGACCACGGCTTGTGTGTTGAAGTCTCTTTGTCTCCAAGCGCTTGCAACAGAAAGGGCGAAAAACCTCACAATTTGGACTCACTGGTGATCTGGACAGCTGACGCTTCGTCAGAACAAAAGCAGGTACGACAGTTTTGACGTCCAAAGGGGACCGTGGAAACCAGTCTATTCGGAATCCGTATGTGGGAGTTTCCTGGGAGGTTGAAAAATTCAGAATCCAGGCTGCAGCAGGTGAGAACATTTATTCTTACACTGATTTTACATTTGCAACCTCGCTAAGGATCTCTACATGTCTCTGGGTAAGACTGTAACAGCACAGTTCAAAAAGAACCCACATCACCAGTGAGTGGTGAGTATGTCTGTGTGAGAGTTGAATAATAGAGTAATAAGATAATAATTGTCATCTGTATTATCAGTCAATCTGTTCTAGCAATATACTAATATACTAACTGGTTATGTACTGGTGTACTGTGTAGCACAAACAAAGTCTGGGATAGACTCTGTGCAGTTGTTGTTGTTTTTGATTGGCAGTAAATCATATGAGGCTGTATTTTGTATAGGGCTGTGGTTTTTGGTTGCTCTGGTTTTCAATGTTTCTTGTTCAAGAAGTTGGCTTTTGTGTTCTCAGAGTGTCAGTGGACACTGCTGTAAGATAAAGTGTCAATCAAATATCTAAAGTCCAAGATAGGCAGGCTGTGTGAATCTTTGTATGTATGTCTATGAGAACCTCTGAATGAGTTGAGAGATGAGTAATTGAGTATAAGGGACATAAATAAATCCCTGATTGATGAGGGGTTCCATTAGGCGTGGTCCTCTGTATGTGACAGAGGACATTATTCGACTCACTTTGAGCTGAATTAGGCAGAGTGATTGAGATAAGGGATTTTTATTATCTTCTCTTTGTAAAATCAATTGACCGCTGAAAAGTGAAAAAAAAGGAAAAAAAATCCCTGAATGAGCACGTATGAATGAATCATCACACATCATTTTTGTGTCAAGAGATTTGTTACCTTTCTAGTTGTGGTGGAATCCCGGACAGATGCGTTATAGATATTTCAAATCTACATCTGAGATTGAATGAATTGAGTAATGATATAGCTCGTGTGTCACGGGGGCTTAGTTCAACTAAGGCTGAAATACCCGGGGCCCCTGTGGTGTCCCTTTACTAGGGGAAACCCTGTCTGACCCTCAACCCAGGGTTTTTGCTGAAGGTGCAAATGCCTGAGCCTCCGACCTTTCCTTATCTCCTGCTCAGCCCTGCACTTAACCCTCCACCCTCCACCCAGTGAGAAGTCACCACCAAAGCTCCCACACAAATAATGACAGACAGGGAGAACTTAAACTGCACTGCGCCGCACACACACAGGAATAAACAGTAATGTGAACAGGGCACAACTAAACACAAATATGGGAAGGAGAAAGGATAACGACGGATCATGCGACACCAGATATGAATCTCTCTCTCTTGAACACCTCCACTCCAGACCGGAACCACTTGGTATGAAACACAAGCTATAATCGGCGACGCCCATAGGCCAGCATGACTATTTAAAGACCGTGGGCGTGACTAACCATCCAACCTGGTCTCCAGCAGGATTAACCCCCGAGAGCCTGAAGATCAGGCCGGCGCCACTGAGGCTATAGTGGCTGGAGGTGGAACTACCTCTGCCTGCCGGATGCTGTGGTGTGAACAGCATCCGACATGACAGTACCCCGTCTTCTACGAGGGACCCCAGGGCCCTCAAGACTCATAGGACCCGGCTTGTCCGGATGACGACGGTGAAAAGAACTGACCAGCCGATCCGCATGTATGTCTGAGGCTGGAACCCAAGACCTCTCCTCTGGACCATACCCCCGCCAGTGCACCAAATACTGAAGAGTACGGCGTACTACTCGAGAGTCCACTACCTTGGCGACCTCGAACTCTAACTCGCCATCCACCATGATCGGCGTTGTGTCCACAGAGCCTACCACCTTTTTCAATAAAGCCCTGTGAAACACGTTGTGTATCTTGTACACTGCGGGAAGTTCCAACCGATAAGCCACTGGGTTAATGATGGCAGAAATCCTAAAAGGCCCAATAAACCTTGGACCCAGTTTTAAAGAAGGGATTTTGAGTTTTATGTTCTTCGTAGCTAACCACACCCATTCACCCACACACAGGTCCGGACCTGGCACGCGTCTACTGTCAGCCACCCGTTTGTACCTGGCACTCATGCTCAACAAACGCTGTTTCACCCGCCTCCAGACAGATGACAATTGGGCTCCTAGCTGATCCTCCTCCGGGACACCCCTGGAGTCACCCTGACGTAAGGTACAAAACTGAGGATGTTGACCGTACACACAAAAGAATGGAGACTCTCCTGATGACTCTTGGCGGTGATTATTTAATGCGAATTCGGCCAGAGGAAGGAAAGTAGACCACTCCTCCTGGTTGTTGGACACAAAGCATCGTAAATACTGTTCTAGATTTTGGTTCATGCGCTCAGTTTGTCCATTAGACTGTGGATGAAACGCCGATGAATGTGACAACTTGATCCCCAACCTTGAGCAAAAAGCTTTCCAAAACCTCGCCACAAATTGCGTACCCCTATCAGATACTATGTCAGATGGTACTCCGTGGAGTCTGACCACCTCCTTCTCAAATACCTGAGCCAACGTCTTAGCATTGGGCAAAGAGGACAACGCCACAAAATGCGCCATCTTTGAAAAACGGTCAACCACCACCAGGATGACCGTGTTCCCTGCCGAGGCTGGCAAGTCAGTGATAAAATCCATGGAGATTTCTGTCCATGGCCTATTGGGTACCCCCAGAGGCTGTAGCGTGCCAGCAGGACGGGTTCGGGGTGACTTAGCCCTAGCGCACGTGATGCAAGCTGCCACGTACGAGACCACGTCCTGCCGGATTTTGGGCCACCAGAAACGACGCGATACCAGCTCTAAGGTGCCCTTCACCCCTGGGTGACCAGCCAGTACCGAATCGTGGTGTTCCTTCAACACCTTAGGCCGAAGATGCAGGGGTACAAATGATTTGTTGGCGGGAAGTCCTGGTGGTACCTCCTCTTGGGCCTCGGCAATCTCCGCCTCTACCTCAGTCGTGAGAGCCGAGACCACTACCCCTTTCTGGAGGATGGGTACCGGCTCTTCCCGAGGTTCTCCCCCCGGAAAACACCTAGACAAAGCATCCGCCTTGGTGTTTTTAGCCCCGGGACGGTACGTCACAAGAAAATTGAAACGAGTAAAAAACAATGCCCAGCGAGCCTGCCTAGGAGACAGACGCTTGGCCGACTCCAGGTAGAGCAGATTCTTATGGTCGGTGATAACTGTGACCTGGTGAGCCGCCCCCTCCAAGAAGTGTCGCCATTCCTCAAAAGCCAGTTTGATGGCCAACAACTCCCTGTTGCCGATATCATAATTCCGTTCGGCCGGCGACAACTTCTTGGAGAAGTAGGCGCATGGATGCATCTCGCTCAAGGACGAGCCTTGAGACAGTACTGCCCCCACTCCCACCTCCGACGCATCAACCTCTACCACAAAAGGTTTAGACACGTCTGGTTGCACCAGAATGGGGGCTGAAGCAAAACTATTCTTCAGACGCTCAAATGCACGTGTAGCCACCTCAGGCCAGTTCGCCAGATCGGCACCCTTTTTTGTCATGTCCGTGAGCGGTTTGGCGACAGTCGAAAAGTGTTTTATAAATTTCCTATAATAATTCGCAAACCCAAGGAACCGCTGGAGTGCTTTCAGACTCTCCGGCCTCTCCCATTGCAACACCGCTTGCACCTTAGCGGTGTCCATTTTAAAACCAGCTGCAGACACAATATATCCCAAAAAGGGCAACTTCTGGACAATAAATAAACATTTTTCCAGCTTAGCATAGAGCTGGTTCTCCCGGAGCAACTGTAACACCTGCCTAACATGCTGCAAATGAGTGTCCCGATCGCTAGAATAAATGAGGATATCATCCAGGTATACAATCACAAATCTCCCCAGGACATGAGCAAAGACATCATTAATAAAATGTTGGAAAACGGCAGGCGCGGTGGTCAACCCAAACGGCATAACCAGACTCTCAAAATGACCCTCAGGAGTGTTAAACGCCGTCTTCCACTCATCCCCCTGACGGACCCTTATGAGGTTATACGCCCCCCTGAGGTCCAGCTTGGAAAACCATTTTGCCCCCGCTACCTGGTTGAACAAATCCGGGATCAACGGCATTGGGTAGGGATCACGGATAGTAATCTGGTTTAACTCTCGGAAATCCAGACACGGGCGTAACCCCCCATCTTTCTTCTTAATGAAGAAAAACCCCGCGGCTACAGGCGAGGACGAAGGCCGGATGTGACCTTTACTCAGACTCTCCGCGATGTAGTCTTTCAGAGCTTGTCTCTCAGGACCAAAAATATTAAACATCCTGGCCTTAGGTAATTTGGCCCCGGGTTTTAACCTAATAGCACAGTCATAGGCTCTATGTGGAGGCAGTTCTGAGCAACCCTTCTCAGAGAAAACATCCGCGAAATCCTGCAAAGCCTCCGGCAGGCTGGGAGTCACGGCGGACACACATGTGGCCAAGCAATTGTCTTGGCAGAAACCACTCCATTGTACTATGTCCTGAGTTTTCCAATCAATTACCGGGTTGTGCCTGGACAGCCATGGAAAACCCAGGACCATTTGAGCTGGGAGATTACGGAGTACCCTACACGTAACCGACTCAGAATGTAGGACCCCAATGTGGAGTTTCACCTCTGCCACAAACTCAGTAATCTCCCCTTGAGGGAGGGGAACAGCATTAATGGTCACCACCTGTATGGGGTGAGGAAGCTTTTCAATCTTAAACCCGGCGGTGTGTGCAAACTCCTCATCTATGAGATTGGTGGCGGAACCGCTATCCACGAACACTGATATAGGTAGCTCTCTGCCGGCGACAATAACCTTGGCAGGGAGCATACATTGAGATACCATCATGGAGGATATGCATACGCTCAGTTGGGTCTCCTCCATACCCTCTGAGCTTAACAGTTTTCCGCCGGTGTGACCCTCTTAGGTAGTACCGGGCAAACGTTAACATAATGACCACCTTTACCACAGTAGAAACATGCTCCGGACTTCCGGACTACCGGAGCGCGAGGCTGAACCTGTGCCACGCCAGCAATCTGCATAGGTTCAGGGGACTCATCTACTTCAACCACACCTGCACCTCTGTTTTCCCCCAGAGGTAGCGTCTCCTGTGCCCCCTGACGAAAACGGCGATCAATACGTATCACCAAACTCATGGCAGACTCCAATGATGCCGGAGTCTCATACATCAGGAGGGCTTGTTTCACCCTCCCTGATACCCCATGAATAAACTGGCTCCGCAGTGCTGGGTCATTCCACTGTGTGTCTACAGCCCAGCGGCGAAATTCCGAACAATAGTCTTCTGCCAGGCGCTCCCCCTGGCGGAGGGCGTGGATTTTAGATTCCGCTAGAGCCAGTCGGTCAGGGTCATCGTAAATGAGCCCGAGGGCAGAAAAAACATTATCGACCGAATGAAATGTAGCAGAGTCAGGTGGTAAGGAAAATGCCCATGCTTGGGGGTCACCACTCAGTAATGACAACACCAGCCCTACTCGCTGGACCTCATTACCTGAGGATATTGGCCGCATGCGGAAGTATAATTTGCAGGCCTCCCGAAATACGACAAATTTGCTGCGATCGCCTGAAAATCGTTCTGGCAGCGGAAACTTCGGCTCTGCACCGATACCTGCAGATGCCGTTTGCACCTTTGCTACTACCAGGCCCTGCTGCTGAACTGCCCCATTCAACTCGGAGACCTGTATGGACAGCGCCGCCAACTGGCGGGTTATGGAATCTAATGGATCCATGGACTCCTGAAAAAATGTGGGCCGATTATAATGTCACGGGGGCTTAGTTCAACTAAGGCTGAAATACCCGGGGCCCCTGTGGTGTCCCTTTACTAGGGGAAACCCTGTCTGACCCTCAACCCAGGGTTTTTGCTGAAGGTGCAAATGCCTGAGCCTCCGACCTTTCCTTATCTCCTGCTCAGCCCTGCACTTAACCCTCCACCCTCCACCCAGTGAGAAGTCACCACCAAAGCTCCCACACAAATAATGACAGACAGGGAGAACTTAAACTGCACTGCGCCGCACACACACAGGAATAAACAGTAATGTGAACAGGGCACAACTAAACACAAATATGGGAAGGAGAAAGGATAACGACGGATCATACGACACCAGATATGAATCTCTCTCTCTTGAACACCTCCACTCCAGACCGGAACCACTTGGTATGAAACACAAGCTATAATCGGCGACGCCCATAGGCCAGCATGACTATTTAAAGACCGTGGGCGTGACTAACCATCCAACCTGGTCTCCAGCAGGATTAACCCCCGAGAGCCTGAAGATCAGGCCGGCGCCACTGAGGCTATAGTGGCTGGAGGTGGAACTACCTCTGCCTGCCGGATGCTGTGGTGTGAACAGCGTCCGACATGACATCGTGTTATATGTGGCATTACATTGTAAAGTTTCCTGAATGCATTTGGCCATAAAAGGGCAAGACTCAGTTAATCTCATTATACAGTTATCTGCTCTTACAGTGAAATCCCGTGATTTTGAGTTTCTTTGTAGAAATTGATTTTGATAAATCTAAAGAACTATGGAACTCTGTGAAGGATGCTCTGATGGAAGGGGGGGAATGATGCCGCTGCGCAGTTTTTCTTCTCCCTTCGCTCTTATCTCTGCTGAGTGTGAGCTGTGCTCAAAATTCTCTGTAATTCTAATTGTAATTCCGTAAGGTACGCACTGAAAGATTTGTGCATTTTAAAGCAACAGTACTTAATTGAAGTTGGAAGTTAAAAGTAAAATATGGTGCCTAATTTAGAAGGAAATTGTAAGTGATTGTTTGGTCATTATAAGTGATTGTTTGTTCATTATAAGTGATTGTTTGGTCATTGTAAGCGATTGTTTGGTAACTGTAAGTGATTGTTTGGTCATTAATGTGTTTGAACCTGCTTCTAGTTGTGTGATTGATTTGTATAGCAAATTGTGTATCAACAGAGGAGGTAGCCGACTGTACGGCTGATAAAGTAGGTCAGAGGCCTATCACACCTGGGCCTTCTTACTTTAGTCAGCGGGTTTTTGTTGTGGGTGAGAGGCGAGGGCAAGGAGCCCTCTGGATATACCTTGGCAGGCTCGCTCTGACTTGCTACGTGTGGCCGCCTGTAGATATGGTTAGGCACACTAGAGGGGCATTTCAGAATAAAGGTGAGCTGTCTAAAGTTGAAGTAGCCTTCCCACAACAATCCATGGAGCTGGGCTGGAAGGATGCAGGCCTGTTCCTATTCTAACCAGCTGATCTAACGGGTGAGAGGCAGAGAGCCTTCTCGTTACATCCTGTAGGTCTACCGGGTGAGAGGCAAGGAGCCTTCCCGCTACACCTTGGCAGGCTCGCTCTGACTTGCTACGTGTGGCTGCCCATAGATATGGTTAGGCACACTAGAGGGGCATTTCAGAATAAAGGTGAGCTGTCGGTAGAAAAAGGTTGAAGCCATGGCAACTTTTTCTGTGTACAGTCGGTGCCCCCAATGGGGTCCAAGACAGCTATGCAAATTGTAAAAGACAGAGAAGAAAGGAAGCAGTAAAGCAGGTCGGACCAATATTTAAAAAGGCAAAAATACCAGAGTGTGAATGTTTGGATGTACAAAAAGGCACAGACAAGGGAAGAAAATAAGGAAGGGGAAAAGGAAAATTTGTGCTCACCAAAATAGTCCTGTAAGCCGGTCGTGCCTAGGGATCAAATGGCTGACCACCATGTGTTGCAAACATGAAGAGAGAGGGAAGATCCGGCACTGGAGACTTAGTAAAATCCACGATAAGTTTTATTCACATAATTTCATGATATAACCATATAGGGGAAACAGACCCCCACGCCTGACGGCGTTTCGAACCTTACACCAGGTTCTTCCTCAGAGACATAAAACTTATCGTGGATTTTACTAAGTCTCCAGTGCCGGATCTTCCCTCTCTCTTCAAGGGAAGAAAATAGCAAGTAAATAAATGATGCTTGAGAATGAATGTGCAGCAGTATGGAAGGTGTATTATGAATGTTTTGATTGACAAAATTTAACCAGAGACCCAGACAAAACAGATGGACTTGTAAACACTGTGATCAGACTCAGACAAACCCAGACTGAGTAGCTACTTGTGTGACCTGTGCTACTGACCTAAGCGAGTTGCACTAAATCCTGTCCAGACAAGATTATAAGAAGCTGACATAATAGTGTGGATAGTGGGTAGTGGGGACATTGACCTTTGAGGAGTAAGCTGACAGTAGACATCAGACGACCAACCCCATCAGGACCTAGAAGTGCGACTAGAATAAGAAAGATGCAGGTGTATTATCCCTGGAGCCCCTCTGACCAGCTAGCTTTGCTGAAGCAGCTGCCTGACCCTGAAGACCAACCATTCCCGTTTTAAAGACACATAAAGGAAGTACAGCAGACATATAAGTGTACCTGGGCAGACCTAGAGAGGCTGGTGAGTTTAAAGGCAGGTGACGCACTAGGACATATAATTAAGACACACACAGATGTGACAAAGAATCAGGCTTGGGGCATGGATGATAAAACTGCACTGTCTGGGGAGACGTACTGTGAGTCACTAAAACAATGGGCTATAGTGAAACAATCAGAGCAGTCCATTCTCCTGACTGACGTGACACAGCAAAGAGGAGAGAGGGTAGAGATGTACTTTGGACGGATACAGCTGAAATGGGCAGACATGGGGTACATTTGCATAAACCCACTTGATGTTAGAATACTGGTGAATGCATTCATTGACGGTATGAACAAAGACTTACGAGACGCAGTACAGACAGCCGGACCTGAATGGAGACATGTAGATCCGAAAGACCTCCTTAAGGTAGCTAAAGAAATTGAGCAGACAAGGACAATAAGACGACCTGTCATGTATGCTGGAGCACAAGGAAAAAAGTGGAGACGTAATAAGGGACCTAAGGACCTAGAAACAGTGAGGTGCTGGAATTGTGGTACTTACAAAACTTATTGTTAGTGACAATACCCCTATGAAATTACTGGGAGCAGATGTGCTGAGTGCGATCCCGGCCATCATACAGTACTCTCCTGAGGGTATTACAGTCACAAGTCCCCTCTCAGAAAAACATTTGTGTAAGATTGCGGCAATGGTGTATATGACAAAAGCGGTGAAACTAACACCTGACACCAAAATGCCTGAGGATGAGGAAATGGGACAGGTGCCAGACACTGTTTGGGCAAGGGGGGAAAAAACTGATGTGGGTCGGCTGCCCATTCCCCCTGTCATGATTAAAATGAAAGAAGGAACCACTCCTCCTTGTTTAAAGCAATACCCCTTGAGCCTAGCCAAATCAATTGCCCCGAGCAGAGATATTAGAGAGTATGTTAAGGCAGGGATTCTGGTGCAAAGAAACCCCCCCTGGACTGCAAAGATCTTCCCCCTGCGACACCACTTTGCATCCCATTAGGAAAAAAAAGGACTCAAGGGTTTGCTGACACTTAAAGAAAGGTTCATGACTTAAGGGCTATTAATGATGTTACAGAGAGTGTGACCTCAATTGTCCCTGATCCACACACTATACTGTCACAGATCCCAGTAATGTCAAAATGTTTCACAGTCATTGATTTAGCAGGTGCATTTTTCTCTGTACCCCTGCACCCAGACTGTCAGTATCTTTCTCCTTTACTCATAGAGATGAACAATATTGTTGGACAGTCCTCCCACAAAGGGGGAAAGAAATCCCCTGCCATCTACTCAGCAGCAATGGCAGGGTTCCTTGAGTAGTGGCAATCACCTCATCCGCTGATTGTACTATTACAGTACGTGGATGACCCTAAGGGTTGCAAGGTCTCACGTGACAAATTACAGTATTACAAACAAAAGGTGACATTTGTTGGGACATTATATTGCCGAAGGTACCAGACACCTGACAGGAAACAGGCAATTCAAGATTTCCCTCTACCCAGGTCACATCAGCATCTATGCACTTTCCAAGGTTTAGTGACCTACAGTAGGCCTTGGATAAGGTCCGCTTCACAAATATTCCAACCACTTTATGACGGCTTGTCATCAGACCCGGGACCTCACACAAAATTGATTGTGTCTGTGCGGTAGGAGCAGCTGCACTACTACTAGGAAAGGCATGTGAGATCACACTGACGTTTCTTTTGACAATCTATTCCCCACATGACATCCATGCCATACTCGTACAAGTTCAACCAAAACATCTGTCTATGGCCAGACAGCTCCGACTTGAGTGTGCTCTACTAATTCCTGAGTATGTCACCCTCAAAAGATGTAACGTTCTGAATCCAGCCACCCTCCTGCCTGTGGATTCAGAAAAGGGGGAATTGGTGACTGTATTAGTGAGTGAGGAAGGATACTTTGACATGACACATGAACATGTCTGCATAGAACTGATGAGTCAGGAGACAGTTGGGTTTGCACACGTTCATGAAAAAACCTGTTCCTAATGCAGAGTTTCTTTTTTGTAGATGGCTCCAGATACCACCAGGATGGACAATTCTACACTGGATATGCAGTAGTATCCTCACATGAGGTAATCCGAGTGGAACCACTCTCTCCTCACATGTCGGCGCAGGAGGCAGAGTTGAAGGCACTCACTGAGGCGTGTAGAGCCGCTGCAGGTAAAGTCGCTAATATTTTCACAGATTTGAAGCCCATTAAAAATGCAGAGCTTGTGAAACAATTGATGGAGGCATTGATGTTACCAGTCCAGGTTGGCATTGTCAAGGTAAAAGCACACACAACGGTGACTCCGTGGAGGTAGAGGGCAACAGAAGGGTGAACGAGGCTGCTAAAGTAGCACAAGGTGGCCTAGAGAGAGCAGTGGATGGTGGCGGGGAGTCAGCGTATTCCAGCCACATTGAGCCTAGATGTCCTGAAATCCCTCCAGCAAAAAGCTGCCCAAATAGAGAAGGTACACCGGGGGAGACTGGGAGCTGAGCTGAACTCAAATGGAGTATGGGAGAATAAGGATAAATTGTGCCCACCAAAGTCCCTGTTCCCAATCATGGCGCAAGCAGCACATGGCCCCACTCACACCTCAAAAAGTCACATGTGTGCTATGGTAGATGCCTTCTGGATCGCTCCTGGTTTCAGTTACGCAGCCGCAAAGCTTGTACAATCATGCCTCATCTGTGCACAGCACAACCCAGGTAAAACAGTAAGTCCCTAAGAAAGCGACATCTAGGGCTCTATACCCGTTTCAGAGACTGCAGATTGACGACATACAGCTACCAAGGGAGGAGTGTATGCAAATATCCTAGTATGTGTAGATCTCTTCTCTGGTTGGCCAGAAGCCTATCCGGTAAAATGTGCAAATGCTAAAATGACTACAGACAAACTGATGAAAGAACTGATCTGCAGGTATGGTGTCCCAGAAGCCGCAGAAACAGATAGGGGTACACACTTCACGGGAGAAATAATGAGGGAAGTCATGCAGGCCCCGGGTGTACAGCAAACGTTTCATACACCATATAGGCCACAAAGTAGTGGGAAAGTGGAAACACTAAATGGGACACTTAAACTGAAAATTCAAAAGGCCATGGCAGAAACAGGAAAGAGCTGGGTAGAGTGCTTGCCTCTTGCACTCTTTTCAGTCAGACACACTCCAAATAGAAACACAGGCTTGTCTCCTTCTGAAGTCCTGTTGGTAGTGCACCAAAGACTGGTCTGTACTTCCCACAGGTGCTACAGATACAACACGGTGCTATGACAGCCTACGTCCAGGCCTTGCAGGAAAGACTTAATGTGGTGCATAAACATGTGTTCTCATACATTCCAGATCCTAATGCCAGTGCAGATGTGCATCAGCTGAATCCAGGTGATTGGGTGGTTATACGCAGACACGTGAGAAGGAGCCTGGACCCACGATTTGACGGCCCCTTCCAAGTCCAGCTGACCACATCCACTTCAGTAAAACTTGAGGGAAAGCCCACCTGGATCCACGCCAGTCACTGCAAGAAAGTCATGTCAACTGCAGAATGACTGTTCTCCTCATCACCTTGCTGGCAGCGACAGGGTTACTGCACTCTGCAGAGACACAGGACAACCTCTTAAATGCTGATTGGGACAACAAGCTTATTCGGCATCATGCTCTTCTTATAAAGGACATGGAAGGACAGAAACCGAAGGACTGTTGGATCTGTACACGCAGCCCTGTATCTGCGAAGACTATGCCGTACTTAGCCTTACCTCTGGAGCCATGGGAGGTATTAACCCCACACTGCATACACAATGAGACTTGGACTCAATCTAGGTGTGCCCCGTGATATATCTGCCTCATTGGCTATAGTTGAATGAGTCGCTAATCCCTGGTTTCAGTTTAATATAGCGCGGCCTAAAGGTACAAATGTGGTGGCGAGAATATGACTCAGATGTCGGAAATATGGTCGCCAGGAGGAGGACTGAAATCCCTCACTCAGACCCTATTCCCAATGATGGACTGTAGTTCAGTCTTCAACACACTGGAGCAGACACCTGTGGTGAGGACAATAATTGCTTCCGCATATACACTCGCGATCAAACACAGGTTAATGATACGGTGTACCAAGATGGTGTTGAAGGCTGTAAATCATCTACGGGTAAAATAATAAGGAAAGAAAGGGGTAAATGTACATCTGGTGTAAGTGGAAAACAAATAAATAATACTTGGTGTGCCCATAAGCCTATGTCAGGACTTTTGAGTTTATACCAATGTATACAGACCCCTGGTCACGTTTGTGTTCTCCCTGACTGAGTATTCTTGGTTTGCGGACATCATGCCTACAGGTGGGTGAGCCCGGACATAAGAGGGGTCTGCACTCTTGCTAAACTGACACCAGCCACTTTCATAGTTCCTCATAGTAAAATAGACACTGCAGCAGTTCCAATTCACACCTCGTATAGAAGGGCTGCAGACAATAAGCCAAATGGTAGGCCGCATCTAGTAGAAATGGGGATAACAAATAAAATATTCAGTAGTATGCTAATATACCCCTTCATAACACAAATGTGGGATAAATTAGTGGAAGCTACCGACTACCTGGACGATCAGATTTTCGAGATTCTTGAAGTTCTTAATGAAACTAATACAATACAGAGACAATTAATCGTAGTTACTAACCAGCATACTATAGTACTAGATTACCTGACAGCAAAAGAAGGAGGAATGTGTCAGATAATTGGTCCCACCTGTTGTAATTATATCGACCCTGCTGGCAATCTCCAGATCAGGGCCAGTATAGACAAAATAGGTGAACTTAGAGACCAATGGTTAAAGCAGCACAGTGCAAATAGAGACTCCTGGTGGGGTAACACATTCTCTTTCCTAAATCCAGCAAATTGGTTTAATAGCTTAGCAGGATGGATTTTTTTTGGCATTGTACAGACTTGTATGCAAATTTTGTTGTTTTGCTTATTATTTTATGTAGCCATAAAAGCGCTAATATATGTATTACTTAAGCTACTGAATAATGTATATGTGAAAAAAAGAATCTAAGGCTGTGTAAAATAAATGCGTATTCTTGTAAAATACTCAGGACTAGTTACCAGATAAAAATGTAGTGGTTTATTTGGATTCTTCCGTCAAAGAAAAGATTATTACAGAAAAATATAAAAATAGGTGAAAGAGAGATTGTCCATTAGTTCATAGCAAAAGCTTGTCACCTTCTTTCTCTGGGATTCCACATGGCAAATGGCCTCTGTCTCTCTTAGGCTTCTTCGTAGTAAAGTTATATACCAGTTGTTCAGTTATGTCCGTGCAGAGATGACATCTTGCATCTGTGTCTCATGATGGTGAGAGAAGGAGCCAGCGACCTCTAGAGTTACCCATGAATTATATACGTCTCTTGAAGCACGTGATCCTGGTATATATGGAGTTGTCCTGTACCATGAGCCAAGCTTACAAAAATAGCCTATGTCGTGTCAGCTAAAGCAATGTACAGAACTGAGTCTTATACGAAATTAACGGATTATTAATATTTAACAATTCCCCCTTTTGAGGGAGACAGACATTAATTGGAACCCTCAAAATATAATGAGATCTTTTTTCTTCTTTTCTTCTTCTTTGACAAAATAATTTAATATCAATAACATCAGATTATTGTTATACGCACTTAATGACATAATTGATGTGAATTCATGTTATGGTAAGCCGTGAACAATATTCATATAAAATATGTGTAATTATACTTCCCTAAGTCTAAATTGAAGCATCTCAGGTCCAGTCATCATCATCTGATGTCATCTGGTCTTCATTTTGATGTCTTCTGTCTTTTCCTTGGTTCTTTTAAAACCACAGTTTTTCTCTAGCATATAGATGTTGTAGAAATCGTTTTGTGTATAAAATCAAAGTCCTTAAATTCAAATGTTGATACAAAAACAAAGTCTATAGATGAAATGCAGCTTTAATATCTGTGCAGTGTCACCTTTAAAAACCTGGGCTTACATTGGCTCGCCTTGGATATTCTGGAATCCTTCATCGGTACTGGTCTTTGAACAGGTGTGACGTCTTTGGTCAGCAAAGCAAGGGTTAAAATGACTCTTCCTTGCTAAACATAGCACGATAACCAGTCCTTGTCCTAAAGCACAGGACATATGTCAGGGTTGTAGCTTCCTGACAATTACCTTATTGTTCACCAGCCTTCATCGAAGCTTTTCAGGTGATTGGAACCTCTGGATCTTGATAAGAATGTGATAACACCGTTCATCTCAGCATCATAGGAGCATCGTCCTCTGGTTGTCAGGTTAGACACTTTAATTGTGGCTGTCAGTGGTGGATACTGCACTTGTGACTGTCAGTGGTGGATACTGCACTTGTGGCTGTCAGTGGTGGATACTGCACTTGTGGCTGTCAGTGGTGGATACTGCACTTGTGACTGTCAGTGGTGGATACTGCACTTGTGGCTGTCAGTGGTGGATACTGCACTTGTGACTGTCAGTGGTGGATACTGCACTGGTGACTGACAGTGGTGGATACTGCACTTGTGACTGTCAGTGGTGGATACTGCACTTGTGACTGTCAGTGGTGGATACTGCACTTGTGACTGACAGTGGTGGATACTGCACTTGTGACTGTCAGTGGTGGATACTGCACTTGTGACTGTCAGTGGTGGATACTGCACTTGTGACTGTCAGTGGTGGATACTGCACTTGTGACTGTCAGTGGTGGATTCAGCACTTGTGACTGTCAGTGGTGGATAATGCACTTGTGATTTGACTCAGTCTATTACTCAGTAATCATAGCTTTGTTACCTTCTGGGACTTCAGGATAGCGGCATTCTTCTTTCTTGCAACTGGTAAGAATCAATAAAATTTAGAAATATGAAAAGTCTTTATTAACGTAATTTCAGTATCTTGCTTGAAGTCTTCATTCCCTATTCTACACCAAATCTGGTAATTTTCCTATCCTATAATATCACAGCGTACCATAGCAATCAGTAATATCCATATAATTATTATCAGAATTTGTACCGTATATGGATTTCAATGATTGAAATAATAAACCAATAATAAGTGATAATACATTATTATCCATATTCTTCATGTGATAGAACATTTTTTTATGTCATAGGTGTAATTACCTTTTTCAACCCATAGGTGTCAATGTGTTTTATGTAACCAGTGTTTTCATCTTTATTAATAAGGAATATATTTATTATACTAATAATATGTAGGAATGTAAAGCCATGAACCAAAATAAGAATATATGAGTGAGCGAATGAATGAATAAAAGAATTGTGGCATATAACTCAGAAGTGAAACATTTTCCTTTGTAATGGAACCTTATCATCGCTATATTTAATGAAGCAATATTCTCAGTAGATATTACTTTATTAAATATTGATTGACAGAAAAAATAAAAATTTAAGAATTAAAATAAAAAATAGAATAAAAAATTGAAAATTAAAAATAAGAATAAGAATAAGAATAAAAATAAGGCCTTTATGTTGATGCAGAGTAGTTATGTCTTCAGTAACATATACCCTTAATATTTCCATGATCTGGATTATTTCATAATTGTCATAAACTTGTGTTACCAAAATATTCAAATTATGCAACTTTGCATGTAATACTCTTCTTAGTGTAAAGAAATGACTCTTTATAATACTTAATGTTATTATACCCAATACTTATACCATGGTACCTTATTTATATTTGTTTTTTATTAAAATGTGTGAAGAAGAGGTATTAATCAAATGTGATGATGTAGTCAGGATCAAAAACATATTTCCCCCTTAATACCAAAAAATATTGTTTAATGAAATAATTCATTTATCAAAACCAAAATTAAAATAATTAATTTATAAATTGTGTGAATTTATACTTGCTTTACCATTTATTTGTCTGAAGATGTGTAACCATTAAAATTAATTTGAATATCATAAAATTATCCTTTGGAAAAATTAATTTAAATGTAGATTTTCTTCATAAACCATTTTGATGTGCGATTGCACTTTGCACTTATCACAATTAACTAAATCAAGAAATAATAATTACTATAGAAATATAGAAATATATGTTGTGTAGATAATATTTCATTATGTATCTTAATATTCTAATAATTTAACTGATCTGCATATTTCTCCTAAAGATAAAGGCTTTTGTTTTTTTTTTTTCTTGCATTCAGAATCCTGAGGCCTCACACAACAAACGTATCACATTACTTGCTCAGCAGCTGCTCATACACGCATCTGTCACTGTCACTCAGACTGTGTCACATATTATCCAACATACGAAGGTGTGATGAATACACGTATTTTAACCCAAATTATCAATGCATTGTAAACTATTTAAATTTAGTCTTAATATTTCTTTGAATATTCCCCAAATACACATGACATAAATATATATTGTATAGCTATACTTGACATTTAGGCCTGGAAAAAAATTCCATTGGTTTGCAAAAGTTGAGACCCCCTAAAAATTATTTTCCTAAAGAACAGGGACATGGTATACTGGTATACTTATTATTAGAACAAGGTTCAAATTTCACATGCTGTGGTAGTCGTTCATGCCATGCAGTAAAGGCACACACAGAACACATTTAAAATGCAGTTAGTTATATGCATATTATTTCAGTGTTAAATATATAAAATCATGCAATAATTGCAACTTCCTGTGTAAATAAAGGCATAAATCCTTGTAAGAGAATTTTTCCCGATTAAGTCCTGCTTTGAAATAAAAATTCTAAGGAAAAACAAAAGATAAGGTTAATATCATATTCATAATTCTAAATATTATTACTGATGTAGATTACTTCTACAAACACTATATACTGTGTATATTGTATGAATATGTATCTATCCACAAACCATAGAACTACAGAATTATACTCTATAAAATAATTACATATAACTGACTAATTGTATAATTCTTTTACACAATATATATAATTACTTTTTCTAGCCAATTCCTACACCCATACTTATTTCTCTGCAAAAAATATCCTGAAAAGTTCTTGCCATTTTGAAGCTGATAGATTCTTGAAGCAGAGTATTCAGTTTACAGGCCATGATGTCACTCACCACCTGCTTCTGTCTGTCAAATTCGGCCATCTTTGTTACAGAAAGAAGATCAGAACTTGGAATTTTGTAGGGCTTAAACTGTGAAGTTTTTTCAGTGGTCCTTTGCATCATTCCATAAGGCTTATAACAAACATGTGATTTTCTTTGTTCTTCATAGATTTGATTTTGGGGAAAACTCATTTTAGAAGGCTTTGCTAATACAGGCTTCTGATAAGATTTTACTCTGCCTGTCTTCACAAAATTAGCACAATTTACTGTCCTTTCACGATTCTCATGTTTTCTGGCAAAATCAAGGGATTGCGCACATTCAAATAAAGAATCTTTTTGTGACGCAATAACACGAGATGCAGGATTTAAAAACCAAAATTTGCTTACAAAACTCCTTATGAGGGACTGTGTTTTGACATTCTCACTCAGCATTTTGTACAGACGTTCATATATGGACATAAACGTAAAAGTACATTCCTTCCGACCAATCCTTAATTTTTGAAGAATATCAATATCTGGATGATTTTCATTTGATGAACAAAAAATAAGAAATTTTAATATGTCTATATTAGTTAAATTCTCATGTGTTTCACCAGATAACTTTAAAGTCAATCTCCTAGCAAAATTTACAGGGATCCACATTTTGAACAACTGATTCTTCTCCTCGTTAGATAAATCAAATTTGTCAACACAACTTTCAAAAACCTCAGAGTTTCTACAAACATGGATTTTTTTATCATATGCAGGAATGATTTTGCATATTTTTAGCAAACTTTTCCTTACTTTACTTCGGATTTGAGCCTGTGAGTCGTCTATTTTTAGTGGTACGTCTTTCCCTTGTACGTCATCTACGTCAGTTCTGAAGTCTCCTCCTACTTCTCCATCTTGTTCCACGTCTGCAAGGTCACCTTGAATGGCTGCTGCTACTATTTGCCCTTCATCTTGTAACTGCTTTTCTACATTACAATGTATCTCGGGAACATCACTATTTTCCTTTGCACAGTCATTTTTGGATTTCTCTTACACAGATCTATGATATATATCTACCATCTGTAGAATATTTTTTAATCTCTCTCTTTCTCTATTAAAGGATAACAACTTAGAATCTAACTTTAGATTTTCTTTTTCACACTCTCCATATAAGCTAAGCCATAATTCTTCTGAATTAGACTTGTCTACAGACTTAAATTTCAATTTACTCTGCTTAGCAAAACAATTAATGACATCCATTTCTCTTACCTTGAAATGTCTCAGCTTGTTCCTTTGATGGACAACGCTGGGCTCTTGTCTTCACACGTCTGGCTTCAGCATGTCTGGCACTTTGGAACTTTTAGTACTTCTCAATCTATCTGGCAATTCTTAGTCCTCACTTCTAGGTTCTGTCTGATTCTTGTGAGTAGTGGAGTTCCTGATAACTTGCACATATGACTGACGTTAGCAAAGTTCAATCCCCTTTTGGGCAAGTTGAGGGAAATCTGCAAAAAAAAATACAAAAGTTCAGATCTGGCTGGCTCTCCAATGTAAAATAAATGCGTATTCTTGTAAAATACTCAGGACTAGTTACCAGATAAAAATGTTTTGGTTTATTTGGATTCTTCCATCAAAGAAAAGATTATTACAGAAAAATATAAAAATAGGTGAAAGAGAGATTGTCCATTAGTTTATAGCAAAAGCTTGTCACCTTCTTTCTCTGGGATTCCACATGGCAAATGGCCTCTGTCTCTCTTAGGCTTCTTCGTAGTAAAGTTATATACCAGTTGCTCAGTTATGTTCGTGCAGAGATGACATCTTGCATCTGTGTCTCATGATGGTGAGGGAAGGAGCCAGCGACCTCTAGAGTTAGCCATGAATTATATACGTCTCTTGAAGCACGTGATCCTGGTATATATGGAGTTGTCCTGTACCATGAGCCAAGCTTACAAAAATAGCCTATGTCGTGTCAGCTAAAGCAATGTACAGAACTGAGTCTTATACGAAATTAACGGATTATTAATATTTAACAGGCTGAACCTTCTGTAGTGTATCATAGACCCCAGGTGGCCATTGCTGATGGGGAAAGTGAGTGTCCACACTGAGGGTGGATGGGCGAAGCAGGTAGGAAGCCCCCTTATGGGTACTAGACCCATGAGACAGTAGCTCCTTTGTGGACATCAGCTGACCCTGTGGCAAAGGTTATATCATTTACAAAAGGGGGAAATTGATAAAGAAGAGTTAATGGTTTGCTTTTATATCCCTTTAAATGCCTTTAAGACTTCAATTGCCTTTTGCCTTATTATTGCTAGAATTATTCTTATGTAGACTAGTAGTCTCTGTCTTCAAGCAAACTATACTTGTTATCATATTTGTTCTCAACAACATGTTCTGGGTATATTGTAAACAAGGTACGACCCTGAGGTGATGTGGGGGCCAAATGAGCTCCATAGAGGCACATATTGCTGTAAATGGTATAAAAACATGTCTTATATTTCATTACGTCAGATAAAGTGATTTGACCACGGCTTGTGTGTTGAAGTCTCTTTGTCTCTAAGCGCTTGCAACAGAAAGGGCGAAAAACCTCACAATTCGGACTCACTGGTGATCTGGACAGCTGACGCTTCGTCAGAACAAAAGCAGCCAAGACATACTCCAAGTGTGGTCTGACGAGTGATTCGTATAGAGGGAGAATTATGTTTTCATTTTGTGTCCCCAGACCTCTTCTAATGCATCCCATGACCCTATTTGCTTTGCTGGCAGCTGCCTGACACTGGGCACTCCAATTTAGCTTCTTATTGACTAAGATGCCTTAGGCCTCTTTCACACATCAGGTTTACGCCGTCAGGCGCGATCCGGCACTTTTGACAAAAAACCGGATCTGGCGAAATGCAATGCCGGATCCGGTTCCCCCCCCATTGACTTGCATTTGCGCCGGATTGCGCCGGATGGCCATGCGTTTCATCCGGTTTTCTCCGGATCCGGAATGTGTCGCAATCCGGCGTCTGGAAAAAATGGCTACTGTAACGTTTTTTGTCTCCGGCGAAAAAGCCGGACACGCCGGATCCGGCGTGTCCAGCTTTTTCACACAATGAAAGCCTATGAGCACCGCAATCCGGTTTTTTGGGTCTGAGCATGCTCAGTAACTCTGCCCACAGCACACATATATAAAAGCATGACAGTGGGACCCTCAGCCACACCCAACATGCCACCAAAGACAGCAACCAGGCGCAGGAGAAGGCAGGAGACCACTGCAGCACCATCAGCACCACCACCACCCCAAATGGAGCAGGAAAGGGAACATGCAGAACAATGCGAGGGGAGTCCAGCAGCAGATGAGAGACGGTAATTATCAAATCCCCCATTCCTCAAAACTAGGGCCATGGAATATCAAGATATTCATTGGCCCTTTGTTTCTCTTTATTCAACAGCTGCCCAAGAGATGCAGCAGCAGCAGCACTGGCAGCACTGGCAGCAGCAACAGCAGCAGCACCACCCACAGCCATGGAGTCTGGCCAGCAGCATGACAGCACATCTTCTGGGAGCCCTCCCTCGCATCGTCAGCGTTTGACGGTAAGTTTTTATTTCCAAAATCCATCATCTCTGTAATATATGTCTATTCATTGGCTTTTATTTCAAAACAGGAATCACAAGCTGAAGAGGAGCTCTCAGAAGAAGAAGGAAGGGGTGGACAGACACCTGGAGTGGGCTCACAATTGGTAAGTTTTTTGCATCAAACGCAGAAACACAACATCACACTACACACAACACATAGAAAACAATGTACCGCAGACCTCACACAGCAAACAAATGCCAACATCCAAACACATAAATTTTTTTCTTTTCTTCTCTAGTCTTCCCAATCTGGTGCTCGGCCAAGAGGTCCTCGCAGTGCCTCCCAGGGTCGTCGGCGACAGCAACGCGGCGGTCACCAGCGTGTAAGTATAATATTTAAGTTAAATTTTGGTACACTTTTTATTTCATGCCTTAAGTGTGGTGACTAGAGTTGAGCGACTTTTGTTTTTTTAGGGTCGCGTTTCGTTTCGTGAAACCCGACTTTTCCAAAAGTCGGGTCGAGCAAGATCGTCCGATTATAGGGAAAAGTCGGGGTCGTCCCGAAACACGAAACCCAATGTAAGTCAATGGGGAATAAAAGTCGGCAGTGAGAGGAGGACAGGAAACACACCTACAGTGCCCATTTGAATGCCAAAAGCATCAATTCTTCTTACTTAAGCTTGTCAACCTTAATTAACTTCATAATACAAGTTACGCACTGAAAAATGGGGGTTATTTGGCTAAAGTTGTGGGGGGGAGGGCTGGCTGCAGGTTTTCATGTGCCCTGGGCGAAAGAGCGCCCCTTTAACACATACCACAACTCATCATGCTCCGATACGGCAGAAAAATAGCGGTATAGTACAATGAAAAATACCTCACTTTTTACATCTCATGACGAGGCCCATCTATTTCTCCATACAGAATCATTGGTCCCATATAATGTTTGAAACAGTATATGATGAGCTCCACATAATGCTACAGTATATGTTGGTCCCCATGGATGAAGCTCCACTGTCTTATGGGCCCAAATAATGCTCCAAACATAATGGGCCCCATTTCTAATGCTCTAGTGTATAATGGGCCCTGTAAATGCTGCTCCAGTGTCTGATGTCCACCTTTGGAATGTTCCAGTGTATGGTGGGCCCCATCTATCATTCTCCAGAGTATAGTGCTCCCCAAAAATTGCTGTCCCAACATTGAAAACAATCAAATAAGTCTCCTCGCTAGGGAATCCCTGTACTTGTCTGGACAGGTGCTGTAGCTTGCTTAACAGCTCGCCAGCCGTTCTCACGCCCAGTATGGATTGCACGTGATTGCACAAAGGTTAGAAAGGGTACCGTATCCCTGGATAACATGTATGGATAGCGTACACATTCAAAATATATGTCTATACAGCATGAGGCAGGCTCAGACGGTGTTAGGCCCAGTATGGATTGCACGTCATTGCACAAAGGTTAGAAAGGGTACCGTATCCCCGGAAAACATGTATGGATAGCGTACACATTCAAAATATATGTCTATACAGCATGAGGCAGGCTCAGACGGTGTTAGGCCCAGTATGGATTGCACGTCATTGCACAAAGGTTAGAAAGGGTACCGTATCCCCGGATAACATGTATGGATAGCGTACACATTCAAAATATATGTCTATACAGCATGAGGCAGGCTCAGACGGTGTTAGGCCCAGTATGGATTGCACGTCATTGCACAAAGGTTAGAAAGGGTACCGTATCCCCGGATAACATGTATGGATAGCGTACACATTCAAAATATATGTCTATACAGCATGAGGCAGGCTCAGACGGTGTTAGGCCCAGTATGGATTGCACGTGATTGCACAAAGGTTAGAAAGGGTACCGTATCCCTGGATAACATGTATGGATAGCGTACACATTCAAAATATATGTCTATACAGCATGAGGCAGGCTCAGACGGTGTTAGGCCCAGTATGGATTGCACGTCATTGCACAAAGGTTAGAAAGGGTACCGTATCCCTGGATAACATGTATGGATAGCGTAAACATTCAAAATATATGTCTATACAGCATGAGGCAGGCTCAGACGGTGTTAGGCCCAGTATGGATTGCACGTGATTGCACAAAGGTTAGAAACGGTACCGTATCCCTGGATAACATGTATGGATAGCGTACACATTCAAAATATATGTCTATACAGCATGAGGCAGGCTCAGACGGTGTTAGGCCCAGTATGGATTGCACGTGATTGCACAAAGGTTAGAAAGGGTACCGTATCCCTGGATAACATGTATGGATAGCGTACACATTCAAAATATATGTCTATACAGCATGAGGCAGGCTCAGACGGTGTTAGGCCCAGTATGGATTGCACGTCATTGCACAAAGGTTAGAAAGGGTACCGTATCCCCGGATAACATGTATGGATAGCGTACACATTCAAAATATATGTCTATACAGCATGAGGCAGGCTCAGACGGTGTTAGGCCCAGTATGGATTGCACGTCATTGCACAAAGGTTAGAAAGGGTACCGTATCCCTGGATAACATGTATGGATAGCGTACACATTCAAAATATATGTCTATACAGCATGAGGCAGGCTCAGACGGTGTTAGGCCCAGTATGGATTGCACGTCATTGCACAAAGGTTAGAAAGGGTACCGTATCCCTGGATAACATGTATGGATAGCGTACACATTCAAAATATATGTCTATACAGCATGAGGCAGGCTCAGACGGTGTTAGGCCCTGTATGGATTGCACGTGATTGCACAAAGGTTAGAAAGGGTACCGTATCCCCGGATAACATGTATGGAAAGCGTACACATTCAAAATATATGTCTATACAGCATGAGGCAGGCTCAGACGGGGTTAGGCCCAGTATGGATTGCACGTCATTGCACAAAGGTTAGAAAGGGTACCGTATCCCTGGATAACATGTATGGATAGCGCACACATTCAAAATATATGTCTATACAGCATGAGGCAGGCTCAGACGGTGTTAGACCGAGTATGGATTGCACGTCATTGCACAAAGGTTAGAAAGGGTACCGTATCCCTGGATAACATGTATGGATAGCGTACACATTCAAAATATATGTCTCAGGAGGCAGGCTCAGACGGTGTCAGGCACAGTATGGATTTGACGGCCCAGATTAAACAGCGAAGGAGCAGGGAGAGGTAAAGATTGCAAATGCTGGGGCCCTGCCCAAGCAAGGGGGGCCCACTCGTGGGCGTCGGTACTGGCACTGGGCCCCTCATAGTACAGCGGTGTGTCTGACGGCGGGTGTGCACCACCACCGTCAGAGACACTTGATTGCACTATGAGGGACCCTGTGCCAGTGCCCGCGCCCAAGAGTCGGCCTACCCACCTGTCCAGGGCAACGGCACTCGCACGGTGTCGTGCGCTAGGTGGTTACCCCGGCCATGGGGGGGGAGGCAGCACAGTTAGGGAGTTTTAGAAAGTGGCATATGTTGATGTTGGACATTCAGCTGATGCAAATGCGAAATAGGTAAAGTACCAGGAAGAGGTGGACCAAAGCAAGCCATTTTTCTGTCACCCTATGTGTCATCAGGGGAAGGTGGGACAAAATCCTTGGAAACCCATGCGTGGTTCATTTTAATGAAGGTTAGATCATCCACATTTTGGGTTGACAGACGGGTCCTTTTTTCTGTCAGGATTGATCCAGCTGCACTGAAGACTCTTTCCGATAGCACACTTGCAGCTGGGCAAGCGAGCTCCTGTAAGGCATATTGGGCCAATTCAGGCCAGGTGTCCAGTTTAGCGGCCCAATAGTCAAAGGGGAATGACCTGTGTGGGAGAACATCGATATGGGAGGAAAAGTAGTTTGTAACCATAGTTGACAACTGCTGTCTCCTGTCACTTTCCATCGATGCAGTATTACCAGTTGTGTGAGCGGTATTTGAAAAATCAGTCCACAACATTGTCATGAAACCCCTGTCTCCAATGCCACTTCTGCTGTGTGCACCACGAACACCTCTGCCAAGCTGCCCCCGGCCCGTACGGCTCGTGTGAGAACCATCACCGCTGCTGTGTGCTGGGAATGCCTCAAGCAACCGATTTACCAGAGTTGCTTGTTTATTAGCCAATATTAGGTCAAGGTTCTCCTGTGGCATGATGTTTTGTAATTTGCCTTTATAGCGTGGATCCAGGATGCTGGCCAACCAGTAGTCGTCATCGTTCATCATTTTGGCAATGCGGGGGTCCCTTTTTAGGATCCGCAAGGCATAATCTGACATGTGGGCCAATGTTCCCGGTGTCAATGATGCACTGCGAGTGCTGGGTGGAGGAGCACTTTCTGGCAAATCCACATCCCTCCAGTCACGCACAAACCCTGTACCAGACCTTGCCACGCCAACATTTTCACTTGCCCCACGAGATGCATCCTCCTCCCCTAAGTAATCATCCCCATCATCCTCCTCCTCCTCCTCCTCTTCTTCCTCCACCTCGTCCAGTAGAGGTCCCTGAGCAGACAATGGCTGAATGTCATCAAGGATTCCCTCCTCCTCTTCCTCCTCATCAACATTGGCTGCAGACGCCTGCTCCTTAAGGTGCGTCAAAGTTTGCATGAGCAGACGCATAAGTGGGATGCTCATGCTTAGGATGGCGTCGTCTGCGCTTACCAGCCGTGTGCATTCCTCAAAACACTGAAGGACTTTACAAAGGTCTTTCAGCTTCGACCACTGCACGCCTGTCAACTCCATGTCTGCTCTCAAAGTGCCTGGCCGTGTATCCTCCCACAAATGCATTATGGCCTGCCTCTGCTCGCACAGCCGCTCCACCATGTGCAGGGTGGAGTTCCACCTTGTTGCAATGTCGATAATGAGGCGGTGGTTGGGAAGGTGGAGCAATCGCTGCAGCTTCTGCATACGAACGGAGTGTACAGGCGACCGGCGGATGTGCGCGCACAGTCTTCGCACCTTCTGGAGCAGGGCTGTTAACTCCGGATAATTTTTGAGGAAGCACTGCACCACCAGGTTCAAGGTGTGAGCCAAGCAAGGTATGTGGCTGAGTTTTGAAAGGGCTATGGCTGCCACAAAATTACGGCCGTTATCACTAACTACCTTGCCTGCCTCAAGATGTACACTGCCCAGCCATGACTCAGTTTGTCGCTTCAAGTACTCGGCCAGCACCTCGGCGGTGTGTCTGTTGCCCAAACACATCATCTGCAACACAGCCTGCTGACGCTTTCCACTAGCTGCTCGATAGGGGGACACATCGTGTGCAACAGTGGCAGCTGCAGATGGAGTGCTCGTACGACTGCGCTCTGTGGACGAGCTTTCGCTTGTGAAGGAGGAGGAGGAGGAGGGTCGAACGCCTACAGCCAACTGTTTCCTATACCGTGGGCTAGGCAGCACCGTCCCACCACCGCTGTCCCCTGTGGACCCTGCATCCACCACATTAACCCAGTGCGCAGTGATGGACACGTAACGGCCCTGGCCATGCCGACTGGACCATGCATCAGTTGTGAGGTGCACCTTTCCGCTCACTGACTGCTTGAGTGCATGGACAATGCGGTCTTTCACATGATGGTGGAGGACTGGGATGGCTTTGCGAGAGAAGAAGTGGCGACTTGGTAGGTCATAGCGTGGTACTGCATAGGCCATGAGTTCGCGGAAAGCTGTGCTTTCCACCAACCGAAAGGGCATCATCTCAAACGAGATTAGTTTGGCAATGTGGGCGTTCAAACCCAGTGTACGCGGATGAGAGACTGAGTACTTTCTTGACCTACTCATAGTGTCTGGGAGGGTGAGCTGGACTTGAGAGCTGCATATGGTGGAAGTAGCGGTGGACAGGGCGGACTGAGAGAGGGTTGATGATGGTGATGGAGTTGGTGTTCTTTCTGATGGCCTAGAATCAGTCTTTCGTTGATATAACAGTGGGATTCCCTGACTGCTGTGGCCTTGCAACGACACCTCAACATTTGCTGCTGTGCTAACCGGTGGGCTTACAGTGGGGGAAACAATGTAGCGTTGCTGACTACCTTCGTTGTGATCAGTTGCACATGTGGCACTTGAGGTTTGGTGTTGTGTCCACGCTTGCAAGTGCATGCTGGTTAAATGTCTAAGCATGCAACTGGTATTCAAATTTTTCAGATTTTTCCCTCGGCTAAAGGTCTTTGCGCACTTCTTACAGATAACCTTGGCCTGATCATGAGGATTTTGTTCAAAAAAGTGCCACACTGCACTCTTCCTACTTTGGCAGACATTTTGCAGCCTAGCACGCTGTGATCTTTTGACCCTCTGGACAAGCTGTCCAGCAACTCTTTTGATGTTTGGAACCTGTCTTTGGAGTGCTCCGGGCCTGCCAGATAACAGCTGTTGCGATGTCGATGTCTGCTGTGGATGCTCCTCATCTGAGCTATTGGAAGCAGCACCCTCTTCCCCCAATGGATGCCAATCTGGGTCAACAACTGGGTCATCCATCACCTCCTCTTCTATGTCATGTGCACCTTTCTCTGTGTCACCGTGTATGGTGGTATAGTGTGCGGGAAGGGGCACCTGAGTCTCATCAGGGTCAAAATCTGGCTCTGTACACTGCGAGGACAATGTAGTGCTCTGAGTGAATGTACCAGCAGAATCATCCATCAGCGGCTGTGCATCAGTGCACTCCATGTCAGATTCATCTTGGCCTGGGTAATTCACCATTTGACTTGATAATCCAGGCATGGTATGTGAAAACAGCTCCATGGAGTAATCAGTAGTATGGCCTGCGTCATCCTTCAATCTTGGTTAACATGAGCCTCCAATGACGACTCAGTGCTTTTACTTTTTACAACTGAAGAAGAGGAGGCGATAGAGCTGGAGGCTGAGTCAGCAATGTAAGACAAAACTTTTTCCTGATGCTCTGCCTTTAAAAGCGGTTTGCCAACTCCTAGAAAACTAAGCGTTCGAGGCCTTATGTAGCCAGACGATGACGCAGGGTCAGCACCTCCTGCATTCGGTCCTATTTTGCTCTTGCCACTACCATCAGATCCACCACCAACACCATCATTACCAGCTGCCAACCCCCGCCCAATTCCACGGCCTCTTCCACCAGCCTTCCTCATTTTTGGTAGAAATGTAGACAAAATCCAACAAACTATATAGTAATGTAAAACAAGGTACAAGGTGTCTATAGGACAGGGGAGATTTAGAATTTCTGCACACACTTGTGGACAGTGGACACTTTTGGATTGTGTGAGGCCCACTGATATCTGAGCGCTATGTGACACGCTCGATGGCACAGCTGCCTGTGACCAAAGTGACGAGAGGATAATGGAGATTTTGAATCTCTGCGTACACTTTTGGACACTGGACACTTGTGGATTGTGTGAGGCCCACTGATATCTGAGTGCTATGTGACACGCTCGATGGCACAGCTGCCTGTGACCAAAGTGACGAGAGGATAATGGAGATTTTGAATCTCTGCGTACACTTTTGGACACTGGACACTTGTGGATTGTGTGAGGCCCACTGATATCTGAGCGCTATGTGACACGCTCGATGGCACAGCTGCCTGTGACCAAAGTGACGAGAGGATAATGGAGATTTTGAATCTCTGCGTACACTTTTGGACACTGGACACTTGTGGATTGTGTGAGGCCCACTGATATCTGAGCGCTATGTGACACGCTCGATGGCACAGCTGCCTGTGACCAAAGTGACGAGAGGATAATGGAGATTTTGAATCTCTGCGCACACTTTTGGACACTGGACACTTGTGGATTGTGTGAGGCCCACTGATATCTGAGCGCTATGTGACACGCTCGATGGCACAGCTGCCTGTGACCAAAGTGACGAGAGGATAATGGAGATTTTGAATCTCTGCGTACACTTTTGGACACTGGACACTTGTGGATTGTGTGAGGCCCACTGATATCTGAGCGCTATGTGACACGCTCGATGGCACAGCTGCCTGTGACCAAAGTGACGAGAGGATAATGGAGATTTTGAATCTCTGCGCACACTTTTGGACACTGGACACTTGTGGATTGTGTGAGGCCCACTGATATCTGAGCGCTATGTGACACGCTCGATGGCACAGCTGCCTGTGACCAAAGTGACGAGAGGATAATGGAGATTTTGAATCTCTGCGTACACTTTTGGACACTGGACACTTGTGGATTGTGTGAGGCCCACTGATATCTGAGCGCTATGTGACACGCTCGATGGCACAGCTGCCTGTGACCAAAGTGACGAGAGGATAATGGAGATTTTGAATCTCTGCGTACACTTTTGGACACTGGACACTTGTGGATTGTGTGAGGCCCACTGATATCTGAGCGCTATGTGACACGCTCGATGGCACAGCTGCCTGTGACCAAAGTGACGAGAGGATAATGGAGATTTTGAATCTCTGCGTACACTTTTGGACACTGGACACTTGTGGATTGTGTGAGGCCCACTGATATCTGAGCGCTATGTGACACGCTCGATGGCACAGCTGTGACAAAAGTGACTAGAGGATAAGGGAGATTGGATTGCTTTTAAAAAAGCAGTTTGCGGAGCAGTGGGTAAACAGCAATGCCAGCGTGTCAGGAAGCCTTAAAAGGCAGCCCAACAACCAACACCACTGATACACCACAATATAGCCTCCCCTTGCACTGCACACACAGTGACTTGTGTGTTGTGCAGGCCAAATCGCTAGCAGCAGAAGCAGTTTTTTTGTCTTCTTCCCTGCCTAACGCTCTCCCTACAGAATCAGCAGCAACCTCTCACTATACTAAGATCGGCAGAAGTAAGATGGCGGTCGGCGTGCACGCCCTTTTATACCCCCTGTGACGCCCACCAAAGCAAGCCAATCACTTGCATGCCCTTCTGAAAGATGGTGGTGACCCGTGCCTAGGTCATCACGTTGCCCACAGTGTCCGTGGATCCTGATTGGCTGAAAAAGAGCGCAAAACAAACTTTTGAAACGGGACTTTGGCGCGTAAGTCGCCGACCTCGTGGCCGACCTCATCCTAGGGTCGGGTTTCGTTTCATGAAACCCGACTTTGCCAAAAGTCGGCGACTTTTGAATTTTTTCGACCCGTTTCGCTCAACTCTAGTGGTGACTAATTTTGCTATTTTTCTATTTTACTTTAACAGCCTTCACAGCGTGCTCCCGACTCAGACGGTGAGGATGGAGGAATTGATGTTGACCACCTCATCGATCTCGTCAGAGAAAGGGAGCCGCTATGGAATATGGCTGACCGCCGCCATGCTGACCTGATTGTTACCCGACGACTCTGGGAGGAAATCTGTTCGCTCCTTGTGGGCCGCTGGGAGGACCTCGATGCTCGGGCCCAGATTAAAGAGCGTAAGTATATACAGTACCGGTTGCTTGATGTAAACCAGTGTTTCCCGAACTCCAGTCCTCATGGTCCCCACGGATCATGTGTTCAGGATTTCTATTTACTATGGAAATCCTGAAAACATGACCCCTGGGGACCATGAGGACTGGAGTTTTGGAAACACTGATGTTGTATACTAACCACTTTGTCCTTTCTCGTTTGAGGGGACAGAATTGTGAAGCGGTGGCGGTCTGTGAGGGATCGTTTCAAGAAGGAGTTCAATAAAGAGATGCGGGCCCCGAGTGGATCTGGAGGACGCAGGAGCAAGTACAAGTACGCACGAGCCCTGTCGTTCCTCCGGGATACAATGGTCACCAGAAGGTAAATATTACACACCACATGTGAAAAAAAAATGTTTAGATGTAACAATTTTTTTTCAGCCAGGGCCATGCCATGTCACTATTTTAATTGTTTTTTTTCTCTTTATTCCACAGCACGGTGAGCAGCACTCGGGAGCCTGCACGATTGGACCCTTCTGAGGCGATCCCTGAGGAGACCGGCACCGAGGGACACTTCGACCGCCCCGGTACATCTGCACCTTCCCACACATTCGACCCATCTGTCCCATCCACCAGCACAGGAGCATCGTGGACGCCTACATTACATGAAGCTGCTGGTGAGGAGATCGCTTTCCCTTTACCCCACCCTTCTGCCCCTGCCACCTCTAGTACACCTGCGGGTACTGGGCGGCAGCGGCAGAGGGGTCAGGAAAAGACTTATGCGCCAGAGTTCTTGCATCTGAATGCATCTTTCCAGAACTGTCTAAAAGTCTTGTCAGAGCAAATCTCCGCAGGCTTTCAGCAGATCAACTCCAGCATTCTGGAGGTGAATACACTTCTGCAAACCATGCATTCAGAAGCAAGATCTTCGCCAAACCACACCTTTTTCAGGTCTGTTGTGGAGCGCATGGAAACGCTCTCTCCTAGCCAGCAGATGCATGTAATGCATTCGTGCCACGGTGCTCTCCAGCACGTTACCTCACAACCTCCTCCCACCCCAGTAGTTCCTCCACCTGCACCCCCTCCAGCCACTTTCCATCCTCCCCCTCCTATTACATACCAGCCACCTCCCCAGTACCAGCAACCTTCCCAGTACCAGCAACCTCCCCAGTACCAGCAACCTCCCCAGTACCTGACATCTCCCCACTTCCAGCAACCTGGTCCGTACCAAACTCCTTCCCCATACCAAACTCCTTCCCCATACAACTTTCCATCAACATCATCTGCTCCTACAGTCCCTGCCCAACCCTCCACTCCACCGCCCAGCACCTGTTCTGCCTCCAACATGTCCACCCATTCTGTAGCTTTTTCCACACCTTCACCTCTAACTGTTCCTTCCCCACCACGATCCCAGTCCTCTCTCCACACTCCCAGTGTCGAAGTGTTCCGCAGCACCTCCAGCACTATTTCCACCCCACACTACACAAATTTATAATGTGTGTATTTTAATAAAAATGACCATTTGGTTTCAAACCTTTATTAAAAAAGTTTTTTTCACTTTAAAAACATTTTACCCAAAAAAAAATTTTTAAATAAAAGTTAAATTGTCATTTTACAATGGTTGTCTGTCATTTCTTTCTGTGGCGAAATATGTTAAAAAAAAAGGTTAAATACAGGGTATTTAAAAAGTAAAAAGGATCTCAAAACCAGGTATATAACTGTAGGTAAAAGGTAAATAAATTTTACCTTTTTGCCACAGTTGTGTTCCTGGTTGTGTTTGAAGCAAAGTATTTCACCTAAAAAGTTGTGTTTATTGTTGGTGATTTCCTAACAACGTACACAACTTTTGTTAAAAGGTGAAATACTTTGCATAAAACACAACCAGTTACACACCTGTGGCCTAAAGGTAAAAATAGTAAGACCATGACAAGATAGCCAACTTTGGTTGGCAAAGGTATATACTGTTGGTACAGAAGGTACACAAGTTTGGTTAAGGGCACAAATCTTTCACACTCTGTCATCCTGCCAGTGTACTCTGCCTTGAGGTGACATAAAGTATAGTGCAAAATTGTCCCTCATTACTGAAACTGTCACAGAACTTCTAGTGGTAATGTCATGGTAATCTTGCAAGGTGGTTTCTTCAGAGGTTTCCTCAATGGAAATGGGTTCCTTGCAGATAACAAAATTGTGGAGTACCACGCAAGCTTTGATCACCTTGTCCACAGTTTCTGTCTTGAGGTTGATCGCAGTCAATAGGACCCGCCATTTGGCTGTCAGAATACCAAAGGTACATTCAACCATTCTTCTTGCTCTTGTGAGGCGGTAATTAAAAATGCGTTTTGTTCTTGACAATCCTCTGCTACCGTACAGTTTCAAAAGGTGTTCTGACAGCTGGAAGGCTTCATCCCCTACACAGACAAATGGCATAGGTGGACCAGATGTTTGCGGCAGCGGTCTAGGGGATGGCAACTGGAAGGTGTTTCCATACAGTTTACGGCCTATGGCAGACAGTTTGAAAACTTGAGAGTCATTGGAGCGAAATCTGTGGGGAATTAAAAAACAATCAATTAGTTTAAAATCACAGCATTACATGCCAAAACTCAGCTATAACACTTGGAGATACAAACTACCACCAACAAGATTGCAGTGAAAGTGTGCTCTGATGCGAGCATATCCAATAAATGTGGTTTACCTTAAAGTCACCATCAGACGCTCTGCGGGTGAAACAGAAAAGCGGCAATAGGTGTCCGATTTTCTTATGAGGTGTGCAATGCGCTCCACCAAGTAATCAAAATTCTCCATTTTCATCCGAACATATCCAAAAAAGTTATCCGGGTTTCGTCTAAGGTCCTTGCAGAGTGTAGAATAGACCCCACGCGTCATTCTCTTGGCTGTGATGGGGTGGATCCACAAACGTCGTCTATGATGCCTGATGCACTGCTGTCTCGCTCTCTCCTTCTCCAGAACAATCACCCTCAAACGATTCGCCTCCGCTGTAAAATCCGCCAAATTCTTCAAAATATTTCCAATCACAACATTCATGTTCGCCAGTAACTTGCTCTTCTCTCCAACCTGCACTTTCTCCTCTACAACCTGTCAAAGAAGGGCTGTAGGAACACGCTATATATAGGTTTTCAGTAGCCAATCCCTTTCGGAAGGCAACAAGGGGCGATTTTAAAAACCAGATCCGGCGTAATCCGTCGAAAAACGGATCGAAAACCGGATGAACCGGATGAGACGGATCCGGTTTTGGCTGTCAAGCGCAAGACGGATCCGGCAGAAAACCGGATCCGTCACATCTGGTTTTACAAAACATTTGCCGGATTCGGCGCTCCGGCACGACGCCGGAACGCGCCCGACGCCGAAAACCTGATGTGTGAAAGTAGCCTAAGTCTTTTTCCATGTCTGATTTCCCCAGCAGTTTCCCATTTAGTAAGTAATTATAGCATCTGTTTCTCCTTACCATGTGAATAACCTTACACTTATCTGTGTTAAACCTCATTTGCTATTTTTCAGCTCAATTCTCCAATTTACTCAAATCTGTCTGTAGTTGCACACTGTCCTCCTTTGTGTTAACTACCTTACATAGTTTTGCATCATCTGCAAATACTGATATTTTACTGTGTAAGCCACACACTAGATCATTAATAAATATATTAAATAGTAGGGGGCCCAATACAGAACCCTGTGGTACCCCACTAGTAACCCTGGCCCAATCTGAGTATGCCCCATTAATAACCACTCTTTGTTTTCTATCACTAAGCCAGCCAGCTTAATCTTGGTTCCATTTGTGTCTATGTAGTCAGCTTGCTTATAATAATATTGCTTATTATAATATGTATTCGCTGTGTAGTGGTGATGGTAGTGGACATTGTGTAGCCATATTTTAAAGTAGCATGTTGATAATATTGGTCTTTGCATTGTGTATTTTTGGTTAGCAACATTGGTATACTGTAATTATGTATGTAGAGATGATATTTTAAATGGCTTAGGGGAGTTATATGGGGAAATATGCACTTTGGGGCTTGGGCCCCTGATCTTATAGGACTCTAGCAATGCTCCTGGTTTATAGTATGAGGTGTGTATGTGGTGTATATAGTATGGTGTGTGTGTATATAATATGCCATGCATTATTTTTCAACTGGCTAACATGGTACCAAACCCCTTTTTTTTCTTTTATATAATACTAGCTGAAGAGCCCGGCGCTGCCCGGGCATAGTAACTAACTGTGGTCAGTTATAGCAAATTATAATTATCCTCCATCCCATAGTCCTGTGCCCATATACCCATCATACATATCCGCGATCCCATAGGTCCGTGCCCATATACCCATCATACATATCCTCCATCCCATAGTCGAGTGCCCATATACCCATCACACATCCTCCATCCCATAGTCCCATGCCCATATACCCATCACACATCCTCCATCCCATAGTCCCATGCCCATATACCCATCATACATAGTCACCATCCCATAGTCGAGTGCCCATAAACCCATCACACATCCTTCATGTCATAGTCCCATGCCCATATACCCATCATACATATCCTCCATCCCATAGTCCCGTGCCCATATACCCATCATACATATCCGCCATCCCATAGTACCGTGCCCATATACCCGTCATACTTATCCTCCATCCCATAGTCCCGTGCCCATATACCCGTCATACATATCCTCCATTCCATAGTCCAGTGCCCATATACCAAATCACACATCCTCCATCCCATAGTCCCGTGCCCATATACCCGTCATACATATCCTCCATCCCATAGTTCAGTGCCCATATACCCATCACACATCCTCCATCTCATACTCAACCATTATGACATCATAATGAGCGGCGGGGCTTGCAACCTATGATGACATCAGCATCGCCATGGCAACCATTATGACATCATAATGAGGGGCGGGGCTTGATACACACACACTTTTTCCCCATTATGTAGATAGGGGCAAAATTGTTTGGTGAATTGGAACGCGTGGGGCTAAAATTTCGCCTCACAAAATAGCCTAGGACACTCTTGGGGTCCAGACGTGTGACTGTGCCAAATTTTGTGGCTGTAGCTGCGACGGTGCGGATGCCAATCCCGGACATACACACATACATACATACATACACACACTTGAGCTTTATATATTAGATGTGGCTTGTGTATATATTGTATGTGGAGTGTATATAGTATGTGGTGTGTATACATAGTATGTGGCTTGTGTATGTGTAGTATGAGGTGGGTATGTGGCATGTATATAGTATGTGGCTTGTGTGTATATACAGTAATATGTGGTGTGTATATAGTATGTGGTGTGTGTATATAAAATGTGGCTTGTGTATATTGTATGTGGTGTGTGTATGTTATATGTGACTTGTTTGTGTATATAGTATGTGGTGTGTGTATAATATGTGGTGTGTATATAGTATATGGCTTGTGTGTATATAGTATGTGGTGTGTATATAGTATATGATGCATGTGTATAGTATGTGGCTTGTGTGTATATAGTATGTGGTGTGTATATAGTATGGTGTGAGTATATAATGTGTGGCTAGTGTGTATATATGGTATGTTGTGTGTATATAGTATGTTGTGTGTATGTTATATGTGGCTTGTATGTGTGTATATAGTATGTGGTGTGTGTATAATATATGGTGTGTATATAGTATGTGGTGTGTGTATATAGTATGTGGTGTGTGTATATAGTATGGTGTGAGTATATAATGTGTGGCTTGTGTGTGTATATAGTATATGGTGTGTGTATATATGGTATGTTGGGTGTATATAGTATGTTGTGTGTATGTTATATGTGGCTTGTATGTGTGTATATAGTATGGTGTGTGTATCTAGTATATGGTGTGTGTATATAGTATGTGGCTTGTGTGTGTGCAAATAGTATGTGGTGTGTATGTTATATGTGGCTTGTATGTGTGTATATAGTATGGTGTGTGTATCTAGTATATGGTGTGTGTATATAGTATGTGGCTTGTGTGTGTGTGTGCAAATAGTATGTGGTGTGTTATAACATATGACGCTGCACAGTGTCCTTCCCGGACCACCTGTATAACCGTGGCTCTGGACATATTTGAGAAAGATTCATTGAATCAATACATGAATACATGACTTATACCTATGGAAATAAATACAAATCATCCATTTTGCTTGAACTGAATTGAGTGTGCAGTGAATATTTCCAGGATAGAGGAGCAGCACCATGCAAAGGAGCAGTGAGGGACCTGCAGCCGCTAAGGCCGGACAGAGCCCTGACTTCATCCCCATCCAACACATTTGGGATGAACAAGAATGGAGACTGCTAGCCAGGACCACCCATCCAGCATCAATGTCTACTGTCACAAATGCGATCCTGATTGAAGGGGCAAAAATCCCCACAGACACCTCCAAAATCTTGGAGAAAAAGACAACCGCCTCATTAATGCCTATGAATTTAGAGTAACATGTTTTAAAATTCCGTATCCCTACACTTATGTCCATATGTATAATAACAATATAAGAAAAAAATTGGACTATACTCTTCTTTATACATGTGTTCATGTGTGTGTGGAGTGGGGGGCGCAGGGGTGCTGTTTTCTATAATTTGCTGTATCACATTATTTACATATATCTATAAATCCTCCAATACTTTATTATACAGGATTATACTGGATCTGATTGTCTCCTGCAGACATTCTAGAATGTTGTGACATCACAGGATCGGCGCTATTGTCAGCCGCTCTACTGGAACTCCTTTGAGAGTTGCAGTTGTGGATGAGAGTGAGTATGCGCGTCTTATGCTCCTGCCCTGCCCTCATTATTCCCCATTTCCTAGCTATACAAATTTCTGATTTCTTGTGATAAGCTTCCCCTATTTCCCAATTCTCATGTCCCATACATTTTTAGAAAGAAAACCTTATATTTGTTAATTAGTTACAGTAATATTTACTGTTGATAAAGTTAGCATTTGAGATTAGGCAATTTTATGGAAGCCTCTCTATTTGTCCTATTCAGGATTGTGCGATTGGTTCTAGAAGAATGTGGAGCACAAACGAGAGACCGATCTATGTAAGTTCCAAATAAGAAAAGCCGTGGAATTCAGAATAGTGATAGTAATGCTGTCTCTATACGTGTATGTAATAATGAATTTCTGTTGTCTGATGTCCGTTCTTTATACACTTTCTTTTTTTGCATGGTATCCTGATGTATTAATAATATTTTGAGGTAGTTATGATTATTTAATTGCTGTTATGTATTTTTTTGTGGAGTTGTAGCAACCAAAAACCTGCAACGTTGGCATTTTGATTCTTTTTTATGCTTTACAGTTTCTACAGATTAGGTCAGTTAATTTTATATTTTCATAGGTCAGACTTTTCTGAACAGATTGATACCAAATATGTGTTTTTCTTTTATTTTTCCCTTTCTTTAATATTAACTGGAGGAAAGGGGGTTGATTTGAATTTTTATCTTTTCACATTTTTAAAAACTTTTTTCTTTCATGGGTAGAGATGAGTGGACCCCTGGTTGTTTGGGTCCAGCGGGTTCGGTCGAACTGTTAAAAAACCCGGACCCCATTCACTTGAATGGGGAGCCCGAATATGCAGTGTCTGCCATGCACTACTACTACAAATGACAGCGTGAACCCACCGCTGAGATCGGCGGTACAAAGTTTACCTCCAGTCACTGGTGTCGGCTGATGAGACATCTGCTCCCATCAACCGACGCCAGCTGCTGCTAATAACATTGAGAGCAGGTGATGACTCATGCTCTCTAAATAAATAATTAAAAAAAACAATGTGTGGCTTCCCCTGTATTTTTGATAACCTGCCAGGCAAAACTGACAGCTTGGGCCCCCAACGCTCAGCTGTCAGCTTCAGCAAGGCTGGGTATCAAGTATAGAGGGGTTCTCAGGGCTGGAAGGAAGACTGAGATCAGCTGCAGCCCGGACTTCCTCTTCATGTTCAATCTGTACGAAGGTGGGGACAATGATGCCAGCGCTGATTGGGCGCCGAGCACCACGTGTCACAACACGGCACCAGAGCTCTGGGGACCGCAAGTGCTGACACTGCTGGAACAGCACCAGCATGGGAGGGGAGTCTAAGCTATATTATTCTATTGGGACCAAACATTTAGTTCAAGAAGGTATTGTCCAAGTAGTGGACAACTCTTTTAAAGAGTTAAATCTTTGTAGCATAATAATAATAACGTTTACTTATATATAGCGCTAGCATATTGTGCAGTGCTTTGCATACATTATCATCGCTGTCCCCAATGGAGCACACAATCTACTTTCCCTATTAGTATGGGGAGAACATACAAACTCCTTGCAGATGTTGTCCTTGGTGGGATTTGAACCCCAGCGCTGCAAGGCTGCAGTGCCATGAAACACAGACAACTCTTTGTTACATTACGGCAGATGTAGTAACGCAGCGATGCCAGTTTACCCCCATTTTTAAACCCAATAAATATGTACAGAATGGACGCAGCTCCAGAGATTCCTAATACACAACTAATGTATAAATATATTCCACATATTTTATAGTTGTCAGCCGATGCCGGGTCACATAGCAGGCGTGCTGTTTATGGACTGTATGAATGCTGCATGGGGCACGGACTGGCGCTCTGCTCATAGATTTATTAATACTAGCGCAGTCTATCTTGTGTGATAATGTCACATTCATTGTCTAGTGTAATGGGTGTAATGGAAGCCTATGAGTATGTGATGTACAGGACAATGTAAGAAGATGAAAGATTTCATAGACTTTTTACACTTCTCTGTTTTCCTTTTACAGCCTGCAGTGATTGACATCCCATGTAAGTATCACATTCTTCTCACATGCATTTATAGCATTTATGCCTGGCCGTGTCCCCCAGCGCCCTGCTCCGGTCTGTGCAGTGTGGGGCTGAGGTTTTCTACAGCAGGTGCGATCTATTGCTGCCTATCGCGCCTGCTGAGCCGAGTCTCAGGCTGAATGGTGGAACAAGAAGCTGACAGTAAAATTATGATGATGGGGAAACAAAGCCAACACTCCCCAGGACTCACGGGTCGTGTGGCCCCCCGCTATTGATGTGACGCCCCTGCACTCCAGTAGGGACTGTATAGCCGAAACCTGGATGCCAGATCAGATCCGATATTGTGTAAGGAAGTCTCTGTACAATCACGTTGTAAAGGAAGGGCTCAGTCACATGTGTCTATGTACCAGGGGTGCTGCCAGTATTTCTCACTGGCCCTTATATTCTATGGAGCTGGTAACATGTCAGCTGTGGGGCGAATTGTGGATCACACTCACCCACTGACTGACTTCTAGGAGAAACTTGGGAAACTTCCATCAGGTTTTGGTTTTCTTTTTGCATACAATAGAAAAGGATGAGATACTGATGGTAAAAAAATGGACACATGGACTAAAAGTAGATGAAAATTGGAAGCAGCGCACTGATGAAAATTAGTTTGGGTTTGTGCAGAAGAGAAAAACAAAGACGTGTGAATACGACCCAAAAATAAGTCGTCCGCTGCAACTGTTATTAAATACTTCAATAAATCTAATTGTAAACTGTTGTTTCTTTTCCAGCTGAAGGTGTAAATCGCAGGTAAGAGTCTTTCTCATCATTGTACAGTGTGTGGGGCGCATGCGCCACCTCGGCTCCATCCTACAGGGGCATCTCAGGGCTGGAGGGTCCGGGGAACGCAGCCCCAGCAAACAGCAGCTTATTCCCTATACTGTGGATTGGGGATAAACAAGTGGGAACATCTATTTTAACAGCTCCCATCAATTACTAGTGTTACCATACCTTCTAGTTAACCCTTACCTAATCTATGCATTGATGTATTTCCTTGTACTATAGGATGGACTTCACAAGATTCCGTATGTGCACATGTAGTTTTTAGTCTCTGCGGATTTTGTAGAGAAAACCGCAGGAAATCCGCAGGACAAAGTGCTGCAGTTTATCTGCGGATTATCTGCGGTTTTGCCCTGCGGTTTTACACCTCATAATGGATGAGGTGTAAAACCGCAGCGTTTCTGCACTAAATAATTGACATGCTGCGGATTGTAAACCGCAGCAAAACCGCGCGGAAAAAAACGCAGCATGTGCACAGCTTTTTTTTATTTCCATAGGAAATAAAGGTACTGTACAACGCAGCAAAATCTGCTGCGTTTCTGCAGAGCCAAAAACGCTGCAGAAACGCAGCAGAATCCGCAGCGTGTGCACATACCCTTAAATTACAACACTGAAGATAAAATATATAGAAAAGATCACAATTTGGTAAGTGATAAAAATGTAACGCTCTAATATAAACCAACCTTCTGGATTCCATAATGATGGCGCTGTCTCCTTATCTCTGATGACGGAGTCATTATATTCTGGGAGGGATGTTCCCCTGTAGATCCTGTCTGCACACAATATCTGTCTACACAGAGAGCCGCCATGTATTGGGCAGCGCTCATGGATCGTATCTTACAGCACAAAGATGCCACAACACAGGGATTATTACTTCACTTGTTCAATGGTAGGAGGAGAAAACACAGGAGCCATTATGGTAGTATGGCTTCTTAGAAAGGAAGGACGTACACCTTCTCTAGGGATCTGTATTCAGAGCTCATCTGACAGTTTTCTCAATGAACAGTGTATAGTTAGAAAATCACCACTAAATTAAATTCATTATGTTTGGAATAATCATCTATTGTAAATTTAAAAAGGGAAATAATAAAGACAAGAAAGGCCATGGGATCTTTTTCTGCCAATAATCTTCTAGTTCTCTCCGTATCCCCGTACAGAAACATCCTCTATTGGCAGCTGCTGCCAGACAGAATTTGAGGATTTCAAGAGAATCTATCACCAGGATTTTGCTGCCGCATCTAAAAGCAACAATTTCAGCAATGTTTCTCATTACTGGGCTGCTTACAATTTCGATAAAATTGTTTTATCTGCTGCAGATCTAGCAGTGCTCTGAATGTTGAGCCCTGTATAACTCCGCCCACACCACTGATCGGCAGCTCAATTTACACTGTGCATAGGCAAAAGACTGCCAATCAGGGGTGGGTGCAGAGCTCATAAATAAGGAGGACTACATGGCAGCAGGTTTACTAGTCCTCTAGAGATAATCTTCTGCTGATAAAAGCGTGATTTTATCAAAGCTACAGCAAACAGCTCCATGATTATGGATGCGCATTCACCAGAGACGTGTCGATGTCACATATCATGTAACTTGCGTCGCTGATTCTATTTTATCCTCTATTGAGCACTTTTGGTGAATAAAGGAAGAAGTTTGTTCACAAGTTCATTGAGATGGATTTTCTCCTGTTTAGGTTACAGCAAACAACCCAACAAGTGACACATCCCTGGAAGCAAGGTTTCCAGCTCTAAGTTATGCTACTCTCAGATTAGGAGGCAAAATCCTGGTGACAAATTCTCTTTAAAGGGAATCTGAAACCAAGTTTTTGCTACATAATCTGAAAATGGTATGATGTAGGGACAGAGAAAAATGATTCCAGCAATGTGCCACTTACTGGGCTTCTTGGTGCAGTTTTATCAAAATCCCTGTTTTCTCTGGTACAGATCTATCCGTGCTCTGAATGTTGAGCCCTGTATAACCCCTCCCACACTACTGATTGACAGCTTTCTAGGTAAATTATACTTTGCCAGAAAGCTGCTAATCATCGGTGGGGACGGAGTTATACAGAGCAGGAGGACTACATGGCATGAGGAAACTAGTCCTCTAATGATAATATCCTGCTAATAAAACAATAATTTTATTGAAACTACAGCAAGCAGCCCAGTAGGTGACAACTTGCAGGAATCAGGATCTTTGCCCCTACACAATGCTGTTCTCAGATTAAACAGCAGAAACCTGCTGACAGATTTTTTGTATCTCTGGAATGTAGTCAATGTAAAATGTTGGTAAAGAAAGTACCTAGAATGGAGGGAGGAGGGGAGGAATGAAGCCACATTTGTCATGATCACTAATGGTATTGAACATCCTAACAATTAATGGTATTTGTACCTTTCAATATGAGATATATATGTTCCATGTACCATAGGGAGCAGACCATACAGTGGACGGAAGAAGAAGTTAGCACGGAGATCATGGAGATGGAGATAGTACATCTGACTCTGTAAGTGCTGAGATTTATTGAGCTAATAACAGTAAACCTCACAGATTGCACAGTGATATATAGAATTACTGCCTCCCACTGTGGACTATGACTTACTGGGGGCTTAGTTACACTTTACACTAAGTTACAGGGAAACTATCAGAACTTGACTGGGTAGAACAATAGTGACCAGCAAGATTCAATGAAAACCCCCTACTTTACAGGGGGCTAACCACCGCTCCATGTAGGTGACTGAGGCAGTGCTGCCCCCAATACAGACATGGCTGAGAGCACTGTGGTACCTGGAATAATAGAGAGGATGCGGCACTGACCAGCACTGTGGGCTCTCCACTCTCAGGATCTGTGGGAGGACGAATGGTAGTCGGACCCCCACCGGGTCAGAGAGTGGAGCTGCGCTTGCGCAGTATGTTTCTTACATGCGCTTGCACATTGTTCATCGGCAATCTACACATGCGCCGTGACGATAGATGTATATACACACACACATATATATAGATATACATAATATGAGTGTGTATATATATATATGTATATATATATAGATATACATATATAGAGAGAGAAATATATATATATACCTTATTATGTATGTATATATTGACAGCTCAATTATTACATATAAATAAATGAGTATACAGTTGAAACCAGAAGTTTACATACACTATATACAAAGGCACATATACATGTTTTTCTCAATATCTAACATGAAATCAGAATAGACTTTTCCTATTTTAGGTCAATTAGAATTACACTAATTATTAATATTTGCCAAATGTCAGAATAATGAGAGACAGAGAGAATGCTTTAAAGGGAACCTGTCAGCAGAATTGTGCTGAGTAACCTACACACACTGTCAGGTTGGTGCTGTTACACTTAATAAAATTATACCTTGGTTGATGAAATCCGTCTTGTACTTTTTTAATCCTTATTTTTAGTTTTGTGTTTATGATATGCTTCTGCTCTAAGACGGGGTTGGTGTTTATGGTGCTCTGATAGGTATTCATAATGCAGACTGCTGACAGGTCACTGATCCCTCACTGACCTGCCGCCTAGTTTGCATAATGAATATACTAATGTGTGTATTTGAAAAAAAAATGTTACTTCATCAAAAAGGCGGTGCCTCCAGCATCTGCACATTATCACTTGTCAGTTAGTGCCTATTATATTGTGGTGTTGAAAAGAAAAAAAAAATCACCATCAAAATGGCACCGTCGGCTGCGCCTGTGCATTTACATCTATCGTGTACCAATAGATACTACTGTAAAAGAGTCGCCTCCTGCGCCATTTTGTTGTAGTGTAAAATTTTTTGGCTGTAGCAACAAGGGGTGGGCGGAGGTGTTTGCGCAGTACTATCTATCGGTATGCGATAGATGCCAATGTGCAGGCGCAGCCAGCGGCGTCATTTTGATGGTGAATTTTTTTTTTCAACACAGCAAAATAATAGGCACTAACTGACAAGTGCACAGGCCCCGTAGACACCGCCATTTTGATGAAGTGACATGTCTTTTTAAATATACACATTAATATATTCACTATGCAAACTAGACGGCAAAAAGAAGCACAAGATGGATTTCATCAACCAAGGCATCATTTTATTAAGTATAAGGCCGGGGTCACACTGGCGAGGAATACGGACGAGTGAGAGGCGTTAAAAGCACGCATTACACATGGACAAATTGTTCTCTATGGGTTTGCTCTCAACAGCCGTATATTTCTCGGGCGTATTCTACGGTCCGTGCCAATCGCAGCATGCTGCGATTGTCAGCGTACTACGCCCGTAATATGCCAATGCAAGTCTATGGGTGCGCAAAAAAAAAAGGATTACACACGGACCACACATGTGACTTGCGAGAAATACGCACCCGGTGTCTTTTATAAAAGCCGGCAATTCAGTGCGCTATACAGTAAACTCACACTGACAGGTTTAATAAAGAAATGAAAGAATAGATATATACACATAGAATACATATATATATATATATATATACACATACATACATACATGTCATTGTGACAAACATATATATATATAATTTATATTTCACAGAGTTCTTCATAGCAGAATAGCCGCTAATTAAATTGGCGGCTTCTATCAAATCATTCCCCAACACGACATGAAATGACATATGGTTTACATTCAGTAAAGCATTTCATTTCATGTTTTTTTATATGTCCCTGACTAATAATTAGATGAGGGTTTGTGTGCAAAATTTGGGAGTTCTAGTTGTTATTTTAAGGGGTTAATTCGTTGTTAAAAAATGCGTGGGCTTCCCATTACCCTATAGTGGTGGCGAGTGGTTTAATCTAACAAAGGGTTAATGTCACCATTCGATTGTAAGGTGAGATTAACCCATTCGCCACCGCTACAGGGCAAAGGGAAGCCCACACATTTTTTAAGAATGAATTAACCCCTTTAAATAACAACTACAACTCCCAAATTTTGCACACAAACCCTCATCTAATTATTAGTCTGGGACATATTAAAAACCGTGAAATGAAATGCTTTACTGAATGTAAACCATGTGTCATTTCATGTCGGGTTGGGGAATGATTTGATAGAAGCCGGTAATTTAATTAGCGGCTATTCTGCTATGAAGAACTTTGTGAAATATAAATATATATATACATATATGTTTGTCTCAATGACTTGTGTGTATATATATATATATATATATATATATATGCGCATGCTATGTGTCTATATCTATTATTTCGTTTCTGTTAGAAACTCTGTCATAGGGCTCCATTATAAGTCCATTTTGCAAGGCGGCGAGAAAATCTCGCCATACGGATTGCATACGGATGCCATACGGATTACATACGGATGCAGACATGAGCAAAATACGCAACCACACCTTGCTTACGGATGACATATGGAGCACTATTTAGGGGTCATTCATCCGTATTACGCATGTAAACTACGGACCGTATTTTGCATCGGTTAGTGTGACCCCGGCCTAATGGTGCAGACCTGACACTGTCTGTAGGTTACTGAGCACAATCCTGCTGACAGGTTACCTTTAAGGCATTTTTATTGCTTACTGCAAAGTCAAAAGTTTATATACATTTAATTAGTATTTGGTACCATTGCCCTTAAACTGAATGACTTAGCTCAAATATTTGGGATATCGTTCCACAAGCTTCTCACAATAGTTGGTTGGAATTTGGGCCCATTCCTCCTGACAAAACTAGTTTAACTGATCCAGGTTTGTAAGTGGCCTTGCTCACACAGTGCTATGAATATGTGCACTAATCCCTGCCTAATGTACAGTATATATGTTCCGTACTATTTCGTGCCTATTGCATACATTCTCTGTACTATTCCCTGCTTAGTGCATATATTCTCCACACTATTGTCTGCCTGGTGCATATATTCTCCACACTATTCCCTGCCTATTGAATATGTTCTTTGCACTATTCCCCGCTTAGTGCATATATTTTCCTCACTATTCCCTGCCTAGAGCATATTTTATCTGCACTAATCCCTGCCTAGTGCATATATTCTCTACACTATTACCTGCCAAGTGCATATATTCTCTGCATTAATCCCTGCCTAGAGCATATATTTTCAGCACTCTTTCCTACCTAGTGCACATATTCTCCACACTATTCCCTGCCTAGTGCATATATTCTCTGCACTATTCCCTGCTTAGTGTATATATTCTCCTCACTATTCCCTGCCTAGAGCATATATTCTCTGCACTAATCCCTGCCTAGTGCATATATTCTCTGCACTCTTTCCTGCCTAGTGCATATATTCTCCTCACTATTCCCTGCCTAGTGCATATATTCTCTGCACTAATCCCTGCCTAGTGCATATATTCTCTGCACTCTTTCCTGCCTAGTGCACATATTCTCCACACTATTACCTGCCTAGTGCATATATTCTCTGCACTAATCCCTGCCTGGTGCACATATTCTCCACACGATTTCCTGCCTAGTGCATATATTCTCCACACTATTCCCTGCCTAGTGCATATATTCTCTGCACTAATCCCTGTGTAGTGCACATATTCTCCACACTATTCCCTGCCTAGTGCATATATTCTCATCACTTTTCCCTGCCTAGTGCATATGTTATCTGCGCTAATCCCTGCCAGTCAGGGTACAGCTTGTATAAGAGTGTCAATTTGGTGTGGCCTGTAAATAACTTCACACACAGCCATTAATGTGTAAACCGCTGGTAACAATAGTGTGTACACCTCTAAGTGAAAATGGCCAAATTGTGCCCAAAGTGTCAATATTTTGTGTGGCCACCATTATTTTCAAGCATTGCCTTTACTCTCTTGGGCATGGAGTTCACTAGAACTTCACAGATTGTCACTGGAATCCTTTTCCACTCCTCCATGACAACATAATGGAGCTGGTGGATGTTGAAGACCTTGCACTCCTCCACCTTTGTTTGAAGTTCAGTAGGGTTTTGGTCTGGTGACATGCTTGGCCAGTCCAGCTCCTTTACCCTCAGTTTCTTTAGCAAGGCAGTGGTCATGTTAGAGGTGTGTTTTGGGTAATTATCATGTTGAAATACTGCCCCGCGGCCCAGTTTCTGAAGAGAGGGGATCATGTACTGTGAAATACTGAAGCAGACCATGTTGGCATCCATGGTTCCCTCAGATGGCAGCACTCATGCAGCCCCAAACCATGACACTCCCACCATCATGCTTGACTGTAGGTCTTTGTACTCCTCACCTGGTTGCTGCCATGCACTTGACACCATCTGAACCAAATATGTTTATGTTGGTCTCAGCCCGCAGGACTTAATTCCAGTAATCCATGCTCTTAGTCTGCTTGTCTTTAGCAGTGTTTGCAGGCTTTCTTGTGCATTATCTTTAGAAGAGGCTTCCTTATGGGATGACAGCCATGCAGACGAATTTGATGCAGTGTGCGTCATATGGTTTGAGCACTGACAGGCTGACCCACCACTCCTGTAACCTCTGCAGTAATGCTGGCAGCACTAATACATCTATTTTGAAAGGACAACTTCTGGATATGATGTTGAGCACATGTATTCAACTCGTTTGTTCAACTATGGCAAGGACAGTTCTGAGTGGAACCTGTCTTGTTAAACTACTGTATGGTTTTGCCCACGATGGTGCAGCTCAGTTTCAGGTTGTTGGCAATCTTCTTACAGCCTTGGCCATCTTTTAGTAGAGCAACAATTGATTTTTACAGATCCTCAGAGAGTTTCTTTGCCCTGAGGAGCCAGGTTGAACTTCCATTTACCACTATGAGAATGTGTGAGGAGAGATAACACCAAATTTAACCCACCTGCCACCCATTCACACGTGAGATCTTGTAACACTAATGAGTTACGTGAAACCGGGGAGGGAAAATACTAAACTAGGAACAATTTAGCCATTTCACTTAGGGGCGTACTCAGTTTTGTTGAAAGGGATTTAGATACTAATGGCTGCGTGTTGAGTTATGTAGAGGAAATGCCACATTTATACAAGCTGTACTACTTTACTTTGAAGATTTGACACCTTGATCCATTGTTGTCCCATGAAAACAAAGTATTTACAAAAATGTGAGGAGTGCACTCACTTTTGTGATATACTGTAGGTCCTGAGGATAGCATATCAATATCTTGTAGCTTGAATGCACTTTAAAATTGTTTGTTATATCCCAACTCTATATAGGAAAACAGAGATATACTGCCAGCAGCAGCAAACAGAGATATACTGCCAGCAGCAGCAAACAGAGATATACTGCCAGCAGCAGCAAACAGAGATATACTGCCAGCAGCAGCAAACAGAGATATACTGCCAGCAGCAGCAAACAGAGATATACTGCCAGCAGCAGCAAACAGAGATATACTGCCAGCAGCAGCAAACAGAGATATACTGCCAGCAGCAGCAAACAGAGATATACTGCCAGCAGCAGCAAACAGAGATATACTGCCAGCAGCAGCAAACAGAGATATACTGCCAGCAGCAGCAAACAGAGATATACTGCCAGCAGCAGCAAACAGAGATATACTGCCAGCAGCAGCAAACAGAGATATACTGCCAGCAGCAGCAAACAGAGATATACTGCCAGCAGCAGCAAACAGAGATATACTGCCAGCAGCAGCAAACAGAGATATACTGCCAGCAGCAGCAAACAGAGATATACTGCCAGCAGCAGCAAACAGAGATATACTGCCAGCAGCAGCAAACAGAGATATACTGCCAGCAGCAGCAAACAGAGATATACTGCCAGCAGCAGCAAACAGAGATATACTGCCAGCAGCAGCAAACAGAGATATACTGCCAGCAGCAGCAAACAGAGATATACTGCCAGCAGCAGCAAACAGAGATATACTGCCAGCAGCAGCAAACAGAGATATACTGCCAGCAGCAGCAAACAGAGATATACTGCCAGCAGCAGCAAACAGAGATATACTGCCAGCAGCAGCAAACAGAGATATACTGCCAGCAGCAGCAAACAGAGATATACTGCCAGCAGCAGCAAACAGAGATATACTGCCAGCAGCAGCAAACAGAGATATACTGCCAGCAGCAGCAAACAGAGATATACTGCCAGCAGCAGCAAACAGAGATATACTGCCAGCAGCAGCAAACAGAGATATACTGCCAGCAGCAGCAAACAGAGATATACTGCCAGCAGCAGCAAACAGAGATATACTGCCAGCAGCAGCAAACAGAGATATACTGCCAGCAGCAGCAAACAGAGATATACTGCCAGCAGCAGCAAACAGAGATATACTGCCAGCAGCAGCAAACAGAGATATACTGCCAGCAGCAGCAAACAGAGATATACTGCCAGCAGCAGCAAACAGAGATATACTGCCAGCAGCAGCAAACAGAGATATACTGCCAGCAGCAGCAAACAGAGATATACTGCCAGCAGCAGCAAACAGAGATATACTGCCAGCAGCAGCAAACAGAGATATACTGCCAGCAGCAGCAAACAGAGATATACTGCCAGCAGCAGCAAACAGAGATATACTGCCAGCAGCAGCAAACAGAGATATACTGCCAGCAGCAGCAAACAGAGATATACTGCCAGCAGCAGCAAACAGAGATATACTGCCAGCAGCAGCAAACAGAGATATACTGCCAGCAGCAGCAAACAGAGATATACTGCCAGCAGCAGCAAACAGAGATATACTGCCAGCAGCAGCAAACAGAGATATACTGCCAGCAGCAGCAAACAGAGATATACTGCCAGCAGCAGCAAACAGAGATATACTGCCAGCAGCAGCAAACAGAGATATACTGCCAGCAGCAGCAAACAGAGATATACTGCCAGCAGCAGCAAACAGAGATATACTGCCAGCAGCAGCAAACAGAGATATACTGCCAGCAGCAGCAAACAGAGATATACTGCCAGCAGCAGCAAACAGAGATATACTGCCAGCAGCAGCAAACAGAGATATACTGCCAGCAGCAGCAAACAGAGATATACTGCCAGCAGCAGCAAACAGAGATATACTGCCAGCAGCAGCAAACAGAGATATACTGCCAGCAGCAGCAAACAGAGATATACTGCCAGCAGCAGCAAACAGAGATATACTGCCAGCAGCAGCAAACAGAGATATACTGCCAGCAGCAGCAAACAGAGATATACTGCCAGCAGCAGCAAACAGAGATATACTGCCAGCAGCAGCAAACAGAGATATACTGCCAGCAGCAGCAAACAGAGATATACTGCCAGCAGCAGCAAACAGAGATATACTGCCAGCAGCAGCAAACAGAGATATACTGCCAGCAGCAGCAAACAGAGATATACTGCCAGCAGCAGCAAACAGAGATATACTGCCAGCAGCAGCAAACAGAGATATACTGCCAGCAGCAGCAAACAGAGATATACTGCCAGCAGCAGCAAACAGAGATATACTGCCAGCAGCAGCAAACAGAGATATACTGCCAGCAGCAGCAAACAGAGATATACTGCCAGCAGCAGCAAACAGAGATATACTGCCAGCAGCAGCAAACAGAGATATACTGCCAGCAGCAGCAAACAGAGATATACTGCCAGCAGCAGCAAACAGAGATATACTGCCAGCAGCAGCAAACAGAGATATACTGCCAGCAGCAGCAAACAGAGATATACTGCCAGCAGCAGCAAACAGAGATATACTGCCAGCAGCAGCAAACAGAGATATACTGCCAGCAGCAGCAAACAGAGATATACTGCCAGCAGCAGCAAACAGAGATATACTGCCAGCAGCAGCAAACAGAGATATACTGCCAGCAGCAGCAAACAGAGATATACTGCCAGCAGCAGCAAACAGAGATATACTGCCAGCAGCAGCAAACAGAGATATACTGCCAGCAGCAGCAAACAGAGATATACTGCCAGCAGCAGCAAACAGAGATATACTGCCAGCAGCAGCAAACAGAGATATACTGCCAGCAGCAGCAAACAGAGATATACTGCCAGCAGCAGCAAACAGAGATATACTGCCAGCAGCAGCAAACAGAGATATACTGCCAGCAGCAGCAAACAGAGATATACTGCCAGCAGCAGCAAACAGAGATATACTGCCAGCAGCAGCAAACAGAGATATACTGCCAGCAGCAGCAAACAGAGATATACTGCCAGCAGCAGCAAACAGAGATATACTGCCAGCAGCAGCAAACAGAGATATACTGCCAGCAGCAGCAAACAGAGATATACTGCCAGCAGCAGCAAACAGAGATATACTGCCAGCAGCAGCAAACAGAGATATACTGCCAGCAGCAGCAAACAGAGATATACTGCCAGCAGCAGCAAACAGAGATATACTGCCAGCAGCAGCAAACAGAGATATACTGCCAGCAGCAGCAAACAGAGATATACTGCCAGCAGCAGCAAACAGAGATATACTGCCAGCAGCAGCAAACAGAGATATACTGCCAGCAGCAGCAAACAGAGATATACTGCCAGCAGCAGCAAACAGAGATATACTGCCAGCAGCAGCAAACAGAGATATACTGCCAGCAGCAGCAAACAGAGATATACTGCCAGCAGCAGCAAACAGAGATATACTGCCAGCAGCAGCAAACAGAGATATACTGCCAGCAGCAGCAAACAGAGATATACTGCCAGCAGCAGCAAACAGAGATATACTGCCAGCAGCAGCAAACAGAGATATACTGCCAGCAGCAGCAAACAGAGATATACTGCCAGCAGCAGCAAACAGAGATATACTGCCAGCAGCAGCAAACAGAGATATACTGCCAGCAGCAGCAAACAGAGATATACTGCCAGCAGCAGCAAACAGAGATATACTGCCAGCAGCAGCAAACAGAGATATACTGCCAGCAGCAGCAAACAGAGATATACTGCCAGCAGCAGCAAACAGAGATATACTGCCAGCAGCAGCAAACAGAGATATACTGCCAGCAGCAGCAAACAGAGATATACTGCCAGCAGCAGCAAACAGAGATATACTGCCAGCAGCAGCAAACAGAGATATACTGCCAGCAGCAGCAAACAGAGATATACTGCCAGCAGCAGCAAACAGAGATATACTGCCAGCAGCAGCAAACAGAGATATACTGCCAGCAGCAGCAAACAGAGATATACTGCCAGCAGCAGCAAACAGAGATATACTGCCAGCAGCAGCAAACAGAGATATACTGCCAGCAGCAGCAAACAGAGATATACTGCCAGCAGCAGCAAACAGAGATATACTGCCAGCAGCAGCAAACAGAGATATACTGCCAGCAGCAGCAAACAGAGATATACAGCCAGCAGCAGCAAACAGAGATATACAGCCAGCAGCAGCAAACAGAGATATACAGCCAGCAGCAGCAAACAGAGATATACAGCCAGCAGCAGCAAACAGAGATATACAGCCAGCAGCAGCAAACAGAGATATACTGCCAGCAGCAGCAAACAGAGATATACTGCCAGCAGCAGCAAACAGACATATACTGCCAGCAGCAGCAGCCAGACATATACTGCCAGCAGCAGCAGCCAGAGATATACTGCCAGCAGCAGCAGCCAGAGATATACTGCCAGCAGCAGCAGCCAGAGATATACTGCCAGCAGCAGCAGCCAGAGATATACTGCCAGCAGCAGCCAGAGATATACTGCCAGCAGCAGCCAGAGATATACTGCCAGCAGCAGCCAGAGATATACTGCCAGCATGAAAAATAACATTCTAATGTATTAATAAAGCTAGTTTCACCTCTATTGAATTTATGACACCCTGAGTTTCACTTTATTGCCTGCTGTATGGTTTTGCCCACGATGCTGCAGCTCAGTTTCAGGTTGTTGGCAATCTTCTTACAGCCTAGGCCATCTTTTAGTAGAGCAAAAATTGATTTTTACAGATCCTCAGAGAGTTTCTTTGCCCTGAGGAGCCAGGTTGAACTTCCATTTACCAGTATGAGAATGTGTGAGAGAGATAACACCAAATTTAACCCACCTGCCACCCATTCACACCTGAGATCTTGTAACACTAATGAGTTACGTGAAACCGGGGAGGGAAAATACTAAACTAGGAACAATTTAGCCATTTCACTTAGGGGCGTACTCAGTTTTGTTGAAAGGGATTTAGATACTAATGGCTGCGTGTTGAGTTATGTAGAGGAAATGCTACATTTATACAAGCTGTACAACTTTACTTTGAAGATTTGACACCTTGATCCATTGTTGTCCCATGAAAACAAAGTATTTACAAAAATGTGAGGAGTGCACTCACTTTTGTGATATACTGTAGGTCCTGAGGATAGCATATCAATATCTTGTAGCTTGAATGCGCTTTAAAATTGTTTGTTATATCCCAACTCTATATAGGAAAACAGAGATATACTGCCAGCAGCAGCAGCCAGAGATATACTGCCAGCAGCAGCAGCCAGAGATATACTGCCAGCAGCAGCAGCCAGAGATATACTGCCAGCAGCAGCAGCCAGAGATATACTGCCAGCAGCAGCAGCCAGAGATATACTGCCAGCAGCAGCAGCCAGAGATATACTGCCAGCAGCAGCAGCCAGAGATATACTGCCAGCAGCAGCAGCCAGAGATATACTGCCAGCAGCAGCAGCCAGAGATATACTGCCAGCAGCAGCAGCCAGAGATATACTGCCAGCAGCAGCAGCCAGAGATATACTGCCAGCAGCAGCAGCCAGAGATATACTCCCAGCAGCAGCAGCCAGAGATATACTCCCAGCAGCAGCAGCCAGAGATATACTCCCAGCAGCAGCAGCCAGAGATATACTCCCAGCAGCAGCAGCCAGAGATATACTGCCAGCCGCAGCCAGAGATATACTCCCAGCAGCAGCAGCCCGAGATATACTGCCAGCAGCAGCAGCCAGAGATATACTGCCAGCAGCAGCAGCCAGAGATATACTGCCAGCAGCAGCAGCCAGAGATATACTGCCAGCAGCAGCAGCCAGAGATATACCAGCCAGAGATATACCCGCCAGAGATATACCCGCCAGAGATATACCCGCCAGAGATATACCAGCCAGAGATTTACTGCCAGCAGCAGCCAGAGATATACTGCCAGCAGCAGCCAGAGATATACTGCCAGCAGCAGCCAGAGATATACTGCCGCCAGAGATACTGATTAAAAATAACATTGTAATGTTTTAATAAAGCTAGTTTCACCTCTATTGAATTTATGACACCCTGAATTTCACTTTATTGCCTGCACAGAGTTTGATTACATGCTGCTCCCAACACTAGGCAAATTGCTCTGCTTTTTTTCCCTAAACTCTCATCCAGCGCTGCCCTCTTCCCACGCACTACACAATCATTGGCTTTTAAGATTAGTGCTGGGGCAGATACTGTCATTCATTCCAGCACTGAAACTGACTGAGTAGTGATCCTGTGCTTCCATCTGTGGCGGTGCAGCACCGATCACTACACCTCACACCACAATGGTGATAGCACTGTCACATGTCCTCTGTTACTCATGGGTGTAATGATTGCAATTACAGAGGGTGCAACCGGGTCCATACTGGAGGGGGACCCCCACGTCAGGTGTATGTGCATCCAAGTGTGTTGCAGCGCAGAGACAGCAGCTGACAGTGACGTGCATGGCAGGAACGTTATCCCATAAACATATGCTGAAGCAAAATGATGTTTAGTTACAACATAGATCAAGCTGCCAAACTTCTCTTCATGCCTCTGATACAGGTGAGGAGGGTCACATTGCGACCCCTGCAGTGGTGGGACAAGTTCTGATTTTTTTTTCAATCTGCTTGTCGTGGTACCCAGGGCATGTATTGTGACCCTAATCACTTTATTTCTGCTGCTATGTCATGTAGCAGCAGCTTACAATGATTTTATGCTGCACAACCTGTGCCATGGCCAAAATCATTGTGTAACCCAGAATCAGTATATAATGCAGTGTACTGTAAAGCCGAATAAAAAGATTTACAGGACTCCATGGGAATCCAGTTAGGGTCATGGAAAGTTACACATTTGGTCAAGATATAGTACACACCTGTATTACATGCCACATTCAGCCAGGATGCTTGTGTCAGAATAATCAAGTCTGTGTATTATACACTGATATATATATATGGACACATGTATGCAGCTGTTTTTCATATAGAAATGTAACCATATGAGTATAGATTGAGGTAGATACACGGCAAAAAAAAAAAAAAAATAGCAGCACTCCAGGCATGAGATCGTGAAATAAACTGTGGTCTTTATTCACCCAGATATGCGCGACATTTCAACTTTTCAAACTGTGAACCTTTCTCAAGCCATCAACATTCACAGAGTATAAGCACAGTACATATAGGTTACACTCTATAATCAGTGATCAATCAATATACATCAGGAAAGAATAGTTGATATGTACAGGGCCGGCTCCAGGTTTTCATGGGCCCTGGGGAAATGGTCTCAGTGGGTCCCTTTAAGACATACCACGATACATGATGCACAGATACGGCAGAGAAATATAGGTATAGAACAATGCCAAAGATTTCACTTACTTCTTACACTACATGAGTAATAACTATTTAGCTCAGAAACCGGACAGTTTAGTCCTCTATACAGTATTAATATTTATTTATATAGCACCATTGATTCCATGGTGCTGTACATGAGAAGGGGTTACATACAAATTACAGATATCACTTACAGTAAACTAACAATGACAGACTGATACAGAGGGGAGAGGACCCTGCCCTTTCGGGCTTACATGCTACAGGATGGTGGGGAAGGAGACAGTAGGTTGGTGGGTTGCAGCAGTTCCGGTGTTGGGCTCCGGTATTATGGGCTCCACATAGCTCTCCATACAGGATCGTGGGCCCCATATAATGCTCGAGTATATGATGAGTCCAATATATTGCGCCAAGCGTGAAAAAAAAAAAATGAAATGCTCACCTCTCCTCGCTGGCTGCTGCTCTGCTCCAGACTCCTTAGCGTCGCAGTCATCCGGCTTTTTGCACTGTGACTGTTCAGAGAAGAGGGAGCACACTAGTCACATCATCGCACCATCTGACCTGAAACATCCCAGAGTGAGAAGATGTGGAAGACACTGCAGCGGATGAACAGGGAGAGGTAAGTATTGCAAGTACTTGGGCCCTAAGCAAGCGGGGGGGGCCAACTTGTAGGTGCTGGCACCGGTCCCCATAGTGTGCTGGTGTCCCCAATGGTGAGTGGGCCCCCCAGCCTGCTCAGGGCCCTGACACTTACCAAAGAGCTGACGCTGGCCCCTCATATGTATACAGTGCAATAATATCAATCTCCTCATGAGTCATTAAGCATATAACAATAATTGATTTTCATCCTGTGCCAGTTCACAGGTATTGTGCATATAATATTAAAACCTTAATTGCTTGATAGAGATAATGTGATAACACAAGTGTTATAATTAATGATTGCTCACATAACTGCTGACGGTAGTAATATACATAGAATGTGCTCTAGGCTCAAATGTGATGTCAGTGATCCCAGCTACTCACTACACCAGGGGCCTAGAGGTGGAGGGGGCACGCCAACACCAACGACTATATCAGCTGGATGCAAGTCCTTGGAGCCACATTCTGCTGAAATGTTTTGTGGTGCAGGGGACCCGCTGGCTCCCTGAGCTGCAATACATGCCAGTGGCCTATCAGAGACTGGTAGCTGACGTCGGCGTGCCCGTGACTGGTGACACATGGCATCGACATCATGCACCATGGCGAGGATGCTGAAGTCAACTGCAGCGACTGTAGAAGCGAACACCAGGCAGCGTAGGGGGAAGACGAGTAGTATTTCTTTTTATGTATTGGAGAACAGAACACATTATCCCAGGAAGGGGCACACTATCCCAGGAATAGTCTCAGTATGGGGGACATTATCCCAGGAAGGGGCACACTATCCCAGGAATGGTCCCAGTATGGGGGACATTATCCCAGGAAGGGGCATCCCTGATTACATTCCATCCTCTTTAGTTATGTATGGGACAGTCCCCTATTATGTTGCGTCCTCTGTTTTTATGTACATTATTGTCCCATTATTACAAAGTATTATGTCTTCTTATATATAGCACCGTTCTTTACATATTGCTTTCTTGTTATTTTTGTTACTCACAGCGCTCTCTCTTTACTACAGTGTCCTCTCTTGTTAGATATAACATGACTGCTGATGGTGCAGCATCTCACCAGTTAATCATACTTTGCTATCAGAAAAGTAGCTTTACCAACTTCCATCAGCAATCACTTCAGTTTTTATATAACAAGAGTGGATACTATAATAAAACAGGATGCTCTAAATAACGAGATTACGATATGTAAGGGATGGTGCTGTACATAAGAGGGCATCATGTAATAGGGGACAGTAATATTCATGTTGAGAGGAGACAAATATCTGTAGCTTGGTTGCCATAAACAGAGGGGCCCAAACATTTTTTTTGCACAGGGGCCCCAAGCTGTCAGTGTACACCCCGGCACTGACTGATTTGCACAAGCTCTCTTCTCTCCATCAAGTTGTGTGGCGCCATATTAGATCAGGGAGCTGCCCTCAATCTGTGCATGTCTACTGCACTCAGTTATATGTACCTGCCATATTGGAGTGGGGAATGCTCACACTCCTGCACAGGCTGTATAAGCTTGTAGATAATTTGAAGATTGCTCTGGTTTCTCAATAGTAAAATATAGACAGAATAAGCGGAATTACAGATATATCTAGCATATAAAAAAGATGGTATGGGAGTAATAAATAATAGTATAGGAAGAAGAGCCACCTTGTTTGAACAGGGACCTATGTGAACAAAGGGCAATGGCCACATAGCAGATGGAAACTGCAAATACATTGAATCTATCCAGTCTGTTTCTGGTATAAGAAGAAATGGGTGCCATTCGTGGCAGACTGCTAGTTAGTATCCAGATGGTTGTCTGTATCTCTCACCCATTATATGTATTATAATTTAGTGCCGTCTACCAAATTGACAGACACCCATCTATGGGTCTCATCCCTCCAGTGTGACAAAGGATGGGCCATGTATATATGGAGGATACTGGGTCGATACTCTGAAGCTTGCTCTCGTTTGCAGTGTCAGTTTTGTATAGTGCTGCTTTCTTTAGAGGATACTTTAAGTGATATAGATCTATATTTCTATGAGTGCAGAAATACTATTATATAAACCCACACAATGAAGGATTTCTTGCTATCAGACATTAGGTAGCATTCACACAGGCAGGGCTGTCACCAGGAATTTTGGAGCCCCATATTGGCAAAGTTTTTTGGCCCCCTTGAGACTTCGCCCAGGCTCCATCTCAGGCCCTCCTCCACCCCTTGAACCTTCCACAGTCCCCTGCCCAGTCTTGGAAAAACTCCACTTCTGCATCACGTCCTCACCAATCACACATTAGTAGTACCCATCCAACACCAGATCACATACAGCCATCGATTTTTTAAGCCCCACCACAAGGAAGACTCTTTTGATCGGGCCCTACTCTATTAAACATTTCTTAAAATATTCAATACTCTTTAGGTACATTTTTAAAAATGACTAATACCACATACAAGGAACAAATTCTGTCATACCATGGCTGGACCACATATTACCACAATATAATGACAAAATAATATTACATACAAGGGATAAATACCACCACACCATGACCAGACCACATAGTGACCAGATACTACAATACTGATCAATAATTTAAAAAAAAAAAAAAAAAAAAAAGCAAAAACACAATACTAATATTACCATAAGGGCCATTATACCAAAGAGCTCTGTATATACAGTAGTGTAAGTATACAGGTAATACAGGGATCACCAGTGACATTATACACAGTCCCACTGTCTAGTCTTGGAAAAACTCCACTTCTGCATCATGTCCTCACCATTCACACTTTTAGGGTATGTTTCCATGGTCCGGAAACATTCACTATTTGCTGTGGATTGGCTGCTGCGTACAGCTGCAGCATCCAAATGTTACAGCATATTGGAGGGGATTTTATGAAATCCCGTCTCCACTATGCGTGCAGGGCTGCATCCGGCGGCCCTGTGTATCTGGACATGCAGTGCGTCTTTCCAGACCGCAGCATGTCTATTTATCTTGAGGAGATGCTCCGTCTCCGCAAGATACAGTCATATGTTAAACTTTGGGCACCCCTATTAATGTTAACCTTTTTTCTTTATAACAATTTTGGTTTTTGTAACAGCTATTTCAGTTTCATATATCTAATAACTGATGGACTCAGTTATATTTCTGGATTCAAATGAGGTTTATTGTACTAACAGAAAATGTGCAATCTGCATTTAAACAAAATTTGACCGGTGCGAAAGTATGGGCACCCTTATCATTTTCTTGATTTGAACACTCCTAACTACTTTTTACTGACTTCCTGAAGCACTAAATTGGTTTTGTAACCTCATTGAGCTTTGAACTTCATAGCCAGGTGTATCAAATCATGAGAAAAGGTATTTAAGGTGGCCACTTGCAAGTAGTTCTCCTATTTGATTCTCCTATGAAGAGTGGCATCATGGGCTCCTCAAAACAACTCTCAAATGATCTGAAAACAACGATTATTCAACATAGCTTTTCAGGGGAAGGATACAAAAAGTTGTCTCAGAGATTTAACCTGTCAGTTTCCACTGTGAGGAACATAGTAAGGAAATGGAAGAACACAGGTACAGTTCTTATTAAGCCCAGAAGTGGCAGGCCAAGAAAAATATCAGAAAGGCAGAGAAGAAGAATGGCGAGAACAGACAAGGACAATCCACAGACCACCTCCAAAGACCTGCAGCATCATCTTGCTGCAGTTGGTGTCACTGTGCATCGGTCAACAATACAGCACACTTTGCACAAGGAGAAGCTGTATGGGAGAGTGATGTGAAAGAAGCCGTTTCTGCAAGCACGCCACAAACAGAGTCGCCTGAGGTATGCAAAAGCACATTTGGACAAGCCAGTTACATTTTGGAAGAAGGTCCTGTGGACTGATGAAACAAAGATTGAGTTGTTTGGTCATACAAAAAGGCGTTATGCATGGAGGCTAAAAAACACAGCATTCCAAGAAAAACACTTGCTACCCAAAGTAAAATTTGGTGGAGGTTCCATCATGCTTTGGGGCTGTGTGGCCAATGCCGGCACCGGGAATCTTGTTAAAGTTGAGGGTCACATGGATTCAACTCAGTATCAGCAGATTCTTGACAATAATGTGCAAGAATCAGTGACAAAGTTGAAGTTACGCAGGGGATGGATATTTCAGCAAGACAATGATCCAAAACACCGCTCCAAATCTACTCAGGCATTCATGCAGAGGAACAATTACAATATTCTGGAATGGCCATCCCAGTCCCCAGACCTGAATATCATTGAACATCTGTGGGATGATTTGAAGCGGGCTGTCCATGCTCGGCGACCATCAAACTTAACTGGAATTGTTTTGTAAACAGGAATGGTCACAAATACCTTCATCCAGGATCTCAATAATAGCTACAGGAAGCGACTAGAGGCTGTTATTTTGCAAAAGGAGGATCTACGAAATATTAATGTCACTTTTATGTTGAGGTGCCCATACTTTTGCACCGGTCAAATTTTGCTAAAATGCAGATTGCACATTTTCTGTACAATAAACCTCATTTGAATCCAGAAATATAACTGAGTCTATCAGTTATTAGATATATGAAACTGAAATAGCTGTTGCAAAAACCAAAATTGTTATAAAGAAAAAAGGTTAACATTAATAGGGGTGCCCAAACTTTAACATATGACTGTAAATAACCCTGTCTATGGATGCGATGCGGTGATTCTGCATATGTTCAATGAACACATGCGGTATCAAGTCGCATACAAAGGGGGGCAGCGCTTTGGGCAGAGCAGGTTTCCGCTTTGCCCAAAATGCTGCCAGTATGCCCCGTGGAGACATACCTTATAACAGTTACCATCTAACGCCATATCACATTCATAGCCAGCAGCTTTTGTTTTGGCCAAAAGATTTTTTTAAGCCGCCACCACAAACAGCAAGGTAAACTGTTTTGGCCGGACCCTACTCTAAACTATTAAACATTTCTTAAAATACCTAATACTGTTTTTAGGTACGTTTTATTTATTTTTCTGTAAGTATGTGTCAAACATTTTTTAAAATTACTAATAATACCACATGCAAAGGACAAATACCATCACACTATGACTAAACCACGTAGTGACCGAATAATACCACATAGATTAACAAATACTGTATTACAATAGCCGAACCACATACAGTGCCTTGCGAAAGTATTCGGCCCCCTGGAACTTTTCAACCTTTTCCCACATATCATGCTTCAAAACATAAAGATACCAAATGTAAATTTTTGGTGAAGAATCAACAGCAAGTGGGGCACAATTGTGAAGCTGAACGAAAGTTATTGGTTATTTTAATTTTTTGTTAAGATTCAGAAACTGAAAAGTGGGGCGTGCAATATTATTCGGCCCCTTTAACTTAATACATTGTTGCGCCACCTTTTGCTGCGATTACAGCTGCAAGTTGCTTGGGGTATGTCTGTATCAGTTTTGGTACATCGAGAGACTGAAATTCTTGCCCATTCTTCCTTGGCAAACAGCTCGCGCTCAGTGAGCTTTGATGGAGATCATTTGTGAACAGTAGTTTTCAGCTCTTTCCATAGATTCTCAATTGTTTTCAGGTCTCGACTTTGACTTGGCCATTCTACCACCTGGATACGTTTATTTGTAAACCTTTCCATTGTAGATTTTGCTTCATGTTTGGGATCATTGTCTTGTTGGAAGACAAATCTCCGTCACAGTCTCAGGTCTTTTCAGACTCCCAACAGGTTTTCTTCAAGAATGGTCCTGTATTTGGCTCCATCCATCTTACCATCAAATTTAACCATCTTCCCTGTCCCTGCTGAAGAAAAGCAGGCCCAAACCATGATGCTGCCACCACCATGTTTGACAGTGAGGATGGTGTGTTCATGGTGATGAGCTGTGTTGCCTTTATGCCAAAATGTTCAATTTTGGTTTCATCTGACCAGAGCACCTTCTTCCACATGTTTGGTGTGTCTCCCAGGTGGCTTGTTGCAAACTTTAAATGACACTTTTTATGGATATCTTTGAGAAATGGCTCTCTTCTTGCCACTCCATAAAGGCTAGATTTGTGCAGTGTATGACTGATTGTTGTCCTATGGACAGACTGTCCAACCTCCGCTGTAGATCTCTGCAGTTCACCCAGAGTGATCATGAGCCTCTTGGCTGCATCTCTGATCAGTCTTCTCCTTGTTTGAGATGAAAGTTTAGAGGGATGGCCGGGTCTTGGTAGATTTGCAGTGGTATGATACTCCTTCCATTTCAATATGATCGCTTGCACAGTGCTCCTTGGGATGTTTAACGTTTTGGAAATCATTTTGTATCCAAATCCAGCTTTAAACTTCTCCACAATAGTATCACGGACCTGCCTGTTGTGTTTCTTGGTCTTCATGATGCTCTCTGTGCTTCAAACAGAACCCTGAGACTATCACAGAGCAGGTGCATTTATACGGAGACTTGTTTACACACAGGTGGATTATATTTATCATCATTAATCATTTTAGGAGAACATTGGATCATTCAGGGATCCACAATGAACTTCTGGAGTGAGTTTGCTGCACTGAAAGTAAAGGGGCCTAATAATATTGCACACCCCACTTTTCAGTTTTTGAAATTCCCCAAAAATTTAAAATAACCAATAAATTTCATTCAATTTCACCATTGTGTCCCACTTGTTGTTGATTCTTCACCAAAAATGTATATTTGGTATCTTTATGTTTTAAGCATGATATGTGGGAAAAGTTCCAGGGGGCTGAATACTTTCACAAGGCACTGTAATGTCCAAATAATATTACATACAAGAGATAAATACCGCCACACCATGACCAGACCACAGTGACCGAATACTACAAAACTGATCATTAATTAAAAAAAAAAAAAAAAAAAAAAAAAAAAGCACAATACTAATATTACCATTATACACAGGAACTCTATACATAGTATGCAGTGTATAGTGTAAGTGTACAGTTAATACAGGGATCACTAGTGACATTATGCACAGGGGCTCTGTATATAGTATACAGTGTACAAGTAATACAGTGATCACCAGTGACATTATACACAGGAGCTCTGTATATAGTGTCGGTGTGCAGGTAATAGTGATCAGCAGTGACATTATAAACAGGAGCTCTGTATATTGTATGCAATACACTGACTCATCAGTGAAATTTGTTTTTGAAGTCCTTCAACTTCTCTTTTTCTTCTTTATCCAGTGCAGACTGACATCACTTCTTCAAGCCAGGACTCGTCTCTGCAGAAAATAAGCACACAGTGCTCAATAGCTGATCATTTCCATAGCACATTCCCCAACTTCTACACTACGCCAGATGAAAAAAGTAAAATCAACAGTGTCGCACTGCACAGTTCCATAACATCCCACACTGAAAACAGGATCCTCAAAAATAAAATACATCGCAACATTAATAATATCCCTTAATTAGCCCCTACAGTAATACTCTCCCACATCCTGGGCCCCACATGCTCTACAATCCCAGCCCCCATATGGCAGCTTTCAGTAGAATAAAAGCTTCTTTTTACCTGGCCGCGGTCCAGCAGCATCCTCTTCCTCATTCATTTGATGCGCCAGTGCATGACAATGACATAACATGCTGACATCAGCTGCCGGCCTCTGATTGACTGGCAGCTTTAAACTATTGCCGTGCAGAAAGCTATAGCTGTGCATAGATTTTAACTTATTGTGTGTCCTCGGACATGCGTTCCGTTACTGACCTGGCCGAATCCTGCCCCTGGAGCCCAGTAAGAAGAAGTACACCGCCCCCCTCTTTGCTTCTGCTCACCATACCCCATACACTAGTAAGGGCAGTAATGCTCTTATGGTGGCTTTGCACACAGGCACAGGTTTCTTGTGGAATAATGTGACATTTTTTCCACAGGTTGTACAGGACCAAAAAAGCAAAACCATAAGCATAAATCCCTAGCCTTATCCAGGGGCTGACTACACAATATATACCCTGGCTACTCAGGCACGGCTGAGCTAGTCTCAGTTCGGTCAAACAAAACAGCTATTGTCCACAGTAACCAGTGATACTTGCAGTTTGGTGCACACAGCCTGTGCAGTCTCTCTTCAGCTCCACTATCACCCACTCTGGTCAGCTTTTCCCAAGCAGATGGACTAATGTGAGTACCTAGCCCGATTATATGCAGAGCAGCCAGGTGCTAATAATCAGAGCCTGCAGAGTTTGGGTTTAACCCTGTCCTATCTGGCTGTGCTACAATACTCACTGTAAGTGAATATGGATCTATATCAGTCTTTATTCATATGGTTACATTATTCTTAGCTGCCTGTAAAACCTCACAATGCACTAAGCTGATACAGAAAAGCATAATATACACCTTAGCTGTAAAGCCAAAAAAACTGGTCAATATAGGATATGGTGATAATAATGTAAACAGTATTGATCAAGCAGTTGGTGTGCGGTAATCAAGAACAAGATGAAAAGCAGGTGCACATCCAGATTAAACAATAGTGTTACTATATGTATTTCTATGCAGCAGCTGCTCCGCTCCTGTGTGTCGGCGGCAGCGCCTGGTGTTGATGCGAGAGACTCGTGCGAGTTTCTCGCATCACACACAGTAGTGTTACCCTGGCCTAATAGTTATAGTTTATACTCAGCACATCCTTATTATAGGGGTTTTCCACCCAGTGAAAATGTTTAGTCACCAGTGCTGATTACTAAAAGAATGCAATCTTCAGATTGGACTTTATTAGGTGGTTCAAGCACTTGTCACACTTCAGTCTTTTGACGTCAGTCGGAATCCGCCCTTTTTTGAAAAAAACGGATCATTTTTAGTGGAATCCGTTTTTTTTCTCATAGACTTGCATTAAGGACGGATTGCAACGGATGGATCCATTGCATCCGTCATTTGACAGTTCCTTCGAAATTTCAGCATCCGTCGTCTGGATACAACGGACATAGTAACGTTTTTTGTCTGCGTTGAAAAGACGGATGGTGACGGATCCGTCGCAGTCCGTTGTCTGCTATAATGGATGCCTATGGGCGGCGGATCCGTCGCCGTCCGTCACATGACGGAATCAAGTGATGGATTCCGTTTTTTAAACTGAGCATGCCCACAAGATTTTTCATTCATTTAATTTAACTCCAAAAGCCGTTCTGGCACAGCAAAATTGTCTCTCTCTCTCCTCCTTTAAATTCCAAAATCTGCAACGTCGACGGATCCATCATAAAACAGATCCGGTGCTTCAGTTTTTAGCCAATCTTCACTGGATCCGTTTTTTCACACTTTGAAGGATTTTGACTGACGCCAAAAGACTGAAGTGTGAAAGAGGCCTTAAAGGGGTTGTCTAAATCCCCAAGTCTGCATTTACTCTTTGTCACTCTATATGACCGCAGACTTGTGAATCCTCACACTGTACACACTGCACACTGTGTGGAGTCTTTGGTGTCAGAGCTGGGAATGACGGTCAGTTGGTCTCGTGACTGCGAGTAGTTAATATGCATACACCCGGCCCAGGTACAGACTGGGACTGAAATTCAGCCCTGGCATTTGAAATCATACAGGCCCATGCTGTTCATATCCCCAAGCACCAGATGAAATATATTACTAATATTCCCCTGGATGGAGCAAAGCAAGAATTACAACATGACCAATATTTCTAATGATACCCGTGGCCTGCTGGGATAAGCGATGGAGTCGGCGACTTTGTGCTCCGTCACAACTCTTAACAGTATGGATGTCTTGAGAACACCAATTCTGTTTACAACGTAGCAGGCAATGTGGCCCATGACCAGACAGGTCCTTCTGCTATTTGCTAGAATTTAACCGTTAGTGTAGTTACTGTCTCAAATGGGTACACCTTGTCGTGGTGGGACAGCTTTATACTTTTTTGATCAAAATAGTGTTTACTAAGTACCCTATGTTATTTAATGCACTTGCTTTTTTACTTATTTTTATTAGGGTATATGCATACATTGTTTTTTTCCTTTGGTTTTGCTTGCTTTTATGGCCAATGTGAACATGCTTTTACATCATGCATGTCATTCAATTCTACTTCAGTTCAGTTTTTTTGTTTTTTCTTCAGCATTTTTGTATTCAGTACAAATAGGGTGTGGCCTCCATTCTACTGAGCTGTGTAGTTTATTTAGTCCCTCTGAAGCTGGGTGTCCGTTTGGGACCCAGAGACTCTGCTACTATTCACACTAGGTAGGTTTTAACCGTTAGTGTAGTTACTGTCTCAAATGGGTACACCTTGTCGTGGTGGGACAGCTTTATACTTTTTTGATCAAAATAGTGTTTACTAAGTACCCTATGTTATTTAATGCACTTGCTTTTTTACTTATTTTTATTAGGGTATATGCATACATTGTTTTTTTCCTTTGGTTTTGCTTGCTTTTATGGCCAATGTGAACATGCTTTTACATCATGCATGTCATTCAATTCTACTTCAGTTCAGTTTTTTTGTTTTTTCTTCAGCATTTTTGTATTCAGTACAAATAGGGTGTGGCCTCCATTCTACTGAGCTGTGTAGTTTATTTAGTCCCTCTGAAGCTGGGTGTCCGTTTGGGACCCAGAGACTCTGCTACTATTCACACTAGGTAGGTTTTAACCGTTAGTGTAGTTACTGTCTCAAATGGGTACACCTTGTCGTGGTGGGACAGCTTTATACTTTTTTGATCAAAATAGTGTTTACTAAGTACCCTATGTTATTTAATGCACTTGCTTTTTTACTTATTTTTATTAGGGTATATGCATACATTGTTTTTTTCCTTTGGTTTTGCTTGCTTTTATGGCCAATGTGAACATGCTTTTACATCATGCATGTCATTCAATTCTACTTCAGTTCAGTTTTTTTTTTTTTTTTTTTTTTTTTTGTTTTTTGTTTTTTGTTTATTTGCTAGAATTGCCAGATGGCCAGACCAGCGCTAACCCGGCCACATTCACACTTGCAATATACTTACTAGTGACATATAGCGTGAATGCAGACTCGTGGATTTAGACTAGATAACCCCTTTGAGAAAAATGGATGAGAATCTGGTTGGTAAAAGCATACTTACAGTCATGTGTCAACTGCTTGAGCTCCCAGTAAAGCTGAATCCAAACATTAATCTACTCAAGTCTCAGAATGATTATTTATCCTGCAGAGGGGTGATCAGTATTCCCTGACTAGACAACACATCTAACTTGGGCTCTGTTACATGGACTAGATGGATGACTGTGATTATTCGTCCTTTAGGATGATCCCCAAGATCAGACAATGGAGCAGGTGGAGGCGTTGATCTGCTCCTATCATCAAAATGTACCTTTCAGGTTATCCCTCAAGTACCCTCACTTGTCTTTACGTCTTTTGAGGTCAATGCCGTCAGACTCTACACCCCCTTCTCCATGCGAGTGGCGGTGGTATATCGTCCTCCCGGCCCCTCCCATCAGTTCCTGGATCATTTTGCCACTTGGCTTCCACATTTTCTCTCCTGTGACATCCCTACCCGCATAATGGGAGATTTCAACATCCCCATTGCTCTTCCACTCTCCCCATCTGCTACTCACCTTTTATCTCTAACCTCCTCATTTGGCATTTTGCAGCTTACTAATTCTCCCTCGACTTGGTCTTCTCTCAGCTTTGTGCAGTGGATGATTTTGCAAACTCCCCTCTCCCGCTCTCTGACCACAACCTTCTTTCATTCTCTATCAAGAACCGCCAGGCTGCTCAGGTCACCCCCACTGTCCATATTTATAGAAACATACAGGCCATTAACACCCAGAAACTTATGAAGAACTTGCAGTCTTCATTGGCCCCTATCTCCTCCCTCTCATGTCCTGATTCTGCATTGAAGCATTACAATGAAACACTTCAAAGTGCCCTGGATGAATTTGCTCCTCCTATACCTACAACACCACAACACAGACGGCGACAACCCTGGCACACCCTGCAAGCATGTTTCCTGCAGCGGTGCTCCAGGTGCGCCGAAAGTCTGTGGAGAAAATCCAACCTACCCGAAGATTTCATCCATTATAAGTTTATGCTTCGAACATACAACACTGCCCTTCACCTCTCAAAACAAACCTACTTCAACACCCTCATCACTTCACTGTCCAATAACCCTAAACGTCTCTTTGACACTTTTCATTCTCTACTCAACCCAAGAGTACAGGCCCCAACCACAGAGCTTCGAGCTGACGATCTGGCCAATTACTTCAAAGAAGAAATTGACCAGATCCGACAGAAAATTATCTCCCAATCACCTCATACCATGCACTGTCCTCCCTCTCCCACTGCATCTAGCTCACTCTCTGATTTTTAACCAGTCACAGAAGAAGAAGTAAGCAGGCTCCTTGCATCTTCTCGCCCAACCACTTGCACCAGTGACCCATTTCCGTCACATCTACTCCAGCCCCTTTCCCCTGCTGCCACCCCTCACCTAACTAAAATATTTAACCTCTCTCTCTCTTCTGGTATCTTTCCCTCCTCATTTAAGCATGCCATCATACATCCACTAGTTAAAAAACCATCCCTCGACCAAAACTGTGCCGCTAACTATAGACCTGTTTCTAATCTTCCCTTCATCTCTAAACTCCTGGAACGCCTGGTCCACTCTCGTCTTATCCGCTATGTCTCAGAAAACTCTCTTCTCGACCCTCTCCAATCCGGTTTCCGCTCTTTACACTCTACTGAAACTGCCCTCACTAAAGTCTCTAATGATCTACTAACAGCTAAATCAAAGGGTCATTACTCCATGCTAATTCTCTTGGATCTCTCTGCAGCATTCGACTCTGTGGATCATCAGCTTCTCCTCACTATGCTCCGTTCCATTGGCCTCAAGGACACCGTTCTCTCCTGGTTCTCCTCCTATCTCTCTGACCACTCCTTTACTGTATCTTTTGCTGGCTCCTCCTCCTCTCATCTTCCCCTTACTGTTGGGGTTCCTCAAGGATCAGTCCTAGGCCCCCTCCTCTTCTCTTTGTATACTGCCCCTATTGGTCAAACAATCAGTAGATTTGGTTTCTAGTACCATCTCTATGCTGACGACACCCAATTATACGCTTCTTCTCCTGACATCATGCCAGCCTTTCTAGAAAACACTGGCAATTGTCTAAACGCTGTGTCTAACATCATGTCCTCACTATATCTGAAACTGAACCTGTCAAAGACTGAACTCCTTGTGTTTCCTCCCGCTACTAATGTACCTATACCCGACATTGCCATTTCCGTGTGTGATTCTACTATTACTCCCCAGCAACATGCCCGCTGTCTTGGGGTCATACTTGACTCTGAGCTTTCCTTTGTCCCCCACATCCGATCACTGGCTCTCTCTTGTTATCTGCACCTCAAAAACATTTCTAGAATTCGACCTTTTCTTTCTTTTGACTCTGCAAAAACTCTGACTGTTTCTCTTATTCATTCTCGTCTCGACTATTGTAACTCCCTTCTAATCGGTCTCCCTCTTACCAAACTCTCCCCCCTCCAATCTGTCTTGAATGTTGCTGCCAGGATCATATTCCTCGCCAATCGTTACACCGATGCCTCTACCTTGTGCCAGTCATTAAACTGGCTACCCATTCACTCCAGAATCCAGTTCAAACTTATTACCCTCACCCACAAAGCTCTTCATGGCTCAGCATCACCCTACATCTCCTCCCTTGTTTCAGTATACCATCCTACCCACGCCCTCCGTTCTGCTGATGACCTGAGGTTAGCATCCTCAATAATCAGAACCTCCTACTCCCGTCTTCAAGACTATACACGTGCTGCGACAATTCTTTGGAATGCACTTCCCAGGTCAAGATGATTAGTCCCCAATCCCCACAATTTTAAGCGTGCCCTGAAAACTCATTTATTCAGACTGGCCTACCGCCTCAACACATTAACCTAATCTATCCCTATGTGGCACAGCCAAAAGTTTTTTACCATAACCAGGTTCCCCGCATCATTTTTCCACATGCTTTATGCATCCATTAGCCCTCTGCATCTGAACTGTTACACACTTAACATTATGGCTGGTCCATATGTGGCGCCCCTGAGGCTTCAGTCGCCACAGAGGTACTGCACCTTCTCCTAAGGTGTTGTGCCCCACCATCCAGGTAGGGTGGGAACTCCCTTCCACTTTCCCACACCTGCACCCCACACACAGGATAGCTCAGCAGGGACCCATCCATGCTTTATGCTGGAAAGGACATAGGGTGCCTTTTGTGGTTCCTGGCTTTGTAACACGAGAGGTGGGTGGAGTTAGATATAAAAGAGAGGGAAGGTGTAGGATTTCAGGTCAGTCCGCAGAAGAAAGCAGGCAGAGTAGGAGAGAACAGCCACTCGGTGAAGAGTGGGGATCCCTGGAAGAAGGGATGGAGAAAGGAGTGCTGCAGCTGCCCCAGTGAACTGGGCCAGTTGGCACGGGAAGGAAGAGAAGGAGAAAGAGATGTAGACTGGAGACTACAGATTCCATAAGAGAGATAGAACAGATCGGAACGAAGGAGAATAGAAGGATGGTGGGAAGCAGGTTGAGAAAGAGAGAACCCTTCCAGTCCAGAGCGCAAAGGTCGGAGCCCGGTCCCCGAGGTTGATTGGATCTTTATGTCTGGCAACAGACACTGGAGGAGTAGTGAGCCACCAACGCCTTACTCCCACCATAGACTTGGGACACAACAGCACTTGGATAGTGAGCCGGGACGCAGAGAGGAGTCCCCGAAGCAGGCTACAGCTGTCTGTCATACAAGTAAAGACTAGGAACACCTTGAGAGAGGCATTCCAGGGTAACTAAGTACTGGAGTGCTTCGCACCTAAAGGCGCAGTGGAGGAGTCGTTCAGTAAGGTACATATTGGCGGAGTGTGGAGAGGAGAATCCTATTCTGCCTGGAGGTTGGCTGGGGCCCTGACCTGAAGAACACAGTGCGGAGGCAGGCAGTTGTGTGAACTGCAAAAACTGAGTAAAGCTTTGGAACCGCATACTCTGGTGTCCTCCAGTTATTCCAGCACCGCTACACCTGGGTACCAGCATCTATACTATTCTGTGCCTCTCCTCATCCATTGCACCTACACTGCCCTGGGATTACAGCTCCACCTGTGGGGAGCTACACCATCATTGCTACATCACACCATCAGTCCCAGTGGATCTGCACGCAGCGTTGGCTTAACATCTTGCTTGCCAAACACGACAGGTGGCGTCACGAACTATTCCAATAAACTTTAACATCATTAACATCACTGCCATTGATATTGGGCGCCCAGGGCCACGGACCGGGTCACCGCTGCTGTGACACATTCCCCCTGACACCAGCCCGGTACCGAGTACCCCGCTGTCCTGGGTGTGAGGGGCGACCCACATACAATCAGGGTAACTGTTACCACCCACCTTTCGTGTCTCCCCTTTTTTCCTCATAGATTGTAAGCTTGCGAGCAGGGCCCTCATTCCTCTTGGTATCTGTTATTATGATCTATGTGATTATTGTTATGCTGTAATGTATATTGTCTGTACAAGTCCCCTCTGAAATGTAAAATGCTGTGGAATATGTCGGCGCTATAGAAATAAAATGTATTATTATTATTATTATTATTATCTTTTTTCACCTTTGATCAGAAGCCTGTCTAACTGAAATATTATTGTGAAACAAGCATTCTTAAAAGGGGTTGTCAAGATTTATCACAGTGTGTCACTCTATATAACTGCAGATTTGGGAATCCTCCCAGCAGGTGCAGCTGTCAGGATTTTACGGTGCTGAGACCAAGCGGCCATATGCGATACGCATATATCAGGCCACATTGTGAGACACATCTGGCCTCGTTCAATACAAGTACTGTATATTGAGTGAGGTTATGCAGACTGGTCAGAATATGGCTGTCCGCATGCATACCGCATATTAACAGTCACGTGAACGCCTGTTCCCGCCGGCGATGGAGAATCCTCACAGCTTGTCTAGTCATATAGAGTGCAGACTTTGCCATAAGCCTGGACAACCCCGTTATGGGTATGTGCACATGGTCAGTAATTAGCAGCACTTTGGACACAGCAGATGTCCGCTGCATCCAAAGCGCTGCCGGCTATTGAACGCAGGTGATTCCGCCTGTGTCCAATACGTTGTACTGGTGAAATTTATCTTGCGGAGACTCGTGTCTACGCAAGATAAATAGACGTGCTGCGGTCTGGAGAGACATGTGCGTCTCTGCAGGCGTCTACGGACATATAGTGAACATGGGATTTCTTGAAATCCCATCCACTATGCTTTAACATCTGGATGCTGCGGCTGTACACAGCGTCCAAGCCGCAGTGTTTACTGATAGTGTGCACATACCCTAAAAAATAATTGTTCATAACTACCCTTCAGTATACAAGCAGTATTACTGGTTCACACTATCCTCACGCGGCTCCATCACATACAGCATCCAAAAAAAGATTGGTGATCTTTGCAGGGGCTTATTGTGATATGCAATAAATATATGTATATACCAATGGCGCTCAAGCGTACACCCACAGAACACAAAGCAGCAAGTAATAAGACAACACACCACTCAAGTTGTCTCCATAATATAATAATAATAAATAAACCTGATAGAAACTTGCGCTAATTAAATGTGTCTTGGTTAAATAAAGATATCTTATGAAGAAATCTATTACCTTTACTGAAGCTAAAAACTGGCGAGGCAGGGAAAAGGGTCTTCAGAATGCAGGGTGGATTTCCAGGTCCTTTCCCAATAATACTCCCCGACACAGGTATATAGTTACTGGAGCTAAAGGGTGCTACCTCCTAGCATGCCGCCGTCCCGGCCGGTGACTGGCGCGCAGCTGGAGGTGTATATCGGCAGGCTGTAAGAGTACCAGCCGCCGCTTGCAAAAGCAGGCCTGCAAGGTCCAAAAAAGCTGAAGGACCTTGCGTGACGTCACAGTCACGTGATAGATCACGTGACAGGCAAGAAAGCCCTATGGGGCGCTGATGGGGCCAGAAAGCAATGGCAAATCCTACGCGTTGCGGAATTCACTGATTCCTTCTTCAGGGATGGCCCCCTAGAGCAAGAGGAACCCTTATATAGCCTCCAGTATATAGCAATGGAGCATTATACTATGCATTAAAAGCAAATAGCTCAATCTCGCTATTTAAACCGTTTGGGATCAGAGTATTCAATTCAAATATCCATTTACTTTCCACCCTGGACATCTGATGGATAAAATTACCTTTCCTGATACTTCTTTTAACTATTTGAATCCCAGTCACTTTAGTGTCCCTTAGGGAGCTCCCATGATGTGTAAGATAATGATTAGAGAGGGGGTGACCTGTGAATTTCTTACAAATATTCCGTAAATGTTCCCCAATTCTGACATTTAAGGGACGTATCGTTCGACCTATATATAATTTATCACATGGACATGTGATACAATATATCACCCCCTTCGTGTCACAGGTGATAAAATCACGAATCTGAATCTCCATGGATTTATTTATAATAGAGAATTGTTTCTTACTGCCTAATTTTCTGCAAGATACACATTTTTTGCAGGGAAAAAAACCTTTTAATTGCTGTTGTGAATGAGAATTGGGGCCTTTTTTAGATATTGAAATAGAAGGGGCTACCAGGTTACCTAAATTATTTGCCCTTCTAAAGACAAACCTAGGGCGGGCTGGTAGAAATTCCCCTATGATTTTATCATTCTTCAAAATACCCCAGTGTTTATTTACAATTTTTCTGAGAATTTGACTATTTGAATTATACTGGGTGATGATAGGAATCTCGTCTATACTAATATTTTCTTTATTTTTTATTTTATGTCTGAGGAATTGTTCCCTTGGTATATGTCCAATATATTCCCTGGTTGCTAGCAGGGATTGGGTATCATAACCTTTTTGACAAAATTTTTTGATTAGAGTTTCAGCCTGTTTCAGTTTTTTAGTCCTGTGACTTGGAACAATTTCTATGAGCCCGTATGAATTGGCTCTTTGGAATATTAAGAAGCTAACTTGGGAGATGACAGCTTTCTAGCGAAATATAATTGTTTGAATCAGTGGGTTTGTGAAATAATTGTGTCTGAATGGTGTTGTCCTCAATAAAGATTTTTAAGTCTAAAAAGTTAATCTCCGTAAGACTAGAAGTTGCGGTAAATTTTAAAAAATAACAATTTTTATTCAATTCATCAATAAAATCTGTTAAAAGAGTAGGCCCACCAGACCAAATAAAAATAATATCATCTATGAAGCGGTGCCAGAGTACCAGATTCGCGCGCAGCCTGCCCTCGGGATAGATGGTTTCATGTTCCCACTTGCCAACATACAAATTTGCATAACTGGGCGCGAATCTGGTACCCATAGCGGTCCCCCACTTCTGGGAGTAGTAGTTCGCTCCATAGTAAAAATAGTTGTGGGTGAGTATAAAATAAATACAATCGACAATAAAAGCAATTTGGTCGCTGGGAAAGCTTTTAGCCTCTGACATAAAGAATTCCGCAGATTTGCAACCCTTTTCATGTTCAATAACTGTGTAAAGGGAAGTTATATCTAAAGTCCCTAAGATGAAATGATCTTTCCATTCTATAGTATTTAAAACCTGTAAAACATGAGTAGTGTCCTTCAAATAGGCTGGAAGGGCAGGGACTAATTGCTGTAAATGATAGTCCACAAACTTAGAAAGATTAGCCGTCAGGCCGCCAATAGCCGATATTATTGGTCGGCCCGGGGGTTTGATCAAACTCTTATGTATCTTTGGGATGTAATAAAAATATGGTATCCTAGGGTGAGGGGATGTAGGGGCGGGAAATTTACCAAAAAAAAGAATAAACAACAAATACCAGAGGATCAAGTGAGCCATTCAGAACAAAAAATTTTTAATCTTAGTGACTAAAGTTTAAAGGATAATGAGAAAAGATTACTGAGTAAAGGCCTCAAATTTGCACCCAGTGTGGGTTTTAACAAGTTCCAGGCGTTTATTGGTATCAAAACTTTTATGAGGAGATTAGCCATAAAAAAATTCTATATGAAAAAAAGAGTGACTTCTAGCGACGTCACAAATCCGTTTGAAATTATAGACCCTTATCAGCATACCGGTCTAAAGAAGAAATCCAATTTCAATCCGACTCAAGAATACTCAGAAGCCTTTGAGGCATTTCAGAATAACGTGATACAGGATATTAGGAGTATATCTGATAAAAGATGCAGAAAATTTAAATATAATTTATCTAGCAGTGAACGTTCAGCTATTAAACGGCTTCAGACAAATCATGCAATTACACTAAGACCGGCTGACAAAGGGGGCAGCATAGTAATTTTGAACACTTCTGACTATGAGGAAGAGTCTTTGAGGATACTATCGGATTCACGTACCTATGAATTATTGGACAGTGACCCTTCAGAAAGGTACCTTGCAGAAATGCAGGTCCTCATCAAATGTGGTTTCGATAAGGCGTACATTAAGAAAGAGGAATTTGACTTTATCAACACCACTCACCCTGGCGACCCAGCGACCAAATTGCTTTTATTGTCGATTGTATTTATTTTATACTCACCCACAACTATTTTTACTATGGAGCGAACTACTACTCCCAGAAGTGGGGGACCGCTTTGGGTACCAGATTCGCGCCCAGTTATGCAAATTTGTATGTTGGCAAGTGGGAACATGAAACCATCTTTCCCGAGGGCAGGCTGCGCGCGAATCTGGTACTCTGGCACCGCTTCATAGATGATATTATTTTTATTTGGTCTGGTGGGCCTACTAAAATTGTAAATAAACACTGGGGTATTTTGAAGAATGATAAAATCATAGGGGAAGTTCTACCAGACCGCCCTAGGTTTGTCTTTAGAAGGGCAAATAATTTAGGTAACCTGGTAGCCCCTTCTATTTCAATATCTAAAAAAGGCCCCAATTCTCATTCACAACAGCAATTAAAAGGTTTTTTTCCCTGCAAAAAATGTGTATCTTGCAGAAAATTAGGCAGTAAGAAACAATTCTCTATTATAAATAAATCCATGGAGATTCAGATTCGTGATTTTATCACCTGTGACACGAAGGGGGTGATATATTGTATCACATGTCCATGTGATAAATTATATATAGGTCGAACGATACGTCCCTTAAATGTCAGAATTGGGGAACATTTACGGAATATTTGTAAGAAATTCACAGGTCACCCCCTCTCTAATCATTATCTTACACATCATGGGAGCTCCCTAAGGGACACTAAAGTGACTGGGATTCAAATAGTTAAAAGAAGTATCAGGAAAGGTAATTTTATCCATCAGATGTCCAGGGTGGAAAGTAAATGGATATTTGAATTGAATACTCTGATCCCAAACGGTTTAAATAGTGAGATTGAGCTATTTGCTTTTAATGCATAGTATAATGCTCCATTGCTATATACTGGAGGCTATATAAGGGTTCCTCTTGCTCTAGGGGGCCATCCCTGAAGAAGGAATCAGTGAATTCCGCAACGCGTAGGATTTGCCATTGCTTTCTGGCCCCATCAGCGCCCCATAGGGCTTTCTTGCCTGTCACGTGATCTATCACGTGACTGTGACGTCACGCAAGGTCCTTCAGCTTTTTTTGGACCTTGCAGGCCTGCTTTTGCAAGCGGCGGCTGGTACTCTTACAGCCTGCCGATATACACCTCCAGCTGCGCGCCAGTCACCGGCCGGGACGGCGGCATGCTAGGAGGTAGCACCCTTTAGCTCCAGTAACTATATACCTGTGTCGGGGAGTATTATTGGGGAAGGACCTGGAAATCCACCCTGCATTCTGAAGACCCTTTTCCCTGCCTCGCCAGTTTTTAGCTTCAGTAAAGGTAATAGATTTCTTCATAAGATATCTTTATTTAACCAAGACACGCTTATTGTGATATGACCTCTGGAAAATCAGTCCCTATAGAAATCATAGCATCTCTTTGACCAATAAGCTCCTGGTGCAAAACTTGCTGGAGGACTGGCCACTTTAAGAAGGGGAAAATCTAATTATGATAACTCATATCCCCAGTCCCAGTAGGCAGCCTGCAGCCAGTTCTGGACCAGGGAAGGGAAAAGGCAAGAGAATCAGAACATATTTTCATGTAGGCCGGGGTCACACTTGCGAGAAACTCACACGAGACTCGCACCTCAATACCCGGCACTGCTCTGGACGGGAGTGTGCAGCTGCATGTTTTTCTATGCAGCTGAACGCTCCGGTCTGAACCTCCGGTGTCAGTGCCTAGTATTGAGGTGCCAGTCTCGTGCGAGTTTCTCACAAGTATGACCCCGGCTGTATACTTGTTTCAGGGCTGGAAACACTCACCCAGACCCGAACTTAAATGGAAGCAGGCAGCAGCCGAGATCAAGCATGCAGGTAGGAGCTCCAGCTGTCCCTGATACGTCCTGGTGCTGCACTGCAGGGCTCGACTAACAGCAGGGTTGTAGTTAGAACATATGGGCTCCTTCCAGATCCTGACTACAGCCCATACATTCTAGCTGTCTTAGTATGGAATGCACTAGAGCAGGGGTGGGTAACCCGTTTCTTGGTGGGGGAAATTTCTACCATCATTCAGGGGCCACACAAAAATGACCACCTTGAAAATTACCCCGGTATAGTTAGTCAAACAATCAATTACGGTAACTCACCCTTAATGTGACGGCTGGAGCTGCTTCTCTTTGGTGTATTTGTAATGTTAGGTGGTATTGATCATGTTGCTTCTCACAGCTGCTTTTCCAGGTTTGTGACGGCCGGGAGCGCAGTCAACTTTTTGTCATAATAAGTTTTGTAAATCATGGGAGACGCCGAGACTACTGTATATACATCACATAGGTAACACTGAGACAGCTGTATATACATCACATAGGAAACACTGTGACAGCTGTCTATACATCACATAGGAGATGCTGGGACTGCTGTATATACATCATATAGAAGATGCTGAGACTGCTGTATATATCACATAGGAGACTCTGAGACAGCTGTACATGCATCACATAGGAGACGATGGGACTGCTGTATATACATCACATAGGAGACGCTGGGACTGCTGTACATACATAACATAGGAAACATTGAGACTGCTGCATCACAGGAACCTCTGGGGTCATATAAATTACAGGAGGGACTGGGGGCATAGATGTCACAGGAGAGGCTGGGACATATTCATCACTGGGGAGGCTGGGGGGAATAGACATCACTGAGGGGCTATATACATCACTAGGAAGCACCGTCAGCCCTGGGGGTATATATGTCCCTGGGGAGAATATACATCACTGGTGGGGGCTACATACATCACAGATGGGGGGATATACAGCACTGGGGGGATATACAGCACTTCTGGGGTAAATGCAACACTGGTGAATATACATATCAGTTGGGGGGCACATACAGCCCTGGGGAGGATTACAACACTGGGTGAGGGGGGATATACAGCACTGGGGGGTACAGGCATTGCCAGGGAGGCACATAAATCACCGGGTAGGGCTCATAGATCACCGGGGGGACAGAGATCACCTGGGGGACACGAAGATCACAGGGGGCACAGAAATCACAAGGGGGTACAAAGATCACAGGAGGGCACATAGCTGGGGGGCACATAGCTGGGGGGGACAAAGATCACAGGGGGCACAGAAATCACATGGTAGCACAAATATCACAGGGGGTACATAGCAGGGGGGCACAGCGATCACAGGGGTCACAAAGCTGGGAGCCACAAAGATCACAGGGGTGTACATAGCTGGGGGGCACAGATCACAGCGGGCATATAGCTGGGGGAGCAGAGAGATCACATGGGGAACAGATCACAAGGGGGGCACATAGCTGGGGGCACAGGGATCACAGGAGGACATTTAGCTATGGGACACAGAAATCACAGGGGGGCACATAGCTGGGGCAACAGAGATCACAGGGGGCACATAGCTAGGGCCACAGACATCAGAGTGGGGCACATAGCTGGGAGCACAGAGATCACAGGTGCACAAAGCTGGGAGGCACAGAGATCACAGGAGGACATACAGCTATGGGGCACAGAAATCACAGGGCGGCACATAGCTGGTGCCACAGAGATCAAGGGGGCACATAGGTGAACCACGCAAAAAATGACCCCGGGTGATGATGTGGAGGCAGCTTTGACTGTGTTTGAGTGGGAGGCGAAGCATGAGAAGCTACTGCCAAAGAAGTGAGTGGCGGTGCTGGCCCCCTATCTTACTGGTGAGCCCCAGAAGGCCTATTATGATTTGGCTTTACAGGATGCACAGGAGTATGCCAAATTAAAAACTGAAAATTTGACACACACAGGAGTGAATATGTCAGTCAGAGCACAAAGGGTTCACCCCTGGGCGTATTATTGGGACAAACCACCTCGATCCCAAATGTTTGATCTACTGCATCTTGTGCAAAAACGGTTGCAGCCAGAATCCTCCACTCCAGCCCAGACGTGCACGACATCTCAAGCAGGTTGTCCTGTATAGATTAGTGCACTCTCTTCCTAGGCTGGTACAGACCCGGGTTGCCCAGGGACATCCCTGGAATGCAGACAAACTGGTGGGCTATGTGGAGCAGTACCAGGTGGTTGATAGATCCCCAAGAAAGCCAGAGGGTGGTACACCACCACACTGGGGTACCCAATGGGAACCTGAGCCCCAAAAGAAGGCTAGTAAAGCCACCACTGGGGAGAGTCCTAGATAGTAAGGTGTCGCACAGTGGTTGTCAAAAGTCATGGGTAAAGACTTGCTTTGCTGGAGATGTCACTGTCCATGACATATAGCCGCCCATTGCTCCTTGTCCCCAAAAGAGATATACTGCAGCCTAGGGAGGTACTGCTCCTACTATGACTATCCCACCTGCAGTGTGGACTGGTGAGAGGCCACAGGCATGTCCCGTGTCAATAAATGGGGTGTTGGTATCAGGGCTCTTACAATCAGGGAGCTTGTTGATCCAGATAGGTGCCACACTCCCCACCCAGTTAATCCAAGGGAAATACGAGGGCCTCCACTGTATCCACAGGAATGCCAAAGACTATCTCATCACCAGAGTGTTGATTAAAATGAGCCGGGGTACTGAGTCCAAAGAGGTTGGGGTAGTCAAACCTTTGCTACACCCCGTGATAATCGGGGGGAACTTCAGCCTTTTCTGGGACTTGGGGGAAAGATGGGGATACCAAGGGATGCAGACAGGAGGCAGCTCAACCCTTATGAAACCCCATCGCAGTCAGAGGTGGACGAATTCCCCTTTTGTGTCCTGGCTGGTGATGAGGATGAGATGGTGACCAGTGAGGTGGAAATTCCTGAATGGGGGTTTCTAGCTGGAATTTTGGGACTGCCCAAATGCAGTATCTATCTTTAAAAAATGTACTTGAAAATGTGACTGTGATAAATGGGGTTGCCCAACACCAGGTTCCCATAATTTGCAATCAATGAGCAGTTGCTATATCGAGTCACAATACAGTGAGGTGAAGTATTAGAACAGCTGTTAGTCCCGGGACACTATAGACATAGGGTACTAGATCTAGCCCATGCTCATGTCTTGGGGGGGCACCTAGATGTAGATAAAACCCAAGAGCAAGTGCTTCAGAGGTTCTACTGGCCTGGGTGTCACAGGGACATTGTTAATCTCTGCTGAGTCTGCCCTGTCAGCTAACTGCCCCAGTATCCCACTTCCGCAGTCTCCTAAATCCATTACCCAGAAACAAAGTACCATTTGAATGGATTGCCATGGACCTGGTTGGGCATTTATTTATGTTCACCAGGGTTTATCAATACATCCTGGTACCAATGGACTATGCTACATGGTATCCAGAGGCGGTACCACTGAGAAACTCCTCACCCAAGAGTATATCAAGGGAGCTAGTTCATATTTTCTCTCGGACGGGCCTGCCGAAGGAGATCCTCATAGACCAAGGGACACTGTTCATGTCCAAGGTAATTAGGGAGTTGTGTACTGCCCTCCATATTACCCAACTTAGGACATCAGTGTACCAACCGCAGACAGACGGCCTGGTGGAGAGGTTGAACAAGACTTTGAAATCTATGTTGAAGAATGTCATGGAGAAGGATGGCTGAGATTGGGTTTGCTTGCTGCCATTCCAACTGTCCTACATTAGAGAAGTCCCACAGGCCTCTACGGGGTTCTCACCATCATTCGAGCTCATATACAGACAGCACCCTCAGGGTCTTCTGGACACTGAAAAGGAGACCTGGGAAGCCGAGGTAACACCCCACCGAAGAGTTATCAAACTTGTAGCCCTGATGCAGGACAGGATCGCGAGTGTGATAATGACTGTGAGGGAGAGACTCCTCCCAGCACAAGAGACCCAGGCAAGGGTCTATGGGTCGCCCCTCACACCCAGGGCTGTGGGGTACTCGGTACCGGGCCGGCGTCAAGGGGGAACGTGTCACAGCAGCGGTGACCCGGTCCGTGGCCCTGGGCCCAATATCAATGGCGGTGATGTTAATGGTGTTAAAATTTATTGGAATAGTTCATGACGCCACCCATGGTGTTTGGCAAGTAAGATGTTGAGCCAACGCTGCATGCAGATCCACTGGGACTGATGGTGTGGTGCAGCAAAGATGGTGTAGCTCCCCTCAGGTGGAGCTGTAGTCCCCGGGCAGTGTAGGTGCAATGGACGAGGAGAGGCACAGAAAGATATAGATGTTGTTACCCAAATGTAGCGGTGCTGGAATAACCTGATGCCACCAGAGTATGCGGTTCCAAAGCTTTACTCACTGTTTGCAGTTCACACAACGGCCTGCCTCCGCACCATGTTCTTCAGGTCAGGGCCCCAGCCAACCTCCAGGCAGGATAGGATTCTCCCCTCCACACTCCGCCAATATGTACCTTACTGAACGACTCCTCCAATGCACCTTTAGGTGCGAAGTACTCCAGTACTTAGTTACCATGGAATGCCTCTCTCTAGGTGTTCCTGACTTGTATGACAGACAGCTGTAGCCTGCTTCGGGGACTCCTCTCTGCGTCCCGGCTCACTATCCAGTTGCTGTTGTGTCCCAAGTCTATGATGGGAGTAAGCCGTTAGTGGCTCTGTGGGAGAGAGGGTCCCCGTCGAGTGTCCGGGTCGGCGGTTGGTGCACTAGGGATGGAGATTGTCAGGGACAGAAGGGTAATAGCTGGGAAAGATAGACAAGAGGATGCAGTACCTAGAAATAACCACAAGATGGCAGGGGGGAGTAGTTCAGGACTCAACAGCAACTTAGAGATAGGAACCCAGAAGGGGAATTCCCGGGACAATGAGTCAGCAGACAGACACAGAGGCAGCTGGAGACGGTGGGAGCGACTGTCAGCAAGTGTAGATTACCAGGGCGAGACGAGACGCTTACCGAGGACTTCAGGGGGACGGCACCAAGACAAGCAGCCGAGACCTGCCTCCGCGCTTCAGCCCGTGGCCGCTGCCGCCTCCACACTTCACCCAGCGGCTGCAGCCTATCCGTGGTCACCCTCAGACGCTGCCTCCACGCTCCAGCCCGCCACAGCCGCCCCGCTCCCACCAGTGGCCGCAGCTGGTACAGTGCTCTTGGCGGCCACTGCCCCACCCCGGTCCACACCAGGGGTCGGTCCTCTGCTGGTCGCGAACTCCCCGTCGCAGCCGTTAGCTGCGCAGGTGGCCTGCCATTTGCCACCCCTCACCGCCGCCGCTTGCCCCAGTCCGGGGACTGCGGCCTATCCAGCCAAGGACTCCGCCGAGGCCCGCGGGGCCCCCGTGTTATCAACGCGCCGGAATGTGCGAAGCTTTCGTCAACACCTCAACAACTGGGCCCAGCAACTCTTCCGTCAAAAGGTCAGCAGAACGGCGAGGGACGTCAGGACAGCTAAGTAGACTTTAGACTTAAGGACCCGTAGTCGGCCACACCGTGGCCCTATAGTGACCGGCCGTTGCCGGGAGTAGTCGTGTTCTACATTACCGTGTTTGCTTGTTTAGAGCCCCTGTTGTGGATGGATTTACTTTTGATTTGGGTAGATTTACCCCTGTGCATACTGTGGACTGTCCTAATTAGGCAGAGTCTTATTGAGCGCTCAAGGAAGGAAAGACGCTAGACTTGGTTGGCAGCAATACCTTCCAGCAAAACTCTGGAAGTTTATTGAATATACTTGGTTTTATCAGTTGTACAGAAAGGAGTGGTTACTCATTAACATAAAGGCTTTACTTCTTAGCTAATTGGTCAGTTTTAATGCATAAACATATATGGGCGTCGACCTAAGGTGACTTAAGCATCAGATGATATACTGCTCTTTGTCTTACAATGTCAGCAATGTTCTGATATTGGCTGGCACATCTGGCCTAAACTTCCTCTTTCTATGTCTTGGACAAATATCACAAGACAATGCTATCATAAGATACCATCTGCTCCCCAGACTCTCTCATGGGGGGGCAGTAGGTCATTTCCACCAACTAGTTACAAGGTTCAAACTGTGAATATGTACCTGTGTGCAGTATATATGAGTATATAGCAGTATATAGCCTATATAAGAGTACATGAGTATATAGCCTATAGCAGGCAAGTGAGATCTATATGAAATACATATATATTTCCATAACAATCCCCCCTTAGATATCACTTGCCCTAAAACCCTGCTCCTGGCCCAAAGCGCTGCAACTCTTTTATGCTGCCAGTGGACTGACATATGCCTAGTGCATACATCCTCCTCTGTACAGACTTTCGCAAATGGGCGGTCAGGAGATCTGTCCCTAAAGGGGGTGTGGTACAATGTAATCAAAGTCTCTTAGTTAGCAGTCTATGCAGTCAGTGCATGTGTATTCTCTTTCAGGTAGGTAATTTATTCAGTCAGGGAGGTCATCCACAGCATCATTCCAGCTAAGGTTTATCTTCTGGTATGAAGGCCTTTTCTTGCAATGCGATGCGTGGATCCAGGCGGGGTTTTCCTTCCAGGTCGGTGGCGTCAGCACTTGGAGAAGGGCCATCGGATCTGGGATCGAGTGCTTCTCTTTACGGACCTTTTTTTACCAACACTCAACAGTCTCCTGACTTCAGGGCGTGCATACCAGGCACCGAATCTAGACCTGGCAATGAAGGAGAAAACTCGAGAATGGACATTAGCAAGAATCTTGGTAAATTCAATTACACATGCAGACAAAGTATCATATTGCACAGTCAACTGCTAAGTAAAGAATACCCCTAAACGGGTTTTTTTACCCAAATAAAGTTTCATATTGGTGACAGCTTTCTCTGAGCCTACGGGAGTGTCTAATGCCAGGGTTTGTCTGTCTCTTGGGCAAATTTTTTAGCATGCTGCTCTTAAGTGTCCCACCTAGTCTATGGTGTGGGATGGTGAGAAGTGTGTAGGCCTACGTCTGACCCTACTACTGATCAGATCCCTTGTGTAAGGTTTGCTGTGTATGCGGGTCCCTGATCACTTGTCACTTGCTATTGCGTCTGGAAACCCCATATCTGCACACTATTTTTGAGAGTAGCTTCTTTGCAGTAGTCTTCGCCAACTGGTTCCTTACTGGGAAGTCTTCAGGCCAGATGATGTGGGGGAACTTTTCCCGCTTGTCCGATGTTAAATTTGTCGGTGGCCGAACAGCTGCTGGGAATCTTCGCTGTTTAGGTGTGAGTTGAGTCCAATCAGGTCATTCATCTGTGTCTTCAATTCTGTGTGGGGGCCATGTGCCCATTGAACCACCTTAGGGTACGCACTTTGAGATAGACTGGTTCTGTCTCGATGTAGACGTTTTGATGTAGACGGTTTCTTGGAGCCCAGTGCTTTTGGCCTTCAGCATCCAGCTTTCCTTCTCCTCCTTCCGAGTCTGATCCTGTTACTTCTTGTTCAGGTTTCAGGAAGTCATTTTGTCAGGTTTAGTGACTGGGTTGTGGCAATTGACATTCTCTGAGCTGATGGTGGGATTTTAGCTGAGGTTTCGTCTCTGTCCGCGTCTCTCTCTGTATGAAGACTCGGGTTAGACTGTGTCAGAGGAGGACTTGGGACTCTTTGCATTGGTACAGGTCCAGCCGGTATTCTCCGGGGATGAGGGGGAAGGTCAAACTGTTGTAGCCTTGGGATGCCTTCGGACTCATGCAGCTCGTCTCGGGGGGACGGGGTAAGTGTTGCCGTGGACTGCTGACCGTAGGACTGTGCTGGAGAAGAAGCTTCCCCACGAGAGGGTGGTGGAGGACAATCTTCTGGAATGTTCTCCATCAAATACGTCCTTTCTGGAAAGGTAGGCACCATTCTTCTGCCTCAGAATTCATATCCACGTCAGAGTCTTCGTCCTGGAAGTGATTCAGCTTGTTGGCTGGTGGAGGAGGAGGCAGCACTTCTGTCCAATTCAGAGATGGCATCTTCAACGGTTTTCCCATTGACTTCTGTTTGCCAGGTTTTCTCGTCTTCAGTCATCATGTAGTAGCCGTCCGGCTCTACGACTTCTCCCATTTTCCATATTGTCTTCTTCCGGCTGCTTTTTTGGCTGCCACGTCTGCCATGTTGATGCCCCGTGTCTCTACTGTGTTCAGTTTTCCGTGTGCCTTGACCTTCAACACTGCCACCACTTTTAGTAGTTGAAGAGCGTCCAGCAGGTCTCTGATGGCTCCATGGTGCTTCACGGTCGATCCGCTTGCTGTGATGAAGTTTCTTGCAGCCCAGATGGGTCCAAAGTCGGGTGCCATGTCACGCGAGTACCTGGAAGTTTTTGCTCTTCGCAATCTGGCAGGTCTTTTGTCAGCTCTATTAGCTCCGCTTCTTGGGCTCTTGGGCTGACGACCTTCTGGACCATAGAATGTCTTGATTGCTGGTCGCTGCACATCCCGTGTGGAACCTTCCTTCATCATCTGCAAAACTGGAGCCATCTACGGTATCTTGCAGATTTTTCATCTGAGGGTCCGTATCTGCATCCCCCCTTGGGAATGGGAGTAGAGACAGGTAACGGCTGCGAGAACTGAAGAGTGGTGGAGAGCAGCCTTGTCAGGAGGGCGTGTGCCGTGGGTATTGTTTTCATGCAGGAGGGCCCCCCCCTTGCAACTGGATCCAGGCCGGCTGAGAGGTAGTCTAGAAGCCTCTGGTTTTCCTCCGTGGGTCTGTTTTAAGCCTGGCCAGTAGCATGACCTTCTCCATCTTGGTCCTTCTTTTTCCGTTTGGTCAGGACAGGATGGCTTCTCGTACTCAGTGAGGCCTAGAGTTGGCACAGAGACTATGAAGTCTTTCAGTTTCCTGTACGAGATGACGGTTTCAATGCGTGATGCAATTGTACAGAGGCTGCATTAAGTCTGGAGCACCAGGAATTCAAGTTCTGCAGTATGAGACTAGACTAAGGAAGGCCTGCATCTTCGGAGTTGTTGAGGGAGCCATCTCCTCCGCGGTCTTCTAGTCATCTGTCAAGTGTTTCGTCCAGTGGGCGATACGGTGTCTTCAGGAACTTGCTTTTGACACCACTGGACTCTGTTTTTGCAGAACTTACGTTGCTGCTCCGTCAGGCAGTGTAGAGGAGGCATGGAAAACGCTGTGCGGGTAGCGGTGTCGATGACTTCTGCATGCTCTGCAATCCAGTTGGTGGGGACGGAGGGCAATGCTCTGGCGAGCTGTGAAAGGCTGTTCCGGGCCCTCTTGGGCCTCACTGTCCATTTGTTCCGCACCCCCCTTGTGTGTTTTCAGGAACTGGTCATCCAGGTGAGGGGGAACATTGAGGGAAGCTTCAGGCAGATCCATTGCCGTGAGCACTGTTGCTGTTGGCTGGCACGTTTGTCAGCAGAGTGTGCAGATCTGGCACAACTGGGGTTTCAAACACTTTTGCTTCGCTCACAGTCCTCAGGTTATGCACCATTCAATCTGATCTGGTTCTCCTTTCACAGTCTTCCTCTTGATCGAGAGAAGCTGGGACCGCATGATGATTCCCATGGGTGAGGCGGCTCAATCTGGCCTTGCTCTTCACAGTGCCGTGAGTGACTCCCATCTTCTGGCACAGGGCTGGCAGGAAACCAAACCGTTTGCTGGGGTCCTTATTTTTCATCAGAGGTGACGTTCAGCTGAGCTTTCTTGCTCTCACAGGGGGTCTTTTTGCTGGGGCATCTTCTTTACCAGCCAGCAGCAGTTCCTTTCACCAAGCTTGATTCCAGGTCAGCGTCTTGTTAACCAATTTGAGGAGCTGAGTGGCTGTCTTCTGGTCCAGGGCCTGGATTAAATTCGGGGAGCACCTTCAGAATCTTGTCCAAGATGATCCTCTGGCACTGGAGCCGGAAGCGGTGCAGCCATTTCACGAAGCAGGTGTGGTCCCTCTGGGTTGAGAGTTTTCCTGGCCCATGCCAAAGTTCTTAGGCCATTTCTTGAACAGCAGTTCCACTTAGACCTCCAGTTGGTCAGAGGCAGTTTAGCTCTGGGTGATGAGCTGCGGATGCTGGGCCTTCGGAGCGTCCGGGGTTGTAGACTTGAGTGACACCCGCACTGGCGCAACTTGAAGTCTCCCTTGGGCCATAGGCTTCTGGGTGCTATGTCCAGCACCTCCTTGGGTAGGCTTGCACCGGTTGTTCGAGCGAGGCTCTTGTAGGGCCACCAGCATGATTGATTCTTCTTGGGTCTGAGGTGGAGAAGAGGTCAAGGTCACATCTTCATAGGACACTTTGGTCACCTTCAGTTCCTGCAGGTGGGGTCGGGGATTTTCACTTCAGACTGCACCAGTGTCCACAAGGAAAGATATGACAGCCCCCCGTGATTTGAGGTATTAGGTCTGCTGATGGGGTTCACATGTCAGGGGCGTGACGTCTGGCGGACCAGGTTTGCCTCTGTCTTATGGACAGGGTTCTTCATTGTCTTCTGTGTTTCTTTCTTGGCCTATTCCTCTGCGTGATGACCTGGGTTGCCGGGGTGTTGCGCACTGGTTCCGGAAATGGCCAAGGTTGCCACAGTTGAAACACCTGACAGGTCTTCTTTCTCTGCAGGGTGGTTGCTCCTCCACGTCAGCGGCCATCACGGGAGGGCCTGTCCTCCATACTCCTGGGAGGGACTCAATTTTTCTGGCTACTGTAAGCAGGACATCTACTGCTATTGTCCTGTACTCAGGCCTGGCCACTATCAGTAGTTTCTTGATTGGTTCTCTTAGTCCATGCACAAAGGCTTGTGCCAACATCTGTCCGTGTATCTGATCATGAATAGTGAAGCCTAAAATTTGGAATACTTGCCTCACTCTGCAATGAAACCTGTCTAGAGACTCTGTCTCGGCTTGTCTCATGTTATGCAGACTGAGTGCTTGTCTGGCGTTGGCCCACTCTCTAAGCTGTTCAATTAGCTTTTATCCTGATTCCCAGGAATGCACATCTAATTCTGATGGAAGCTTGAAGTGTTCCTTCATGATTGGCCAGAATGTTTCACCTGCTTTAATCTCCATTATGGACCAGAGATCACTCCAGGTTGCAGAATATGTCTGCTGGCTCTGCTGCATTTTTCGGTAAAATGGCATGGGGTCCATATCTGGGTCTGGCAGGTTTTTTAGAATACTGAACACCTGACTAGGGGTGAAGGGCACATAGTATAAGAGTTCTGGCCCTATCTGCCCCTGCCTACTTGGTGTCTGTGAGTTTCTCCTAGTGCTAGGTAGCATGTCTGTCCCTCCTTCATTTTCATCAGAGGAACTGTGCCATTGTGTGATTGTCTTTCTGTGTGTGTATAGCACTCCCCCTTCTGAGACTGTAGCTCCGTTTGGCACATAGGATCTCCAGTCTCAGCAAGTGCAGTGTCTGATGGCCCACACTTCCCTTCTGCTATCTGTTGTATCGGGAGGGCACCTGTGTTGTCATGTGTGGGGAGTGATTCACTTTCTTCTCCCGATGTCATAACTGTCTCTTTAGAGAGAGTCCCCTGTGGAACTAGGAACACTTCATTGTCTGGATCTGGCACTGGGCCAGCGGGTGACGATGAACTGAGAGGTGGGTGAGGAAAAGAAAGAGAGGGAAGGGTGGAGGAGAGATTTGGAATAGGAGGAGAAGTGAGAGATAGTGAAGGAGAGTGGGGTGGAGACAGAAGAGGAGGAGATGGCGAAGACAAGGAGGAGGGAAGAGGAGACGGGTGCGGTGGATAAGAGGGATGAGAGGTGGGCGTTGGTGATGAAGATGGAAAGGGAGGAGAGATAGGAGAGAGAAAAGGAGGAGGGATAAGAGGAGAGATGGGGAGGAGATTTTGCATTGTGAGAATAGCAGAGATAGAGGGAGGAGGGAGATGGGAGGAGGGAAGAGTGAGGAGAGAGGAGATGGGGGGCGGACTGCTCCCCCCCGCCGTCACAGAAGGCATTCTTAGACCTGTGGTCCTTCTCAGCCGGCTCAGATTAGTATGCCGCTGGAAACACTTTTCCTACACGTAAAACAAAAAAAACCAATCCTTTCTTATTCACACTATCTGCTATCACCTTCTGCGCTGTTAAAACCCTCTGTCACTTTAAGAAATGCAGACGGCAATTACTAGCTACTTCCCTTTTTCCTTTCAGTACATCATACCATGCTGCAGCATATGGAGCTGCCGTAGAAAATGACATGCTTAACTTTCTGAATAACACCTACTCTGTCTGTTCCAAAAACTTCAAAAAAGTGAGTGATTAAACCTTTAAACACCTTGCAACCCCTTTTAACCTGCTAAAAAGGGAAAGAAAAAGAAAACAAGAATATTTAGTGAATAACCCAACGCAGGTAAAAATTCTCTTTATAACAAAACTGAAAGAAGTGAAAACTAATCCTAAAAACTGATAAAAATGTCACAAAAAACATGGAAGAAAAACTCAGAAGAAAAATTAAAAGAGATAAAAAAGGAAAAAAAGGAAAAAATTTTAAAAGATTTTAAAAGGATAATAAATCAAAAAGTTGATAAGATCAAAACGTATATAAACTATGAAAAAAGAATCCACTCAGAAAAAACCAAAAAGACCAAATATATAGAAAAATGGAGGGAAAAAGGAAAGAAAGAACACAAAATTTGGGAAACCATGATAAAACGCTGCAAAAATAAAAATCTAAAAATTAATACAGCCTCCAACAAAAAAAAGTGTTAATTCAGAATGCAGGCACTCAACTTCCTCTTTTTATGCCTGCGTCTCTGCAAAATCTGAGAACAATGTAATGGGAGGGAGGGGTGAAGTGTCCACAGACTCAGAGCTATACACACTCAGCTTTCCCAAAACTTCTAACCCTGCAGTAACTACCAAAAATGCAAAATAAAAGATAGAATTATGCAAACAGCAGAGTGTAAAACAAAAATGTAACAATATGAAAATATGTATATATCAGGGGCACACCCTGCAGGCAAAAGAGGAAGTTTACAATAAAAAAAGGCAAAACTCTTTCTGCTTCAGATCTTTGCGGAAACCTGCAATAAATTCACATATAGACGTCCGGGGAGAGAGATCGAAAGCCCTTGTTTTGTGACGCGTATGTGAAACAGCTGCTGGTAACCGATAACTGCCAACCACACTGGGTGCACTGCGCTGGTGACCCGGGAATGTTAACACACTGTACCAGATGTCCTGGCTGGCTCATCAGTATCAGTAATGTGATAACTCCCACTATGTTGCCACCACCTGATGCCTGGGCAGGCTTCTCCTGTCCTTCCCTGTGACGAGGTGTGTTGGTGGCAACCTGTCAAGTGGTTTGGCTCGCAATATCTCCCCTAAGCTAACACCACGATGAGGCGGTGGTTGGGAAGGTGGAGCAATCGCTGCAGCTTCTGCATACGAACGGAGTGTACAGGCGACCGGCGGATGTGCGCGCACAGTCTTCGCACCTTCTGGAGCAGGGCTGTTAACTCCGGATAATTTTTGAGGAAGCACTGCACCACCAGGTTCAAGGTGTGAGCCAAGCAAGGTATGTGGCTGAGTTTTGAAAGGGCTATGGCTGCCACAAAATTACGGCCGTTATCACTAACTACCTTGCCTGCCTCAAGATGTACACTGCCCAGCCATGACTCAGTTTGTCGCTTCAAGTACTCGGCCAGCACCTCAGCGGTGTGTCTGTCGCCCAAACACATCATCTGCAACACAGCCTGCTGACGCTTTCCACTAGCTGCTCGATAGGGGGACACATCATGTGCAACAGTGGCAGCTGCAGATGGAGTGCTCGTACGACTGCGCTCTGTGGACGAGCTTTCGCTTCTGGAGGAGGTGGAGGAGGAGGAGGGTCGAACGCCTACAGCCAACTGTTTCCTATACCGTGGGCTAGGCAGCACTGTCCCACCACCGCTGTCCCCTGTGGACCCTGCATCCACCACATTAACCCAGTGCGCAGTGATGGACACGTAACGGCCCTGGCCATGCCGACTGGACCATGCATCAGTTGTGAGGTGCACCTTTCCGCTCACTGACTGCTTGAGTGCATGGACAATGCGGTCTTTCACATGATGGTGGAGGGCTGGGATGGCTTTGCGAGAGAAGAAGTGGCGACTGGGTAGGTCATAGCGTGGTACTGCATAGGCCATGAGTTCGCGGAAAGCTGTGCTTTCCACCAACCGAAAGGGCATCATCTCAAACGAGATTAGTTTGGCAATGTGGGCGTTCAAACCCAGTGTACGCGGATGAGAGACTGAGTACTTTCTTGACCTACTCATAGTGTCTGGGAGGGTGAGCTGGACTTGAGAGCTGCATATGGTGGAAGTAGCGGTGGACAGGGCGGACTGAGAGAGGGTTGATGATGGTGATGGAGTTGGTGTTCTTTCTGATGGCCTAGAATCAGTATTTCGTTGATATAACAGTGGGATTCCCTGACTGCTGTGGTCTTGCAACGACACCTCAACATTTGCTGCTGTGCTAACCGGTGGGCTTACAGTGGGGGAAACAATGTAGCGTTGCTGACTACCTTCGTTGTGATCAGTTGCACATGTGGCACTTGAGGTTTGGTGTTGTGTCCACGCTTGCAAGTGCATGCTGGTTAAATGTCTAAGCATGCAACTGGTATTCAAATTTTTCAGATTTTTCCCTCGGCTAAAGGTCTTTGCGCACTTCTTACAGATAACCTTGGCCTGATCATGAGGATTTTGTTCAAAAAAGTGCCACACTGCACTCTTCCTACTTTGGCAGACATTTTGCGGCCTAGCACGCTGTGATCTTTTGACCCTCTGGACAAGCTGTCCAGCAACTCTTTTGATGTTTGGAACCTGTCTTTGGAGTGCTCCGGGCCTGCCAGATAACAGCTGTTGCGATGTCGATGTCTGCTGTGGATGCTCCTCATCTGAGCTATTGGAAGCAGCACCCTCTTCCCCCAATGGATGCCAATCTGGGTCAACAACTGGGTCATCCATCACCTCCTCTTCTATGTCATGTGCACCTTCCTCTGTGTCACCGTGTATGGTGGTATAGTGTGCGGGAAGGGGCACCTGAGTCTCATCAGGGTCAGAATCTGGCTCTGTACACTGCGAGGACAATGTAGTGCTCTGAGTGAATGTACCAGCAGAATCATCCATCAGCGGCTGTGCATCAGTGCACTCCATGTCAGATTCATCTTGGCCTGGGTAATTCACCATTTGACTTGATAATCCAGGCATGGTATGTGAAAACAGCTCCATGGAGTAATCAGTAGTATGGCCTGCGTCATCCTTCAATCTTGGTTGGGGTGAAGGACACAAGGAAAGGTGTGGTTCATGAACATGAGCCTCCAATGACGACTCAGTGCTTTTACTTTTTACAACTGAAGAAGAGGAGGCGATAGAGCTGGAGGCTGAGTCAGCAATGTAAGACAAAACTTTTTCCTGATGCTCTGGCTTTAAAAGCGGTTTGCCAACTCCTAGAAAACTAAGCGTTCGAGGCCTTATGTAGCCAGACGATGACGCAGGGTCAGCACCTCCTGCATTCGGTCCTATTTTGCTCTTGCCACTACCATCAGATCCACCACCAACACCATCATTACCAGCTGCCAACCCCCGCCCAATTCCACGGCCTCTTCCACCAGCCTTCCTCATTTTTGGTAGAAATGTAGACAAAATCCAACAAACTATATAGTAATGTAAAACAAGGTACAAGGTGTCTATAGGGCAGGGGAGATTTTGAATTTCTGCACACACTTGTGGACAGTGGACACTTTTGGATTGTGTGAGTCCCACTGATATCTGAGCGCTATGTGACAGGCTCGATGGCACTGCTGTGACAAAAGTGACTAGAGGATAAGGGAGATTTTGAATATCTGCACACACTTTTGGACACTGGACACTTTTGGATTGTGTGAGGCCCACTGATATCTGAGCGCTATGTGACAGGCTCGATGGCACTGCTGTGAAAAAAGTGACTAGAGGATAAGGGAGATTTTGAATATCTGCACACACTTTTGGACACTGGACACTTTTGGATTGTGTGACGCCCACTGATATCTGAGCGCTATGTGACAGGCTCGATGGCACAGCTGTGACAAAAGTGACTAGAGGATAAGGGAGATTTTGAATTTCTGCACACACTTTTGGACACTGGACACTTTTTGATTGTGTGAGGCCCACTGATATCTGAGCGCTATGTGACAGGCTCGATGGCACTGCTGTGACAAAAGTGACTAGAGGATAAGGGAGATTTTGAATATCTGCACACACTTTTGGACACTGGACACTTTTGGATTGTGTGAGGCCCACTGATATCTGAGCGCTATGTGACAGGCTCGATGGCACTGCTGTGACAAAAGTGACTAGAGGATAAGGGAGATTTTGAATATCTGCACACACTTTTGGACACTGGACACTTTTGGATTGTGTGAGGCCCACTGATATCTGAGCGCTATGTGACAGGCTCGATGGCACAGCTGTGACAAAAGTGACTAGAGGATAAGGGAGATTTTGAATTTCTGCACACACTTTTGGACACTGGACACTTTTGGATTGTGTGAGGCCCACTGATATCTGAGCGCTATGTGACAGGCTTGATGGCACTGCTGTGACAAAAGTGACAAGAGGATAAGGGAGATTTTGAATTTCTGCACACACTTTTGGACACTGGACACTTTTGGATTGTGTGAGGCCCACTGATATCTGAGCGCTATGTGACAGGCTCGATGGCACTGCTGTGACAAAAGTGACTAGAGGATAAGGGAGATTTTGAATATCTGCACACACTTTTGGACACTGGACACTTTTGGATTGTGTGAGGCCCACTGATATCTGAGCGCTATGTGACAGGCTCGATGGCACTGCTGTGACAAAAGTGACTAGAGGATAAGGGAGATTTTGAATATCTGCACACACTTTTGGAAACTGGACACTTTTGGATTGTGTGAGGCCCACTGATATCTGAGCGCTATGTGACAGGCTCGATGGCACTGCTGTGACAAAAGTGACTAGAGGATAAGGGAGATTTTGAATATCTGCACACACTTTTGGACACTGGACACTTTTGGATTGTGTGAGGCCCACTGATATCTGAGCGCTATGTGACAGGCTCGATGGCACAGCTGTGACAAAAGTGACTAGAGGATAAGGGAGATTTTGAATTTCTGCACACACTTGTGGACAGTGGACACTTTTGGATTGTGTGAGGCCCACTGATATCTGAGCGCTATGTGACAGGCTCGATGGCACTGCTGTGACAAAAGTGACTAGAGGATAAGGGAGATTTTGAATATCTGCACACACTTTTGGACACTGGACACTTTTGGATTGTGTGAGGCCCACTGATATCTGAGCGCTATGTGACAGGCTCGATGGCACTGCTGTGACAAAAGTGACTAGAGGATAAGGGAGATTTTGAATATCTGCACACACTTTTGGACACTGGACACTTTTGGATTGTGTGAGGCCCACTGATATCTGAGCGCTATGTGACAGGCTCGATGGCACTGCTGTGACAAAAGTGACTAGAGGATAAGGGAGATTTTGAATCTCTGCACACACTTTTGGACACTGGACACTTTTGGATTGTGTGAGGCCCATTGAATATCTGAGCGCTATGTGACAGGCTCGATGGCACAGCTGTGACAAAAGTGACTAGAGGATAAGGGAGATTGGATTGCTTTTAAAAAAGCAGTTTGCGGAGCAGTGGGTAAACAGCAATGCCAGCCTGTCAGGAAGCCTTAGAAGGCAGCCCAACAACCAACACCACTGATACACCACTATATAGCCTCCCCTTGCACTGCACACACAGTGACTGGTGTGTTGTGCAGGCCAAATTGCTAGCAGCAGAAGCAGTTTTTTTGTCTTCTTCCCTGCCTGACGCTCTCCCTACAGAATCAGCAGCAACCTCTCCCTATACTAAGATCGGCAGAAGTAAGATGGCGGTCGGCGTGCACGCCCTTTTATACCCCCTGTGACGCCCACCAAAGCAAGCCAATCACTTGCATGCCCTTCTGAAAGATGGTGGTGACCCGTGCCTATGTCATCACGTTGCCCACAGTGTCCGTGGATCCTGATTGGCTGAAAAAGAGCGCAAAACAAACTTTTGAAACGTGACTTTGGCGCGTAAGTCGCCGACCTCGTGGCCGACCTCATCCTAGGGTCGGGTTTCGTTTCATGAAACCCGACTTTGCCAAAAGTCGGCGACTTTTGAATTTTTTCGACCCGTTTCGCTCAACTCTAGTTAACAGCATCGGGTGGAGCTGAGGCTGTTAAATGACACTGTCAAGGCTTGTAAAAGAACAATCTATCAAAGCATAATATCAGCTCAGGGTACAAAAACAAGCCCCACACAGCTCCATCATCTCAAAAATTAAATGTTACAGGTCTTGGAAAATAAAGACACCAGCAAATTTTATTTTATTTTTTTTTACAAATTTCCCAAATTTTTTCACTACTTAAAATTGAAAAAATACAATACAATCTGAAATTGAGTATCATATTGCAAGTCATTTTTACTGCACAATTAAAGTCACAAAAACAAAACCACAAAAACAATTGTAGAATTGCATTTTTTGCAATTTCACTGCATTTGAATTTTTTCTTACGCTTTTTCAATACAACACATGGTAAAATTGATGGTGTAATTCAAAAGTATAATTTAATACGCTCTCATATGACTATGATGGTCGAATAATACAAAAGTTACTTGAATGAAGAAGAGGAAAAAACAAATGCGCAAAAATTAAAAATTGCCCGGACCTTAAAAGGTTACAGGGGATCTGTCAATAGATTATAATTAAGTCAATGGGAGGAGAAAATAGGAACAGATATCCTAATTCACTTACTGGTCTTCTTGGTGTAATTTTAATAAAATCAGCGTTTCAAAAGCTGCAGATTTGCTACATGACCTCTGTCTAGTGTTGCCCACGCTATTGATTGACAGTTTTCTGTCTACTCCACACTGTTCAGAAGCAGAAAGCTGCTGCCCAATGGAGTACAGGGATAGTGAGTATTCATGACGGGATGGGTTAGCCAGAGTTTATGTCTGAAAGGACAAGGACACCTGCAGTAGATAGAACAGTATTCACAACTGCAGCAAGAAGCCCAGTAATTGATACATCACTAGAATTAGGAGTTGTGTCCCTACCTTATTCTCTTCCCCGGTAGGACAGCAAACTCTTGGTGTTTAATATAAATCTTTAACCTTGATTATTAATCTAACTGTATTCTATTGTGATATGGTGAATAATAAGGAGGAATAAAATAACTATAGGCCCATGGCTACAATAGTTTAATGGAATTAGAACCAAATAGGAATTTACTTCAGGGTCTATCTGCTGTAATTCAGTAGAAGAGGGAGTGATATAATTCCTTGTACACTTCCTAAATGCCTAAGGCTATGTTCACACTAGGAGTTTCTTACAAAAAAAATTCTGCAGCAAAACATTCTCTCTTGGCAAAAAGCAGGTTTTGCTTGTTTTTTCTTGCTTTTTTTGTGCATTTTTCTTGCATTTTTTTATGCTACACTTGTCTCTTGTGCATACTGATAAAGTTTAGTACCAAAAAAATCGGGTTTTGGCACAAAAAAATTGTGTTTTTTGGTGCGGATTTTCAGCATTTTTCACCCCCCCATTAGTTTCAATGCCAGTAAGATAAGACTTTGCATCCATTCCCGCCCCGGAACACGGACATATCATTAAGTGACAACTTCTAACACTGATTACACAAGAACCACAAGACGGATTGCTTCACAGTAACAAAACAAAAGTCTCAATATGCTAAGCATTAGAGTTGAGCAAAACGGGTCGGTCATATTCAAAAGTCGGCGACTTTCGCTGAAGTCGGGTTTCATGAAACGAAACCCGACCACAGCATGAGGTCGGCCACGAGGTCGGCGACCAGAGCGCCAAAGTCGCGTTTCAAAAGATGCTTCCAGCGCGCTTTTTCAGCCAATGATGGAGGACGCACACTGTGGGCAATGCGATGACATAGGCATCGGTCACCACCATCTTTGAGAAGGGCATGCAAGTGATTGGCTGGCTTTGTGTGGCGTCACAGGGGCTATAAAAGGGCGTGAACGCCGACCGCCATCTTACTTATGCCGATCTTAGCATAGGGAGAGGTTGCTGCTGCTGATTCTGTAGGGAGAGCATTAGGCAGGGAAGAAGAACCAAAAAAACTGCCTCTGCTGTTAGCGATTTCCACTTACAACACAACACTTTGTGTGCAGTGACAGGGGAGGCTCTATTTTTGAGCATCAGCTCTGTTGGTTATTAGGCTGCCTTATAAGGCTCCCTGATAGCTGCATTGTTGTTTGCACACTGCTGTGCAAACTGCTTTTTTAAAAGCAAAAATACTTTTCTTCCTCTTTTCTGCAATTACCAAGCGTTAAATTTTCCACCCTTTTGTGTGTGCACTGTGCAGCAGTCCTGCTTATTAGGCTGCCTGCATCCATACTTGGACTTAGAGCATCATTGTCAGCGTCCTCAAATCTCTAGTGATATCCAAATTCTCACCAATCCTATAGACACCTTGTCATACACCATCCAATTTCAGCCTGTTACGTTGAGGTGTAATCTCTACTGGGCCTGAGACAGTAGTTCAGCGTCCTCAAACCTATTGTGAGATTCAAAATCTCACCAATAGTAGATACACCTTCTACCTTGTTTTACAGTACCATATAGCCGGTGGTATTTTGGGTACATTTTCACAAAAATGAGCAAGTATGGTGGAAGACGCCATGGAAGTGGGCGGGGGTTGCCAGCTGGTCCCGATGGTGGTGGTGTTGCATCTGTTGGAAGTGGCAAAAGCACAATAGCACCTAAGGCAGGAGGTGTTGAGCCTGCATCATCGTCTGGCTCCACAAGGCCTCGAAGACACTCTTTTCTGGGAGTAGGTAAACCAGTTTTAAAGCCGGAGCTTCAGGAACAAGTTTTGGCTTACATTGCTGACACAGCCTCCAGCTCTCTCGCCTCCTCTTCTGAAGTTTCAAAAAATGAAAGCACTGAGTCGACATTGGAGGCTCCAGGTCAGGAACAACACCTTTCCTTGTGTCCTTCACCCCTACCAAAAGTGAAGGATGTGACAGGCCACACTACCGATTACTCCATGGAGCTCTTTTCACATACCATGCCTGGGTTAGCAAGTCAAATCGTGAATTGCCCAGTCCAAGATGAATCTGACATGGAGTGTGGGTGGCCAGCCAGGGCTGTGGGGTTAATCGGTACCGGGCCAGTGTCTCAGAGGGATGTGTCACGTTGGTGGTGATGACCCGTTCAGTGGCCCTGGGCGTCCATGCAAAGGGGTGAATAACATTTATAGGTGAATGATACGTGACACCACCTGTGGTTTCTGATCAGATTGACCCGTGCTGCAGTGTCGCTTCTCTGGGACAGATGTTGTGGTGCAGCTAAGATGTAGAAGCCCAGCACAGGTAGGGCCGTAGTCGCAGGGCAGATGAAAGAGTTGGTAGATGGTGTGCAGTGTATGATGTGCGCCAGGCACAGGAGAAAGATGACAGACACAGTTGTGCAGTTCCTTTACCTGTACTTGGTAAGTGCCGTCCAGGACCCAGAGTACAGATGGAGAACGAGTTGGTCAGCCTGGAAGCAAATTTGGAATTCTCTCTTTGCAGATAGGTAGTGTGGCCTCTGTTCTAGTGCTTATCTGAGGTACTCGCAGTACTGAGTTCACTGAAGTTCCCCCTGTTGACTCTCTTTTGGAACTTTCTCGTATAGCAGGCAGCCATAGCCTTTTCCTTCTGGCTCACACACGTCGCTGCTGGGGCCTCCTAGCCTTAGTTGGGAACAGAGCATTTACAGCTGCTACTTCCTCCGGTTTCTGCTGCAGGACCGTCAGTGTCCCTACAAACTCGGAGACCGGAATACCGACCATTCGCTCCAGCTAGGAGTGAGCCTAAACTCTGCTCATCCTCCAGCTCCCCTTCCCACATCCACACACTTCCCCTTCCCTCCTCCGGACCACAGAGAGCAGCTCCTCAGCAGTCAGGTTCAGAGGTCTCCCTGCTGGCTTGGAGTGGGAACTGTGTTGTGTGTTGGTTTAACTGCTAGAGAGATCCTTCGTTGCTCCCAAGCATGACATCACACTCCCTAGGAGGAAGGTAATGCCACTGTAGCGACCGTACTCCTAGGGGCGCCACAAGTGTACTGATGCCCAGCCACTGCTAGATGATTCTGCTGGTACATTGACCCAGACCACTACATTCCCCTCGCACTCTGCACAGCCAGAATCTAACCCTGAAGAAACTCAGTTTCCCCTTCCTGCATACTATACCACGTTACACGGTGACAAAGAGGAAGGTGCAGATGAAAGTGCAGGTTACTTGAGCAGGTGGGGGGGGCATACTCATGCGCGACGCACTGGCACAGGGCCCCTCATAGTGCGCAAAAGTGTCTCTGCCGGTGGGAGTACGCAAAAGTGTCTCTGCCGGTGGGAGTACGCAAAAGTGTCTCTGCCGGTGGGAGGGCCCACCCGCCGTCAGACACACCGCTGTACTATGAGGGGCCCTGTGCCAGTGCCGTCGCCAATAATTGGGCCCCCCCTGCTTGCTCAGGATCACAGCACTTGCAAAGTTGAAATACTTACCTCTCCCTGCTCCACCGCCATGACGTCTTCCGCGTTTCCTGACAGTGACATTCTGGTCAGAAAGCGCGATGACATCACATCTGTACGCCCTCTGTCTAAACAGTCCAAGTGCAGTGAGATGGAAGATGGGGATGACGAGGAGTCCAGACTAGTACAGGCATTCCCTAGCGAGGAGACTTATTTAATTGTTTTCAATGTTGGGACAGCAATTTTTGGGGAGCACTATACTCTGGAGAATGATATATGGGGCCCACCATACACTGGAGCATTCCAAAGATGGACATCAGACACTGGAGCAGCATTTACAGGGCCCATTATGCACTGGAGCATTAGAAATGGGGCCCATTATATATGGAGCTTTATTTGGTCCCATAACACAGTGGAGCTTCATCCATGGGGACCAACATATACTGTAGCATTATGTGGAGCTCATCATATACTGTTTCAAACATTATATGGGACCAATGATTCTGTATGGAGAAATATATGGACCTCATTACGCTGTAAGGCGCACTATGCAGTGGCCATAATACTGTATGGAGAAATATACTGTCCGTTTTTGGAGCTATTGGAGAATTTAAGATGGATATCAGTCATGAGATGTAAGAAGTGAAGTATTTTTCATTGTATTATACCGCTATTTCTCTGCCGTATCAGAGGATCATGAATTGTGGCATGTGTTAAAGGAGCCCAGTGACACTCTTTGGCCCAGGGCCCTCAAAAATCTGGAGCCAGCCCTACCCCCCCACAACAATAGCCAAATAACCCCCAGTTTTCAATGCCTAACTATTATTATAAAGTAAATTAAGGTTGACAAGCTTAAGTAATAAGAATTGATGTTTTGGCATTAAAATGGGCACTGTAGGTGTGTTTCCTGTCCTCCACTCCCTGCCGACCTTGGTTCCCCATTGACTTGCATTGGGTTTCGTGTTTCAGTTGGCCTTCGACTTTTCACGATATTCGGCCGATTTCATTCGACCCGACTTTTGAGAAAGTCGGGTTTCATGAAACCCGACTCGACCCGAAAAAAGCCAAAGTCGCTCATCTCTACTAAGCATACATCCATTGTCACTTTCCTGTTCCCTGTAGGGAGCTCATCTGGTAATGAAGGGTGCAAGCAAGCAGCAACTGATACAGGCATTAAACTAGGGCTGCATGGCAACCTATGTCACATATGATACTGAAGTTGCAAATTTGCAATCACTTCTGAAACAGAGTGTAAACAACAGAATAGAGAGCTCACAAAGTGAATCCTAGGTCATGCAAAAACAGGAGAGATGGAGAAAGCTTGGAACGGGAAGGTAGGGAGCAGGACAAAGGAGACAAAGAGGGGAGCACAGAGGAGTGGTGAGGGCATCAGTATGTTTTAACCTGCACCCAATTTAATAAGGCATAACTAATAACCTCTTTTAGAAGAAAGTGATCACTAGAGATGGGCGAACCCAAACAGTAAAGTTTGGCGTCCATACCAAACACCTACTGTTCAGGCACGGACACCGAACACAGACTTTACCAGGACGTCAGTGTTACTGCTTGGGTATAGCCCCCGAACACCGGGTGTTTGTCACGCTGTCATGTGCATGACAAACACTGCTTCTGATCGGCGGTAAAATCATCACCGTTGGTCAGACAGCCACGGTTCTGACGCTGTTGTGGCGCCCCTGAGGGTTCAGTCGCCACAGAGGCACTGCACCTCCTCCTGAGGTGTGGTACCCCACTATCCAGGTAAGGTGGAGACACCTGACCTCACTCCAACACTCACATCCCACACGCACACCAGTAGTGTAGCAGAGCAACCTTTGTGGCTCCCATCTTGGAACACGAAGAGTGCTGGGAGGTGGGTGGAGCTTAGACTGCACAAAAGAGCTGGAGAATGTTAGGAAAGGTCAGTTGGTGAGAGAAGATCCCCAGAGAGGGATGGAATGAACGGAATTGCTGCAGCAGACTTCAGTGACCTGGAGCTGCTGGCACGGGAAAGAGCAATAGAAAGCCTGATTCTTCAGAGGGAAGAAAGATTAGTACGGAACGTAAGGAGAAGAGAACTAAGGACTAGGGTAAGAGGATGCCCTTCGTCAAGTTTGAAGTGCATGGCCGGAGTCCGGTCTCCGAGGCTGTTTGTGAAACTAATGTTCCTGCAGAAACCGGAGGAATAGAAGTTGTCACCACTTTATTCCCATCTAAGACTCGGGGCACAATAGCAACGTGTGTGAGCCATGACCTGAGAGTAGGAAGTCCCCGATGCGGGCTACAGCTATCTGCCGTACGAGTGGAGTTCCAAGTAACATCTAGAAGGAGGAACTTGAGTTTAATACACAACTACAAGTACTTCAGTTTAGGCGCTAGTGAGGAGACGTGGCTGAGCCCCTGACCTGGAGGACACGGCACCAAAGTGGGCACCTGTATACGCAACAGTCTGTGAGTAAAGCCTTGGAACTACAAGCCCTTGTGTCCTCCACTTATTCCTGCACCTTTCACCCGGCTCTGCTGCATCTACTTCTTCCCACTATCTCCCCATTTACCAACCTCCTCTACACTGCCCTGGGACTACAGCTCCACCTGTGGGGAGCCTCAACATCATTGCTGCACCACACCATCTGTCCCAGGGAAGCAACCCTGCAGCGCTGGTCAAACTAATAATAATAATATAATAATAAATTTTATTTCTATAGCGCTGACATATTCCGCAGCACTTTACATTTCAGAGGGGACTTGTACAGACAATAGACATTACAGCATAACAATAATCACATAGATTATAACAAATACCAAGAGGAATGAGGGCCCTGCTCGCAAGCGTACAATCTATGAGGAAAAAAGGGAGACACGAAAGGTGAGTGGTAACAGTTGCCATGATTGTATGGACCAGCCATAATGTTCAGTGTGTAACAGTACAGACGCAGAGGGCTAATGGATGCATATAGCATGTGGGAACATGATGCAGGGAACCTGGTTATGGTAAAACTTTTGGCTGTGCCACATAGGGATAGATTAGGTTAATGTGTTGAGGCGGTAAGCCAGTCTGAATAAATGAGTTTTCAGGGCATGCTTAAAATTATGGGGATTGGGGACTAATCGTATTGACCTGGGAAGTGCATTCCAAAGAAGAATTGGCGCAGCACGTGTATAGTCTTGGAGACGGGAGTGGGAGGTTCTGATTATTGAGGATGCTAACCTCAGGTCATCAGCAGAACGGAGGGCACAGGTAGGGTGGTAGACTGAAACAAGGGAGGAGATGTAGGGTGGTGCCGAGCCATGAAGAGCTTTGTGGGTGAGGGTAATAAGTTTGTACTGGATTCTGGAGAGGATGGGTAGCCAGTGTAATGACTAGCACAAGGTAGAGGCATCGGTGTAACGGCTGGCGAGGAATATGATCATGGCAGCAGCATTCAAAACAGATTGGAGGGGGGAGAGTTTGGTAAGAGGGAGACCGATTAGAAGGGAGTAATAGTCGAGACGAGAATGAATTACAGAAACAGTAAGAGTTTTTGCGGAGTCAAAAGTAAGAAAAGGTCGAATTCTAGAAATGTTTTTGAGGTGCAGATAACAAGAGCGAGCTAGTGATCGTATGTGGGGGACAAAGGAAAGCTCTGAGTCAAGTATGACCCCAAGACAGCGGGCATGTTGCTGGGGAGTAATAGTGGAACCACACACGGAAATGGCAATGTCGGGTATAGGTACATTAGTAGTGGGAGGAAACACAAGGAGTTCAGTCTTTGACAGGTTCAGTTTCAGATATAGTGAGGACATGATGTTAGACACAGCGTTTAGACAATTGCCGGTGTTTTCTAGAAAGGCTGGCGGGATGTCAGGAGAAGAAGTGTATAATTGGGTGTCATCAGCATAGAGATGGTACTGGAAACCAAATCTACTGATTGTTTGACCAATAGGGGCAGTATACAAAGAGCCTAGGACTGATCCTTGAGAAACCCCAACAGTAAGGGGAAGATGATAGGAGGAGGAGCCAGCAAAAGATACAATAAAGGAGCGGTCAGAGAGATAGGAGGAGAACCAGGAGAGAACGGTGTCCTTGAGGCCAATGGAACGGAGCATAGTGAAGAGGAGCTGATGATCCACAGTGTCGAATGCTGCAGAGAGATCCAAGAGAATTAGCATGGAGTAATGACCATTTGATTTAGCTGTTAGTAGATCATTAGAGACTTTAGTGAGGGCAGTTTCAGTAGAGCGGAAACCGGATTGGAGAGGGTCGAGAAGAGAGTTATCAAAGAGATAGCGGATAAGACGGGAGTGGACCAGGCGTTCCAGGAGTTTAGAGATGAAGGGAAAATTAGAGACAGGTCTATAGTTAGCGGCATAGTTTTGGTCGAGGAATGTTTTTTTAAGTAGTGGATGTATGATGGCATGCTTAAATGAGGAGGGAAAGATACCAGAAGAGAGAGAGGTTAAATATTTTAGTTAGATGAGGGGTGACAGCAGGGGAAAGGGACCGGAGGAGATGTGACAGAAATGGGTCACTGGTGCAAGTGGTTGGGCGAGAAGATGCAAGGAGCCTGCTTACTTCTTCTGTGACTGGTTCAAAATCAGAGAGTGAGCTAGATGCAGTGGGGGAGGGAGAACAGTGCATGGTATGAGGTGATTGGGAGATAATTTCCTGTTGGATCTGGTCAATGTTTTCTTTGAAGTTAACTCATTAACCCCCCTCACATTAACCCCCATCCCCACTCATTAACCCCCTTCTCCACATTAACCCCCATCCCCACTCATTAACCCCCTTCCCCACATTAACCCCCAAACTCATTATCCCCCTTCCCCACATTAACCCCCATAATGTCCTCACGTTTCCCCCTCCTCCCCCCTTGTTCCTCATCTTTCTCCACCACACCACATAAATATGTCTGTACCCTGGCCTTGCTTCTTCTTCTGTGACTGGTTCAAAATCAGAGAGTGAGCTAGATGCAGTGGGGGAGGGAGGACAGTGCATGGTATGAGGTGATTGGGAGATAATTTCCTGTCGGATCTGGTCAATTTTTTCTTTGAAGTAATTGGCCAGATCGTCAGCTCGAAGCTCCGTGGTTGGGGCCTGTACTCTTGGGTTGAGTAGAGAATGAAAAGTGTCAAAGAGACGTTTAGGGTTATTGGACAGTGAGGTGATGAGGGTGTTGAAATAGGTTTACTTTGAGAAGTGAAGGGCAGTGTTGTATGTTCGAAGCATAAACTTATAATGGATGAAATCTTCGGGTAGGTTGGATTTTCTCCACAGACGTTCGGCACACCTGGAGCACCGCTGCAGGAAACGTGTTTGCAGGGTGTGCCAGGGTTGTCGCCGTCTGTGTTGTGGTGTTCTATGTACTGTATAGGAGGTGCAAATTCATCCAGGGCACAAACTGACCAGAAACCACAGGTGGCGTCACGAATCATCTCAATAACTTTATCCCCATCACTCTACCCCTTTTACACTGACCGCCTGAGGCCACGGATCGGGTCACTGCCACTGTGACATCTCCCATTGACATCAACGGGCCCGGCACCGAGTACCCCACGGCCTCTGGGGGCGAGTCAGTGTCAAATGCAAACCAATCAGAAGCTGTGTTTGCCGTGCTGTCATGCACATAACAGTGTGGCAAACACTGGATGTTTGGGCCCCCTATTCAAGTGAATGGGGTCCGGGTTCAGGTCCGGGTACTGTCCTGGTACCCGAACCTAAACTTTTTGTAACTGTTCGCCCGAACTTGCCGGTCATGAACATCCAGGTGTCCGCTCATCTCTAGTGATCACCTTAATAAAAATGTGTATTATTTTAAATGAAAGACATGTTGGGTGATAGTGCAGATTTATAGTTTCCATTAGCAATAGGTCCGGTGACATGTAAAACTTTGGGCACCCCTGGTCGAAATTACTGTTATTGTGAACAGTCAAGCAAGTGGAAGATTGAACAATCTCTAAAAGATCAAAACTTAAAGACGACACTATTGTCATTTCTTAACATTCTAAAAATGACAAAAAGGAAAACAAGCATTTTCAAGTTGCCCTTTCCTCAGTTAGAAATGCAATTAAGAAATGGCAGTTAACAGGAACAATGGAGGTCAATATAAGGTCTGTAAGACCAAGCAAAATTTCAGTGAGAGCTGCTAGTAGGATTGCTAGAGAAGAAACCAGAACACTTGACTAATAAAGACCTTCAGAAAGATTTAGCAGACTCTGGCATTGTGGTACATACTGTTCAGAGACACTTGAACAAATATGGCCATAATGAAAGAGTCATCAGAAGAAAATCTCTCCCGAATCCCCACCATAAAATTCAAAGTCAGAAGTATGCAAAAGAACATCTAAAGTAGCCTGACGCATGTTGGAGACAAGTCCTGTGGATCGATGAGGCTAAAATAGAACTGACAACAATGATCAAAGGTATATGTGGAGAAAAAATGGCACAGAACATGCAAAAGATGAAATTAATTTTTTGTCTAAAATACAAAGGAAATGTGTCATCTTTAACTAGCCCTTTGAGAGGGCATATCATCTTCTGCTTGCTTAACTGTTCTCAATAACATTAATTTTGACCAAGGGTGCTCAAACTTTAACATGCCAGTGTATATAGCAGATTATTTTTCAAACACACATTTTTGACATTTTATTGGTTAGATTCAGGGGTGCCCACAATTGTGCAATGCTAAATAAAAATGAATAAATGATTAGTTTGGTAAAGGATATATACTAATCAACGAATGTGTATAAATTTGAGCATATCTGGGGTGCATGGCTGAACAATTTTTGCTTACAGATCCAATACCATACATGTTTGGGCATCTTTTATAACTATATTCCAACAACTGAGTATTTAAAGGGAACCTATCAGCAGGATTGTGCACAGTAACCTACAGACAGTGCCAGGATGGTGCCATTATACTGATTACAATGATACCTTGGTTAATGAAATCCGTCTTGTGGTTGTTGTTTAATCTTTGTTTTCAATTTTGTGTTAATGATATGCTCGTGCTTCGGGTCGGCCTGTGGGGGCATTTTTATGTGGTGCTTTGATTTAGGTATATGTAATGAAGACTGCTGACAAGTCACTGATCCCTCTGTGACCTGCCCCCTAGTTTACATAATGATTATACTATATATACATATTGAAAAAAACTCAACCCCTCTTCAGGCAGTCGCCAGTCGTGGCGCCTGAACTGCAGTATAATCGCATATGTACTGTGCATGTAATTAAAGTTTGAGGTTATCCTGATATTCCTTAAAAAAAATGTGTTCGAAAATGGGTCCCACTGCACCTGTGCAGTAGCAGCTATCGATGATCTGATAGTTGCTACTGAGCAAGCGGCACCATCTTGCTTAGAGAAAAAAAATTTCCTCCTTCAAGATGGTGTCAGCGGCGCCTGCGCAGTAACAGCTATTGGCAATTGTTGATTGCTGCTATTGCGCAGGCGGCGCCACCTTAATAGAAAGAAATAAAATACTCCAACATGGCACTGGCAGCGCCTATACAGTAACAACTATCAGCGATCGCCGACAGATACTACTGCGCAGGCGGCTCCATCTTGGAGGACATTTTTTTTTTCTCTAGCAAGATGGCACAGCCAGCACCTGCGCAGTAGCAGCTATCAGATCACCGATAGCTGCTGCTGCGCAGGCACGGCGGGCGCCATTTTCAAAGGGATTTTTTGATCGGTTTGTAGCTGACCCCAGATGTATGAATCTTCTGGTAGCATGGCAGCCAGTGCCCTGATCTATGGATTCCAGAGTTATCTCTGAGAAATTGACCTATTTGGGATTTTAGACTTGGTTGTTTGGGTATGCTATACATTATTATGGATGGGTCTGAAGAACTCAGCAGGGAGATTGTTCCAAACATCTTGGAAAACTAACCACTAATATTTTGTAAATGTAGGCTTGTACAATCCTTCTGTCTCTTCGTGTTATCTCAGACAGATGATATTGTTGAGATCAGGGCTTTGTGGGGGCCATATTATCTCTTCCAGGACATGGTTCTTCTTTAAGTTGAAAATATGGGTGGCTACAAGGATGAGGTTGCTGTCCTGCTTGAGAATGAATTTGGAGCCAATCAGATGCTCCATGGAAGTATCCCATCATTGATAAGTATCTGCCTGTATTTCTCAGTACTGAGGACATCATTATTCCTGACCAAACATCAAATTCCATTTGCTGAAATGCAATCACTTCTGGGCAGAATTCTCCCAACAGTAGACGGCTGTATCTGGGCCTCACTCTTTATGGCCAGTTCTGACCTAGTGACATTGCTGGACTTCTTCCAATTTTGAGGGGAAGTAGGAATGATGTGTCTTTCAACTGCTGCACTAAGGCTGGTTTCACACTTGCGTTTTTTTGCGCTGGATTTTAGCGCTAAAAACGCATGCGTTTTTTCCCCTATATTTTGCATGGGATGCGCTTATGTGCGCATACACATGCGTTTGTATGCGTTTTTCCGCGCATGCGTTTTTTTGAGGTGTGCGCTCGGGTGCACAAAATGCATCCTGTTGCATTTTTTGGGCGTCCGACTTGCCTCAAAAAAACGCATGCGCTCGCAATGCGTTTTTTTACAGCAAGACACCCATTATAAGTCTATGGGTGCGCATATGTGCGCATTGCCATGCTCATGTATGCGTTTTTTTGCGCATGCGTTTTTTTGTTGACCATTAGTTAGACAATGGAATTTAGGGGTTTGGGTTGTAGTTAGGGTTAGTTAAGGGGGTTTAGGGTTAGGGTTTGGGTTAGTATGGTTTGGTTAAGGGTTAGGGTTTAGGGTTAGGGTTTGGTTAAGGGTTAGGGTTAGGGTCAGGGTTAGGGTATGGTTTGGTTAAGGGTTAGGGTCAGGGTTAGGGTTAGTAAAGTCATGGTTTGGGTTAGTGTGAGGGGCCAACTAATGTTGGAAAAAAATGCAAACGCGGTAAAAACGCACTAAAAACGCACCCAAACGCATAAAAACGCTGCGTTTTTTTCATGCATACTCATAAAAATGCTTGAAAAAAACGCAGCATTTGTATGCGTTTTTTCCATGCTTTTTTTGCAGGAAAAACGCGCTGCAAAAAAAAGCAAGTGTGAAAGTAGCCTAAGTTTCCGTGGTTAAAATTTAGTTAATGACTGTTTTGACTTTGGGGTTTTCCATTTTCTGCTCCCCTTCTTCCCAGAGCCATAACTTTTTTATTTTTCAGTCAACATGGCCATGTGAGGGCTTGATTTCTTGCAGGACGAGTTGTAGTTTTGAACAAGACCATTGGTTTTACAATGTTGTGCACTGGAAAACAGTAAAAAAAAAATAAATAAAAATCAAAGTGCAGTGAAATTGCAAAAAAAAGTGCAATTCCACAATTATTTATTTATTTTTTAACCATGTTCACTAAATGCTAAAACTGACATGTCATTATGGTACAGGTCATTACGAGATCAGAGATATCAAACATGCATAGGTTCTTTTTTATTTAACTGGTGAAAAAAAATCCTAAGTTTAAAAAAAAAAACAGGCGCCATTTTCAAAGAACCGTAGCGTCTCTATTTTTGGGAACTAGGGCTGGGTGAGGACTTATTTTTTGTGCCCTGAGCTGACATTTTTATTGATACCATTTTGGGGTAGATACAATGTTTTGATTGTCTAGGATTGCATTTTATTGCATTGTTGCCGCAACAAAAAAAAAAAAGAAAAAAAACAGTTCTGGCATTTTGATTTTTCTCTCTTGCTATGATGTTTACCAATAGGATTCATTCTTTTTACATTTTGATAGATCGGGCATTTCTGAACCCAGCAGTAGCAAATATGTGTATTTCTTATTTTTAAAAACATTTTTTCTTTTTTAATTTTCACTTGCTTCAATAATCTCCATTGGAGACAAGAAGCTGCGATCATTCGATCACCTGTGTTACACATAGCAGGGCTCAAGTCCTGATATGTTTAGCTAAAATGATCATGTGCTATGAACACCGGCCACAGGGCGGCATTCACAGCAGATCTGCAATGACAACAGAGGTCTCCTGCAGTCATGCCAACACATTGGTGCCCCATGGTCATTTGACAAGGGCACCAATGGGTGGGACTAGTGATGCGCTTCGGAGACTGACAGCGACATTGCACGTTTTAATAACAGCGGGTGGACTTCATCAGCTGACATGTGCTGGAAAACATGTGGGCTCAGCACCAAAGCCCACATGGAACACAGGGACACAACCTGTGACATATACAGCTCTGGCAAAATTAAGAGACCACTGCAAAATTTTTATTTTGTCTGATTTTTCTCTTCGAATTTCCAAGCACTAAAGTTTGCATTTATTTTCAGAAAATGAGAAATGGTCAAAATAACAAAAAAAATGCAGCGCTTGCAGACCTCAAATAATGCTAAGAAAACACGTTCTAATCATTTTAGAAACAACATTACTAATGATGATTTCACTCATGAAGAGTTCAAAAATCAATATTTTGTGGAATAACCATGATTTTTAATCACAGCTCTCATACATCTTGGCATGCTTTCCACCAGTCTTTCACACTGCTTTTGGGTGACCTTATGCCACTCCTGGTACAAAAACGTAAGCAGTTCTTTGTTTGATGGCTTGTGACTATCCATCTTCCTTACATTCCAGAGGTTTTCAATGGGGTTTAGGTCTGGAGATTGGGCTGGCCATGACAGGGATTTGATGTGGTGGTCCTTCATCCATACATTGATTGACCTAGCTGTGTGGCATGACACATTGTCCTGCTGGAAAAAATAGTCCTCAGAGTTTGGGAACATTGCCTGAGCAGAAGGAATCAACTGTTCTTCCAGGATAACCTTGTATGCGGCTTGATTCATACGTCCTTCGCAAAGATTAATCTGCCAAATTCCAGCCTTGCTGAAGCATCCACAGATCATCACTGATCCTCCACCAAGTTTCACAGTGGGTGTGGATGCAAGACTCAGAGAAGATTACCTTACTCCAGTCCTCTATGGTTCAATCCTTATGGTCTTTGGCAAACTTCAGCCTGGCTCTCCTTTGCTTCTCATTGATGAAAATTTTTTTCTACCTTTACATGACTTGAGCCCTGCCTCTAGGAGCCTATTACGAACTGTTCTTGCCATGCACTTCACCCCAGCTGCAATTTGCCATTGATGTCATCCTGCGGTTGCTGAGTCACATTCAAATAAGATGACTACCATCCCGGTCAGTGGAGAGTCGTTTTCGCCCTCTGCCGGTCTGTAGCTTTGTTGTCCCCAATGTCTGCTGCTTGACTTTGTAGTAATGGACCGCCGTCATAGAAATTTTAAGGATGGAGGCAACATAATGCTCACTGTTTCCCTCTGCTAGTAAAGCCAGAATTGAGCCCTTCTTTTCCTCACTCACGACTTTTCTTTTCAACTACTTAGGCATGGTTAAAAGCTATTTTTTCATTCCTATTACTTCCCTGGCGAGACAGGGGGGCCCACTCACGCTGTCTGGGAATGCGACCAATGAAAGCTCAGTGGCGGCAGCGGCATCAGACGCACTTTTTTTGTACTCATATTCAAAATAAGAATCAGGATCTGTGTTAGGCTTCGGATTCCTGCAACTGCACAGCAGGAATCCAGAGCCTTGCATCCAGCGGTCTCTCATTCTCCACCAACCGCTCAGGAGCTTGCACAGCAATCTCGGTGTCCCAGACGCTCTGCTCAGACCAGCTCTGTAGGACTGGTTGTTGCTGCCACCTCTGGGTCAGCAATAGCAACGCAGGCTGTCCTGCAGCAAGCCACTCCAGAGGCTAAGTCCTCTCATCGCGCTACTGGGCATGCTCACGAGACGATCTCTCATTGGAGATCGGGAGTCACATGCTCAGGTCCTTTTCCGGATCTGATTGGTCCATCTCAGAGATCTGGAAGGTCCCGGAAGCGCATGGATATAAAAGGCCCGCATGGCCATGCGCTAGTATAGACTCTAATTGCTATCTGTGTGAATGATGATGAATGCATGTGCCTGTGAATGACTCATTAAGATCCCCTCCCTCTGATATTACATGTGTGCATAGGGACTTAGTCATTGAGTCAGCGCCAGTCAGTGGCGCGCTACAGGCCACAGTTCACATCTTACAGCACTAGCGTCCGACAGTGCACCCCCTCTTGAGCATTGTCATGTGGCGGCTGAGTCGGTCGCCGCACTGCAGTCAGCAGCGTTCATTGGCATCCGCGGTAGCGATGCCGCACGCACGGTAGGTCTAGACGGACATTGACCCTGAGTCTTGGGCCTAGTCCTGTGACCGTATACCGTGTGTGCACACCGCTGAGACCTGTGAGGTCAACAGGCTCGACATTTATGTTTATTACTTAGGCGTCTCTGTGAGGTTAACAGAGCTCGCCAGCGCACATTGGGTGACGTATAACCCGCGTGTGCTATACAGCCATATAGCGCGTCTGCCATTATATAGCAGCAGTTTAACACCTCTGCACGGTGGACCCTGGGCGGCGAACGCACTTTGTTATTTAATATTTCGTGCGTTCCGCCATCCCTGACAATGTTTTTGACCTGACACGGTATTGGACAGCGCTACACGTGATCCACAATGTCAGGCTGCACCTAGCCAATAGTAATTGTAGGCCTGGAGCCTGCCTTTCCACTGTTACTATGGAAACTTCAGCATTCCACCAGCTGTTCGCAGCTTCCGGGCTGGCTTCTCCGGCCTCCGGGTCTTAGAGCCGTCTTGCTCCCCACAAGGTGTGAACTCCTAGTGCGGGATCTGGATGGTGCACACACTGCTGACGTGCAGGGTGACCCTGCTGCTGCTCCTTCACAACCCGGGTCAGTATGTGCCGGGGCTCTCCCACGGGTCGGTGTCTGTGGGTATCTCACCTCCTGGGAAAGCTGGGTGCCAGTATGGCCACCACCATGGCTCCTGCAGGGCGGTCCCCAGCTTCCCCATCATCCCTGGCTGTGCTGGTGACTGTTGTCTTGTCCTCCGCTCTCTGAGGCGGGGAGGATGGGGCATCACTCATTATTCTCACTGTTCTGGGAAATATTCTAAGTTTTCATCGCTTTTTTGTACATTTGTGGGGGATTCGGTGGCGGCCAAACCCCGGGGCGTCTGGGGGGATAATTGTGTATTTTGCTTGATGCCATTGTGTGCACTGTGTTCTACACTTCTTTATTCCTTGTGAGGGATATTCTGTACATTCTCATTCCCTCCTATCCATGGACTATGGGCCACTGAGCTGATCAGTGTGGTCCGCCGGCTGAGCCCACCCATCCCAAGGCAGAGAGGCCGCTGCCTGCAGAATAACAAGACTGTTTATACCAATAAAACATCAATTCTATGAAAAACCTAAAAACTAAACTAAGAAAGTTCCCAAGAACCCCAATATCGCTGCCCAGATAAAGCCTGCTCCATATTCTCTGCAGAAGGGGGCAGGAACAGGGGCACAAAGGGGATGACTATCGCCCCAGTGACCTATCACCCGCCCCTGCCAGACCTCGCCTCGGAGGTTGGCGCCGCACTGATGGCTGCCCCCAATAGGATTCCCTCCTCCTGTAGAATGGAGACATATCAAGAACACCTCTGCTGGCTCCATCACCGCGGTTCCCCTATGGTAACTGGGGTTCATCAGGAGACAAAGGTGCAGGCTCCAGGTCACCCGGAAGTGGGCGTGTCATTGGGCGACATAAACCACCCCCAGGGTCCGCACAGGGATTAAAGGAGATGTTCAGGAGTGGAAAACGTATATTTACTTAAGAGCATGTACTGTGCTATTGCTTGTTAATGGTGCAGTTCCCCCTCCATTTATGATGGCTGATGCAGCCATAATGCAATCACAAAGTTCTGCTGCCTGCAGTCACCACTAGAGGGAGCTCCTTCCATATAATTGTATGCAGCTAATGGGAGATGTGTAATTCTGCATATAGTGAGTTCCCCCTAGTGGTGGCTCCAGGCAGCCATAATATTATTGTGTAACAACACTAATGTGTTAGAAATTTTAGTTTTAAAAATTTCCATTTTATATCTCAAACCAATTTTAAGGAGTCCCTTTTTCCTTAAAGTAGTAGTCCCATAGCTGTTGCAAAACTCCTCCTCCCTCTGGATGTGAGGGCATGCTGCGAATTGTAG